>NC_133661.1:14910101-15553143 GCF_037893015.1 Macrotis lagotis
AAAACGTGGAAAAGTTCTTTGAAAATTCAAAGTGCTAAATAACAGTCAACAAGTGCCTCTATCTTTGCTCTCCAGAGGAAATTGGGTATATAATTAAGAGATTAGTTAGATTCCTTAAATAATGAGGAAAGGACTGCCTCATTGGTGAGACAGAATACTTTTCCGTTAATTGGCTGAGAAAGCTCCAAAGAGCAGTCTTAAAGCTCTGCTCTGAGCTATCTCTTCTTACCTTTTCCTTTTCAATAAATAATAGAATTCCTGTTAAATCTTGTCTCCTCCTAAGCTGGAAGTTTAACATAGCATCCAAGGGGGAGGGGGCAGAGCCGATTCTCCTTAGCCCACAAGTAGTGACCACAGAAACCACAACACCAAGCCCTGGAGCCAGACAGAAGTGAACCAAACACTCAGGGCCACTGGGAGGGAAATTATGTTCCCACGCTTGCATCTGGGTCTCGTCGCCGCTGGGCTCATTTTCTGAGAGGTCACAAGTAGTTTATCTACATCTGGAGAAAAGAAAAAGTGGCAGAAGAATAAAATCCTTAAAGGAGACCCAGTGTCTGGTTTCCTATAGATACTATGGACATACCCTTGTGTATGCATAAAGATCTAGATAGGGTTTAGACCTGAAGTTTTATTGGTGTCGGGAATGGTCAGGTGAGGCTTTTCTCGACTGATGCAGATACTTCTATTTAGAGACGTAGAGTATCCCCTTGTCAATAAGACTATGAGTGACTTAGCCCAGATTACACAGAGAATACCTATCAGAGGGCCCCAACCAAACTTCTTGACTCTGAGCCAGACCTGTATCTTCTAGGTAAAGTTGCCTCTTCAGATAGATACCTATGCCCACCATCCTTCATCTGCATCTTCATGTATCTATGTAATGAATATATGAATGAATATAAAGATAGATGTGTACATACATGCATCTTCCCATACATACATGAACACAGAAACATACATGTAGATAAGTTCATGCTTATACAACACTGTAGTTGAGGCCACAGAATTAGCCTTAAGACCAGCTTGGCCTCGGTTCAAATCCTTCTGTGGTTGGATGAGATTAGGTAAATCACTTCACTTTTCAGTCTTCTCAGCAAGAAGATTGTGATCTTAAAGTTGCCCATGAAAGTTGACTTCAGGTCCATTTTGATTGCCCTTATTATGTGTGTTCTTTCCCTTTTCACACGGCCATTTATCAACAACTCTATAGAGCTACTTACAAGCAGTTTCCCCAGCCCCCAGATCATTGAGAGACTTATTTTTTATTTTATTTTTGTGCCCTCAACATCTAGAGTGTTTGCCCCCTAATAAGGGCTTCATTTACTCCTTTACATACAGAAATGATATCAATATTCATATGTATATATGGTATATATATGTGTCTGTATCTACATCTCTATCTAGTTCTCTATATTGAGAGAGAGAGAGAGACATACAGAGACAGATTATGCATACAAATAGCTGCATTTGTCTTCATCTTCCATACATTCATGGTAATAGAAAATACTTCAATAAATGCTTTTTTCAATCATTCATGTATTTACATGCACAGCTATTCATATGCAGGTGAATACATGCCTACAAATTCAGTTAATTCTGTATCTGCCTCCTTAGAACCAAGGACAGGGCTTGGTATGTAGCCATTGATGACTTGATTGTTTGATTTATGGACTTAGAGACATCTACTCTCCCCACAGGCTGATTTTTGGTTCTTAAAAAGCTGTGATTTGGTCGTTGTGGGTTTGGCCTCCACCGGTCGTGATTATGACCCTCCTGTAGTTGATGGGCTTTGGGAGTTGTAAGGCCCCAGACATTTATTTCTCTTGGTTTGGGGGTTGGGCTGCAGATCCTCTGGTCCATGAGGATTTGGGGCTTTGTACATAGCCTGCTCTTAATTAAGCCTCATTAGTTGAAAGTTGGTTTTAGTGTTGGCTTGAGACACTAAAGGGGAATTTGTACATTTATAAGTCACCTATCTTATTTTCCATGCATAAGAGTTTGAGATAATCCCTAAAGTTCTCTCTTGTAAGGAAGGAAATTCAGATAGGCTTTTGTGCTAGAACTTTTCTTACAGGTGCTTATGTAACATTTATACATATTTGAGATTTTTTTACAAATAGGACCTCCAAAGAGTAATAAACTCCTATGAAATGATGCTGGATCCATTGGTGAAGGGAAACCCTGAAGGCATTGTGGGGGATGCATTTCTCTGGAGGACTTGTCAGTGTGATGGGGCATCTGCACATCTCAATTCACAGCTGGAACTAAAAAAGGAAATAGGAGAGGGTGATGGAGAACTGGTTCTGGAATCTTGATGATCTTGGGTCAAGTTCTTCCTCCCCCACCTCCTAGCTGAGTAACGGTGTGCTAACATTTATTAAGGAACATTTATTAAACTCTTTGCCTATTTAAGACTCTCTACTGGATACTGGGGGATACAAAAGATAAATGGAAAATAGCTCCCTCCCATGAAGAGTGTACCTTGTACCTTTTAAAGGGTGGGGAGCAGATCGATGGAGGAGGGACAGAAAACACCTATAAGCAGAGGACTAGTTCCAATATGTCATTTCTTTGATTTAAGGTGTACCTACATTTGTATTCATTCAGAAAGATGACATCATACCTTCTGACCTCTTTCACTTAACTGCCCTCAAATAAAATGAAAGGGATCTCTCCAAACCTGTTCTTTAATGAATGCTCCTTTGAAATAATGGTAAGTGCCACATTTACTTATTACTGTGGTTAACCGCCAGACTCTCCCCTCCCCGTACTTCCCCTAGTCACCCAGGCTTCAAGCCTGGGTGTCCTCCTCACCTCCCCCTTCTCTCGGCCCTCCCCTTCCATGTCCAACCTGGTGCCATGATCTGCCATCCACACATTTGTGGCTTTTCTTGGATAACCACCTCCCCCTTCCTCCTCTGACTTTGCCATCATTATGGTTGAGACATAGTCCGTTCACACTTGGGCTCACTCTTAGTCTTGCTGCCTCAGGTCTCCCAATCCAGTTCTCCTCAGCTGTCCAGTTGCAGGTCTGACCTCACTCCATTCATTAAAACTCCAATGCTTCCCATTGCCCTCATTTGACCTTCAAAACCCTTCATTATCTAATCCCTTTCTACATTTTCAGCTTCTTGTGTCCCCATCCATCCTTCTGACTGAAACACTGACCACCTTCTTAGTCCTCACCCACAGTAGTCCATCAGCTGACTCCATTTTTTTTGTCAAGCAATGGCATTAAGTGACTTTCCCAAGGTCATCCAGCTAGTAAGTATCAAGGATTTGAATTCAGGTCTTTCTGACTCCACAGCAGAAGCTCTATCCACTGTGGCACCTTGATGCCCCAAATTCATTCATTTTCACAGCCTGTTCTTTGCCCTCTACCCTAGTCCCCCTAGCCTGGCAACCTATATTTGCCATCCCCAGACTCTCATTTCTTCAGTCTACTTCAGTAAAATCTCATATCCTACAAGAAACCTCTCTGAATCCTTCTCAATGTTCTTGCCTGCCCTCTGTGATTATTCCCAACTTACCCTTATTGGTCCATAATTGTTTGCCGGTTGCCCCTCCCAATAGATGGTGAGCTCTTTATGGGCAGACGCTGCCTTTGACCTTGTATTTTTGTAGTAGTCCAACAATTAAAACAGTGCCTGATACATGCTTACTGCTTATTGGCATGACTGTGAGGTAGACAGATTTTAGATTTTTGACAGATGCCATCTTTGTACAACTTATCATTTGAGAGGCCCAGACACTGGGCCTCCTTTAAGGATTTCATTCCTCTGGCACTTTTTCTTTTCTCCAGACGTAGATAAACTACTTGTGACTTCTTCTTCCTTCCTTCCTTCCTCACCCTTAAGGTGGCCAGATTTTGTGCCCAAGGTCACACAGTTAGTCAACGTTCAAGGAAAGATTCAAACCCAGACCTTTCTGTCTCCAGGAATCACTCTGGCCAGTGGAGTAGATAAATCCATTTTACAGATTGTAACTGGAGCTCAGCGAATTTAAGTGACTTTCCTGTGGTCCTACAACAGATGTCCAAGTAGGACTTGAATCTGACTCCAGACACAACATTTTATCTACTAGGCTACACTGCCTTTCTGTTGACCAAAGCCTTCAGTAACTTCATTATACTTGGGTGTATAGCATTTCTAGTATGTCGATAATAATGATAATGATAATAACATTTATATAGGGCAGCTGGGTAGGAAAGTGTACAGCCTTTTAGTCAGTTCAAATGTGCTTCAGATTGATTTTCATTGACAATGGAAATGAGCATCAATATTACAAATTATTTTTAAAATATAAGAGCTCCCAAGTAGTTCAGAGAATCATGGGATTTTAGACCTTAGAGGACTTTAGAGATCATCTCAGTCAGTACCCATAGATGAAACACAAGGACATGGAGGGTCAATGAGAGGAGGAGACAGATCCCAGGCTACAGAGGAGTGGCATAATTTCAAGTTTGATTCTGGAGCTATATCTAGAACTCCCAACTTCCATGCCAAGTTTTTTTTAAAATTATTTTTTATTTTAGGCAATGTGGTTAAGTGACTTTCCCAAGGTCACACATGTAGGCAATTATTAAGTATCTGAGGTCAAATTTGAACTCGGGTCCTCCTGACTCCAGGGCCAGTGCTCTATTTACTGTGCCATCTAGATGTCCTTCTATAAAAATTATTTTTTCATGCCAAGGTTTTTAAATGGTCTCATGAGATCATTGATATTGAAGACTGAAAGCACCTTAAAAACCATCAAATTAGCTCCCTGCTCTAATTAAAAGAGGAAACTGAAGCCCAGAGAAGTGGAGTCACTCATTCAACACCACATGGATAGTGATATTAGGACTGTGTTAAATTCTACATCAATTCATGAATATTTCCTGTTTCATAAAGTCTCCCAACTCAGTTGAATGCCTTCAGACATCTTACACTCAGCATACATGAGCTGACCTTTTTATTCTTTCCCCAAACCCCCTTTGCTTCCTAAATTTCCTGTTATCCTCAAAGGCAACACTTTTCTTGCAGCCACCAAGATTCAAAAACATGTGTCATCCTCAACTCCTTCCTCTCTCTTAGCTCTCATAGCCCACCAGTTGCCCGGCTCCCTTGCCTCTCTGCCACCTCTCTTATATACCCACCTCTTCGCCTTAGATACTGTCTCTACCCTAGTTCATACTCTAGCCACCCTCTGTCTGTACTATGCAACAAACTTGTGCTTGTTTTTCCTCTCTCTAATAATTACCTCCCCATTTTAGCCCATCCTCCAGTCAGCTATCAAAGTGATTTTCCTAAATGGCAGACCCAACCTTGCCACCCTGCTAATTCAGTAAATGCCAGTGGTTTCCTAACAATTACAGGAGCAAGTATAAATTCTCTCTTTGACATACACCTTTCCATCTTCTTATACCTTACTCACTCTCAGGTGCTCTGTAATCCAATGACATCAGTGTCTCTGCTATTCCCCATCCAGATTGTTCCATCTGGACAGCTAGGTGGTGCAGTGGATAGAACACTGAGCTTGGATTCAGGAGGACGGGAGTTTGAATCTGGCTTCCGACATTAACTCTAACTAGCTGTGTGACTTTGGGCAAGAGTGCCTCACATCCAGGCCGTCTCCAGGTGCTCTAGTTTATATCTGGTCACTGAAGCCAAATGGCTGAGGAGGCAAAAGTAAGGCTGAAGACCTTTGCACAGCACTCCCTCGCTTGCTTGGCACAGCATCACATCCCTGATGTCACGGTCTTCTTCAAAAATGAAGGACAAGATGAGTATCTGTCTTCACAGACAGTGCCTCCCTCTTCATTGCCATCTCCTGGCTTCCCTGACTTCCTTCAAGTTCTGGTTAAAACCTTACCTTTCCCAAGCTCCCTTCATCCTTGTGCCTTCTTCTCTTATTTCTAATTTCTCCTGTATCTATCTCGCTTTACAGAGTGTTTACATGCATCTTCCTCCCTTAAACAGTGAGCTGCTTGAGAACAGGGACTGGTTTTTCTTCTTTTTACTCAAGAATTTGGCATAGTAGCTGTCAGAGGGTGGCTGACTGCATGCTCATAGCAGGACTGTTCACCATATGAGGAGTTTCTCAACCAACATCTTTTCCTTCTGGACTTTGGTGACATCTTCTGGACACAATTGGGACTAGACTTGACAGAATTTCCTTGTACTTTAGGTGGATTGAATTATGTGATGACCTCAAGGAAAACAGTGGGAAAAGAGTAGAATGAAATATTGTTCTCCTGTCTTCTGTTTTGCTGAATTTGAAATGTTTCCCCATTGGGTGTGATTTATTTAACTTATCTCCTATGACCGGAACCTACTCTTTCTTCATATTGATTTTTGAAATCCTTTATTGTCTTCAAAACTCAACTCAAAAATTTTAGCCTGTAGGCAGGTGATCTCTCAGCTGTCACAGCCCACCCCACCACAGTTATTTGGTATATGTATAGACTTACTATATTATAATTATAATTAATATATATATATATATACATAATTTATTTATTTTCATTGAATTTTATGTATTCAGGTTGCTTCGCCTCCTGTAGAAGGCAATGTCTTTGAGGGCAAGGGCCATTTCATTTTTATGTCTTTGTATCCTTGTGTGCAAAGTTCTTGGAATACATAAAATACTTGATTTATGGAAATTTTGCTGACATCCACTAACACGGGTGGGCTATTCATATTCAAATAAGTGCCTCAGTCATCCTGGGAAGTTTTCAGTCAATAATGGAGTGCTACTATTTTTTTTAAATTTATTTTTATTAAAGATATTATTTGAATTTTACAATTTTCCCCCCAATCTTGCTTCCCTCCCATTCTGCTATTTCTTAACAGCCATCGGCCTGCTTTCTAAACACAACCCAACTATCACCCTCTTCCTCCTCTCCTCTCAATCAGCCTATTGTCTGCCTTTATGGGCTGTTCCAGATATTCAGACTAAATAATAAGCCCTAGAGAGTGTCTAGTCAAAAAGCATGTTAAAATCTGGGCAATGGCCTTTCTTCATCCTGCTGGTTTTTCCCATGTGGTTGGCCAGTGAATTGATCGCTTCCAGGGATCTCTACCATGATCTGGGATGTGATGTAATCAACAAAATGTTGCTCAGGTTTTGGCATTGTGATTCCCTAGGAAATCTTCTTTTGGCCTTGACTTCTTCCATCCCAAGGATGAATACTTGTATTTGGGTCTAACTTGATGTTTATTAACAAGGAATTGCTGCTCAAACTTGTTTCTGTTATTATATCTTCCAAGGAGTCTTAAATGATTTCCAAGTATGGATGGAAGACATCTTTTTTTATGGTGATATATCATCCTACTGATCAAATACTTTTTTTCTTTTAGTTTTTTGCAAGGCAGTGGGGTTAAGTGGCTTGCCCAAGGCCACACAGCTAGGTAATTTATTAAGTGTCTGAAGCTGGATTTGAATTCAGGTCCTCCTGACTCAAGGGGCCGTGATCTATCCACTGCGCCACCTAGCTGCCCCTGATCAAATACTTTTAACAATTAATCAACAGGCAAGAAAAACAATGGGATATTATATCTATTGTATATTTCAATTAATTATAAAATATAGGGGGCGGCTAGGTGGCGCAGTGGACAGAGCACCGGCCCTGGAGTCAGGAGGACCTGAGTTCAAATCCGACCTCAGACACTTTATAATTACTTAACTGTGTGGCCTTGGGCAAGCCACTTAACTCCATTGCATTGCAAAAAAAAAAAAAACCCTAAAAGAATTAAAGAAATTATAAAATATAGTGTAAGATTATAGTACAATGGAAAATAATGGCAAAGACATTGCTGAATATCACTAGCAAAAGCAGGTAGATTCCTTATTTATGGTCATTGAAGTTTCCCTAAATATCTATATAGGTAATTCTAAAAAAGAAACCATAAATAGTTGAATGGTCATGAAACAACTCGGCATTAACTGCTATTTCCCCCCCTCTGTCTTTTTCTTATTTTTCTTGTATTAATAAAGTCTTAAGATTCCCATGATGGGCTCTCCCCCTACTCCTGACTTATGGCTTTGGCATCTTCCCCTCCCCCAGATACATATTTAGTTCTCACTCAATATCCTAACAGTGATATCACCTTCACCATAGATCTCTCTATACATAACTTGTTGAATTTGACTTTTTCCATCTTTTTTTTACTAATATATCTATCCCCGAATAGTAAAGACTAAAATATTCTTTAAATGTTGATTCTTATTATGGTAACTTTTGGTTGCAACAGATATCTAGGATAAACTTCCTCTGCTTCAGCTTCCCTATGTCCAGAATGGGGGTTTGAACAGGATCCATTCATTTCTAAATCCATGCTCTTATGACTTGTTCTTTATCATGAAGCTATAATGGATGGACTGATTATCGTTCATTCATTCATTGATTGTACTAATATTTTTTAGACATTTATTGATCATTTTTGTGACCAATCGTGACAAAAAGTATGTGTGAAATAGACCTAGTTGCCTTCATTTGGCATCAATGTTAGGAAGTAAAAAGCATTATCATATCCCCAAACATCATAGTTAACCTTTTTATTTATATAACTATAAGAAACTGGAGAGACAGTATAACATAATAGATAAAGCATAGGTGTAGAAATATGAAAGATCTGGTTCGAAGATCCACTTCTGACACAGACCAGTTGTGTGATCATTGGGTGCTCACCTAATTTTCTGATGCAGATGAATGGCCAGTCTGTGCTGGTAGAACAAATTGCCCACATGGAGTTCCTTCAATTAAGTCACAGGTTGGAAATACAAATCTACAATCTACCTGAATGTGTTTGGATCTGCTTAATATTATTGAGTTTGTGGTACCACTTGGGGGCAACAAAGTCCATCATTTTATCCCAGATAGAACAAAGTTTTTATTATTCTCTAAACCAAATTTCTGTGTTTCAAATTTCCAAGAATTTTCTCCCACTTTCTCCAGGCATTATCATAGCACCTAGAGTTAAAAAGCAGCCCCCTCTTTAACAAAATGATATCTTCATACAGGAAGGGTCTCCAGTGAAAGGGGACCCTCCACTTTCCCTGCCACTCTATTTCATTTTGTAACCATATTCATCATTAGGGAGTCTCTTCTGGTATCAAAACAAAGACATTTCCTTCTCAGCAATATTCATTTACTTATTACTTTTATTTCAACAATTTAGTTCAATAATGACACTAATTGCCTACTTCATATAAGACAGTTGACTGGCTCCTGAGGATTCAAAGGTAGAATGAAATAGTCCTGCCCTCGAGGAGATTGCATTCTCTGAGGGAGTGAAATAGTAAATCACAGACATAGAGCACTATATGACCATTCCCTTCCCATTATGCAGACAGAGCAGAATTCACTCCTGTCTAAATATAACCCTACTACATGAGCTCAAACCTATGAACTCATGATAATTCAGGCCCAAGTTCATGATACTGGTAAATTTTGTGAGCTGAGCTTTTGAACAATACTGAAAGAAGATTTGAGATGTCTTGAGGCAGCTAGCTGGCTCAGTGGATGGAGTTCTGGACCTTGGGACAAGGAAGACCTGGGTTCAAATCCAGATTCAGATACTCGCTAGCTGTGTGACCCCCGGCAAGTCACTTAACTTCTGTTTGCTTAATCTTCTGGAGAAGGAAGTGGCAAACTATTGCAAGATCTTTGTCAAAAAATCCCAGATGAGGGCGGCTAGGTGGCAGAGTGGATAAAGCACTGGCCCCGGAGTCAGCCGTACCTGGGTTCAAGTCTGGTCCCAGATACTTAATGATTACCTAGCTGTGTGGCCTTGGGCAAGCCACTTAACCCCATTTGCCTTGCAAAAACCTGTAAAAAAAAATCCCAGATGAGTCAAAAAGACTCATCTGTAGTAACTGGGATCTTATGCTTCAAGGATGTTATTTATCCCTGGGGTAAGTTGAACCTTGTTATTCAGTTGGTCTAATTGTGTCTAACTCTTCATGACTCCACTTGCCATTTTCTTTTTAAATATATTGGAGTGGTTTGCTATTTCTTTTTCCAGTTCATTTTACAGATGAGTAAACTGAGGCAAACAGGATCTAGTGACTTGCCCAGGGTCACACAGTAAGTGTTTGAGGTCAAATTTGAACTCAGATCCAGCTCTCTATCCATTCCTCCACCTAGATGCCTCAGAGCATCTGTGGAGCCCAGACTGCCCCCAATGGGCACCCCTATTGACCCTGGTGGCAGGTAACTGAACTATTCTTCTTTCATTGGAGTAACTGTACAGTCTATAGAGGATCGATCTGTCTATCTATCTATCTATCTGTCTATGATATTGATGGAAATATCCCCATGAGGTTCAATGGTTAGTCGAATTTGGAGACTTGAATCTTCTGCATTATCTACCTGATTCATTTGTCTCTTCCTCAGTCATTTCTTTAATTACAAGTGCTCTGTAGGCCAATATTTTTCAAGTCAATTTTTATGACTGAACAACTCCATAGCAGAAGGAGTCACAATCAAACATTTTATAACTGAGAGGGAATGGCTGTTGAAAATTAATATTTGATCCATTATGTCAGAGTGATTTACTTCTTCATCCTTTACTAATAAAATTGGAGAGAAAAGTATCCATATTATGAAAATCTCTCTTTAAAGAGTTTAGGCAAGGCCACAGTTTTCTTTGCCTCACTCTTATTATCACTCTTGTGCTGTGAAACTAGAAAGGATGGCCTCCGGGAAGCAAACATTTGTCTTCTCTTTGTCAATTAGCTTGAAATCAGCTCAATAGACACGAGCTATTCATCTCCTGCTCCCTTTAAAGGCAGAAGGAACCATGAAAGCAGGCAAACTATCCAACATTCCTCCATCCCATGAATGATATCAACTAAGATTCAAACCCGCGGCCATTGACTCCTCTTGTCTCTGTTCTCCCTGGGGAAGCACAGAGGAGTAAATGGGAAAGTCTAAGGAATAAAATGGAAGACTTGCCCTGGGATTTTTCATATTCTTTAGCTATCAGTGGGGATGTTCCTCACTTGTATAATAAAATGAGCGCATTTTCCCCAATGTCTATTCCTTGATGTTGATATTTCACATCATAATCTACAGGGAAAGAGGGTGATCTTTCTATTAGACTACTCTGACCTTTGACTTTTAAAAGTCATTCAATTATAAAACCCTTCAGGGTCAATCTGGATGGGTGATTGTTGATCCTTTAAGTAGTCTAGGGGTAGCATGAGTAGTGTGGAGGCCTTCTAGTACTATTTCCATGAACTCCCATTGGTGTGCTCCCCAATAATAAATTTGATTACTTTGAATAAATTTAGGGTAATTACTGAGCATTTACAAAAGCAATCCTTTCCCTTCAGTTGGCAGTATACTTCCCTCTTGTACTTACAAGGATTGTGGGAAAGTGAGTTTGATTTATAGAGCATATATGGTCAAAGGGTAAATTCATGGTTTCTGGTTCCTGGAATTCATTTTCTTCTTCCTTAAGAAGTTCCTATTAGAATGTTGGGTTCTTATAGAGTGCCTTTGAAGAATACTGAAGCGGGTCTTCCTTGGTGTGCCCAGTTGATTGCTGATATATCTTTCAACTTCTAATACAGAATTTTGTTTTTACTACTACTGCTCTGGAGACCAGGTGGGCAGTCCAGGAAGACTTATCAAGGCTGGAAGTGTCTCTAATCTTGTGATACCTTGTCACTCTATAAATCCTTTGCCACCTTTTCTGGTCAAGGCTTAGGATGACTTTTACAATTATCCAAGATACAAAGCTTTCAAAGGAAATGCACAATAAAGGGAAAATCTAGAGATATAGAGGGAAAGCCTAGAAGAAGCCAAAGACACTCAGAGCTACACTACTCTCTGTGAATAAACCTAGAAGAAGCCAAAGACACTCAGAGCTACACTACTCTCTGTGAATAAACCTCACTAGGCTCACTCTTCCTCTTCCTAAGACAAACAACTCCCCAGAATAGGCCAGCTTAAGACATACCCGATGAGAAATTCTAGATTTATTAGATTTTATCTATTGTCAGGACATCAACTCCTAAAGAATACATACATACATACATATATATATATATATTATATATATATATATAATATATATATATATTATCAGAGTTGTCAGAGGCTCAGACAACTTACATGACTCACCCCATTGGCATATAATGCCAGGGTCAGAATTTGAACCAACCTCCTCTTTACTCCGAGTTCATCACTCTAAAAGCTCAATGTATAATAGCTGGCTCTTAATGAATGTGTGTTTCTTTGAATTAAACAAATGAGAACAAAATTATGAAGGGGTGAGACTAGGACTGAATAATGGGAATAAAAATAAGAAAAGGTAAAGGATATAGGCTCTGAGGAGGAATAGTACTGAAGACAACTTAACTTCTTCATAATTTGTTTTAATGGCCAGCTTTATTCAAAGACAGAATGACTTGAAAATGTTTGAACCTTTAGCTATTTGGAAATAGTTTTTCATGGAACCCCTAGAATGGAAGCCTTGAGCTAGAAGGATCTTTGACTTTTCTGTATCCACCAATTCATCTACTACCTAGACTATGTAGCCCAAACATTGAGGTCTTCTCAGGAGCTGCTTTCTCTCTGACCTTGGCCGGTATATAACCCACATCTATGGAATGGTCCTTCGGTGAGTGAAAAACCCGTCTGGATGCTAGTAACTGATGATGTGGCCACTAGAGGGACTCGGGCCCCATTTTCCCAAGCAGAATGATATTAAGACGGAATCTTACTCGTTAGTATTGTCTTCAGAGGGAATGTGGGAATTCTTTTCTGATGCACGCTCAAGAGGTTCTTATAGGGTTGTCTAACTCGCGTTCTATCAGAATGGAATTTCATCATTTTGCACCCAGATGTTCATCTGCCACTGAATTTCCTTTCTAATAACAGTGTTGATGCTGATAAAATTTATGTAATGTCTTAAGGTTTGCAAAGTTTTTTTACATGTCATTTACTTTTTCACAACCCATACCTTAATAGGTAGGTTCTAGTATTATTTTGCTTTACAGATAATGATATTGAATCTAGGAGAAGCTCAGTAACTTGTACAGATGAGGACATTGTGGCTGAGAGGTTGCATCACGAGGCTACCTAGTAAATATGCAGGGCAGAATTTGAATGCCAGCCTTCCATGCTCCAAGTCTAGCACTCTCCTGGATACAGGACTTCCTAAGGGGATACATGTCAGAGGTAAATATATTCATATACATGGAAAACCTAGAAACACTTAGAGCAAGCTATTGATCTCATTGATTCTTTTGATCAGAACCTTGATATGAGTCAAACATAAACTTTGTTAGAAATAGAATTGTACTCTAAGGCCACCGTAAGACAAATCAGACAAGAAATTCTGGATTCATTTTAATTTATCTATTGTCTAAGATGAAGATATTTGTGCAGACTTACAAAGAGGTCCTCTTATCCCAAAAGAGCTTCATTGGTTTTACAGAAGAAGCTGAACTCTGGAGCAGTGAAATGACTTGCCTAAGCACCTGCTCATAGGTCTTCTATTTCTGATAAAGTCTGCAGCTGGCCTCTGCTTCTCACTTAAAGAACTCAGTATTTGAATTGTAGGTGGAATTTCTTCCCTGCTGTTGGTTGAATTAGAAAAAGTCACTAAGGTATCCTGTAACCGAGAGTTTGAGAGAAACTATTTTTTGCCTCTAAAGTCTTTTCTAACTCTAAAAACCTGTGATTTCATTATCTGTAATTTGACCTTTAAGAGGTTATACTGGCAGTATTCCTGTGAGACAATATTAATGCCATATTAATATAGTATTTTTGTGTTCATTGTGACATTTTTGTTCAGTGGGACCAAAAGCCCATCCTGCTTCATTAGTGGTTCATAGCCCTTGTTTACTGCAGTTGACAAGGTGTTAATTGTTTTTAAAAGATTTATCATCACAGGCTAAGTAGTAGCCTTACAATTCAACTAAAATAGAAATTCTGCTTTTGTTTTCTTTCTCTTCCTTCTTTATCTCCAGGTCCAGATCCTACCCCCCCCCAGGAAAGTTGCAGTACATATGGTCCTTGACCCAAGGTCCCTTTCTAGCAAGGGGTTCTTGGTCTGGACAGTCACAAACTGGGCTAAATTTTGTAATGTATAACCAACCCCAAGGAGAGAACAACAGTCTTCTCTTCCTCCCTGGGATTTTATTTACTCTATAGTATAATTCTAACATAAAGTTTATGTTTGACTCATGTCATGGCTCTGATGAAAGGAATCTTCTAGGTCATTTCTAGAAAAGATTCTTAGATTTACAAATGGGATCAAATAGAGGACAACTATTTTCAAGAAATGAAAAAAAAGTATTTAAAACACAAAACATTTTGGTTGTGGTGGTACGAGCCTGTGATTTCAGATACACATGAGACTGAGACCTGTACTTCTCCTGACCTTGGGAATTTAGAATTTTAGTAAATTATGCTCCCTTGGTGGCTACATGGAGTTTAACGTTAATTTGGGGGAGTTTTTGGCCTGTCACCTCTCAGGGGGCCACCGAGTTGCCTAAAGAGGGGATATTGATCCAGGTAAGAAAGAGAGCAAGTCCCGGTTTATGAATTATGTGACCTGGGGCAAGTCACTTAACTTTCTTTGTCTTATTTCTTCTTCTGTGACATGGCAAACCGCTCCAGTATCTTTATCAAGAAAATCTCAAATATAGTCATGAAGAATCAGATGTGACTGAAAAAAATGACCCAAAGAGAAAATTATAACAAACCTCCAGGGATAATCAGTAGTGAGGTCAGCACACGAGAGATCTCTGTACAGGAGACTTGGTCTTAAAATAATCAAACAAATTCATGCATAAGCTCATTTAAAAATATACAAAACACTAAAAAACAACAGCAAAAACAATCTTGATCTTCATTGAGAGATAACAAAATTTCATGGATGTCTGAATGGATATTTACCTTTTACCTTGCATAGTTTGAGCTGCTCCCCAGATCTACATCTCTTGCTTGCTAGACAGGCCTCTTTAGTTCTTTCAGAATTAGCAAGATCCTTTCAGTAGTTATGTGATTATCCACTGTATGGCTGTGGACTCTTTCCTCTGGGCAGCTGATAGTAGCTCAAGGACCCAGGAATTCTCAGACTTTTGAGGCAGTCAGTTTGATGACCAGACACATTCATCTCAGGATGGCTGGTAACTGTCTTCACTGCCATTGCAACTATTAGGAGAAAGAGTAAGAAATCCTCTTCTTCTGTCACTGGAAGTCTGATAAAGCAATGGTCACGAGGAAGGTAAAACTATTCCCAGCCCCTATAATAGGGGACTCAGGTGTCCTTTATCTTAGATGAAACTCTAGGGACCAAGGGACCAAGCTGGAGCTTCTGAGCCACATATATCCTCTACAATGTTTTGGTTTTTTTTGTTTGTTTTTTTTTTGTTGTTGTTTTTTATTTTTAGGTTTTTTCAAGGCAATGGGGTTAAGTGACTTGCCCAAGGCTGCACCGCTAGGTAATTATTAAGTGTCTGAGGCCAGATTTGGACTCAGGTCCTTCTGACTCCAGGGCTGGTACTCTATCCACTGCGCCATCGAGCCACCCCTATCCTCTACAATGGAACCAGATCATGTGTCATACCGAGAGGTGCTAGACCACATCTCCAGCTTCATGAGAGATATTCTGGTCCATCTCTCCTTCTGCGGCCCTTGTCCTACAAAGGAAGAGGTCCCTACTGTAGTGCTTGGACTTGATCTGTCCTTCAGACCTTCTTTTTCCCTACTTTGTAGCTGCCATTTCCTCAAAGCACCTATCTCAGGGAAGTGCAGAGTGAACTAATTTTATTTAAAAGACTTATGTGGTATGAATGTCTTATAATAGAAAAAGAATAAAGATTAAGGGGTGGAGATTGGAGTGTTTGAGTTAGAGTGACTGACTTATTAGGTAAGTCCTAGGGAATTGCTGGAATTTCAGACCATCTTAAAATCTTGCTCAGGGTCACACCTATGAATGATTAATAACTTTTACTTAACACTGGTGATGTGAGAGTGTATTTTCTTTCTATCATTTTTAAAGATGAGAATTACCCATGACAACTCTAGATAATTGGATTGATTGAGGTAAAGAAGAAATTCAGATAGGAATAGTATTTTAGGGCTTGGGAGAAGGATCCTTAAATGATGGAGGCTTTGTCTTTCCTTGCATTCTGTCATGGAAACTGTTTTTAAGGTTTATATTTCTTATAATCTCACTAGAAATGACACTTTATTATATTTTGTGTAGTTTATTGGATTCAATTTTGGGAAGACCCCAGGAAAATAACCTGGAACAGTATAAAACAATAATTATTATTATTATCTGATGCTTAAAATTCTTTTGGGGGGATTACCATTTATATTTCAATTTGGAGAGGATGAACTTAAATTTCCAATTTATTAAATTTTTTTTTTACTTAATTCACATTTCCCCCTGTGGTTCTGTGAATCTTTCTAGCAGTGTAGAGCTTTCCATCTAGGCCAATCTCTATGCAATCCCCCAGTCTGTTCTTTTCAATTTTACCCATAAATTCTTCAACAGGAACCTTATCTATTGGTTATAGAATTCTCTATTCTCTTGCCTTTTCCTACATACCAATGGAGAAAGCAGTTGGACCTCCTGTTATTTACTCACTGTATCAGAGAGGGTTTTTGTTTTATTTTTGTAAAATGTCCATTAGGGTAGCATGACCTTACTTTGATCACTCTACATAGAATCACAGATATAGAGTTGGAAGAGATATCAATGGTCATTTATTTGGACCCTTTATTTCATAGATGATGAAACTGAGGGCTAGAGAAGCTAATTGACTGAAGTAAAGTAATACGGGTAGCAAACATAAGAGACAGGATTTAAACCTAGTTGTGCTGACTCCAGAGTAAGTTCTTCTAAGGTACAATGATTCCTTCCAGAAATGGGAAAACATATGTTATAAATAATAAAGACAATTATATGTGCCAGTATTCATATTAAAGATGATTTAAAGAATGATAATATCTACTCATTTTTATCCTGCTTTCAGGTTTACAAAAGAATTGTCTTCACAATGAGGTAAAGAGAAATCAAAATGTTGATCAGTCAGTCAATCAGTTAGCAATCATTGAAGTGCCTACTATGTGTTAAGGAGAGCAAAAAAAAGAGTCCCAGCCTTAGGAAAGACCTCACAGTTCAGTGAGGTAGAGAGAATACAAGTAAATGCATCCATGGAGATAGAGGCGATGTAATGGATTCCATTGAATACAGTCAGTTCTATTTTGACACTTGTTTTGAAAATAGATGTTTGTTTCAAAATGATCTAGAAAGAAGCTTGAGAGTCATATATTTTATAGAAAGGCGTATTTAAGTTGTCTGGGACAATATCTCTAGTAAAACATTGAGTCTCTGGGCTGGGGGGAGGAACAGGGACAACTATTTGACCTTCAGGGTGTGAAAAGAAAGCCATGTATCTTAAGGGATGTGCATTTCCAGGGAAGTTCCCCCTCCAGAAGAGAGAGAGGAAGTGAGTTTCTCAAAAATCCAGTCTTCTAGGGAAGGGAGGAAGAAAGGAGTTCTGCCCCCCCCCCCCCCCCCCCAGCACAGACACAGCCTGAGTCAGCCCAAGCAGTGTTGGACGGCTCCACTGCACGGACACTTCATAACCTTATTAAGTATCTGCTTCAGGTCTTATTACCACCTTTCAAGGTGAAGGAATGAAAAGTTATCATTTAAAGTTTCATTAACTTTCCCTACACAGTCAGTAGAGGCTGCGGTGGAATTTGGAGCTGCCTCTTCTGGGTAGAAGTCTTACCTTAGAAACTTACTAGCTGTGTGACCCTGGGCAAGTCATTTGATCTCTGCCTCAGTTTCTTCAAATATAAGGTGGGAATAATAATATCTACCTCTGATGATTGGTATGAGGACAAGTGGGACAATCATTATAGAATGCTTACTGAATGCTAAATGAACATAAGCTGCGATTACGAATATTCATTTCACCACTTGACTAATATTTGCATGTTATTTTATACATTTTTTGTGGCAGAGTTGGAAGTCAATCCATGATCCTAACAACCCCCAGATTTATTGTGCATTCTTTTACAAAGCTTCATAATAGCAGAAACAGAGGTCTGATTGCCTCCTGACTCTTTGGCAATGCCTGGTTCCATTTCCCGTCCATGTGAGCTGAATCAAATGCCAGAAATTGACCTGGTCTCCCAAAGATCAATAGATACTTTTTTGGCTTCTCTCTCATTGATCTCCTAGAGTCAGAGATAAATCACCTGAAACCTTTTTGGTCATTACTTAAAGCAATGGAGCTAGGATGGAATTCCTGAAGATGTACAGAAAAATGATTGATGGCTCACGACTTCCTCTAAGGCATCTTCCTTAGTAACTGCTGGAGCAAGAGAGAAAATTCTGATCATTCTTCATTTTTTATAAAAAAATTGCTATTTGAGGAACAAGGTCAGCTATGAAACTTTGATTTCTTTGGTTTGTTCTTGATGGGGACTATAGCTTAGTTTATATTGAAATCTTTGCATCTGTGAAGATAGGTTACCTCATAGTTATTTAAATAAAACTTGTTTTCAAATAGATATCTGAATATTTTCTTTAGGTTTTTCAAGGCAAATGCAGTTAAGTGGCTTGCCCAAGACCACATGGCTGCATAATTATTAAGTGACTGAGGCCAGATTTGAACCCAGGGACTCCTGACTCCAGGGCCAGTGCCCTATCCACTGTGCCACCTAGCCACCCTGATATCTGAATATTTTCAAATAACTTTAACTATTAGTCAATCAGTATACGGTGTGACAATGTTGGAGGAATAAATAATAAAAGCTAATGTTTATGTAGTAGTTGCTCTATGTGAGGCACTGTGATAAGCATTTTACAATTATCTTTTTTGATCCTCACAACAATCCTCTGAGGTAGGTGATATCCCCACTTTAAGATTGAGAAAATTGAGGTAGATGCCAAATGACTAGCCCAGAATCACACAACTGGTAAGTGTCTGAGGCTGGATTTGAACTCAGGTCTTCATCCTTGTACCGCCAGCTGCCTGTATTATATTTTGGCCTGTATTTTAAAAGGGATTTCAGACTCATCCAGATATTGATTCTAGATATAGGAGAGTCTGACACAGAGAATCATATATATTAATGAACCAGCAAAAAATATAGACATAAACTGAAGGGGCAGAAGTTCCCAGGGGAGAAGAAGCAAAAGGAAGGAAAGATGGAGTCCTAATAGTAGAAGGTATGAAAATATAGAGGGATACTGAGTCTAAGACTGAAAGGACAATCTTTGTATAGAAGGTTCCAAAGGGAATTACGATAAAATAACAACCAAGGTCAGTTCCTCCAGCCTGTGAGTCATGCAGACTGTACAGGTTTGGGTCTGGGTGGGAGGTGGGATCTACCAGAAGGGAGGGTTGCTTGACTTTCCAGCAGCCCCTAATTTCTTCCACAGAAAGATGGGACTTCACCCATACAATGGCAAAATAAAGTCAGATATAGATTCACATAGATCATTATGGAATCTTGACTTGAGAACAAAATTGACTTCTAAGGTTATGGGTACAGCTTTGAATCCTTTTTCTTTGCTATTTGGTTAAGTAAATCCTGTCCTATGTATCATGTTAACTAGCATATTCACTAAAGGATTGAAAGTCTTTTTAGGGAAAGACTGAAAAAGACACTCCACAAATACCCAGAAGAAAAATGGGAGGAAATCTACTATCAGAGATCTATGGAGATGCTTGAAAGTGTGATCTTTGTCTTTGTGAGCTCAGAGTTGCTGTTTTATGGCATGTTACCTAAAAAAAAGTAAATTCTGGGTCCTGAATTCTTTAACATCAAAAATGAAATTAGAAAGAGGCCATATCCCCTGCTTTTCTTTTAACATCTGTAGCTCTATGGGAGGAGTTTAACTTAAGTGGGTACCAGAACCTTATGATATGAATGTTTCTTTAGATATGGAATGTTTTGGGGGGGGATATTTAAAATACAGTCAGTAACAAAGTTTTTATCCCTTTCTCCTGTTTTCCTTTCTCATTCAGAGCACACATACCATAGAAAGAAACACATGCCCATATACACATATGCTCTTACAAGCACATAAAAACCAACTTTTCAAACATCAAGTACTGAAATATCACATGTTATCACTGTGTTATCTAAATGAGACACCAACTTTTGTGAAGTGCTTTGATTTGGGAGAGCTCAGTAAATTCAAGAATTATATTTTCCAAATATTTTGGATTTTTTTCCACAAAAGAGAAGAACCAAGTTCTTCTAAGTTTATGCCATTTTGGATTAATAATGGTCTACAGAATAGAAGAAAATATTCCAAAAAGTCATTTCCCATGTATCTTTGCCATTAGCCTGAAAAGAGACCAGAACAAGGTACTCTAGAAGACCTTTCAGGGGTTGAGAAAATACAATGCCATTGCTGGGAGATCATTTTTCTTGAGTTTTTTATTCTCTTTCAAAATCATTTGGGACAGAGAATAATGCTCTAGGACCTAGAGTCTAGGTGATATGACTGAACATATTTCTTAAGGTACTGTGCACAAATGAAACATTTTATTTCAGTAATTCAGCATGAGAGAATTAGGAACATTCTTAATGAAGACAACATGGTCTTATGCAAAGCACGTTGGGGCTAGTTTCTATTTTCAGTTTCTTTCATTTTTTTTCCAATTCAATAAACATTTATTCAAGATCTATGTTGTGGATTAAAGATGCTATAGTTAAGATTTTAAAATGATGAGTTTCATTGGCCTCTTTAGTTAAATACTGTCTACTGCAATAGAACATGTATTTATTGTCTTTGTTCAGCTGTGTTTTTTTTTTTTTTCAGTTATCATTACTCTTATTTCTATTTGGACTTTTCTTGGCAAAGATTCTAGAGTGGTTTTTCCATTTCCTTCTCCAGCCTATTTTACAAAAAAAGGAAACTGAAGCAAACAGGGTTAAGTGATTTGTCCAGGGTCACACTGCTAATAAGGTCACATTTAAAATTAGGAAGATGAATTTCCTTGTTTGCAGACCTAGTTGCCCTGGGACATGTTAACAGAGAAATATTTATCAATAATTTGGGGAGGGTGGAGAATACATCGACAACTAAGGGAATAAGGAAAAGCTTCCCATAGGAGGTAGAATATTAAAACATTTCAGGTATTTGATCATATCGTCTTTTTTAAATAAATAAAGAATCTGCTTAAATGGTTTCTCCACTCCTTTCCCCATTTTCAAGCCCCCTGTCCACCTTGAGCTATAAACCAAATAGTGAGTTACTATCTGGGTTAGTGGGTATAAATAATTTGGTAACACATTTTTAAACATTTCAAGTTGGATCCAGTTGGATCAATTGACTACTCTAACAGCCTGATCTCCAGACGTTTTTGCAAAAAAGAGTTGAGGAACATTTTTATACTTGGTCATATCCTTCATAACCCAGTGATTCTGAAATCGTCATACAAACTTCACTCCCTACCCTCACCACCTGATTCCTAATTTACACCCCTTTAACCTTCCCACCCCAAAGTTTAATGTAGCACCACTGAGCCCTTCTACTGGGCCTGTTTGGTTGTAACAAACTTTCATTCATACAATAGTTTCCTCTTCTGCTTCCTCCATGGACCAGCTCTTCCTGAGACCTGTCTCTACCTAATGAAAGTTTTCCCAACCACCATTTCCAGTATTGAGTGAACTTTCTCTCATTCCCTTTAATTAGTTGAGGTGACAGTTCAATTAATCCTTGTTCTCTATTGCCACTTGGAAGTTCTCCTCCAACTCCACCATTTAGTAACTTCCTTTGAGGGCCATGTTATTTATATCTATCACCCTCAAAATCTTTATAGACTATCAGGTCACTTCCTATCTTTCCTCCCTGAGTCCAGGACATGGCTCATGAAGCAGGTGCTTGATTCAGTGGATAGACTGCTAGAACTCAGGAAGTCCTAAATTCATGTTTGGTCTCAGATACTCACTATCTGTGTGATACTGGGGAAAGACACCTAATTTCTGTTTGCCTTAATCCCCTGGAGAAGGAAAAAGTATCTAGTATGTTTGTTAAGAATACCTCATATGAGGTCATTGGCTCACAAGTTTTCTCTCCTTCTCAAATCCTACCTTCGATTTCAATATACAATATTCTCCCTTGAATACTCTAAGCACTTAGTACCTGGACTTATTCATTTCCCTTAATACACTCCTGTGTCTAATCTCAGACACACACAAAGGTTATCATTATTTTGCCATTACCCACAAATGTATCATCACATTTAAGACTTCTGATAGAGGTTCCATCTAACCACAATCTATTGGATTTTAACCTCTTCTTCTGGCTTGCTTTACAGAACCCTATTCTTTATTCATACTGTTTCCTTAACCACACCATTTACACACTCCATTCCTTTGACCCCTCAATTTTCTCCTATCCCATTTCCCCTACACTAATTATTCTTTCCCTTTTTCCAAATTTTTAGGGTTTTTTTCTTTTTGGCAAGGCGATGGGGTTAAGTGGCTTGCCCAAGGCCCCACAGCTTGGTAATTATTAAGTGTCTGAGGCCGGATTTGAACTTGGGTACTCCTGACTCCAGGGCCAGTGCTCTATTCACTGCACCACCTAGCTGCCCCCCTTTTCCCCATTTTGTAATTTTAGTGAACCAAATCAACTTATATACTCGCCTGCTTTCTCAAAGGCTCCCTCTCATTTCCCTGCTTATATTCTGTCAAAGTGTTGTCTTGATTCATTCCCACCATTCTTTGCCTTCATTTTGATATATGTGCTGTGGGACAAAGAGAAAATCATGTATTCATTCTGCCTGGGTCCTCTGATAATTTATGTTACATAACCACAGTTGGACTCTCATTGTTGCTAAATGGTTCTATACCTCCTTAATCCACCCACTATCCCACTTACTTTTCATAGCAGCTCTCCCAGACTTTTTCATCTCCCCTCAGCCTCCCATGTCTCAGTCTTATCC
Organism: Macrotis lagotis; assembly: GCF_037893015.1. NCBI lineage: Eukaryota > Metazoa > Chordata > Mammalia > Peramelemorphia > Peramelidae > Macrotis > Macrotis lagotis. Next base: position 14,933,040 of record NC_133661.1, read on the forward strand.
CACGGTCACAGTTAAGAACCTTGCCTCATATTTTACAGAAAACTGAGACCATTTATTTTAACTTCTCTCTTTTGTATCTCATGGTGGCTTTCTGCCACTATCCACTCCACCTTCATCTCCCATAATCAGATGATTTTTCATTCCGTCCTGTCTTTCTAATAGACTCCCTCTGCCATCCCTATTCTATCACTTTTTTTCATTCTCTTTCTCTACTGACTCATGCCTTACTGCCTATAAACATGCCTATGTCATGTCTCCTGTATACTGAAAAAAATCCTCACTTGTTCTTTCCATCCCCAATAACCCTTGGTCTGTATGTCTTCTACTCTTTGTGAATTAACTCTTCAAAGCAGGTCATCTACAAAAAAGTCTGCCTCTACTTTCTCTCTTAATCCTTTTTTCTTAACTCATTTTAATATGGCTTTTCATTCGAAGGTAATCATGGCTTTTAAGCTGTCGGAACCAATGGCCTTTTCCGTGTGATTATTCTTTTACATCCCTTGTGAATCTGTTTCTCTTCTTTTTAGATTTGCATGACATTATTCTTGTAGGGGTTTCCTTTTCTTTTCTGACTCCTTCTGGATCTTACTTTTAGGTACTTCACTTGTTAATCTGGTCAGTTTTCATGGAAGTAGTTATCCTCTCTATGCTGATGATTCTTCGATCTACCGATTTCTCCTCAGCCTCTTAGTTGGCCTCCACTCACATCTTTCAGATGCCTTTCAGACATTTTAAAGTGCCTGTCTAGAAGACATCTTAAACTTAGCATGTCCAAAATGGAATTCATCTTTCCTTTTATATCTATACCCCTCTTACCCTTCCTTGTTATTCCCGAGGGCAACTCTATCCTCCATCTCTCAGCCTGACAACTATCTTTAGTCCCTCACTCAATCTCCTTCCCTATATCCATATTTTTGCGAAGACCTGTCCATTTTCTCTGAATGACATTTTCTTCCTCTTCTGACGCTGCCACCACTCCAGAACAAGCCCTGCTTACCTCACACCTGAAGTATTGTAATAGCCTGCTTCTCACTGCAATTGATGTTATATTCATAAACCACAGTGATTTTCCTGAAGCACAGATATGATCGTAACCCATTCACCTCAATAAATTTCAGTGACTCCCTTTCAACTCCGGGATCAAACACAAAATCTTCTGTTTGGTGCTCAAAGCCTTTATTACCAAGTCTGTCCTATCATTCCAGTCTTTCTATTTTACTCCTTTCTATGTACATTTAGAATCATTGGCATCAGTCTCCTGTGTGTTTATCAAATAAGACTCGCCATCTCCCAACTCCAGGCATTTTCCCTGGCTCTCCCCCACCCCATATCCCCTCATTTCCATCTTCCAGCTTCCCTGACTTTTTTAAGTCAGCTAAATTCCCATCTTCCATAGAAGGCCTTTCCCAATGCCTCTTTATTCTAGTGCCTTCTTTCTCTCACTTAGTTCCTATTTATTCTGTACAATTATTCCTTCCACATTGCAACTTACATTGTAACTTTTCCCATCACAGTTTCAATTTATCATATATTGGCATAAAAAATTAAATGGGGAATTTTGGAGACATTTTGTAGAAGCCATAGATGATGTGTGAAGTCCAGCAGATAACAAAGAAAAAAGTTTAGAGACTCAGAATTGAATGAAATATATGTATAGCATTTGTATAACACCCCATACAAGAAAAAGAAAAAAAAGTCAGTCTTCTTTTCTGGTATGAAAGGAAGACCAAAAACATTTTCTGCAGATGCAGAAATGCAGTGATGGCATCTCTACATTCCATGATGTGGAAGGGATAACCGTGTCCTGCTTGTGTGTATACATTCACTTGCATATTATTCCCACCCCCCTCAGACTGTGAGCTTCTTGAGGGTAGGGCCTTTTGTCTTGTTTTGTATTCCTAGTGATTTGTAGAGTTTCAGAAATGGAATAGGCATTTAATGATTGATTAAAGCAGACCCAGAACTTTCCCATTGTGCCACCTAGTTGCAGTAATTGTTACTGTTGAAGATTCTGACATCAGGGAGGTGATGCCATGATATTCAAGTTAATTGAATTTGGAATTTGAGGATCTGCAAAGTCACCAGCCTCATTCTTCTCGGGAATCATCTGGGTCAGAGGCCAGGTATATGATGGCCTTGGATGTGTAAGGCAATTATGATGCAGTGACTTGCCCAAGGTTATACAGCTAGTAAGTGTCTGAAGCTGGATTTGAGTTTAGATCCTTCTGATTCTAGGGCTGATACTCTATTCACCTGCCACCTAGCTTCTCTAGGTTTGTGTGTGTGTGTGTGTGTGTGTGTGTGTGTGTTGTATAAATACATCTTCCTATAATTCTCTGAATTCCTCATATTCACTGTTCCTTATAGCACCATTATAGTTCATTCATTTCACATGCCTATATGGGTATTTGCTTTTTTTTGTCACTATTTATTTCACAAAATATAAATGCAACTAGAGAAACTCCCCTAGAATTTTTTAAAAATAGATTTTTATTGATATTTTAAAATCATTTTGATTTCCCTCCATGTCTTTTCCCCTCTCCTCCTAGAGCTATTCCTTATAACAAATAATTGTTTTTGGAAAAAAAATCAGCAATTATATTGCTCATTATATTGGAAATGATATGATCTATTTTTTACACCTGCCAAACTCCTCTCTACTCTATTAGGATGTGTCTTCACATGACATTCTTTTGGGTTCAAACTTGTTATTCATAATTTTGCAAGATTAATCTTAGTTTTGTAATTCGTTTTTGTTTGCACTGAAGTAATCATCCCACTATCTTTTTTAAATTAAATTTTTTCAATTACAAGTAAAGATAGTTCCCAACATTCATCTCTTCTAAGATTTCGAGTTTCACATTTTTCTGCTTTCCTCCCTACCTTCCCTCTTCCCCATGATGCTCGCTAGCAATCTGCTGTTGTTTATACATGCACAATCATATTTAGCATATTTTCCAAATTTGTCATGCTATGAAAAAAGAATTAGAACAAAAGGAAAAATTAAGAAAAAAGATAAATTTTAAAAAGCGAAAATAGTGTGCCTTAGCCTGGATACAGATTCCATAATTGTCTCTCTAGATGTGGATGGCATTCTCTATCAGAAGTCTTTTAGAATTGTCTTTGTTCATTGAACTGCTGAGAGGAGCGAAGTCAGTTGATTATCACACAATATTGCTGTTAGTATGTACAATGTTTTTCTGGTTCTGCTCACTTCACCCAGCATCAGTTCATGTTCGTCTTTTCATGTTTTTCTGAAATCTATCTGCTCATGATTTCTTACAGAACAATAGTTCTCTATCATATTCATACACCACAATCTGTTCAGCTGTTCCCCAATTGATGGGCATCCCCTCAATTTCCAATTTTTACCACTACAAAAAGAGCTGCTATGAATATTTTTGTACACATGATTTTTTTTAATGATCTCTTTGGTATATGGATCCAGTAGTGGTATGAGGCACAGTTTCATAACACTTTGAAGTCCCTAAAATGTTAGTGAGGTCTTCTCTGAAAGACAAGATAGACAGGAATTTCACAAAATGAGAAAGTAAAAAGGGCTTGCTACACCTACCAGTTGAGGTTCAAATTTTAACAATGAGAATATTGGCAGTAGTCCCAGAGGTATAGGAATAAGGACTGGGACCCCCTCACCTAAAAAATTTTGAGTGAGTATAAAATTTTTAACTATCTGAAATATCTAATTAGATACACACCTTTTTTTTTTTTGCAATTTTTGACTATTCCCTTATGAAGTTACCTATAGAGAATTGAATTGCCAAATATTTTTACTTGCCAGAACATGAGGCAATTCAGTTCGCCTTGCTTATAGCTCCTTCAGAAAGAGTACCAATAGTAGACTTTGGTAAGGATAAGGAATGAGTGAATGGCAATGTTCAGACCACATTGCATTCCCCTCTTTAAGATGATGAATGGTGCCCTGTTCCTCCTGGAAGAGATGCCGGTTCCTCAACAGGTATTTAAAACTTGCCAGAAATCTGTGTGATCCAGGGATTTAGGAAAATATTTTCCAGTGGACACATAGCTTCTCAGTTGGAATCAACACTTTCTAAACATTTATTTAGAGTCAACATTATGATAGGCACTGTGATAATGTTCTAGTCCCTTCCTCGTTGTAATAGTTATAAAAGTTGTGATCCAGAGAAGAGCGATGAAGTGACTTCTTCAAGGTCATACAGTTTTGATATAAAAGCATTAAAACATTGGGAAATTGATCTGCTATTGGCTCTGCAAGAGGGGATCTATAGTGCTGATTCAATGTAGGTCCATTCAGACTCTTAACATTGAGTAGCTTTTTCCCCTGTAAATCTTGCTGATTCACACAGCAGACACAAAATCGTTAACTTGTTAAGGACTTAGAGCTAAAGGACTTTGACTAAAATTAGTACTGTGCCACTGTTCCTCTCCAAAGACACAAAGTTCGTGATGGACGAAAGGCTTTGATTATGAGAAAACACAGAAGAGAGTTTGGAGGGACTGCTCGTTGAGCCCAGGAAAATGAATAATCCATGGGCCAGGTTGCCTCATTGGATGATTGGAAGGGTGCCCTTCTACTAAGAAATAATTCTTGGATGATTCTGTTTAAAACTGGTGGTGAGAAAGTAGCTACTGAATCTGTCCACCCCAAACTTCTCCCACTCCCCCCCTTTTTACACATGTCCTCAAAGTGATCAAAATGAAAGAATCAAATTGATACTAAAGCCCCAAGTTTAAGTCCAAGGGCATAAAGTCTGATTGTGTTCATCTGCTTTGTAGAAATAAGCCTTATTAGAAAAATCCAACTATCCAATAATTTTTCTTGTATATTTGAGAGGAATAAAAACCTTTTCCCTTGAGTATTTTGAGTCATTTGATACTTGTGATAGGGTTTCCTCCTGTCACTGTATGTTTATTCTAAGGTGCATAAGGAGAGAACTTTTTAATGAATCTAAAATTCAGCTATATTACAACTGTAGTCAGTATAAATATAATTGTTAATTGACCTCATCCTCACATATCTTTGTAATAAATTTACTCCAAAATGACTGGGTTTTTCTTTTTAGGTTTTTGCAAGGCAAATGGGGTTAAATGGCTTGCCCAAGGCCACATAGCTTGGTAATTAAGTGTCTGAGGTCTGATTTGAACTCAGGTACTCCTGACTCCAGGGTGGGTGCTTTATCCACTGTGCCATCTAGCTGCCCCTAAAATGGCTGTTTTTAAAGTACATTTGTATTGAAATACTTTATTTTTTTAACTATTAGTTTCATTTCTGAATGTCATTTCTGAGACACTTTATGTAATAATGCAGAGTAAATATAGATTAAATATAAATATAGACTATATGTAATAATAAAGAGTAAAAAGAAAGAAAAAAAGCAGATCAGCAAAATCAACACATTGCTTTGTCTCACATGCCATGTAATATTCTGCACCTATAATCTCCTGCCTCTGCAAAGAAGGAATAGGTACACATTTCCTAACTCTTTTCTAAAGTCAAGATTGGTTATTATAATTACAGAGTGTGCAGCTTCAGTTTGTTTTTGTTGGTTTTGGTCTTGCCATTTGAAAAAGTTTTTACTACATTATTGTAATCTTCTATGTGGTGACTTACTGGACTCTATGGTTCAGATCCCAGCAGCAACTGACTTGTCCATTGAATTATTCCAGAAGGTGTCATGAAAAGAACTTTTGTTGTTTTAGTAACTATTTCATGTTTGATCACTTAAATTCCGGTGGAAAAAGGATTGGAATTGTTCTGCGGGAACACTAAGTGGACGACCAAAAGATGTAAATTAATTTCAGCATAAGGACAGATTTCCTAATTAGTAAGTAGTGTTAGCCCAGAGTGAAGGAGCTACCTCATGAAGTACTGGATTTCCCATCCCTCAGTTCCCCAGTAAGGGTTGGATAAGCATCTGTCAAGGATTTCATAGAGGTAACAGGTTCAATGAGACCACCACTAATATCCCTTTTACTTCTGAAATTCCACGGTCCTGTAAAAACTAGGCCAGAAATAAATCCAATCTACTGTTCATTATCTACTACTTTCAATATACCACTGAGAGTATCCACGACTTAGAACAAGTGTAATAGAGGACGTGTTTTACTACTTTGGCATTGGCAAATCAATAAAACATGGTCCAATTGACTTAACTACTGAAATAAAAACAGACAGGAAAAAAAGGAGCCATAGCATTGAGAAGGAAAGAAGGGTTCAATCTATTATTTTCTGAGGACATCTGGGGGGAGGGTTATTCTCTTCTGGACTCTACTATATCTGGTGGACATTAACATGAAGGAGAGCAACAATGATATGGTTTGTGATTGAGGAATGTTTAGCCCGGAGAAGACTCAGAGAGGACACAGTAACTGTCCTCCTATATTTGGAGGATTTTCATGTTAATTCAACTTGTTTTGCTTGGCTTCAAAGAGAACTAGTAATGGCTATAAATTACAAAAAAAAAGAAAAATGCAGACTCATAAAAAAATACCAATGTTTAAAGTTGTTCACAAGAGGAATAAAGTAGAGACTTTTTCCTTGCACTCTCTAGGGAGAGGTGATACAGACTACAGATCATCTCTTGATAATGCTGTGGCAAAGATTTTTAAATTTTTAGTAAATATTTTACTTATTTCTAGTGACATGTAAAACATTTTTTTTTAGGTTTTTGCAAGGCAAATGGGGTTAAGTGGCTTGCCCAAGGCCACACAGCTAGGTAATTATTAAGTGTCTGAGACTGAATTTGAACCCAGGTACTCCTGACTCCAAGGCCGGTGCTTTATCCACTATGCCACCTAGCCACCCCTTTATAAAACATTTTTAACATTAATTTTTAAAATAATTTTTGAGTTCCAAATCCTCTCCTTCCTAAGTATTCTCTGTACTCTTTGAAAAGATAAGCAATTTGATATAGAGTGTAAATATGCAAATGTGCAAAATATATTTCTATATTATACATATTGTGAAAGAAAACACATACATAAGGCAAAAAACCCCAAGAAAAAAAACAGTAAATGTATTTGCTTTGATCTGCATTTAGTGTAAGTTCTTTCTCTGGAGATGGATGGCATTTTTCATTATAGATCTTCCAAAATAATTTTGGATCATTATGTTAAGAGAAGCTAAGTCATTCATAGTTAATCATCACATAATATTGTTCTTTTTAAGTACTATGTTCTTCTGGTTCTGTCTGCTTCATTTTGCATCATTTCACAGAAGTCTTTTTGGCTTTTCTTAAAACTATCCTGTTTGTACAATATATTCCATTACAACCATATATCATGACTTAGTCATTCACCAATTGATGGACATCTCTATTTCCATTTTTTTCAACACAAAAAGAGCTGCCATAATTTTTTTTATTCATATAGTCTTTTTTCCATTTATTTTAATCTCTTTTGGATACCAATCTAGTAGTTGTACTGCTGGTCAAAGGGTAGGCAAAATTTTATAGCTCTTTGGGCAGAGTTCCAAATTATTCCCCAGAATGATTGGATTAATTCAGAAAGCAGCCAAGAGTACATTGGTGTCTTAACTTTTTGATATCACATCCAAATTTTGTCTTTCTCCTTTTCTGCAATTTAATCAATCTGATAGGTGTGAGGTTGTAACTCAGAGTTGTTTACTGATTAGACCATTTTTTTGCATTTACTTATGGATAACTAATAATTCTTCTGAAAGCTGCTTTTTTGTATCTTTTGATCGTTTATCAGTTGGGAAATGACTTGTGTTACTACAAATTTGATTCAGTTCTTTATATCTTTGAGAAATGAGACCTTTATTAGAAAAAGTTGTTGTAAAATTCTCCCCAATCTCACCACATATTTTCTGCTTTCCTTCTAATCTTGACTGAATTAGATTTGTTTGTGTAGAAGTCTTTTTAATTTAATGTAGTCAAAATTACTTTTTTATATTTCAGAATACACTATATCTCATGTTACAAAAAAACTTCCCTTATCCTTAGATCTGCAGGTGAACTTTTGTTGCCTAATTTGCTTATGGAGTCACTCTTTATATCTAATTGTGTATCCATTTTGACTTCTTGACATATGGTATGAGATGTTGGTTTCTATTTAGTTTCTACCAACTACTTTCTAGTTTGCTGAGGAAATTTTTGTCAAATTGGGAGTTTTTGTCTGAAAAGCTTGGATTTTTGAGTTTATCAAACACTATATTACTATGATCACTTTTTGTGTATTGTGTAATCTGTTCCACTGCTCCACTACTCCTTTCATTGTCAGTACTTAATTATATTGATAATTACCACTTTGAGTTCTAGTATTTCTAGTACTTTCCTTCATGTTTTTTCATTGTTTTATTTGGTATTCTTGATCTTTTGTTCTTTCAGATAAATTTTGTTAAAATATTTTCTAGAGCTATACAAGAGTTTTTGGTAATTTGATTAGTGTAATGCTGAAGAAATAACTCAATTTAGGTAGATTTGTCATTTTTGTTTTATTGGTGTGTTGTCATGAGCAATTATCTTTCATTGTTTAGATCTGTCTTTATTTGTATGAAAAAATGTCTTAATACTGTGTTTATATAGTTCCTAGGTTTGTGTGCCATGTAGATTCCCAAGTATTTTATATCACCTGAAATTGTTTTAAATGCAATTTCTCTTTTCTCTTGCTACTGGACTTTGTTGATAATATATAGAAATCATAATTATTTAGGTGAGTTTATTTTATCATTATTTCCATAATTATTTAGGTGGATTTATTTTATTTATCAGTTATTTCAATTAGTTTTTTTCTCTAGAATTCTCTAAATATACTATCATATCCTTTGCAAAGTGATAGTTTTATTTTCTCATTCCTTATTCTAATTCTTTTAATTTCTTTTTCTTCTCTTATTGCTATAGCTAGCATTTTTAGTACAACACTGAATAATAGTGGTGATAATGGGCATCTTAATTCACCCCTGATCTTATTGGGAAGTCTTCTAACATCTCCATTAAAGATAAAACTTGTTAACAGTTTTAAATAGCTTCTACTTATCATTTTAAGGAAAGCTCCATTTGTGCCTCTTATTTCTCTGTGTAAAATAGGAATGAATTTTGCATTTTGTCAGAAGCTTTTTCTACATGTATTGAACTGATTTTATAATTCATATTGGCTTTGTTATCTATATAATCAATTATATTGATAGTATTCCTAATACTTAAACAGCCCAACATTCCTATTGTAAATTCCACCTGGTCGTGGTGTGGGATCTTTGTGATATATTGCTGTAATCTTATTAGTATTTTATTTAACTTTTTTGCATTACAATTCATTTAAGAAATTGGTTTGTAGTTTTCTTTTTTCTGTTTTCTGTATAAGTATCATAATTGTATCAAAAAAGGAATTCAGGAGGATTCTTTATTTGCCTGTTGGTCTAAGTTGTAATTAATTTGTACTTTAAATGTTTGGTAGAATTCACTTGTGACTCCATTAGATCCTGGAAATTTATTTTCTTAGGAAGCCCATTTATATCTTTTTCAATTTATTTTTCTAAAACAGGGTTATTCAAATATTCTATTTCCTCTTCTGTTAATTTTGTACATTTATATTTTTGTAATTATTCATCCATTTCATTCATATCGTCATATTTATTAGAATATAATTGGGCACAACTCCTAAGGATTGTTTTAAATTTCTCTTTATTGGTGGTGGATTAACCCTTTTAAAATGGTAATTTGGTTTTATTTCTTTTTTTAAAGAAATCAAATTAATCAATGCTTTTTTGATTTTCCTGTGTTTTTTCCCTTCATAAAACTGGCTCCTAGCACAGATGCAGCATGTCAACTGGAAGATATAGGGTCATTTCTAGATGTTAACACAAACTGGAGGACTTGATAGCTTACTAAGTACCAATCAAAGAGTAGATATTGATTTGTTTTACAAAGGTTCTGGTTAAAAAAATTATCACACATATGAATTTAATATCTTTGATGGCAAAAGCTCTTACCTTTTTATATCACCAGTGTCTCACAGTGTATAGTCAACATTTTTCAAGCATTTACTATAGGATACAAAGAAAATCATAAAGTTCTCTTGTTATAGCTGCCCGTTTTAGCATAATACTGAACAGTAGTGGTGATAATGGGCATCCTAATTCACCTCAAGTATCAAATTGTTCACATTATAATGTATATTGTTTATGTGTATGTGTGTGTATACCATACACACACATATACATACACACGCCAACATACATACTAGATAGTTAATGAAAATTAATCTCAAGAAAAAGAAATTATCAATTGAATTCAATAGCTCTTATTTTTAATTTTTTTGTGTTCTCTTTTGACTTTCAGGACTTCCAATTTGGTGCTTAAATGGGGATTTTTTGGTTATTTTTCCAAGTTCTTTATCAGTTGCATGCCCAATTAATTTATCTGCTCTTTATTTTATTATGTATGTTTAAACATAAAAATTTCTCCTAAATACTGCTTTGTCTGCATTACACAAATTTCACTTTGTTGTCATTCTTTAGTAAAATTCTTAATTTATTTCTGATATCTTCTTTATGTCTAAATTATTTTGTTTCCAATTAATTTTAATCTCTTTTTCCTTCATTGAATATACATTTTATTGTATTATGATCTGAAAACCATGCATTTAATACTTTTTCATATGACTGTGAAATTTTTATGTCCTAATACATGGTCTTTTTTGTGTAGGTGCCATATACTATCGAGAAAGGGCATATTCCTTACTATTTCAATTCAATTTTCTCTAGTGGTCTATCATATATAGCTTTTCTAAAATTCTATTCATCTTAATTTCTTCCTAGCTTAATTTTTTTGGGGGGGAGATTAGATTTCTTTTATTCTGAAAGGGGAAATTTGAGGTGCCTCATTAGTACAACTTTATTGTTCATTTCCTCCTATAATTCATTTAATGTTTCCTTTAAGAATCTGGATGCTATACCATTTGGTGTATATACATTTAGTATTGTTATTACTTCAGTAGCTAGGATACCTTTTAGCAAAATGTCATTTCCCTTATTATCTCTTTTAATGAGATCATCTTTTTCTTTTGTTTTATCTAAGATCATTATTGCTCCAACTGCTTTTTATTAAATCATTTGAAGCATAGTAGATTTTACTCTGCCTTATTTTTGTATTCTCTGTGTGTCTCATTGTTTTATGTTTTTTTTGTTTTTGTTCTGGTTTTTGATAAGCAATATAGTACAGATCTAGTTTTTAATTTACTCTTGCTAACTGATTTTGCTTATGGGTGAGTTCATCCCATTCACATTCATCCTTTTAATTACTATTTCTTTCTTTCTATCCTATTTCCTCCCCTCCTTATCCTTTTTTCTCTTACCTTTTACCTTATTTCTCCTCAAAAGTCTGTTTCAGTTTTGACCACAGCCTTACCGCCTTTCTATCTGTCCTCCTTTCTATAGCCCTTCTTTTTCTCTTATTTTCTTCCCATTTTACTTTCTTCTAGGTCAAGATAGATTTCTATAGTCAACTGTATGTGTGCTATTCCCTCTTTGAGCTAATTTTGATGAGAATAAGGTAAAGGATTACCTGCCACCTCTGCTTCATCTTTCCCTCCATTGTAAAAGCTCTTCTTTTCTCATTTTTCTCTGTTCCCTTTTACCCAGTGACATTCTTTCTCTCCCTCTTTTTTAAATTTTATATAATTACATCATAGTCAATTCACAGTCATTTTGTGTATACTACTTTGTACGCTGCTTCTAGCCACTCTAATAAGGATAAATAATTACAAGTTACAAGTATCAATGTCTCATATAGGAATGTAAATACTCTAACCTTATTGTAACCCTTATGAAATGCTTGAAAGTCCTCAATTTCATCAAATATCTATCCCCCCCCAAAAAAAGATTATGCTCAGATTTTCTAGGTAGGTGATTCTATTGTAATTCTAAATTTTTTTTTGCCCTCAAAAATATCACATTCTGGGCTTTCTGATCCTTTAAGAAGAAGCTGTTAAATCTTGTATTATTCTGACTGTGGCTTCATGTTATTTGAATTGTCTTTCTGACTGCTTGTAATATTTTATCCTTGATTTGAGAACTCAAGAATTTGACTATATTATTCCTGGGACTTTATATTTTGAGATATCTTTCAGGAGGTGATTGTTGTATTCTTTCAGTTTTTATTTTATCCTCTGCTTCTAGGATATCAGGACACTTTCATAATTTCTTGAAATATGCCATCTAGGTCTTCTTTAATCATAGTTTCCAAGTAGTACTATAAACTTATCTTATCCCCTTTGTACATATAGTGGCACTAATGGGGGATCTCTTCTTTGATCTGCATTTATTTAATATCTTTATTAATTATCTGGAAGGGAGAAGAAATTGGACTGTAATAAAATTTTCTAAACATCATTTTGTGTTTTAAAATCTCAGAAAATATCAAAAAATTCAAAGCAATAGGGAAAATTATCATGTAAAAACAAACATTTAATGCAAGGAACTGTGAGTCTTCATATTAACACACAAATGCTTCACATCAGAGAAATTTTCCAAGATAGAATCTCAGAATTGGGATTTTATTTAATTCAAGCCAAATTAGTCATGAATCCTCTCTGCAACTTGTTCCCTAAAGTGGTCATTAGCCCAAAGCATGTGTTAAACATAGGTAGGGGCTTGCCGAAGCTCTCCCCCAAATGCCTTCAGAGAAATAATGACTCTCAGTAAATACTAGAGTGGCAGAACCCAGCATGGGAGCAGGCTTTGGGAGTCACTGAATCATCATCAGCAGTTGCTGCTTCCAGAGCTCCAAGCCTGTATATGGTAAAGGGGATGAATAACTGGTCAGAAGGAGGTTACAGGGGTCTCTTGGCTGGAAGTGAGGTAGGGCTGTTAATTTTTCCATTCTTGGATCCAGGTTACAGTCCTGGCCAGGACAAGGAATCCTGATCACCCTAGAGCTTGCAGTTGCAGGGGAGAAGGGACCTCTCCTCACAGTTCCAAGGCAGAAGAAAATTGTATTTGTATTCACTCACAGACCAGAGAACAGAACAGTGGAGCAGTAAACATTTTTCTTGAATCATATCAACTCAGGAGAGCTAAAAACTTATGGTCTTAGAAATATCTTTGAAATCAGCTGCACAAAACTCCAGAAACTTGGGACAGGGTGAGCTTCACTCTGGAAGCAGAGGTCTACTTTAAGAGCGTTAAAGGTCAAGTAACAGGTGGGGAAAGTGAGCAAAACAGAAAAAATTCTGACTATAAAAAGTTACACTGGTGACACTGAAGGTCAAAACACAAAGTCAAAGCTCTAAGAAAAATATGAATTGGAGTCAGATCATGGAAAAGCTCAAAAAATAACTCTGAAAATCAAGTAAGAGGTAGAGGAAAAACTGGGAAGGTAAGTAAGAGTTATGCAAGAAAGTCATAAAAACAAGTTAAAAGCTTGGTAACAGAGACACATAAAAGACTAAAGAAAATGACACCTTAAAAACAGACTAGATGAAGTGATAAATGAATTGCAAAAAATGTCAATAATGAGAAGAATACCTTAAAAAGCAGAATTGAACAGATGAGAAACGAGGTACAAAAGCTATCTGAAGAAGATAATTCCTTAAAAATTAGAATTGAGAAAATGGAAGCTAATGACTTCATGAGACATGAGGAAACAAAACCAAACCAGACAGAAGACAATGTGAAATAACACACTGAAAAAACAACTGGGGGAGGCTAGGTGGTACAGTGGATAGAACACCGTCCCTGGAGTCAGGAGTACCTCAGTTCAAATCCAGCCTCAAACACTTAATAATTACCTAGATGTGTGGCCTTGGGCAAGTCACTTAACCCCATTGCCTTGCAAAAAACTTAACAACAACAACAACAACAACAACAACAACAACAATAGCAAAAACACAACTAACCTGGAAAATAGGTCCAGAAGAGATAATTTCAAAATCACTGGACTATCTGCAAGCCATGATCAAAAAAAGACCCTAGGTATCATCTTTTAAGAAATTGCCAGGGTGCTTAGGTGGTGTAGTGGATAGAGCACTAGCCCTGGAGTCAGGAGTACCTGAGTTCAAATCTGGCCTCAGACACTTAATAATTGCCTAGCTGTGTGGCCTTGGGCAAGCCACTTAAATCCCATTGCCTTGCAAAAACTAAAAAAGAAAAAAAAGAAATTGCCAAGCAAAATTGCCATGATATTTTAGAACCAGAGGAGAAAATAGAAATTGCAAGAATTTATCAATCATCTTCTGAAAGACATTTCCAAATGAAAACTCCCAGAATCTTATAGTCAAATTCCAGAACTCCTAGATCAAGGAGAAAATATTGCAAGTAGCCAGAAAGAAACAATTCAAGTATCTTGTAACCAACATCAGGATAAAACAAGATTTATGATCTTCTACATTAAGGAATTATAGGGCTTGGAATATGATACTCTGAAAGGCAAAAGAACTTGGATTATAATCAAGAATCAACTCCCTAGCATATTCTTTTAGGTGAAAAGATCAACATTCAATGAAATAGGGAACTTTCCAACTTTCCTTTTGACAAAATGAGAGCTGAACAGAAAATTTGACTTTCAAATACAACATTCAAAAGAAGCAAAAAAAAAAAAAGGTAAACAGGAAAGGAAAATCATAAGGGACTTAAAAGACTTTTACTTTCTTATATCACAACATGATACTCTTTGCTCATAAGAGTTTTCTCATAATGGCAGATAGACGGAGTATCCTGATAGAAGGTATAGGAGTGAGTTGAATATAAAGGGATGATATCTGAAAATAAAATTAAGGGGTGAGAGAGGAATGTATGGGGATAAAGGGAAAGTTAAGAGTGGGCTAAATTATCTCACATAAAAGAGGCAAGAAAAATTTTTTACAGTGGAGGTGAAGGGGGGAGAGAGATATGAGGTTGAGTGAAACTTACTCTCATCAGAATTGGTTAATAGAGGGAAAAAAACATACATAATCAATTGGGCGTAGAATATCTATCTTACCTTACAAGAAATTAGGAAGGGAAGGGGAGAAGAGAGAGGTGATAGAAGGGAAGGCATATTGGGGAAGGGCTAGTCAGAAGCAAAACATTTTTTATGTTGGGGCAGGGTGAAAGAAGAGAAAGAATAGAATAAATGGGTTGGTAGAATCAAGAGAAATACAATTAGCTACAGTAATTATAAAAAAATTGAAGCATGTTTCTCTGATAAAGGTATCATTTCTCAAACATATAAGAAACTGAGACCAATTTATAAAAAATAAGAATCACTCTCCAATTAATAAATGATTAAAATATATAAACAGTTTTCAAAAGGAGTAATCAAGGCTGTCTATAGCCATATTAAAAATGCTCTAAATTGCTACTGATGGGAGTAATGCAAATTAAAACAATTCTGAGGTACTATTTCTTACCTATTAGATTGATTAATAGGAAAGAAAAGGAAAATGACAAATGTTGGTGGGGGTGTGAGAAAAATGAAACAATGTATTGTTGGTGGAGTTGTGAACAGATTCAACCATTAAGTAGAGCATGTTTGAAATATGCCCAAAGGGCTGAAAAACAACCATAATATACCCTTTCATTTAGCAATGTCACTACTAGGTCTTATAATAAAAAAAAAAACTAAAGGGAAAAGGACCTATATTTACAAAAGTATTTATAGCATCTCTTTTCTGATGACAAGGAGTTGGATATTGAGTAGATGCCCATCAGCAGGAGAATGGATGAACAAATTGTCATATGTGATTAGTTGTAATACTATTCCACTATGAGAAATGATGAACAGGATGCTCCTAGGGAAAAAAAAAACTAAAAAAGATTTGCATGAGCTGATATAAAGTGAAATGTTCTGTATATAAAGTAATAGGAAATATTGTAAGATGATATGCTGTGAATGACTTAGCAATACGGTGATCCAAGGTAACGCTGAAGGACTTACAAAGAGGAATTTCATTCATTCCCCAGAAAAAGAACTGATGATATCTGAATGCAGACTGAAGAAGACTTTTTAACTTTATTTTTATTGAGGTTTTTATTTTTATTTATGTTTCTTTCACAACCTGACTATTAAGAAAATGTTTTGCTTGACCACATGTATGTAGCTCATATCAAAATGCTAATCTTCTCTATGGGGCATGGGGTAATAGGAGGGCGAAAAGGAGAGAATTTTGTACTCAAAGTTTTAAAAATTAATGTTAAAATTGTTTATACATGTAATTGGGGAAAAGTAAAATATGAAATTTAAAAAATAATTCCTTAGCCAGTTATTCTCATAATTAAATTTTCAGGCATATTGAATTTAAAATGAGAACCTAATATTAATGACTGAGAAATTATATTATTTTGAAAAAGTCTTCTAGCACCATTTGCAGCCTTATTGTCAGTATAATAAGTATAATTAGTATATTTTGATGTCAGAAAAAAGAAATTCTTTTCTTTAGTGAATGCTTGTACATCCTTACTCTATTTAGCCAATTCTATTTTTAAATGTTATTTTGTTCAGTAATTTTTGTGTCTCCTATACTGTTGATTCTTTTTTTCATGATTTTATTGCATTACTCTCATTCCCCCCCCCCCCCCCAAATTTTCTCAAGGTCTCTGATTTGATTATTAAAATCCTTTTTGAGTTCTTTCTGGAATTCACCAATTCACATTTCTCTTGACAGCTTTACATGTAGCTCTTTTGGCTTCTTTTTCTTCTCAGTATGTGTCTTAATCTTGCCTGAAACCATAGGAGTTTTTATGGTCAGATTTTCTTTTATTATTTGTTCATATTTCTGGCCCATTTCTTGACATCACTTTATGTTAAAATTGGGCTCTGCTCCCATGTTGCTGGGAGTACTATGACAAACTTTGAGCCTTTCTTGCTGTTATCTTCAAAGCTAGGTCTGGTAGAGTCTGTAGACTTTTGATTTTTATAATTCCTGTCAGTTCTTATTATAATTAAATCTATCAATTAAAATTGCATTTAGGCCTTGGGCAAGCCACTTAACCCCATTGCCTTGAAAAATCTAAAAAAATAAATCTTTGGGGGTGGCTAGGTGGCATAATGGATAGAGCACTGGCCCTGGAGTCAGGAGTCAAATTCGGTCTCAGACACTTAATAATTACCTAGCTGTGTGGCCTTGGGCAAGCCACTTAACCCCATTTGCCTTGCCAAAAGTCTAAAAAAATTATTGCATTTATATAAATATAACCTATCAATTAAATATCTATTACTGTACTCCAGTGGCATCAACTGTAACTCTTCTTTTGAAGGGATAGGGAAGGGAGAGTGAGAAACTCTTTTGAAGACCAAAACCTGTACAGAGCCCTCAAATACCTCTTTTTTTGCAAGGCAATGGGGTTAAGTGACTTGGCCAAGGCCACACAGCTAGGTAATTATTAAGTGTCTGAGGCCGGAATTGAACTCGGGTACTCCTGGCTCCAGCGTCGGTGCTCTATCCACTGCACCACCTAGCTGCCCTCCACTCAAATATCTCTTAATCAATTCAAAATATTCTAAGGAGAGGCACTTATGCTCTAGACTGTGAACAGTCACACGTACTCTCCTCTCCCCTGGAACTTTTACCATAACCCTGTGACTCTATGGCATCAAATGCTATGAACTAGGGCTCATTTTTTGATCTGGGACTGCAACCCCAGTGCATGGCCAATGTGGCAGAGTCCTGCTTCCAGGGCCCCTGTAATCTCTGTGGCTAATTTTCTTGACTCCCTACCATCTGTGATAGTACCCCTCACTCACATCCAATTCACTTGCTTGTCATGGCATCATCTCCCTGATATAAGGGTCTTCTTTGAGAAAGAAGGACCGACCTCACTGTGGGTTGAGAGTTCCTCGAGCTGCTGCTACTCACCTGCCTCCAAGGCCCTCTGCTGGTACCCCAGCTTGTTCTGGGCTCAGTAGTCTGTGCTGGACTCCACTTCTGTCCACCACCAAGCAGAACCAAACTTTTCCTAGCGTCCTTGTCCTTGACTGTTACATTGTTTCAACTTGATCTTTTGTTGTTTCTGCCTCTCCAGAATTTGATTAGAGGTATTATTTTTAAGTTGTTTGGAGGGGAATTTAGGAGAGCTCAGGTGAGTCCCTACCTTTTCTTTGCCATCTTGACTCCACCTTGCATGGAGAATTTTTTTGATGAATCACTGAACAGGAGATGGTGCATGGAGGAAGGTCCCTTCCAATGCAGAGGTTTTGTGATTCACTCAAAGGAGGGCTGTTTATGATAGTCAGCATCAAGACAAAATTTCAAAAATAGAACATAAAAATTCTTCTTCTTTCAACTGTTGAACTAATTGGATTAAATAATGAATTTTAATGGAATTTCCCTGGGTACTTTTTCTCCCCTTCTCCTCAAATGGATTTCTTTATTAGATGATGGAAGTAATCATTAGGTTTACAAGGTCATATGAGGGATGTTGTGCTTTTTTTTCCCTACAAGAAAAGGCGAGGAAGGCAAAGCAAAGCTATTTTAATTTACTTAAAGTGAGAGTTTAAAATACTCAAGCTGAGGAGTGGAGTCTTGGGGAACACAAAAGACATTAGCCACAGCTGCTCTATAAAGACTTCAGTTGTTATAAATATTAATAAAATGCAGAATGATTAAGAAATGTTTGAGGACTTTTTAAAAGAGGTTTTCTTGCTCCCCCTTCCCTACCGCTTAAAAGAAGGGCTACCTCAATTGGTGCTGTTGGAGAACAATAACAATAAAAGTAGCTTCTATTAAAGTGCAATGATTTATTTGATAGTCCCGATAATTCTGGACTTTTTGATAGATTGGTGTCATGAATGGAGAACTGTTCTTAGAGCCAGGAAAGCTTGATTACTGGTTCTGACACATATGAACTGAGTAACCCTGGGCAAGTCAACTAACTGTAGTGTCTCAGACCACAGTACTCCAAAGAGGTAACTGTAATACCAGGGTTGTAAGACATGACCTCAGGGGTATCTTAGCCTGTTCCTAAGATGCATCTGATTGCTTTGCATCCCACCCTCCCTATGAAAGCATATTGCAAGCTTTATTTCTGAAGTAACTATGCCCTTTGCCTGTTATCATCTTTTATCCTTGAGTACCTTTATTTTGGGAAGGGCCCAGAATCACCGATCTTCATTACTGTATTGGATGCCCTTGTGATTTTCTAGAAATCATCACCATGTCAGTGAACAGGTATACCTTCTACCCATGTGCCATCCTTTTTCTGCTCTGTTTTGTGCGTTGTCTTCCCCATTAGACTAGAAGCTCCTTGAGGGTAAGGACTGTCTTTTTGCTTATATTTGCCCAAAACTTAGCCCAGAGTCTGTCATTAATAAAAAATGAACACTTATTACTTTGTCAATGATTCAACACTCCCCCATTCTGCCATCTTCTTCTGCTGCCCTCTCATACCTCTCTCCCCCCCAGGTCAGTATGTCTTATCATACATGAAGCATGTACCCTCAGCAACTGTGCAGGAAAAATTTCCTAGCATTTGCACATCTGACTCCCAGACCACATCATAGCTGTGGAAGTTGCCTTTTTAGGGATGGGACCTAGGTTCTGGGTCATGCGCCCATTAATAATCTACCCAGGACACTTTCATTTTCTAGGTGAAAATGTCTTATGTGGTATAAGCAGGAATGTACTAGTTTTGATTTGTATCAGTATATCACACTTCACTTGCCTTCTCTCCATCTCTCTCATGAACTTTCCCATCAATCACAAAGGCAGCAACATTATATCCTTCTAAGTCACCCAGGTTGGTCACCTAAGTATCTTTTTCTGCTTCTCTCTGTCCCTTACCTCTATGGCCAATCATTTGCCAGCTCCTGCTATTTCTATATCCACAATATTCTCTCATATGTCTTCTCTCCTTCAACACAACCATTACCTTAGTGCAGACCCTAAACACCACTCACCTGAATTATTGCAATAGCTTTTTAATTGATCATTCTTCCTCGAGTATCTCTTATCCACAGACCCTCTTCCACACTGCTATCAAAATGATCCTCCTAGAACATAGATCTGGCCCTGTTGTTCATCCATTCAATGAACTCAAATTGCTTCTTTTTTTACTTCTGTATTTATTTTCTAAATACATGTAAAAATAATTTTCAATAGTCATTCTTTTGAGTTCCACCTTTTTTCCACCCCCCCACCTCTCTTCCTGTCTCCCTCCCCATGGCAACAAACAATCTGATATAGATGATTCATATAAAATCATGTTTAACATATTTCTAAGTTAATCATGCTGTGAACTAAGGGGAAAAAACACAATAAAAAAAGAAAAAATATAAAAGTTTTAAAAAGTGAACATAGTATGCTTTGCTCTGCATTCAGAATCTGTAGTGTTTTCTCTGGATGTGGATGCCTTTGTCCATAACAGATGTTTCAGGATTGTCCATGATGACTGACCTGCTGAGAGGAGCTATGTCCATCATAGTTGATCATCTCATGATGTTGCTGTCAGTGCATATAATGTTCACTTGGTTCTGCACATTCAATCGCTTGTTAATCATGCTGGATCAAATCTTAAACTTATGATAAAATGATTTTGCCTGTTTTACAAAGTATAGAATAATATAGTAATATATATATATATATATGTAATAAATGAATAAATCTTCCTATTTTGGGAGTGCATAGCGAATTTTCCCCCTTGTAAACCTTTGAAGTATACAGTCCAGCTACATTGACCTAAACTCTTCCTAGAATGTGATACTGTATCTCCTGTCTCTATACCTTGATATTTAAGTATCCTTTGCCCAGGACACTCTCCCTCCAAATTGCCAATGCTTAACTTTCCTAGCTTTCTTTTTTTCCTTTGATTTTTTAAAAATTTTAATTTAAGGCAATGGGGTTAAGTGACTTACCCAAGGTCACACAGCTAGGCAATTATTAGGTGTCTGAGTACAGATTTGAACTCAGGTCCTTCTGACTCCAGGGCCAGTGCTCAATTATCCACTGTGCCATCTATCTGCCTCCCCCCAGCTTTCTTCAAGGCTCAGATAAATCTACTGGAGGTCTTTCCTGCTTCATTCACCACCCTTTTAGCTGCTCTCTCTCCTTTCATATTACTTTTCATCTATATATCTCCAACATGCCTTTATTATTTTCATGTTACTATTCCCATTAAGAAGATATGTGGGAATTCCAGCCAAGATGGTGGAGAGAAGACAGGCACTGTGTTAGATGCCACTCTTTCTCCTCAAAAACAACATGAGAGAAACCTCTTAACAGAAATTTGATCAACAAAACCCAGAAAGAGAAGCTAGGAGAACACCTACCAAGAAGGCCTGTCTCAGAGGACCATGGGTGAACCTGGAGATGAGAGCAGAGGGTCAGCACCAGGACAACAGCTGGGGGAAGCCAGAGGGCCAGTCTCAGCCATAGAGACTTCTGTGAGTGTCGAGTCCCACATCCAACTTTAGGTGTGGAGACTTTGGTTGGGGGCGGTGCTACACAGAGTCTCAGAGCATGCCTGGAGAACAACCACCTGGGCCAGGGATCTGAGCTCCATACTTTCAGCAGAGCCTTTTTCCCAGAACAATGAACAACTCAACAGAAAGAGATTAACTCCATCCCCCAGGGTCCAGCCCAGTGTACAAGGTCAACTCAGAACCTGCTGCTGAGGACCTCAAACACTCCAGAGAAAGCAACCAGTAACCCCTACTGGCTGGCCCTTGGAATTACTAAGACAAATGAACAAAGACTTTAGGATCTTCAAAAGCAAACCTCTGAGAGCCATCTTCCACCCCCCCCAACACACAGTCCTAGAAAGATGAAAAAAGGCCAGAGAAAAGGGGGCCCATGGAGAAATATTTAGAAGAGACAGATTCTAACCTGGAGAGAGATCTAGCACTGCTGAGGAGAATATGAATTAGTTTCCAGCCCAGAAAGACTTCCTTGAGGAAATCAGGAAGAAGTTTAAAAATTAATTAGAAAAATTAGGAAAAGAACCTCAAGAGAAAATTAACACCTTGCAACAAGAAAACAAATCCTTAAATACAGTTGGACAAATACAAAATGAGAATAATTCTCTCAGATCTTCAATTGGGAAAATGTGAAAAGAAAATTATTCTCGCAAAACTACACTTAAGCAAATGGAAAACTCCTTTAAAAATACAATTGACCAACTAGAAAAAGAGTTGCAAAAGGTAAATGAAGAAAGTTCTTCTCTAAAAAAAGAATGGAATCGATGGAAACTAATGACTTCATGAGACAACAAGATTATGTTAAACAAAACCAGAAGATCGAAAAAAATAGAAGAAAATATAAAATATCTTATCAGTAAAACCACTGACCTCGAGAACAGATCAAGATGGGAGGACCTGAGATTTATAGACCTTCATGAAAACATTGAAGAGGCAAAAAAGCCTGGTCTCAATATTACAGGACTTAGTGATGGAAAATTGCCCTGATATCATGGAACCAGAGGGCAAAATAGTTAGTGAAAGAATACATCAATCCCCTCCTTAAAGAGATCCCAAAATGAAAACACCAAGGAATGTTGTGGCCAAATTCCAGAACTATCAGATAAAAGAGAAAATCCTGCAAGCAGGCAAAAAGAAACAATTTAAATACCAAGGAGCCACAATAAGGATTACCCAGGACTTGGTGGCATCAACATTAAAGGATCGAAGGTCCTGGAATGAGATATTCTGAAGAGCAAGGGAGCTTGGAATGCAGCCAAGAATCCACTGTCTGGCAAAGTTGAGCCTTCTCTTCCAGGGGAAAAGATGAATGTTTAATGAAATGGGAAACTTCCAATATTTCCTGATAAAAAAGACCAGAGCTAAAAAGAAAATTTGGACATCAAAGAGAAGGCTTAAGAGACACATGAAAAGATAAAATAAAAGGGTAAAGAAAAAAAAAACCTGCTATCCAATGAGGAAAAAAACTGGTTATATACCTACTTGGGAGAAAGATTCTCATGACTTTTGAGAATTGTAACTCTATTAAAGAGAATATGCTTATAGAAGTGATGGACATTCATGACTTTTCTGTGACTCAGATATAATGATTTGAAAACAATACTTCCTTACAAATGGGGATAGTAAGGAGATGGGAGGATAGAGGAGACTGAATGGGGTAAATCTCATTACATCAAGAGCTATAAAAGACCCATTATAATAGAGCGGAAGAAAGGAGAAGGAGAACCACCTGAATGTTCATCTCATTAGACTTGGCTTAAAGCTAACTTGTATGCCCTCAGTTAAGTTAAGAAACTTATCTTACCTTTCAAGTATTAAAAGGGAGAAAGGGGAGGGGGAGGGGGAGGGGGAGAACAAGGGGAACTAACAGAAGGAAGGGGAAAAGGGAAAGGGGAAAGAAAGGGGAAGGGTGTTTGATATAGGAGGAAAAACATACCTTCAGTATTCAGAAACAAAATACTGGGGAATATGGATAAAGGGGGAAAAAAGGGGAAAAATACAAACAGAAAGAAGATAGCATGGAGGGCAAGAAAGAATTAGTAATTATAATTTTGAATGTGAATGGGATGAACTCTCCCTTACAGCATAAGCAAATAAGAGTGGATTAAAAACCAGACTACTACAATATGCTGCTTACAAGAAACTCATTAGAAGCATGTATATATGTATATATATATATACACATACACACACACACACACACACACACATACAGAGTAAAGGTAAAAGGTTGGAGCAAAATAAATTTTGCTTCAACTGAAGTGAAAAAAGCAGGGATAGCAATCCTTATCTCAGACAAAGCAGCTGCAAAAATAGTGTAAAAAGAGATAAGGAAGGAAACTATTTCCTCATAAAAGGTACCATGGACAATAAAATAATTTCAATACTAAATATGTATGCACACAATGGTACAGCATTCACAATCTTAGAGTTGAAAGAGCTACAGGAAGACATAGCAAAACTCTACTAGTGGGAGACCTCAACTTCCTGCTCTCAGACTTAGATAAATCTAGTCATAAAATAAACAAGAATGAAGTTAAGGAGGTAAATAGATTGTTAGAAAACTTAGATATGATAGACTTATGGAGGAAATTGAATGGGGATAGAAAGTAATATACCTTTTTCTCTGCTGTACATGGCACTTATACAAATATTGACCATGTACTAGGCCATAAAAACCTAATGATCAGCTGCAGAAAGGAAGAAATAGTGAATACATCTTTCTCAGATCATAATGCAATAAAAATTATATACAAGTACTGGGCCTGGGAGATATAGACCCAGAACTAATTGGAAACATTTTAAAGAATCAAGCAACAAATTATAGAAAGAAATATTCCATCCTAGATAATGAAAATAATAAAACAACATACCAAAGCTTATGGGATATGCTCTAGGTAGTTGTCAGGGGATATATTATATCTTTAAATGTTTACATGAATAAATTGGAGAAAGAATAAATCATTGAACTAAATATGCAACTAAAAATTAGAGAAAGAACAAATTAAAAACCTCAAGTTACCAAATTAGAAATTCTAAAAATTAAAGAAAAAATTAATAAAATTGAAAACAAGAAAACTATTGAACTAATACCAGGAGCTGGTTTTATGAAAAAAACCAATAAAACTGATAAACCTCTGGTCAATTTGATTAAAAAAAGAAAGAAGAAAGCAAATTGCTAGTATCATAAATGAAAAAGATGAACTCATGCCAATGAGGTGGAAATTAAAGTAATAATTCAGAATTATTTTGCCCAACTCTATGCCAGTAATTTTGACAATCTAAGTGAAATGGATTCATATTTACAAAAATATAAGTTGCCCAGATTAAATGAAGAGGAAATTAAAAACATATATAACCCTATCTCAGAAAAAAAAAATTCAACAAGCCATTATTGAACTCCCTAAGAAAAAATTTCCAGGGCCAGATGGATTAACAGGTGAATTCTATCAAACATTTAAGGGATAATTGGTTCCAATTCTATATAAACTCTTTGGAAACATAGGTGAAGGTGTTACTCTGCCTAACTCTTTCTATGACACCAATATGTTGCTGATAACTAAACCAGGAAAAGTGAAAACAGAGAAAGAAAATTATAGACCCCTCTCTCTGATGAATATAGATGCAAAAATCTTAACTAAAATCTTAGCAAAATGATTACAACAAGTTATCCCTAGGATAATACCTTATGACCAAGTAGGATTTATCTCAGGAATGCGGGGTTGGTTCAATATTAGGGCACTGTTAGTATAGTCAATTTTATCATTAACAAATGTATTAGAAATCATATGATTACATCAATAGATGCTGAAAAGAGTTTTGACAAAATACTGCACCCATTCCTACTAAAAATATTAGAGAGTGTAGGAATAAATGGACTTTTCCTTAGAATAATTAGCAGTATCTGTCTGAAACCATCAGCAAGCATCATATGCATTGGAGATAGGCTAGAGACATTCCCAGTAAGTTCAGAGGTGAAACAAGGATGCCCATTATCACCACTACTATTCAATATTGTATTAGAAATGTTAGCTTCAGCAATAAGAAAAAAAGAAATTGAAGGAATTAGAATTGGGAAGAGACAAAAACTCTCACTCTTTGCAGATGACATGATGGTATACCTAGAGAATCTTAAAAAATCATCTAAAAAAGCTACTAGAAATAATTAGAAACTTTAGCAAAGTAGTAGTATATAAAATAAATCCTCATAAATCTTTAATATTTCTATATATGACTAGCAAGATACAGCAGAAAGAGCTAGAAAGAGAAATCCCATTCACAGTAACCTCAGACAAAATAAAATACCTGGGAGTCTACCTGCCAAGGCAGACACAAAAACTTTTTGAAAACAATTACAAAACACTTCTCAGGCAAATAAAATCATATTTAAATAACTTGGCAAACAGCAACTGTTCATGGATAGGTCGAGCTAATATAATAAAAGTGACAATTCTACCAAAACTAAACTACTTGTTTAGTGCCTTACCAATCAGAATTCCAGAACATTACATTAATGACTTAGAAAAAAGTTGCAATTAAATTTATATGGAGGAATAAAAAGTCAAGAATTTCCAGGGATACAATGGAAAAAAGGTGTAAAAGAAGGGGGCTTAGCCCTACCAGATATAAAATTATATTATGAAGCATTAATCATCAAAACTGTCTGGTATTGGTTAAGAAATAGAGTGGTGTATCAGTGGAGTAGACTAGGTGCTATAGCAGGAAATGATTATAGTAATCTGCTGCTTGATAAACCCCCAAAGAGTCCAGCTATTGGGATAAAAACTCTCTCTTTGATAAAAACTGTTGGGAAAATTGGAAATTAGTATGGAAGAAACTTAGATTAGATCAACAACTCACATCTTATACCAAGGTAAGATCAAAAAGATTTGGACATAAAAAACAATATTACAAGCAAACTAAAAGATCAAGGAGTAGTTTCCCTGTCAGATCTATGGAAAGGGAAGAAGTTTATGACCATGGAAGAGATGGAGAACATCATTAAAAACAAACTAGATAATTTTGATTACATTAAATTAAAAAAAACTTTTGCACAGAGAAAACCACTGTAACCAAGATCAAAAGAAATATAGTAAATTGGGAAATAATTTTTACAACTAGTATTTTTGACAAAGGACTCATTTCTAAAATATACAGAGAACTAAGTCAAATTTTCCAAAAAACAAGCCATTCCCCAATCGACAAATGGTTAAAGGATATACAAAGGCAATTTACATATGAGGAAATCAAAAGTGATCCATAGTCATATGAAAAATTTCTCTAAATAATTACTTATTAGAGAAATGCAGATTAAAGTATTTCTGAGATGCCACCTCACACCTCTCAGACTGGCCAGCATTACCAGAAAGGACAATGATCAATGTTGGAAGGGATGTGGGAAATCTGGGATACTAATACATTGTTGCTGGAGGTGTGAACTCACCCAAACTTTCTGGAGAGCAATTTGAAATTTTTCCCAAAAGGCACCAGAAATATGCCTACCCTTTGATCCAGCAATACCACTACTGGGGCTATACCCTGAAGAGGTTATGAAAAAGGGTAAAAACATCACTTGTACAAAAGTATTCATAGCAGCCTTATTTGTGGTGGCAAAGAATTGGAAATTAAGTGAATGTCCATGGATTGGGAAATGGCTTAGCAAACTGTGGTATATTTATGTCATGGAACATTATTGTTCTATTAGAAATCAGGAGGGATGCAAATTCAGGGAAGCCTGGAAGGATCTGCATGAACTGATGCTGAGCAAGATGAGCAGAACCAGAATAAACAATGTATACCCTAACAGCAACATGGGGGTGATGATCAACCTTGATGGACTTACTCATTCCATCAGAGCAACAACCAGGGACAATTTTGGGGTATCTGTGATTGAGAATACCATCAGTATCCAGAGAAAGAATTATGGACTTTGAACAAAGACTAAATACTATTACCTTCAATTTAGGCAAAAAAACTCTTACCTTATTATGTAATTTTGCTATCTCTTGTACTTTATTTTTCTTTCTTAAGGTTATGATTTCTCTCTCATCACATTCAACTGAGATCAGTGTATACCATGGAAACAATGTAAAGACTAACAGACTGCCTTCTGTGGGGGGTCATGGGAGGGGGAGCAAGAATGGAGAAAAATTGTAAAACTAAAAATAAACAAAATCTTTCTTTAAAAAAAAGAAGATATGTGCTTGTTGATAGAGTTGTTAACTAATCCAAACATTTTGGAGAGCAATATGGAACTATGCCCAAAAAGCAATAAAACTGATTGTACCCTTTGACCCAGCAATACAAAAGATACATCTAGATACAGAAAAATTTGTTAAAAAAATGGAAAAAGTCCCAAATGTTCAAAAATATTTGCAGCAGCTCTTTTTTTGAATGGTGAAGTATTGAAAATTGAGGAAATGGCTGCACAATTTATAGTATATGAATGTTATGAAGAACTATTGTTCTGTAAGAAATCTTGGATGGATAGATGTCAGAGAAGCATGGAAAGCATAACAGGAACTGATGCTGAGTAAAGGGAGCAGAGCCAAGAGCACATTGCACACATTTACAAGATTATTGTGAGTTGATTAACCGTGATGGATGTAGAAATCAAAGACAACTTTGTGAGATCTGTTATGGACAATGCCATTCGCATCCAGATGATAAAAATCCCCACAGAATCTTAATGAACAATATGTTTACTTTTTAAAAATTTCTCTTATACTTTTCTTTCAGGTCTCATGATTTTTTCACCCTTTTCGCTTAGTCATAATTCCTCAAACATGACTAATGTGTAAACATGTTAAAAGTGCATGTACTGTGTTCACTATACTGTTTGCCACTGAGGGGAGGGGGTGGGAAGGGAACATAGAAAAAAATTGGGTAATATAAATATGTAAGTGCATGAATGTTGAAAACCTTTCAAAATATGTAATTAGAAAAATAAAATTAAAAAAAGTAAGATATTTGCTTTGCAACCAAGAGAACATTGTACATATTAACAGCAACATTGTGAGATGATAACTATGATGGCTGCAGCTCTTCTCAACACCTCAGTGATCCAGACCCTAGAAGAATTGTAATAGAAAATGCCATTCATATCCAGAGAAACACTGGAGTTAGAGTGAAGAGCAAAGCACGCCTTCTGCATTTTGTAAAACTTCTATTATGGTTTTCTCTTTTTCTCATATTTTTTCCCCTTTTAGTTCTAGTTCTTTTACAACATGACTAATATGGAAATATGTAGAACACAATTGTTCATGTATAACCTATATCACATTGGTTGCTATTGTAGGAAGGGGACAGGGAAGGGGAGGTGGTAGAAAAATGTGGAACTTAAAAATTTGGGAAAGGATGAATGCTCCAAACTATCTTTGCCTGTAATTGGGAAAAAATAAAATAACATTAGGGAAAAAAGATCTTCAAAAAACAATGTATGCCCTTTAAAACATGGATCCTCAATTAGTACTTAATGAATATTATTGACTTGACTTGCTTGGGGTCAGTGAATAGATCTAAAAGCAATGGTTAGACAATACAAAGTAGTAAAACGAGACCTAATTCAAGGGAAATTTTCCTTATAGTTATTCGACTTCCCAGAAAATAGAATGAGCTGATTTGTGAAGTAGTGAGTTCCCCGTCACTGGATGGTTTCAAACAGAGGCTAATGACTACTTTGAAGAACAAATTGCAAAGGATTCATGACTTGTACGATTTGGACTGATCGAGATCCCCTTCAACTCTGAGATTTTGTTTTGGAAAATTTCAGTGCTGTGAAGTGATTGTGTGTTAATTTTATAACATTTTCTTTTTACCAGGACTGACTCATAGTTTCTTGTATTAAATGTTCATTTATTTTTATATGTTATTTTCCCCTATTTCTTTGTAATTTTTTCGTCCCTTCTGAGACTCTCAACACCTTCCAAAAGAATAATGTTAGGAAATTTCATTAAAGCTCACTTTCTTTTTCCCTTCCAGATCATTTATAAAGCTATTAAATAAATGTAGACCCAAAACAGTGATCCCCGAGGCTCCCATTAATGCCTCTATTTGACCAAAGTTAATTTACAATGCATGTAATTATAGACAAGCTTTGTGCCATATTTTATCCCAGAGACAAAGGAAAACAAACAAAGCAAAGGTAGGGGCTATGTGCTCAACTCATGTGAAGAAGAAAAATAAATGTTTTAGCCAATATTAAAAACATTTAGGAAAAAGTAACTTTCTATTTCTCTATACTACCTTTGTATTTATATTATTTCACTATCCTTG
Source organism: Macrotis lagotis (assembly GCF_037893015.1). Taxonomy (NCBI): domain Eukaryota; kingdom Metazoa; phylum Chordata; class Mammalia; order Peramelemorphia; family Peramelidae; genus Macrotis; species Macrotis lagotis. The sequence goes on from NC_133661.1 coordinate 14,962,658, forward strand.
TACCTTTACATTGGATGTTCCCATACATGGTATGCTGTCCCTTTTCCTCCTCTCTGCCTCTACTACTCTCTTCTTCAAATTGCTTCCCTGATCCCTCTGAATTCCCCCTTAATGCCTTCTCTCTATGATTATCTCCAATTTATTCTCATTCATTCTCTTCCTCTCTCTCTCTCTCTCTCTCTCTCTCCTTTTTGTCACTGTCTCTTGTTTATACAGAGTTGTTTACATGTCCCTTCCCAGCTCCCTTAGGATTTGAATTTCTTGAGGGAAAAGACCAGTTTTGATTTTTCATCGACTAGCTAACAGTGCAGAGACTGGTCCCCAGGAAGCATTGAACACATACTTTTTGACTTAAGTTGCTCTACAGATCTTTCTATTATTTTTGGTTAAGTATATAACCTCACAACAGAAGACCCTGGCTTCACCTTGAGAGACTCCCTCCATTTCTTTCTTGTAGTCTCCACCAAGGAAATCTGGGAAATTTATTACTCCACATCATCTCTGATCCATGGGGAACCCCCATTCCTCCTAGTCAACCTTTTATTTCCCCAATGAAAGAACAGAAATCACATGTGGAAATGGAAATGCCAGAGGCTTCTGGAGTCAGAGAATCTCGCTTCTGTCAATGGTACCTTCATATCTTTGGGGAAATACCTTTACTTTTCTCTGCCTTAGTTTCATCATTTCTATTGAAAGTAGTGGACTAGATCATGGTTCCTAACCAACCTGGGGCAGTTGGAGGGGGAATAACTTGAGTTCCTTGAGCAGTCTGAGAAAGTATATACTATAAAAACTCTAAACTAAATGAACCCCCTCCTTTTTTAGAATAGTGCTTTAAAATGTATAAATTCATTTTACAATAGATTTTAAACATACCAGTTGATAAAGAAATCCAATTATGTAAAAAATAAACTGTTTTTTCTTCCATTCAAATTAACCAATCTTTCTGCTGCAGCTGCAAGGGAATTTGGGGGCATTTCTAGTTCAACCCCTTCAGTTTCCAAAGGAACAGACCACGTCCTATGGAAAAATGAACTGACATGTCCATACTAATGCAGGGGGACGTTATAAGATCTTAGTTTTAGAGCTGAAGGAAGGTTAAATGATCTCACTAATCTAACTCCCTTCTTTTGTCCTAGCTAGGGAAGTAACATGCCTAAGCCTTCACAGAAAATTTCAAGAACAGAATCCAAACCCAGGCCCTCTGAGTGCAAATCCTCTTCCCTTTCTACCATATTGCAACAAATTGACTTAGGAGAGAGCCAATTTGGAATCTAGATTAGTTATTGCCTTTAATTTGAGTCCAACTGCATCCATTTTAGGGTTGCTTTTATTTAGGATTGATTGTGGGTCCTCCTCTATCTTGTTCTCCTTTGTGTAGGTAATCCCATTTAATTCTGCTCTTTTTATTTTGTACTAATTCATACAAATCTTTACAGATTTCATCTAATTCCTCATATTTCACACTACAAATTTTGACAGTTTTCTCTCTGAGACAGCTGGGAAGGAGACCATAAATCCTTCTTGAGACTTTGTCCTCAATTTCCTTTCTGAAAGAATAAAGAGTCTCTCTTCAGATAGGATTAGTTCAGGTCCTCTGTGGAGGGGTGGAAACTAAAGAAACAGTAAAGGAAGGAGATTTGATCAGCTCTCAAAGCCCCAGCTCCCATATCATGAGGGAAAGCCATGTGTTTTGAGAAAGAAGAATGGGCAAGGTCCCAATACCACCTATAATTAATACATAAATTAACTCAAGTAGAAATTAAAGTAGAATATTGTTTTTAAAGGAGTTGAAGTTATAAGATGAATATATATATTAAAAATAAATTTAAAGATGTACATGGGATTTGAAAATGGAATATAATTTATTTTCCTTTCTGGCTGTTCTTGAAGTCAATTCAAATCCTGCCTTAGGGTTCAAAGCCATGTAACTCAGGACAAGTCTATGAAACTGTCTCAGCCTCAGTTTTCCTCATCTATGACATAGATCCTAATAACACCAACTTCCTGGGTTGTTGGGAGAGTCAAAGAAGTTGACATATGTGGAACACTTTGTAAATCTTTTAAGTACTGCTGTATAAATAGCAGTTTTTGTTAATTTTTTTCAGTCAATCAATCATCAGTCACATCTACTATGCTCCAGGCATCTTGCCAGATTGAAAATGGAGCATTCAGTTTTTAAGACAGTTACATTTTTTTTTTGGTGGGAATCAATATTAAAGTGGTAGCAGGACCCAGAGGAGAGAGCAGTAATTTTGGAGGCTTCAGGAGACTTGGGTTCAAATCTTTTCTCTATTATTTAATAGTGGTTTGACCACTCAACTTTGCTGGGTCATGGTTTGTTCTCTTGTAAAAAGAGGGGTGTTGGCAACTTGACTTTTTTTGTTTTTTGTTTTTGGGGTTAAGTGACCTGATGAAGGGTCACACAGCTAGGTGATTATTGTCTAAGGCTGGATTTGAACTCAGGTCCTCCTGACTCCAGGGTTAGTGCTCTATCCATTGTGCTACCTAGCTGCCCCACCCTGTCTTTTAATAATAACTTTTTTTCTACGCAGGTTCTGTGACCCTAGTGTCTGGGACTATAGACTTCAGCCTAAAGATGAATGCTTGCCATGTGTAGCACTTCATTATAGTAATCAGTTCAATTTTTAACCTAGGGGCAACATAAAATCCCTTTCTCAGTAATATTAGTGATTTTATATTAAGTAAAAATACAGGAGTATAGTCACACTTCCCAGTGAGGAAAATTCTTAGTATTAGACTGGGAGTTCTTAATATTTTGGCATTCTTTGGCAAAGTTTGGAATTCTTTGGCAGTTTGATGAACCTTATGGACCAGTTCTCAAAATAATGTTTTTAAATGTGTAAAGTTAGATAGGATTACAAAAGAAACCATTTTATCATACCACAGTTATTAAGGTGGTTAAAAAAAGATCAATACAAATTGATGAATGCCTGATTTGGATCCCATTGATTTGGACAGTTTTGAACATATGCCTTAATTTTCATTTTATCTTTAACTCTTTTTCCCCTGACTTCTTTGTGGTCAACCACAGGTTACATGCAGGTTACATGGAACAGCTGGGTAAAAGAACAGTAGATTGAGATGCCTGTTGATAAATGAGTGTTAAGAAGGCAAGTGGGAAAAGTCAATTTTTATTTTTTGGTATTTCACCTGGTCTTTGAGGAGGTGGGGAGAACTACAGCATCCTTTTGTGGGGGACCAGGGAGAACTACAGCATCCTCTGAGTCTTGGATTGAAGGCCACTTGATCTTTGATTTCTCTCCTCTCTGCCAAAGTTCAGTCCTTTTTTCTTTTGCTGATTGCACACTCTAATTCTTTCTGGCTGTCCTCCAGATGTCTCTACTCCTCCCTTTCCACTAAAAGACCCCACTTTTCTGTGCCATAGGAACTCCTGATTTTATATGAGTTCTTCACAGATTGGTCAGTTAGGATAGATTTCCTGTTGTATCTGACTGAATTGTCTTTGATTTAAGGAGATGCTCAGGTCTTGCTTAAAACTAGTTCTAATTGATGGATCGTCGGGAAATGGTTGTACCTAGCAAAGGTAATGTATAGAGCATATTGGACACTCATCCTTGGACATGAAAGGGAAGGGATATCTAGGAGCTGAAGGGTTAAAGAAACCTCAATCTCTTTGAAAGTCTCCTTTTACCAAGGGTAAAAGATATACACCAATGGGAGAGGGCCTCTCCATAGGCTTGCCCCTTCAATCTTAAACTCTGCTGGTGAATTCTAAGAGGTCTGATCAGAGGTTTAGAGAAGTAATTATCTTTTCATTGACTAAGACATTTATGATGTCGATCCTAATTGAAATATGAGTGTATGTAATGATAATGTATTAGACATAATTGAGCTTAATTAACCAAGTAATTAAGGTCAGACCATACTTCTCATACTTTAACCCTCTAATTAGTCATTATAAGGTCGAGTTTCTCTGAGCATTTCCCCCCCTTTCAAATCAATGTTTGTACTTTAAGAACAGATTCCCCAATATCCCATGAGTATGCAGCTATGGGTGTGCATGTCCTATTCACCCAATGTCCCAGTTTCAAATGGAAAAAAAAATATTTCTTGTTCACTAGCCTACCTTGTTGAGGGATTTGATGGCTTAAAAGGAAATCTCTGAATAAATGAAGAGCTACTTTCTTCAATGTCTCAAAGGCCCTGTGGTTTTATCCATATGCACATACCATCCGTTTGTGAAAATTGCAATCTAAGTGTGTCTCCTCATCCTAGAATCAATTAACTCAGTGAAGCACTACTTTGTGCGAAGAATTGTGTAAGCAAGGCAAAACTACCATTCCGGTCCTTAAGAAACTCACATTCTAAGGGTGGAGACAATATCCGAGCAACTATGAATCTACAAGCTGTGTCTAGAGACTGGAGATCGAAGGCCTTCAGAGAAGGGAAGGTCTTAGTAGCCTGGGTCTGGAAAGGTTTTCTACAGAGGGTACTATTTGAACTGAATCTTCAATAAAATCAGGGATTCTGTTTTTGTTGTTAATTTTTATTTATTTAATTTTAAATTTATGAATAAAAATAAGCATCTCCATAATATAAGAAAAAATTGGCTATTTAGCAAACATTTATGAAAGCCTATGAAGAAACAGACAGTGCGCTAGCACTGAAGACCTAAAGACAAAAACATATTAGCCCTTGCTTTCAATATGCTTACATTTTGGGGGATGGGACAAATATCTATGCATAAAAGGGAACACAATATGTATATATACATATATATAAAGTACAGAGTATTGTGGATATCAGGCTCATCATTCTAGAGGAATGGATGCTTAATCTGAATTTTAGAGGAAACTCTTGATTTTCTAAGGTAGAGGTAAGGGGAACCACTGGAGATTGCAGGTGTATTTTCAAAGTGGTATTTTGTACCAAAGCATCCTTAGGGTATGTGCCCCCTACAACTGTTAGGGGATCTACTGAAGAATTTATTTATAGCTTTAGAAAAAGGGTTGTCTGAGTTTCTCATGTGTAGTGACTGAACCAAGTCATTACAACCCTTTTATTTGCCCTTTATTCCTTGAATAACATTCAAGTGTGTGGAAGCATCATCATCAGATGATACTATTGTGAAAGATGAATTTACTGAGTTGGTGCCCTGACAAATAACTATGTTTAACCAAATAAAGCAAACAACACAAAAGAAGAGTTTTGCTTTAGCCTAGTGTAGGGAGTCTAGATCAAACCAATGACACTGGTGCTCTCATACAGTGGCCTGCTGCGCAGAGAGGTTATCAGGGCCTATTCCTGCTGTGAGAAGCTATTAGCTCCCCCTCACTTTGCTTTTCTATTGTTTCAATGCAAGATTTTAAAACCTGTGATCCATGAACTTGTTTTTTAAAAATCTTTTGGTAACTGTATTTTAATATAATAAGTTTCCTTTATAATCCTATACATTTAATATCATGCAGTTAAAAACATCATTCTGTGAAAGATTTCATAAATTTCCCAAGGGATTGACAAAGGGACGTTTTAGTGGGTTAGAAGTCCCTATTTTAATGAAATTCTTTTTTTTTTGTTTTTATATCATGACTCTTCATTGCCAAGTTCTCCCTGTTCTCTGAACTTAGATCCTCTGAGGTCAACATTAACATCTCCACAATAAGGATGGAGAAACTGAGTCAGAATGATAAATGTTTTGGCCAAGGTCTACTTAGCTTTTTGAAGAGAGAATCAGGGCTAGAATCATGGTGCTTTCTCCTGCTAATATAAGTCATTGAAGAGGTTAAAGAATCACACATGTCTGAAAAATGGCAACAACAACAAAATTAAGTAGATTTTCATTATTATCCATAAACTGAAAATAGATATAAGGAAGACATTCAACCTGTTGGATGGATCTTTTGCAGAAGACTTATAAAAGAACATGGTCATGAAACCACTTATTAGCTTTAGGTTCAAATAGAAAGCTTCGTAAGTTGATCCTTATATAAAAGTAGAATTTACCTAGTTTATAATTTCCCCTGATTACTTTGAGTTCTGCCTTCTGGGTGCAAAAAGAACAAATCTACTTTTTTTCCCCTGATAGAAACACTTCAACTTCAACACTTCATTATCTCCTCCAGCCTTCTTCCAGTATTTGGTCTTTCCCTTCTCCAGGCCAAACAGTATTAGTTCCTTCAATTAATCATCATATGATTAAGACTTAAGATTTTGCTCCATTCTGGTGTCCCCTTCCAGACTAGGGGGTGTTAGTTGAAAGATGGAGCAGAGTCATACTATTTTTCCAGTTAGAAGACATGAAAGGGCACTTGTTTCGGCCTCTCATTTTGCAGATGAGGAAACTGAGGTTTAGAGAAGGGAAAGAATTTGACCATGATTTGTTGACCTTAATCTTCATAGGTTTCTCTTAATACATTGCTTTCTTACTTCAGTGATCTCTAAACTACCAAACCCAATGGCCTCTTCTTAGTTCTCATTCTACTTAAACCTTATGCAATTCCAGATACTTTTGATTATTGTCTCATTCTGCAGAGTCCCACTGCTGGGGAGTCCACTTCTGGATTGTTCTTAGAGTTCTGGTTTACATCTTCTGGTAAGTAGACTGATAACCTGGAGAACATTCAGAAGGGAATAAGCAAGATGAGAAAGGGTTTTGAATTCAAGTCATTTGAGGATCATTCAGGAGAACTAGGGATGTTTGACCTGCAGAAGAAAAGCAACCAGGAGGGGGAAAACTGAAGTAGCTCTTAATGTTGTGGAAGAGAAATTAAATTTATTTTCTTTCTTTTTTGTTGCAAAGAATAGAACTAGGAGGAATGGATAGATATCTGATCATGTCACTCTCTACCTAATAAACTCAACACATTAGGATCACATATGAAGTTCTTTGATGGACATTTAAAGCTCCTTACAACTCAGATTCTCCAGTTTCCCTCTCCTTTGCACTTTTCTATGTACATTCTGGCCCAATGACAACATTGTCCTTGTTTAAGGTTCATCACATGTCACCTTCCATCTTGGTACCTTTACATTAGCTATTTCCCAATACCTGGAATGACCCATTAATCATCTCTTTTATACTCTCTGACTTTTTTCATGACAATTCCCATGTTTCCTTCTATAAAAGTAAACTGGTGGTGCAATGGATAAAGTGCTGGGCCTGTAGTCAGGAAAACTGAAATTCAACTCACAACTTTGACTAGGTGTGGAATCCTAAGCAAGTCAATTAGCTTATTGCCTCAGTTTCCTTCTCTGTAAAATGGGGACAATGAGGGTTGTGAGGATAAAATGAGATAATGGTTGTAAAGGTACTTAAATAAAAATACTAGTTATTTGTATTATTAAGAGACCTTTTCCTGTCCCTCAAGCATCTCTAAGTCCATTTCTTATCTACTCTGTATACCTATTTATTTCTTACCCCCCACTCCACTAGGATGTAAGCTCTTTGAGGGCACAGGCTATTTTTTGCTATTCTTTCTATCTTTAGAACTCAGCTCAGTATTTGTTGAGTACTTGGATGAATGCCGTAAGGAGACAAATTTCACACTTCATGTCAGGATAACTATATTGTTGGGGAGATGGAAGCATTCAAACAAAATCTCAATGAAAGCTTGTCAAGTATGTTGTCAAGTATGTTGTCTAGTATGTCTTTATGTGTGGGCTGGAAGAGATGGTTATTGAGCTGCCTTCCAGCATAGCAAGTGGGTGATTTCAGAATTTTAGCCTCGAACTTAGAGAGTAGATGCTATAGCAATATTTGTTGAACTTCCTTTTTCTTCTTTGGCTTTCATAGCTTTTCTTCTGCCTTTCTAGGTGGTCTTATTTAGTATCTTTCACCATCTCATTTGCCATGTCCTAAGGCTCCATAAACAAATAAGTTTCTCAATGTCTTGTAAATCAATAAGCCTTTTTCTTGGTGATTCCAACACTTCTGATGGATCTGTTTTTGTTTCTATGCATATGGCTCCAGAATCTATGAACACATCTGTTCATTTTTCCTTCTGAATATCTACCTGATGGGCAGACCCCTCAATTTGATACGTTCAAAGCAAAACTCCCCATTCAGTTTTCCTCGTTAATCAGACCTCCTTCAAAGTTCCCTTTTTGTATCATGGGAACAATTGTTGAGGAACCCAATAATCTGGAGGGGTTCTTCAAGAGTTCTTCAAGCAGAGAGTTTCAATATTAACCTCTCACTAGCCTGACTACCTGCCATTGAAGCTTACCAAGAAAGGACAACTGAGCTCAGACATTTCCTTTGACTCTATCTAAAATGACTTCAAGGTTGCCGGTCTCTATAGGCAACATGGTTTTCATAGGTAAAATGTGTTCCCTTTATTCAACAATTCAGTAATACCTGTTTTTCTACCTCCTTCCCTTTTTCTTTTGGACCTAAGTATCCCTACATTCTGATAGTGTCAGTCCCCTAAGAACTTTGACAGTGGTCAAATGTGAGTTAAATATCAATACTTATGGTTCATTATTTGTTTATAGTGACATGAATTTGTAGGCATTGCAAATAATAATACTTAGCATATATCTATCTTGAACAGTTTCAGAGTTCTTTAGGCACGCTAATTCCATTGAACTCAAGCTGACCCTTTGAAGAAGGTGCTGTTATTATCATCCTCATTTTAAAGAACAGGGTTTATAATTAACCTCAAGTAAGATTAAATTGCCAGCTTCAGGACTGAAGCTTAAAACTAAGATTGTAAATATGGTTTACATAAACTGTATGAAAGGAAATGGAAAAAATTGTACATACATTTATCCATGTTTATACCCCCCATATATATATATGTGTGTGTGTGTGTGTGTGTGTGTGTGTGTGTGTGTGTGTGTGTGTATGTATAGGTTGCTCTATTTAATTAATCTTATAGTAAAGTCATCTCATATTTGACCAAAGGAGCCAGCTGTGTCTAAGAACTAAAGGTTCCAAATCATATTCTCAAGATCTTGGGCCAATGGGTGGTATAGTTTACCTTCCTTCTTCCTCTAGGCTTCCAATAGATATGCTGATTCTTTCAGTTGGCATTCCTCTTTGAAATATAGTAGGTCAAGATTTGCCCCCTCTCTTCCAAGGGCTGCCATCTCCAAGGCACTTACAAAGTGTTTTCTTCTTTTGTTTTCTTGAAGAGCATGGCTGACAGCAGTTCATTAATAGATTTATATTTTAGAGTTTTAGTCTATTCCTAAACTCCAAATTTTTTTGAACTTAAGAAGTGGATTTTTGTAACTCATATGTGAGACTGACTGCACATTTATCTCTATTAAATGTTCCTGCTAAATTTGGTCTATTCTTTTAGGCTTTGGAGGTTGAATATTGACATTACCCACAAGAGTTGAATTATCTTTCAAGTTTTTCCTAACTGAAATTTTACAGTTATAGCATCTCTATATTCATCATAGTCACTGAAGACAATGTTAAACAGAAAAGGACCAAGCAAAGATTCCTGGGAAACTCAGAACTCCTTTAAATAAAACATTGAATAATGATGACTGCTTTAGACCTAGGTATTTAACTAGTAAATTCACCTAGTAATCTATCTCATGTATTTTAATATTTTTCACCAGAACAATTTGAGATACTATGTTAAATGATTTGCTGAATCTAAGTTAAACTGTATTTACAACATTCCTTCAGCTGAGGCTACTAACGTGATCAAAAATTGAAATCAAGTTTTTTTCTGACACATGAAATCATGTTGTCTCCTAGTGATTACCACTTTCATTTATAGTAATCACTTTAATAATATTTCCTACAATTTCATCAGGAATTATTCTCAAACTTCTCTACTTTTTAGAATCTGTTGTCTTTCAGTTTTTGAAAATTGGGACCGTTGCCCATTTCCTGCTCTCTAACTTTCCTATGCTCCATGAGTTTTGAAAGATCAATTATAACTGTCAGGTAAATAATTCCTTTTTGTCTGTGGACCTAACTTCATTGTGGGCAATTAGATATTTCTTTTGGAGGGTTTCAGCTTTCTATTAGCCATTTAAATTTTTATTTCTTTAAGCCTAAAGATTTTTTCTCCTTGACAAAGAAACCAGTTACCAAAACAAAATCGAGTATTTTTTCCTTTGCTTTTCTCTGGGGACTATTAGCATAATTGCATCCAATTTGAGGAGTTAACCTCTTCCTTCTTCTACCTTCCTTTTTTCCCCTGCTTTCTCCAACTTGATTAAAAAAGATAATTTTGATTGCTTTATGAATAGGAGTTGTTGCTACCAGCCCACTCCCGTCTACTTCACAATGTCTTTCTCTCCTAATAACATTAGAATTTGTAGTTATGACCATGACCATTATGACAGAAGGGAGAAAATAATTGAGATATAGACAAATATCCTCATTTGAATGAGTACTGAGAAATTATTTTCAAATTAATGTAAATTTATTGTCGAAATTACATTTTATCATTAATAACAGTGCATTTAAAATTTTTCTAATTCTCATTCTCCATACAGTAACATAATAGTTAAGGACAAATAGGTGTTTAGATAAAAGAATTGGAAAAATGGGGAACATTTGGATATTTTCCGCAACCCTAGCCAACGGTCCTATCTTCCGTACAGGAGGTGGGTAACTTACCATTATTTTCAAGAAGATAGCCTGAAAAATAACAACCTGTAAAACGAAGACTTGCCATCATAAAAATTCAGGTAAGTTAACTAGAAGTGTTGTAAAAAAGAGAGAAACTCATGGACCAAATGAGAAAGAAGAAATTAAAAAAAATATTCCCCCTCTTCAGAAATATTTTATAAACTGAAGTCAATAGTCAGTGGTGAATGGAAAGCAATGTGATTAAATCATGGCCAAAATTTTACTGCTGGGTTAAACTGTAGGCACCGATGGGTGTCTATCCTGAGAGCAAACACAGTAGGATCACTATGTGCCTTCTTAATAAGGAGTGTAAAGTGCACACAGTAGGGCAGAACAAGGAGTATAAATAAAGTTCATGAAGTTAAAGGGGAGACAATCAGGAAGCTGGGGAATGAAAAGATTTCTCTCTCTAACCCATATTCATGGATGAATTCTCCCTTTCCTTTTGACTTAAACATGGATAATGACATCAGCAATAATGGGAAGAAAGAGTGGGAAGAAATCATTTCTTTTAAGATGTTCTTTTTTTTTCTCCCCAAGGCTTACTATGATGCTTGACTTATAACAGGCAGTTAAGAAATGCCCCAGTATTGAATTGAAGAATGAATAATTTGGTTATGCTAGTCCTGGTGGTGGCCAACAACAAACAAAAAAGGAATTCTGTGAATGAAATTCAAAACAATGCCCCCTTTCCCTCGAAATCTCTTTTTTTTGAAACGTACAGATGATTTTGTAAGTCCTTGCATACCATGCAACCCTTAGCTGTTCTTCCTAAAAAATGTTTTGGATAAATGTTTCTTTTGTATATACTACCTTTAAATCCATCTTGATGTTTTTGAAAAAATATGTGCTAAATTTGTAGAAAAGAAAAATATAGTTTTGATGAGGTTTTGTCTCAGGAACGCATTTTGTTTGATCACTTGCCCAGATTTTGATGGAAAAATATGGAATAATTTAGAAAATATTATTATCATACTCTTGTATTTATGTAGAAACATTGAAATGGTTTGAATGTCTGGGGAGTCATGGAAATGATTTTGTTTGTTACTGCCTGTTCAATGCTACTTTGATAGTTTACTGGATTGATGAATTCTAAAGTAGAGTGACTGTAAGCTCCCTGAAGGCAAGCAATGTTTGCATTCTTGTCTTTGTATTCCTATTGAATTAAATCCTATCAATAGAGAAATTGCTTTCACTTTTGCAGATCAGAGCTCATCCAAGCTTGCCTATCCTCATCAATTCTTTACTATATCCTCCAATAAATCCATTCATGGGGTCTATCCAACATGTTGATGCCTTCCTCAAGACTGCTTGAATTTGCCTAAATATCAGTGACTCACACTGGCTGCCTATCAGTTAACTTTCAATTCTTTCTAAGTGATCAATTCTTCTTTTCTGGTCATAGTCTTATGACATACTTTAAGCCAAAATGACAATAAATGTTAGCTTTGGTGTGAAATTAGTTAATTCTAGGACATTTTCTTACAATTTACTAGAACCAGGATCTTGTAAAATTGGCAGTCAGATAATTCTGTGCATCTCCTCATTCTCCCTGTTTTCTATCTTATTGATTACTATTGACTCTTCTGGAGATTGACTGACAGGGATAGTCTTTTCAAAGAGCCATAATTTGAGAACCTTACGACTCAATTTTGATAAGTAATCAATAAAGGTTAATTAACCTGGTCTCCTGGGTTCTACAAGTCTCTGGCTTGAGTTTCTATCCCATATGCCAGGCCTGTGGTAGTGTATTCCAAGTTTACATTGGTCTAATCAGCCACAATTAGACACATTTTACTTGACTCCAACATAGTGACATCATTTTGAGAAGAGACAACAGTCATAACCACACTGATTAGGAGCTGGGGGAATCAAGTATTTTTAGTATGTAGGTGAGTCTGCTATGACTTTTCCACTGCAAACCATTCTTATAGTTATGAAGATGTAGACCACTTCTTTACCCCAATCCTGAGCCTAATTTGAATTGGTTTCTCTATACAGATACAACATGGTTGTAACACTCAATGAATTTGTGTTCACCTTTTTATATCAAGAAATTAATAATGGGTACCATTAAAATTCCCTAAAGGAGTCTGGCTTAAAATAACCTTTTCAATCTGGTAGCCTTTTCATAGTACTCTGCTGAATTGGGTGTGGAGGGAATAATGTTTACGTATATAGCTTCGTCAAAAGAAATACATTCAACCAAATGAAACACCATTTAACATTTTTCAGATTTCTCTTTCATTACAGGAAAGCTTCAAAATTGAGTAATAAAATTATTACAGAAAAGATAAATTCTGTATGTTTCTGTTTTGAGAGATTGGTTTTTGGTTCGTATTATGTGATCTGTTTTAATGGGGAAATAATTTGAATGAAGAATATGTTTTTTTTTTTTGCTATGGAATACAACTTTTCTATTGTGTACCTTAGTTATGAGGCTATACCCAAATGGGCTGTATTTAAAAAAGAGGAGGGGCAGAGGTTTGGGGAGCAAGCAGAAACTGAACATAGTCCTCCAAAGTTATAGTTCTTCTGGACCATTTGTGTTTAGGTGGTTTTTTTTTGTATTTGTGATTTATTCAGAGCTGTGTGACTTTTTTCCCCCACACTATTTTGAAATTGTGAATTTAGGGTTGTTGTTGCCTATCTGACCCTTTATCTACAGGTGAGCCTGTTGGGGCATCGAAGGGTTATATCACACTCAAGACTGATTTCCTATTGTTGTTATTCCATTCTCTAAGTTGCCTATTACTTTGTTTAGGAAGAGCAGAAAACAATGAAATGGGGCAAATCCCGGTAAAATGTAGGTAACAATGATAAGCAAAGTGTGTTATCTGGCAGAATGCTTAAGGATTAAGGGGAAAAAATACAATATTGGAGACAACTGAAAAGGGATAGAGGCATTTCTCAGTCAACATTCAGAATAGATTATAGAAGATTCTCTGTCTATTATCACAATCATAAAATCTACAAGTTTAACTTTCATAAAAAAATTCAAGGCTTTATAGACATCAGTTGTATAAACTGGTTACCAATATAAATCTTCCAATACAAATTTTCCCTTCTTTTTTGGGTGGTGCCTATGCTAAAAATACAGCAAGATGTTAGATATATAGCATATTTCATGGAAAGTCAACAAAATGTAGGTGATCATTTAGTATGTTATTTCCTGTTTATTAAAACAATAAATCAATATCAAAGCAAACTGCTAAATGTTTAATGACATTTCTTTTTTAATGAATTGAATGTCTTTCAAAAAGAATTGCTGGGAAGAACAATTATTTGATACAAATCCGAGTGCAAATCCTTCTCACTTGTTTAAAGCAGCTTCTCCCAAGTTACAACTTCTGTGCACAGTACAAATCCCAATATGTTGTTTTCTTGGTGACAATAAAAAGCCTTGTTTATTACAAACTCAAGTAAAAATGAAAATAAAATCTAAAAATTGGTCACAGTTTTGTCATTGGTATGTGGAGGTTGTTCCAGGGACCCATCCAGAGTTCCTCTTCATCTGACTGTGTATGGTCGCTTGGGAATTCCAAGACCCCCTTCATGTCTTGACTATCAATCCTGGACTCCTGTTCTGCTGTGCTTTTGATCCTGCCACCCCCAAGTTTTCCTGCAGAACTGTCTGCCCCCATTGGGCAAGGGGCAAAGGAAACGAGAGGTGGTCTAGTGTTCAGTTTCTCACTGGAAAATGCCCCCTTGGATAATGTATTCAGGGGGATACTCTCCTCATGTGTCACTGCTAACTTGTCAAGCCTCTTAAAATGTTTCCCCATCTTGACAGGGGAAGGAACTTTCAAATTATTGGTCAGGCAAGCCCGGCGGGTTCTCACCACTGACCCATTCTGAGCAATGTAGATGTTGCCGTTGACATTGTTATGAATCTGGGGATTGTGGAGGCAGGTCCTCTGGCACTCAGGGGCACTGTCTTCTCCAGTAGAGCTGGTTTCATATTCTCGGTCAACAGCCAGTTGGATCATTTTTTTCCTGGCCCACTATTGGAAACAAAGAGAAGCGTTAGTAAACCGGCATCAACATTGATAGAGGCCAAACCATCAGTGACTGGGCAAACCAGAAACCAGGCTGTTTAGAAAAGAATGGAGCTGACTTTTGAAGTGTGTGTTTGTGTCTTGTATTTGAATGTTACTTTCACTATCTTCCTTTTCCCATTAGAATAAAAAACACACTTCTCAATTTTAGCCCTCCGTTCAGTTTTGGTAATAGATGATTTTTCTGAAGACGATTATCTAAAATGTCCCATTTACTGTTCCCAAAAGCTAAGCCACTTTGCTTTTGTCCATAATGTTTCTCATCTCCATTTTCCATGTTTGTAATGTATCCCTTTGTCATAGCTGCCACTTAAATTCTCTCTCTACCTTCAAATCTCATATCAAAGACCAACATCCCTTGGAAATTTTCCCCCTGGCTCTCTAGCTATTAGTAGCCATACTGCTCAAGTTATGTCATATATGGAAAAAGAATCAATGCTAATTGTTACTGTTTTGGTATTTGTTTGTTATAGTTTAAAACCTTATTACTGTCAAATTTGCAAAGGGCTAAGGGTTTGGTCCATGCAAGTGCAAACATGCTCTCTGGGTTCTTGGAAATGCAGCATCTAGAATTTCTGTGGGAATCTGAGAAGAGAGAATTGGAAGGAAAGGATTACTAGAAATGTAGACGGGGTACCTATTATAGTACTTATCAGGTACATGTGCTCTGCCTCTTTCTTGGTGGCTGTTTCCACAAAGGACACCAAAATTAAACAACAAAAAAAATTAATATTCAGACAATTCTTATATAACTCCTTGAGGGCAGAGTCTTTTGTTTTTGTCAATTTTATTCCTCGGATCTCTCTCATTGATATTTAAAAAATGCTTGACTAGGAGTGCCTAGAACTTAGTTGAAGGAGTCATACATTTTCTGTATTTCTTTTCAGGGGCTTTTATTTATATGGGTTACAGATTTTGGGACAAGATTTCCTGGTATCAAGATGGGCTGACAGATTGAAGGCAGAAACTTAGAGAACTAATGTTTTGGGGCAACTTAATGAAAGCTCTGGTGAATTAGGTTATCTGAACTCCAAGTCTAGTGCTTTAGCCTCTGAGGATTTGGCACAAGATTTAAATCTGCCATTGATGGAAGTTATTAATAAAGTTAATAAAGATGAAAAGGAGATCAGGTCTCCAGATTCTTTTCCATTCACACTGAGGATGACACTGAGTATTTTTCCCATTTTTTTCAACCTAAATCAACTCCCACAATTAAAGTTTTTGACTTTCTATAATCAGCAACAAAAAGTCGATAACTTGGCACATTTAAAACTTTGTTCTCTCATGATATTTTATTTTCTTATGGCTACAGCGCCCTCACTCTCAAACTAAATAACTTTTCTTCCAAAGTAAGTTAAACTTGTCTTTCTACTCGAGTCTGTTCTTGATTCCCCCAGTTGTTACCTCTTCCTCAACTGATTTTGTTGTACATATATAGAAATACAAATATGTATGCATGTGTGTGTGTGTGTGTGGATGTAATATTAATTGCAAGATCCTTAAAGGCAATGACTTTTGTTTTGTATTTTCAGAGCCTGAGAGTAATTGGTACATAGTTGGTGCTTAATAAATGCAGCTAGGGGGCATAGTGGCTAAAGCACTGGACTTGGAGTTCCAATTTGGTCTCAGACTCTTATCAGCTGTATATTGCTGTCCAAGTCATTTAGATCTCTGTTTCCTCAATTATAAAAATGATTATAACAATAATAATAATAATAACAATAATACCTACCTTCAGGGTTATTGTGAGAATCAAATGGAATTATAATTAGGGGTAATTATCAGTACCTGCCAAACAGTAGGTATTCAATAAATGCTTCTTGGTTTTGCTGATTAGTTTATGAGTTTTAAAAAATTGTTACCTATTCCTTTGTTCACGTTCCATTACCTGAAACGATTAAATATCAAAACAGACAAAAGGGAGACCCCCTTCTCCTTCTGGTCTAAGGGAAGACCATCACTACCTTTTGTAAGCAATTAAATTGTAATGGGCCCTGGTAACTGTCCCTTGGCATGGTGGATAAAGAGCTGACCTCAAAGTCAAGAAAAACTGCATCTGAGTGCAGCCTTTAACACAAAGTAGCATTGTGACTGCACAAATCTTAGCACTCTAAGACTAGAAGTTTTAGAGAAGTTGCTGGGCCTGCATTGGTACAGAAAATTTACCTGGAATTTCTGATGCCAATGAAATCAGAGATTCAGTCCTATCTGTCTCAGGCCACACTTGGAAAGGTCAGGTGAGAAGGGTCTAGAGCCATGGAACCCATTAAAAAAGGAAAACAAACTCAATGACGTTTTCAGAAAACAAGAATCCTCCAATTAATCTGGAGTTGGCCACACTTAGAATCCAAAGTATAGATTCCTTGATTCCATTTGTGTGTCAGTGATCAGAAATTATTCCTGGTGAAACTGAGTAATGAAATTAGAGCTGATGCCAATGAATGGATATCTCCTCTGACTTTAAACCCCAAACAGAAGAGTGGTCTCTGAATTTAATTTATCCACAATATTTATCTCTGCCAGATAATTTCTGAAAACGCCCTAGATATTTTTTGGACAGTTCAATTGTATTTGAATAATTGTCTCCTAGATCCCATCAAGTAAAGAAATGTTCATTAGAAATAGCAATTTTGTAAAAATGACAGAATAGTATATTCTCCACTCCTAATATGCACAAGACAGAACTAGGTGAGATTGTAGCTACTGACATATTTTTGCTACAAAGATAAATTGTTGGGCATCAGTGATGATGCATAATGATGGATTGCTTTTAAGTAGGTTTCCCATTGGAAAATTATGCCCTAATGGTCACTTGTGAGATTTATGTTGGTTTACTAATTAACAATTTCTCTCCCAATTAACAATTTCTCTCCATCATATTGACCAATTTGTTTTTTTGGAGTACTTCTAGTCTTAAAAGTGACCAAGATCACCATCACTGTTTGTCCTTCAAGAGTCATTTCAGAGAGCACACAGCACACCAAGTCACACATCACTGCAAACATCACCTACTGTTCTGGTTTACAATGCTGTGTTGTAACCTTCGGCTTCTTTGCCTTTGCCTGGAGGGCCCTCTTTTCCCTCAGATTCAGGGCTCTCTTCTCCCTCTGCTCCCTTGGCTGGGGGGCCTTCTGCACCTCCTGCTGGGGATTTCTGTATTCTAGGCTTCCCTGGGGGATTGGGCCTGACATAGCCTTCCACCCCCATCTGGCTTTCACTACTGCTCTTACTACCAAGGGACTCTGACTCTTCGGCACTGGCCTTGCTCCCTTCAGTAGATCTCCTACTGCCTTCCTCAGCAGCTTTCTCCTGAGCTTCTGCATCTGTAGCATCTTCTGTAAGACCCCCCTCAGCTTCTTCTCCTTCAGCTGGTTCTTCCTCTTCTTGGGCCTTTGGCTCTTCTTCAGACTCTTCCGACGATGATGACTTCCGACGTTTCTTGGGCACCTTGATCAGTTCCTCAGGAGGGACGATCCTGCGGCCCAGTATGATGTTCTTCCTGGCCTTTTCTCCTTCAGACTCAGTGGACTCTGATTCTGACTCTGGGGTGGAGCTCTCCACCACTTCCGAGGGGGTCTCCTCCTCCTCCTCCTCCTCTTCTGACGTGGTGCTCTCATAGGTGCTCCACTCAGATTCATCGCTGTAGTCACTGTACTCACTGGAAGACTCTTCAGATTCCACCGTGCTCTCAGTGGCCTCCTCCTCCAGGGTCAGCGTCAGATAATCTCGATCTTCTACTCCAAGTTCTCTGCGCCATTCTTCATCTTCTGCCAACTCTCGAACTTTCCTAAATATCATGGGGAATATCCTAGCTCTCCTCCATGCCATATGAGCAGTCTCAGCTGCTGATGGTCCTTCAATGATCACAGGGACCTCCACAGGAGGCTCTCTAACTTCTGGTATTTCTGGTCTTTCCTGAAAATTATGAAAATGGCATTTATGATTGGATAAATGGTCAATATGAGAACTTGTCCCACATAAGTGAAGGAGGAAAGGATCTAAGGAGAAAATGTTTACACAAGAGATAGACCTGTGCCTAGAGAAGGAAAGTCAAATATGATTATGCCTTACCCTGCTCTAGGGTTAAGGCAGTCTTTAATGTATGTGATGAATTACTTTGGCAGGGTGATGAATCCTATGGAGAGCTTTTCAGAATATCTTTAAATAATTGAAAGAAATGCTGAAAAAATCATTTGAAGTTAATGAAAAAAAATTATTTTCCTCATCCAACTTCACAGATCCTCTGAATTCTATTCATAGACTCTTAATTTTATAAATCTTTGTTTATAGAGTCATTAGGAAGGTTGGTGAAGCCTCATGGTCAGTAGCAACATTCCATGAAATAACTTCCCTGGATCTTAGTTTCCTCATTTGTAAAAATGAGAAAGTTGTATTAGATGACCTGTGGGTCATTTTCTAGCTCTAGAACTATGATCCTATGAACTTCAAAGGAGGCTGTAATAGTTGCTTATCAGAATATTTATTCTTCAATTTGAATCTGACTGAAGTTATAGCTATATTCAGTTGTTGCCCTAAAAACAGCTGGATGAATTAAGGTTGTTGATATGACAAAATAACATAATCTGCCTGTATTAGATATGACTAGATTTCTTTACCAAACTGTGAAAGATATCTGTGAGATTCTAATCATGTTTGTATCACAGTGTCAGCTAAAAATCAAGTAGTATCATAGGAGAATTATTCATGGACTATAATATAAGCTCTTCAAGGACACTGTGGTCTTGTTTTTGTCTTTGTTCCTCTCAGTATCTAACATGGTGTCTGATTCTGTTGTATGAGTCAGTAATAGCCATTAACTTAGCCCATGGTAACTGCCAGGAAGACAAAGAAAGGCAAAGGCAAAAGACACCCTTTGTCTTCAGAGAGCTCATAGTCTATTTATTTTATGAACAATCATTTAGATTTTGCATAATAGAGCCAACTGTTATAATTTCTTTGGGAATTAAATGTTAAGATGTCCTTTTACCAGAAAGACAGTAGGATATAATAGATACTGGGGAGAAGGTGCTGATCTGCTTTTCTAGAAGAATTTGCCTCATCTAGAAATTCTCCTGTACTTATGATACCTCCATTCCAGTCCCTATTACAATTCCATTAACATAGGATCTTAGGAAAAAGAAAACTTAGTTGAGAATAGCATCTGAACATGGGAACACAAGACCTTTTAATGTCAAAGGAGATGAAAAACCATGCAATTGTTCTGCAAGGTTCAGCCTCCAAATAGCAAAGACAGTAGACTTACCTCCTCTTCAGGATAATACTCTTCCTCAGCTTCTCCTGCCACTTCACCATACTCCTCACCCGCAGGTGGCAGCAGCCGTCGCCGACTTCCATACTGGGGCATTTCATACCTGTAATAGAAATCTACAACTTTAAGCATCTTTTGCATCCTTCTCTTGATCTAGAGAATCTCTGAACTCTGCAATCGATATGCTTTCCAAATGGCCAAAGACCAACACATGCTGGCATGGGAATGTTCAGGGATGAGGACATATATGACCAGTTTCAAAACTATATTTTGGGAGTAAATGGAAAGACAAGAGAGCATCCAATGAACCAAAGTGCTGCCTACAGTTCAGGCTCTTTTGAAGGCACAATAGACTCATACTTACCATTCCACAATATTGTTTGCTGTGATGTTTTGCTTGAAAGACTGAATAGGTGTGTTTTGAAAAGTGACTTACTGAAAACAGTAAATTGGGAAGGTAAAATACAGCTGGTTTTTAATATATTTTCCATTCAGTTCTAGAATATATTTCCTACTTTATATAACTTAAATTTATTAATTTTGAGTTTGAATAGTTTACAAGTTTGTTTTTCCCAACAGAATATAAACTCTTTAAGAACAAGAGGTTTTGTTTTTTTCTTTCACATTTTTTTCCTTTTGTCTGAGAGCCCATTACTGGCTTAGAGCAGTCACTTAAAATACTTTGTTGTTGACTCAACTGACTTTGACTTCACAAAAAGGATAAGTGATGAACTCAGGAATCATACAAATGAATATTGATGTCTATTTCTGTCTCCTAATCATCTGGTCTCAATTCTATTTACAAAAATTCTCTTTACTAAAAAATAACTGGTTATAACAATTGAAATGACTTAGATATAGGAAGTCCTCCTTAAGAAGAATTTGGTAATTTGTCTTTTTTCGGGGTGGATTCGAATGACTGCCATCATTTAGCTTTCATAATAAGCATGAAATAGAGTTTGCACAAAAAAACTATATTTTTTTCTTGTTAAAGGAATTTAATTGCTCAGTGAGAGTCTGGAAAGGGAAGAAAAGACATAAATAATGGGTCAATGGCAGTTAAGAGGTTTCTCAAAATATTCCATATGAGCAGCTGCATATCCTGACTATGGAGGAAGTTGGTCTTTATTTATGACACTATCACCTAATCTTCTTTCAATGTCATTTCTTATTTCCTTTGAATTTTGCTTCCCAGTGTGGAATATAGGGTGAAGGACATGATGTTAAAGGTTAAATGAATGACTCAACAATGGTGGCATCTTTTAGCTAGGGAGCAGGATAAAGTAAGAATTCAGGTGTGGGTGGAGAGGAAGGGTGTATGCTCTTAAGTCCTCACAGCTAAAGGAAATTCCTCTGTCTCTGAAAATAAGGGATTCATCAGGGGTGTTAAGCTTGTTATGAATTAGTCAAGGGAACATCTCTCTTCTGTCTACATTGGCTCAAGACTTGAGATTCTATAGCTGCTTCCCATTCTAGTAGTGCTAAGAAGTGGGAAACACTTCATGTAGACATGGAGATGATAAAGACAGTCATAGTGTTGTGGCTTCTTAGTTTCACTATGAAGCATTTGAAGGAATGCCAAAGCTGAAGATTTCTATCCTTTCTTTCCCCAATGCTTTATACCAGAAAACTGTCATAATTCATCATAGAATAGAGCTAACTTTGGGTCCTCAATATCTTTGCCACTAGAACATTCTATTAAGTGAAAATTTATTCATTTTTCCATTAGAGATCTCGAGGGATTACTTTTTGATTATCATTGTGCTCTCAATGCTTAGCATAATACCTAGCATATGGTAGGTGCTTAAAAAGCTTTATTTTTATTGTTGGAGAATTTTCAAATATGGAACTAGGGATATGTCATCTTTTCCTTTACTTTACCCATCTGTACAACTTCAGAGAAACCAATTCCCTTCTGCATTTTAAGTGTTTAATAGAATGATTGATTACTATAGGCACAGTAATCAAATCAGTGATATCATTGTTTCAGGGAAAAAGTATAGATATTTAGATCAACTTACTTTCCCTGGCCACCACTCCCTTATGTAGGTCACCACTCCATCCTTCTCTCCTCTTTTCTTTTTTTAATCTCTGTCTCTCTGTTTCTCTCTCTCTTCCTCTCTCTTGTGTCAATGATTTTCATTGATTCCTTTAATAATCAAAAGGCTGGATTCAGGGCAACTTTTGTTTGCCTTCCAAACTCTAAATGATGACACAGTAAGCGTTCCGTGGAATGGGTACCCACATTGATAAGAATAATAAATTGCTGAAACATTAAATTTTTCCCAAGAAGATATCAGAAGTCATTACTGATGTCTTTATTTTCCATGGTAAGGTAGGCATTGAAGATGACATGGTTTCCTTCAGCAATGTTTGATTTAAAGTTATGAAACTAGAAAAAGTTCTGTTTGGAGAACTGACTATGGTAACTGTCTTTGAATCATAAGGACTTTCTTCCAATTTATTCTCTGACAGCATATTGAAGAACTGATATATGGGTTAACAGAATGGATTGTTCTCAATGACAAAAGAATGCAAGTTGGCCAACTTTTATCTTTAAAAACAAAAGAAAGTATCCAAGAACTGTATATTTAGACAAAGAGATACATTCTGGATTAGGTCTGACGGTCTCTTTAAGTTTTAGAGTTTTGCGGGGAGGGAGAATAACTATGCCTTATTTATATTTTTTTGCAGAAAACTCTGAGCCCAGGGTACTTTATAGTGAACATGGAATAAAAAAAAATTGGATTAATGGTCTGAAAAGGAAAGAAAACTAAAGAAAGGAGGCTTTTCAAGGGAAACCATCTCACTGTCTTGATCTGTTCTGGTTACTCAGATTTCCTTGTTTTAGGTGAGTGAGATGCCATCTTGGATTAAGAGTTGGAGTATTCTTTGTTTTATTTTTTGTCTTTTGTGCTCCTATTGTTTTGCAGAGAGCCTGGCACATGATATGTACTTAAAATGCTTGCCGATTGATTTACTGATTGACTTGGGTTGGAATCCCAGCCCTATAAATTACCATGTGACTTTGGGCAAATCATTTTCATGTCCTAGTCCTCAGTTTACTCATTTGTAAAATAAAGGGATTATTTGAGCAAAAAGTAACAGATTTTTTTTCCCATTGTTAAATCTCTGATCTGTTGATGTTCCCAGACTGAGCTCTCTGTGAAACTGAAGGAGGTAAAGTGTTTTCTGGGCTCAAAGCTCTCCTTTCTCCTTCTATAGTCTTATGCTTCCTCTATACTCTGACCCTTTCTGGGTCTCTTAGGTAGCATTCTGATGTCTCCCAGAGGTACTAAGGTTGAAATAAAGAAACAGAACAGAATTTAATTCAAAGCAAGAGAGCTGGTTTGAATTTGGAATTATTTTGGCAGCAAGCAATAGAGTTATCCCTGGGGTCCTTTAATTGTGTGATGCAAGGCAGGACCTCCATGTCACAGCCATCATTTTAAAGATAAGTTGAAAAGAGACAAGAAACTATGCAGTTCTTTTCTAAGAAAAGAAAATATTAACTTTTTTCTGCCAAAGAAATTAAAATAGAAACAGGGTTTTAGCAATCTTTTGGAGCTGGAAACATCAGTCAAGAGTGCACAGAAGGAAGAAAAATGATAATTTAGAACTAAGTCTTGGTGTTATTTTAATTCAAAACCTCAAGGATTAATGGGAAAGTCCAAACAGTCATGAATAGGACAGGGATAAGGGACTATTACTAATTTCACTAATACAGGGGGATCCCAGATGAGGAAATTCCTTCTACCTATGAGGGGTCGGTGCCATCTCTTCTATTTATAGTCTCAGAGAATTTTTTTTTCTTTTTTGGGTAAAATTCCAGCATCAATCCACTTGAGACATCAGGGTATAGTGAAAAGAACACTGGCAGCAAACCCAGAGCTCCTGGTCCAAACTCTACTTGTGAGATTTTGGGTAAGTTACTTTGCCTCTTTGAGGCTTCATTTCCTCATCCCTCAAGTGGGGGGAACTGGACTGAGGGGACCCCTAAAGGTCCTTGTTGATCTAAAACTACGATCCATTCCTTCTCAGATCTTCCTAAGAAGCCATTGTCCATGTCAAATTTTTTATCATCAGCAACTATGAAACCCGGCAATTTGAGTTAAATCAGTTTGATGTGCTGGTAGTTAAGCACTTTGGCCTTTCTATGACTGAACATTTTACACGTCATACTTTGAGGTATGTTGTGTGACTTATTGGCCCTAGCAAGGAACTGGTGCCCAATAAACACTTGATTAATTCACTAAGATTATATACCCCATTGTATAGTAAAAGATCATTTATTGGGGCCTTCTTTTTGAAGTGGTAGTAAAAGCAGCATGATTGAGGAACACAGTTTTTAGGCTTGATTAATCAGTTGGCATATATATATATATATATATATATATGTACATATATATATATATATATTCTGAAGGATCCAATTTTTGGTGTGGTGTTTATTTAGAGCTTGGAAGAAGATCCAAGTTAAACAAAGCCACTATGTCTAAATTTGTTCTTTATTTTGGAGAGAAAAAGAATAGAATAAAAGACTTGGTTGGTAGATGCTCAAGCAATATTCAAAGGGTGGATCTGTGATCTCAGATCTTATTAGTCTATTGGTTCATACAGTTATCTGGGAGTCTTTTGGGATATGAAAACATTTTGTACAGCAGTAAGTGCATAATTATCTCTTCTGCCAGTTCTCAAATCACCTTAATTGTGAGGACTAAAAGGAGTTTATTTCTGATGGAGATTTGGTAACTTTCTTTGTTGGGGGAAAAAAATAAAATAAGTAAAGAAGGTATCTGTAGAAGAGCTAAATCATGTTTTATAAGTTCTAGAAATAGAGGATTTATAAGGATGGGCCTGATAAATTCTCTCTTTGATTCTTTGAATCTCTCACCCTTAAGAATTCCCCCCAATTTGCCAGGTTCTACAAAAGACAATATACAAAATTTAAAATAAATAAGGGGCCGCTAGGTGGTGCTGTGGATAGAGCACTGGCCCTGGAGTCAGGAGTACCTGAGTTCAAATCTGTCCTCAGACAATTACCTAGCTGTGTGGCCTTGGGCAAGCCACTTAACCCTATTTGCCTTGCAAAAAAAAACTAAAAAAATATAAGTAAGTAAGTAAATAAATAGGTAGGTCCATAATTTGTATAAAGAAAAGAAAGTTAATCAGATTTTTTCCCCTCAGGACTTTAGGTTTTTAAAGAGTGAATGACTTATCTCAGAGAATTTGTACTGAATGGCCATTTAGATTGGATGACCTCTTGTCTCATTGATAAGATTCTTTGATTCTGAGAAGGACAAATTGGTAGCAGTGATATAAAATGACAAGAAGAAATACAATTTGCTGCTCTTCTATGTTACTCATTGACAAGAAATAATAATAAGCCAGGTGACAGAATAACAGCAAGGTCTAGTGTTTTGTATTTCCCAAATAAGCTCTAACTTCCCTGGGCAGGCCGGCCCTTACCTCTGATGCAGAACATCACCTTCAAGAAAGAAACAACAAACTAGAAATTAACTATCCTAAACACTGCAGATTAAATAGCACAAAAGTTCACTCTGGGTCTTATTAAAATGTCAAAGCAAGACAAATTTTGCAAGGAGTGTTACTAGCCAAAAGAGGCATTTCATCTTTTCCCGGGACCTCAGGGCTCTTTGGTTGACTTTTTAAATAACAGTGAAACAGAGGAATACACACACTGTATACCTTTGATAATCTGAGTCTTCCTTCAGGGCAGTGGACATTGATTATCTTGTGGCCGGTTTCAAATAATTGCAAATAACTACATCTCTATTTTCATAATGGAATGGCTTTGGGGATTACAGAGGAGAATTTGTAGAATATGTATTTTTCCTACCTGAGAAAAGTGGGAGTATTTTAGGATTCAAACATATCTCCCCCAGGGAATTTCCAGACCATTTTTCCTAATTAAAAAACTCACACAATTCTAAAATGGTACATAAACATACATGCACATCCAGAGATCAAGAAATACATACATGTCCGCATGCATATTCACACCTATACACATGCATGCACGTGTGGATACTGTATGCACATGTGCACATACTTGTGTGGCTACACACATACCTCGACACAAAAATACATTCATATATGATTATAAAAATAAATGTATCTATATATGTGTATAATACACATACATGAACACTTACATGTATACTTACATATATTTATATTTGTAAATGATCATATGTATGTGTATATGTGAGCACGGATGTCCCTCACAGTGCCAGCTTCAGGCTTCATTGGCACATGAGGTGTTTCCAAGACAGAAAAGTTTAATGTCAAATGTTTTATAAAACTTAAAGGAGCTCTCAGGCAGCAGACCAAGGGAACCTTTTAATTACATTTAAGGAAAAAACAAACAAAAAAATGGCATGGTGGGCTTCTTTCATTCTTTTGTGTAACCATCTGTAAAGCTTCACCATTAATATTCCACACACAGAGTTGATTAAAAGAGTTAAATGATCACAGTTGTCCATGTGATAGGAAAGTAACGAACGATCAAAATGAAGATTTATTGCAAGAAGATGATGTGTGACTTTCCAAAGCGTACTTGAGTTACATCACATTTGGGTTCATTTATCCCTCTCAGCAATCTTGGTGGAAACACAAAGTTCAGAGGCAGGAGCAAGACACTCAAGCCCATTCATCTTAATTGCTTTAGAGTGGTCACAACAGTGGAGATTAAAACTGTTAGCAAGAATGCTGGCTTAATCCTATCATCAGTGACATTTAGTATTGGAAATAGACCCACAATGTATATCATGGACTACTCCCACAACTTTGCCGATATTTATAGGGATCATAAACTCTTTAAAGACTTCAGCAGTATAGAAACCATTTCCATATACTTCATTTGTCCTTTTAAAATAAGAGCCCCACCTAATATTGTATGAGGGTAATTAAATTGTGCCTCTATAAAGCAATTAAAATAAAAAAAAACCTCCTCAGGTGTGTTTGGTGACGTAGATAATCCTACAGATCTTTTCATTTCCAAGGAAATTGTTACACAGTCATCTCTTATTTTCAGGAACAACTAAATACATAAGGAAAGCACGTATCTTCAGCAAGTGTACGTGATTTTGTTTTTTATGTACCATTTTATTCTTTAAAAAAATAAAAAATTGAATCCAGCTAAAACACAAAAGAAATAGATAAGAGAAGAAAGTATTTGAATGGTCTAGATATTTTTCCAAATGATTTATTCACTTTCCTCTGAAACTTCCATAAAAACCCTGAAATACATTACAGTTACTTCTGTTGCAATCTCTTACTGTTTGCAAATTATTTATTTTGCACCATATTTGTTAATAATAGTCCATTTTAGTTTGGGATATAGATATATGACCATCAAAATGTGACCTTAACATCTACTGAGAATTCTTCCACTATAAAGAAATTTCTAAAAAGCTAAAATTATATGCAAAGGGACATTCTTTGTTTAATTTTTCAAGAGATTCATTTCTCAGTTTTATGTTGTTGTCATGAGATATTCAATGAATATGACCTAGTCTGTGTGGAAATGAACAATGTAGACTTTTTAGTGATGATGTATATATTTTTAAAATTAAAAAAAATGGCCAACAAAGGTGCGCTGGACTAGATTGAATTTCAGGACCTTGGGATTCTCCAGTCTTCCAGCAAAAAGAGTACTTTCTGTTTGTTTGCTCTTCAAAGACCAATTATAAAAAAATAAAAAGAAAGATTTTCTTTGGAAAGGAAAAGAAATGATAAAATATATATATATATATATATATATATATATAATATTTATGAGTGTTATTTATGGGCGACAAACTCATGAATTCCTTGAAAAATGGCAATATGGTGATTGAGGCAGATCCCAAAAATAAAAAATAAGATCTTTTGCATTTCACATAGTTCTTGCTTGAGATTAACATAAAATGCTAAAAAACAAACTAATGAAGGTTCAAATGATTTCATTGTCAAGAGAATACTATTCAGCTTGGGAAGATTAGATGATTTTTCTCAAAAGGCTTATAGAATTATGAAAAAAATCCTTATGTGAGTCTTGCAAAAAGCAAACTATCATACATATGAAAAGCTGGCAACAAAAATGTCAACTAAAGTTTTGAAATGAGAGAGGAAAAACAAAGAAACAAAAAAGTCATATTTAGCATTCAAAATTTTACCTGTAAGTTTTGGCTAAAAATAATTTCATGTGGACAATGAATGGAAATGTTTATAAAACTGTTCAAGTGTCATTTTGTCATATCATTAGTTTGAAAATCTGGTTTGTTGGCCTTCAGGAATAGGAAATAATATGAGAATAGATACAGAGTACAATAAATCAAACCAAGAGAATCATTTAGCTGAAGACCACCATAATACAAATGGATACAAATCTTAAGAATTCTGATCAATGAAATATTTGTCTTCAGACACCTAATGATGATACATTCCCCCTATCTCTAGAAAGATAGACGTTAGACTTGAGATGGAACATGAGATAAATTTTCAGACATTGTCAAAGTGTTAATTTATTTTGTTTTTCCTATACTTTGTTATATAAGTATTCTGATGATGGGAGTGAGTCATTGGGAAGTGAACGAGACTGAAAAAAAAGTAAGAAAAGCTAAAAATGTTGCAAAACTAGACAGGACAAAGTCAAAAGAAGTGCAGAAGGGGGCATAGAAAGACACTGGACAATTTTATTATTAATTTTTAAAATTTCATATGTGCTTCAAAAATGACTATACAAAGAGAAGTTCACAATTTCACAGTCTTTTTCTCTTCTTGGTTAATTTGTGTTGGTTGACAGTGATTAAGTTCATAAGAGGAAAATATTTTTTAAAAATTTAAAATGGCATTCATGATGGACAATGAACATAGTAGGTGGTTCATAAAGAATTGACTGAATGAACAATTTAAAGGACTTCTAGAGGAGGATTGTGGTTTTTCATTTATTTTATGCAAATAGTTATTATGGTCTGACAGCGAAACTCTACAAAATTTCAAATATTTTCTCCTATCCTTTCTCCATTTAGGGGAATGTTGGAGCTAATTTGTACTGACTTTCAAGAGCTAATTGTTAAATTTTGTCAGTGTGAATGTTTACTCTTTGGAAATTAAATGCTGAAATCAGGACTTGATTCATTGTTTTGTTGATTGCTAAGGCTTAAATGTGAAAATTGCCTATTAAAATTAAATTGCCTTACATTTTGGCCCTGTTTTTAATACATGTTCTTTGACTTCATGCCTTTTTTCCAGGCTGTCTCCTTGGTCTGGAATGTATTTCCTCCTGACCAACTGTGCTCAGAATTTTTAATATATATATATATAGAAAGTCTCTCCCCATCTACTTTGTTCTCAATATTGTCTATGCCAATTCATATCTGGCCACTGGACCCAGAGGTCTCTAGAGGGCAAAGCGAGGCTGGTGACTTAGCACAGCCCCTCCTCACTTAAGTCCAATTCACACGTTTGTCATGGTATCACCTCCTTGATGTCATAGTCTTCTTAGATAATAAAGGACACACATATTATTATAAAAAGCCTCAAGTGACCAAGTAAGTAGTTTTATATCTACATCTTGGCACCCTTCTACCCATTCAAATGTAAATGACTTGAGGGCAGGAACACCTTTTGGAATCTTCCTAGAGAATAATTTTTTAAATGACTCTAAGAAATATACAAGGAATTGGATTAGAGAGGTATCCATTAAACAGTTAGACATATTTGGAACTCTAACACCTGTCAAATCCCTTTATTGGTAAAAATTTGACTTATTATTTAGACCTATAAAAGGGAAAATATCAAGAGAAAAAGTGGATTCCAAAGGTCTAGTTCATTTATAAATTTAGGACCTAAAATGGAAGATAAGAACTTCCTTCAGACATCGTAGATGGTGATCTCAATGTTTGCCAGTGTTTGAATGGAGGAAGGCAGTCTTGTAGGAAAATAGATTTGTCATTTTCTGAAATATGGCAATGAAATAGTTGTGGGTAAATAAAGAAAAATTGAGAAACTATTCAATTGTATTGCACATAGTTCTTAAAACTGAAGTAAAAATGGAAACGCTATGAGAGAGAAAAAGAGAGAAGTTCCTAAGATAGTTTCTCATTTTTGCACTTCAATGCATGTGGAAAGAGCACAGTATTTGAGTCAGAAACCCTGAGTTAGAATCCTGGCTCTGCCACTTAACTACTTATATGGTCATAAGTCTCATTTGCTCAGGGCCTTAGTTTCCTTATTTGTAAAGTGAAGGGATTGAATCTCAAAGGCTTTACTTTCAGTTCTAAATTTCTGTGATCACTTACATTTTCAGCACCTCCTTTTAAATTTTATTGTTTAAAATAAGATTAGGTCCATATTTATACAAAGAATCTGATTGAGCCAGACATGAGCACCTCAAATTCCCCCCATCACACCCTCATGTACTGTTCATTTTAGAGAACAAGCTAATTTAATAGAACTGACATACTTAATGGGAGAACTTAAATTTTAGATTAATGAAATCAGCAGTAACTGAATTCATACTACATAAATCTTTATGGACATTTATAAACCTCCTCTTGATAACACTGACTGGAATTTCTTTATTGGACCTGAAGGTAAGCAAATATTCTCTTTGATGGGAAATCTTACCATGAAATATTAATTAAGAAGAGGCTTGAATAATGTGAACAAGCAAAAAGCCCAACACATGTTAAAAAATCTGCTGAAATAATCAACTGTCTAAAAAAGGCAACAACTGAAGAAAAATTTTAAAGTGAAAAAAGTAAAAGTATATCAAGGAAGGGACAAAAGGAGGAATGCTCTACTCAAAGTTATTAGCACATTTGGAAGACACCACTCAACCCAAAGTAAAGAATGATCTTTTATAGAAACAGAGGATTCCATAGGATAGTAACTCGGACTTACTTTGTAGTTATCATTCTCATCATCCCTTCCATTTTAAAAGCATATAACATTATACTAAGAACATAAGATTTTCCTCCAGGTAGGTTAAGAATTCTTCATCTTACAATTAAATATAGAACAAATCAGACTATTCTAAAAAAAACAAAACGATCTCTTTCCAGATGCACATGCATAGAAGGAAACATATCATCTTTAGCTTTAAAAAAAAGAATGAAAGTCAGCTCCTTGTCTGAAGACCCCAGGTATCCAAATAATAACCAAAAAGTAAACATATATAACTACCATACTGATTTAGCATTTTGCAAAACAAGACTCCTAGGGAATGTGGACATATATCTGTGTGTGTGTGTGTGTGTGGGGGGGTGCGGTGCATGGGGATAGCTCAAAAAAAACTTTTTGCATTATACAGTAAAATATAGAACAAAGAATGCTGTCCTCTATAGATAGCTAAGCAATACAAAGTGAAGAAACAATACAGAGTTCATAGAGGTGATGTTAACCAAAAGTCCTTTAAAGTTGACAGGGAGGATCGAACAGAGAACTGGGATCAATCCTTGAGAAGGGACACCAATCTAATTATCTTTGATGCCCAAACTTACTCTCATGAGTCCAATGTGATTGTCAACCACAGAGTCAAAGATGGTAACACCAAATAGTAGAAAAAAACAGCATTAGAGTGCTGTGGATTGAAAGAAAATTGGATTCTCAAACTCTTCAGCAACACAGCCAGAGTTCTGTTGCATTTCTTCAGTTGGGGTTCCTGTTTGGGGTGGCTTAGGTGTGGCAACTGGTTTGAGCTTGGAACCCTGTGGGGGTGGGGGTGGAGGTTTTTGGTCTATGTGACTGTACATATTTGCTACCGACTTCTCGATGGCCGCTAGATTAGGGATATTTTTGAGAATGCCTTTCAGTTCCCTTCGGGGGCCTGGACTTGGGTCTGGGACCACTGGGGAAAGCTGTTTACCCAAAGAGTCCATTTCCATGGCAGAGGAGAGCCTGGAATGAGGAAAAACAGCTGAACTGGACAGAGAGCATGATAGAATGGGTGAAGCAGGAGGTGGCAGTGGTGGTGGTGGTGGCAGGGGGGGAGGAGGAAAAGGTGGAGGAGTATTGGGAGGATCTGGAATATTTTCTATTATTTTCTCCCTTGTCCTAAGGGACAAATAGTGTGGAGGATTGGGTTTTGATATCCAAAAAGAAGGTGGAGGAGTTGGCTTTTGAGTCAGTGGAGAAGATGTGACTGGAGCATCAGCATGGGAAACGATGATTGGAGGTATAGTGTCAGGTTCAAGGGCATGTGAAACGGGTGGCAGAGTAGAAAAAGAAGAGAATTGGCACCAGGGAGAAGAAAGGAAGTGTTCTGTAGAGAGCTCCAGGGGCTCCTTTGGAGCTGGGGACCAGGTTGCTCTTCCATCATGATTCTTTCCTTGATTCCTTGCCTGAAAAGTTTGCCCTTTAAACTGCCTGGCTTTCTCTGTCATTACCAACTTTGTCTCTTCAGTTTGAAATGGGCAAGGGCCAGCACCTGCCATATTGGACTGGCATCCACTTATTTCAGCCTCTGCTTGGAGGCGTTCATTTTCCCACTGGATAGGGTCCATAATGACTGGCCTATTAAGAACCTCATACATCTGTCTCCTTGTGAAGCCAGTTGGTAGAGTCCATGCCCGATGGGTGCTTTCGGCTGAGTATTTCCGACCCCCTTTCTTGACTAGCCTTCTGGGGGATAACTTGTCTAGCAAACCTGTTCTCCTCCATGAAAATCCAGGGCTTGTAAGACTTTGACCTCCCCCTTCCACATATAAAGGATTGTGGATTGTTAAGGGATTCTCATCAGATAAAAGGGTGATATTACTTGCAGACTTGGGTAGATTATTCCTGAGTGATCCAGTTTTCCGAGCCTGCTTGTGTGCCTCAATTGCCCGGGAAGCCACGTGGCTTATTACTCTTTGACGTTCTCCTTCTTCTAAGACTGATTTATTTCCCCTGCTTTGTTGGAAATGGTACAGAAGGAAAAGACTTGAAAGAAAAGAAGACAATCACATGTAAGGAAACAGGTTGGGAAGAGGCACACTACTAATGCTTCAGTCTAGAAAAGGCCATATTGACTAAGGATACAGTCAAAGAAAGAAATTTACTTTCATTTACTTTCTAAATAAAGTAAAGGGGGAGGAAAAGGAAGTTTGATAACCTCTGAGCAGCATGAGTAATTCTCATTTATAAAAAACTATATCTATAAGACCTTTAAAAATAAACTTTGGAAAATCTAGCAGATGTTCTCATGTTTCCAGATAATGTTATTCCCACAATTCAATAAATGGTGGGTCAAAGGCTGAGACCACATTGGCATGGAGATTAGGAAAATTTCTGTGTTGAGTAGGAGGGGAATAGTCACTATGGTCAAATATAGATTCTCTGTTCTAAGGACCTACTGGATAAACCCATGAGGGTATAGTGATAATTCCTGAACAGAAATTCTTGGATCAAGAAAATCCTTCTTTCTGGGTCACTATCTGGGAGGGCGTATGGATGACTACTTTATGTTAATGAACAAGAGATCACATACAACAAATGTCCAGGGAATCTCATAGGGAATATTTCTGTCCCAACTTTTAAAAGGAATAAAAGAACTGAACATCAAGGTAATAGCTCCATGCTAACAGGATCATAGCTTTAGTGGTTATTGGAAACTGAGAAGTTATCCATTCAGTTTCTTCATTTAACAAATGAAGCTTAACGAATCGAAGTGACAGATCCAGTGTGACACTGGTAGTAATAGGAGAAACTGGAAAGGGACTAGAGTTTTTCTCCATAGGATTCTTTCCATGGCATGCCAGCACCTCATTTGGTGAGTGAGGATTTAAATGATATTAATTTAAATAATATTAATGATCTTAATTAATGATCTTTCAGTTTTGAAAGATCTCTCCCATAACAGTATTTGCCTTATACAAATAAATACTTATTGCTTATGAATTGTATGGACTATTAAAAAAAATCCTGCAATAGGGATCAACAAATGTGCAGCAACAAAGGAACAAGAGGGTGCACTTCATCTATCAATAGTACTCTACTTGTCCTCAAGGCATTCTATTCAAGTGTATTTGTATCGTTCCTTAGAAGAAAAATCTTTAAATAAAAACACAGGTCAGGATTGTTCATACAAAGTCCTTAAGTGAGCCCAGCACAAATTTACACATGTTTCTCTTTCCAGAATGCTTATTGAAATAAAAGGTATTTGTTTTTATCATTCCTGGAATGGAACCTTCTTTTCTAGGGCTAAAATAATGGATAAATGCATTTAATTCCTTGACCTTCTGTTTCCTTATTTGAAAATTAAGGCATATAATTATTTGATCTTCCCTTGGATCTCAAGATCTTTCATTTCAAAATTATATTTCTTTCTTTAAACCACTATTGCTTGTTTTAATTTCATGAAATTTTACTTCACATTTTCAATTAATGTATAAATGAGCAAAAGTCCAAAATTCTGTATCTGCACTCTAATTTTCCCAAATGACTTTAAAGGGAAATGATGTATTTAGCCAGATGCAACACAGAAAACCTCCCATTCATTTTAATTAAGGTTGCTTGTGTCTAGAATGTCTATTTTTATTAGCACTGCTATTTAAAGTTATTGGTGTTTCCTTTGTGGTTCTGTTATCATCCATCCAGATACTGCTTGCTTTAATGTAGTTAGTATCGGACAATACTATGGGAGAATGTAATCTTGTGGGATGGACCAGTTTCAAGATTAAGATGCTGGTGATTATACCATCATTGATTTAGAACAGGAAGGGAACTTTGAGGTCATTTATCACAATCCTTCAGTTTTACAAATGAGAAAAATGAGACCCAGAAATGTTAAATAACTTAAGGTCACATGAGTTGTAAGTGGGGTAAGCAGTAAAATGGAGGGAGAAACTAGACTAGTGCTATAATGTATTGTGTAACTGGAAAGCACAATGAGGGGAGGAAGGGAGGATATATTATGCTGTAAATTAAAGCTTGTTGACAACAGCACTTGGGGAGGAACATAAAGCAATCATCTGAGGGAGTGAATATTGTGTAGGAAACAGAACATTTAGATTTTTAGTACAAATCTTAGCTCTGCCACTTCCAATCTGTGGGACTTGGGACAAGTTATTTCCTCTCTGTGCGGATCATTTTCCTTACCTCCAAAGTTGTTGCTGGGATAGCTGACTTTTAAGTCTCTATAATTCTAAATCAATCATCTTACTGTTTGAGAAACTGGTTGGTGTGTAGACTTCAGATTACATGAAAATACAGAATTTGTAGCCAAAGTTTGAACCCTGCATCTGTTTTTTTTTTAATAGCTACAATAGGTAAATGGTATAACCTACTTGAACTTTAATTTCCTCATTTATAAATTGGGAATAAGAATAGGACTTAAACCATGTTCTCAGGATGGTTCTGAGGACTCATTGAGATAGAACGCATACAGCATGATCTGTAACCATAAAAACTTCATTGGTGTGAATTATTTTTTAGGAGGATTTTTCCTGTTTAAAAAAAATTAGACTTGCCACTTTGGGATTATCCATCCACTAGCAACAAATATGCCAGAAAGAAATAAAAGGAAAGACATTTTGAAATAAAGCAAAAATAATGTGATGATGCTGGAATGGTGGATGAAGTCAAAACAGTAAAGGAATAACCCTAAAGTCAAGATGTCATCGGCTATATAAAGATGTCATTAAATGAATATCAGGAAGGGCTAAGGAATAGTAATGTGAAAATCCTCTCTACTTAACTGTTGAAGACTAAGCCACTACCACAGAGAGAAGGAGGATAGTCAATAAACTGTTGAGTTCAGAAAAAACTAGTAAGGCATTTTAGATATTTTGAGTCACCAATTCACTTCTATTCCTTTATCTTAAACGATTTAGGAAAAAAACAAAACAAATTAAAATGAAACATCTTTTTTTCACTCTTCAGGGTAATTGTCTCTTTATGGACTCATTTGCTATTCTAGGAATTGTTTTCCAGACAGATCTATTTTTAGAATATATTTGTCTTCAATATGGAAGTGATATCATGTGCCATATTTCAAGTAGTTGAAACTTTCTACATGCCTAAACCATTAAGAATGGTTTGGTTTGTCACTCTGGTGGGAACTTGGTTAACCACCAGAAAAGGTGGCATAGATCAACTTTGATGG
The DNA here is from genome assembly GCF_037893015.1 of Macrotis lagotis. Taxonomy (NCBI): domain Eukaryota; kingdom Metazoa; phylum Chordata; class Mammalia; order Peramelemorphia; family Peramelidae; genus Macrotis; species Macrotis lagotis. Next base: position 14,998,663 of record NC_133661.1, read on the forward strand.
ACTTACTCAACTCAGTAGTACAATAATTTGATAATTCTAAAGGACTTGTGATGGAAAATGCCATCCACATCCAGAGGTGGAGCCAAGGAGTCTGAATGTAGACCAGAGTTTACTATCTTTGGTTTTTAAAATTTGTTTTATGTTTTTTATCCCTCTCTTTTTTTTTCTATTTGATTCTGAGTTTTCTTTCACAACATGATTAATATGGAAATATGTTTAATATAGTTATACATGTATAATTTATATTAGATTACTCTATCAAGGGGAGGCAGAATGCGAGGAAGAAAAATGTGGAACTCAAAATTTGTCAAAAATTATTGTTGAAAACTAAGTATTAATATGGTTGGAAAAATAAATAAATTTAAAAACAAAGCAAAGGTGGCATAAAGAACACTCCAGGTTGACCTTTCTCCTTTCCCTGTAACATGCTGTCAAAGGAGAACCAATCAAAGGGAAAATAGAAAATAAGACTAAGGATTTATTTGAAAGTAAATCTCTTTACAGGAAGGAAAAAATCAAGATAATTTAAAGATTGAGGCAGGAATTAATCTTTTCTACAACATCTATTCTCTAGAATTGTCATAGAAGTGGAATTACATTTACTTACTGATGCCTATGAATCCAAAAGATGAGGGAAAGAGAGAACAGAAATCATGGGAACATTTTTTTAAAAGACAGTATGAGATATAAATTAAAATATTTCAATGATTTTGCTTTGAAAAGATGATATGCAGAACAGATAGGAACAGATATGTTTTTGTAAAATATTTAAAAATAAAATGTTCAGATAATGAATGGTAAGAGAAAAATCATGTTGCTTTTAGATTTCTCAACAAGGTTGATTATATTTACTGTTTTGATGATAAATTTTAGGTCAAAATCCCTCTGTAATATGCAGATCAATTTAATTTCAAACACGTTATTGTTCATGGCATTCTTCAGATTGTTCCTGTGCCTCTAAATAGAAGATTTAGCTAATAGGTTTGCATTTAATGTGATTATAAAGATTTAAATGCCTAAATGATAGACCTTATGAAAACACAAAACAATATTAAAATGCATATGCTAAGTTAATTATGAACTCCACATGAAGCTAATATTTAATGACACCTGTTGATATTCTCTGAAGTTTGATTTATATGACTTTATTCCTTTCAAATATATAGTTCATTATTCAAATTAGGCCAAGTATTCATTAATTTAATGCTTCCTAATTGCCAATTAAAATTTTAGATTGGCTAATTCAGAACTCAATTTAATCACAGAATTTATTTTCTAAAAGTTTTCTTTGTCAAAACATTCAACACTTGTATTAACAATGTTTCCTAAAAAAATCAAATTACAAACCCATCTGTCCTATCCAATTGTCCCCCCAGTGCCTATGGCCCAACTATTGGTAACAGAGATGAACTGGTGTGACCACTATATTGTTTTTCCAGATGTTATTACGTACTATTTGGTGTATCTGGAAAGATGGATAAATGGCACCGATATTTTAATTTACATATAGCCGCACTTGATAGAAAACTACTTTCAATTAGACCACCCGTTTTCCTAGGTGTATGTGAGGATTAGGATTAGGATTAGGAAAAATTCCAGTTAGATTCCTGTATTCACCAGTGTTTCCAAGACTATAGTGTTCCTGTGTTTGTAGGGAAAATAACAATAAAATAACAATGATTTCTTTCAGAAAATAATTTTGACCTATGAGAATTATCAAATGAATCTTTATGATGATCGATGATTGCCCCATTCCAAGGTGGATCTTACATTTATGTGGTTTGTTTTTCTCCAAACTAATAAAGGTGTGTTTTGTACAGGAAAACAACACGTTCTATTACTTTCCCACATTGTTCCAGTTAACAAAAGATTTTCTAGATTTGCCATTCACATTTCATGTTTCATCAGCTGTCAAAATCAACCGAGGTGCCACCTTTCGTATATAGTAACAAGGACCTACTGAGTGGATTCCTACGGGTAACAGAGCTTTGAAAAATGGTCAGAATGTAAGGGAACACTATTATTTTTCAATTAAAACTTGTAAAGTCTTTCACTCTCATGTGTCATTTTAAAATAAGTGATTTATCTATACGTAGCTCTTTCTTACGGAACATGCTAAAAACTAGTCTAGTTGCCTCAACAATCAAGTTTTTTCTAAGGCAAAAGCCAAGGCTATTTGAAACCACCTTTCCTGTCACCAGCAAATGGACATTTCCTCTCATCTAAATTTTGAATGTTCTGTTCTCCATGATCTAACAAAAAAGTTTTGGGAAATATCATGGCTTTACGTCACTCTTGAGCCATTTGAATAATCTCGAAATTTGTATGATTGAGATCTTTTTCAGTTCCATAGACTTTATTGTATCTGTCTCCTTGGAACCCCACTCTAAGGTAGAGTGTATGCCAAATGGATCTGTGATCTTGTCACTGAAGCAGATCAAGGTAATTGAATAGAGCTATAACAAAATAGTTTAGGTTGGTAAAGTGTTCTATCCTTTACTTAAAGCTTTGTTCCCAGGAAGAACTTACTTAAATGCTTGCTGAATTGAATTTATCAAATTTCTGACTCTTAATCTGGTTTTTTCAAACTAAGTTCATTTAGCTTTATCATATCCCATAAATAACTGAATGTTATTTTACATTTTAAAAAATGATAAAATTCAGGGAAGACACCCTCTGGGAAGTATTCTATTTTTTTCTTTTTTCTTTTTGAAGTTTTCTAATATCTTCACAATGGTGTCTACTTTGGTGGATTTCAATGCCTACCCTCGGGCACCTTTCACTAAGTTTATAAAAAATGAAGATGTAAAAGCTGTCTACTTTCCCCAGGGAGGTAAACATGAATACTTACATTGTACTTCCTTCCAACTCCTCATAGAGGTGAGGACCCCCTGGGGGAGGTGGTGGTGGTGGAGGAGGTGCTGCTGCTGCTGCTGGTGGTGGTGGTGCTGCCGCCGCTGCTGGCTTGGTAGCTGCTGCCAGGGCCTGCATCTTGGCTGTCTTTGTACATTCTTCTTGTCGTCTTTGGGAGAAAAAAATTAAAATTTTTTTTGCAGAAAGTGCAAAAATAAGAATAATCTAATTTCTATTACTAACATTAATTTGAGGGAATCTATCTTTGAGAAAAAGGCTCATTTACAATAAGTTGAATAATTAACATATGAGAAAAGACTTGATTATTTATATTGAACAGGATTTACCATTGGGTTATTTTTAAATCTCTTGATATTCTGTGGATTTAAAATCCTGTCTAGATCTCTAACCAAATGACATAAAGATTAAGGAAGGGAGATTGTAGAAAAGCACAATAAGACAGTGAAATAAGGAAGTATTGGCATTAGTATTGATAGACTTCAAGTGGTCCCTAAGACCTCAGGAGTCTTACTTACCCTTTAGAGTGCTATGAAAATAGCAAGTTAATCTCCTTGAGTCTCAGTTTGTTCATATATAAAATGGGGGAAATAATACTTTCAATAGCTACCTCATTAGATTGTTGTGAAGGAAGAGTTTTGAAATATTAAAATACTGTAACAGTGTGATCTCTTATTCAGAAGGTTTTTAAAACTATGTGTTTTGGACTTACTGTGACTTATAAGTCAATCATTTGGATCTTGTACCTTTGTTAGTGTTTTGACAACCCACTGTGGAGGGGACTGTTTGCTAATTTAATTTGTTTACTAATGCTGTGCTTATATGCAAGTATCAAAAGACCAGAGACATAGCTATATCAGAAAAAAACACTTTCTCACATTGTGCTATGATAATTGCCTTTGTATGGCACAGCTGTAGATAAGGGAAACTGAGTCATGCATAATAAAGCACAATCTGCTCCTTCACACACACACACACACACACACACACACACACACTACTCAATGTGGCTGTTGATATAAATTTAAATAGTAATATCAGCTTTATTTTATATTAGAGAAACCATAATGTAACATGTAAGATAATAGTATACTTACACTTTAAACCTGTTTGATGAGTGATGAGGCGGGAAGGAAGAAGAAAAGGAAAACAAAGATTAGCTAGAAGGCATTTGTTACATGTCCTACAATTTACTTTAAATATTGCCATCTTTCTCATATTGATCATGGTGAAATATTAACAATAGTGTGTCTTAAAACCCTTCACTTTTTAAGGCAATGGGGTTGTGACCTTGCAAAGCCACACAGCTAGGGAATTATTGAGCGTCTGAGGCCATATTTGAATTCAGGTCCTCCTGATTCTAGGGCCGGTGCTCTATCCACTGCACCACTAACTGCCCCCCAAACCCTTCACTTTTAAATCAATTTCTTTTCTATCATTTCTCTAAAAATCTTATCAGAATTATGAAAAAAAATCTTCCTTCTAGGAAAGTTTAAAAAATATAACAAAAGAAAAGGCTAAGTAGTACTGAAAAAAAATGGATTAGAACATGGGTATATGAATGGGAACTCTGATCATGAAAGAGGACATTAAAGATGATCTAATCTTCCTAATTGGTTTCTTCGTTTACCTGACCTCAAGCATAGGAAAGGACCAAAGCTGTGTGGCAAGACTATGCTTATATTCTGGGTTTCACTTTGAAGTTGAAGTTTGAACTGGAAGGTGCCACCATTAGGTAATGAATTCATGATCCTTTTTCATAATTGGTTTCTTGGTTTGTCTTACACAGTGAATTTCAAAAGCCTTTATTAAGAGAAAAGAGTAACTCTACTTTCCAGGCTTATTTACAAGCTCTATGTGTAGCCACTGAAGTGAGATTTTTAACTATTAGAATTTTCCACTGGATGGTAGGCAATGAAAAACTAATTTTGTTTAACTGTTATTCTTTAAAATGCAGTAAGTAAAATTAATTCATTGGGTGTTAAGCTGATCACTGAGCTAGAAAGCATTGAAGAATTCATCTACCACAGAGCACACACACAAATGTTTAAATATCAAGCAAGACTTAATTATTCCATTTTATGAGCTTTTAGTGGGGCATCTTGCTTTATTCAGTACTGATCATTGCAGGATATACCAAGAAGCCTGGAAGGGCAAGGGTGGGTGGGTAGGGGGACGTTATTAAATGTAGGCTATAGCAAGGTTATTTTAGATGAGAGGCAAATGGAAAAAAGAAAAATTTGCAATGCAGAATAGACAATTTAAAAATTATGTACAATGGAAATGACTCAAAGATTTACAAGTGAATTGGTAATACTTTTTTGCCTTTTATGTAGGCTTGATTTTTAGTGAATTCATTGATTAATGTAGAATCTTTTAAAATTGAGGTTAACTTTCATATTTTTAATCTCTGTTTTTGGTCATTAAAATTTCTTCTTTCGTAATTCAAAGCAACATTGGAACAGATAATATTCATTCTCAGGTTTTGTTCATTTTCTCCGACTTTTTTCAATGCTCAAGTTTTCATTGTATTGTCTGCCAATTAATCACACAATGTTATAAACATTTCATCTAAGTTTCTCCAGAGGTTTTTTTTTTCTTTTGTTTTGTTTTAAGTCTCTCATTTTCAGAAATTTATCAGTTGAGTGGGGGAAAAGAATTGGATTACCAGAGGACCTGGGTTTTAGTCCTGGTTTGCCAGAAAATAGTTGTGTGACTTTGGACAATGCATGGTAGGCCTCAGGGTACAGCATTGCTGGATCTTAATTTTCTTACTTACTGTGTAACCTTGGGAAATTCAATCAACCTCTGTGGACTCTCATCTCTCTTTCTATACAATGACAAGGATGGACTAGATGAACTTTGAAGATCCTTTTAGCTCCATCTAATGTTCAATCCTGGGATCTTATGGATCTTTTTGGCTTTCATTTATCTTTCAACAAAATGAAGGGTATTGACTAAATCATCTTTATGGTCCCTCCAAGCCCTATCTTAAAGTGAAGTCCCATCATTTGGATGATTGCTGAAACAATATGGTTTTGGCTCACTATCTTCCTTTTTTCTGACATCCCAAAGACCTTGTCATGCTTCTTATTCTATTAATAGTTTATCATTTTTTTTGGATAGTTGCCATCACCAGTTGACATCAGTTTAATTTCTTGGCTCCCAGATTGAAAAGTCAAGCCATTTTCTCTCTCTGCAATTCAGTTTTCTTGCCAGGAAAAAGAAATGGAGATGAACTCTATGCTCAAAAGTCTTCCTAGTTCAAAAAGCTCTGTTCTTTCATGACTAAAATTTCCCCTTACATACTGTCAATTAATACAAACATTTCTTACAAAGGAGGGATTTCTTCTTTCACTCTCTCCCAATTCCCTATTCCCCCCTCCCCATTTTCTGCCATTTCTAAGGTTTATTTAAAACTATTGATTATATGAAAGAACTAAAAAGAAGAACCATACATTTGTCTAAGTGGTCTGCCAAGCTCTGAACCTTCCTCTTGTGGAAATGATATCAATCAAGGGTCTGCTTTTGCCATGCTGATGCCAATAAGCCAGCAGTTGTAAGGACACACTCACTGACTAATGTATGAACCAGATCTCCTGAGGAAGACTCCTGGAGAGCAGTTGTAAACATGCTGGGTTGAAGAAGAATATAAGGGAAAAGCTGTATCTTCTAACTTAGTATTTTTTCCTGTAGCACATAGAAGCCATGGAATCCAGGAGGGATACTTTTGTACCAGTCTTATAGGAGTTTAAAATAATTTTGCCTCTTTCTCATGATAGTGAGAGCTCACAATAAGAGCTGGATATGATACTTTAAGGTTTTCATAGGGTTTCAGAAATATTCTCACTTTGGACTCTCACAGCGATTTTTGAGAAAGACATCATTCCTGTCCTCATTTTGGAGCTGAGCAAATTGATACTGAGAGAGATTAAGTGACTTACCCCAGGTAAAATAGCTGCAAGACTTGAAATGAATTCTTCCTAAATCAAAGCCCATGGTTTCAGGGTAAGGTTGAATTGGAGTTAGGTGACTTGACTTTGAATCCTAGCTCCAAGACTTACTATGATATCTTAGATGAGTGACTTTATCTCTCTTAGTGTCTAGTTCTTCTGTCAAAGGGAAGTTGTGCCCTGTATAGAAGTATAATTTACTTTCTAAGATGATTATGTGATCAATCTTTTGAAAACCTTTTAGTTCACCAGTCCAACTCAGTGACATAGTGAATTTCATTCATTTTGGGCTTGACAGAGAATTATATTTATGTTCCAAGGACCATTGAAATAATATCAGATATTATTAAGAGTAGAGTAGGATGTGACTAATGCCCCTCTAATTTGGATATGCTTGGTAGCTCAAAGGTCATCCACCAAATGATATTTTGAAAAACTCTCCAAAATGTTAGATGATGATTTCTTAAAGATACATCAATGTTTATATTTATACTTACTGTCTGTAGCTGACCAACACGACCAGGATGGCTGGAATACAGCAGAGGATGATAATCATGGCTAGTGCAAGCAGGGCCCCTTCAGTATAGCCAAAAGACTGCCCATGTTTCTTAACCAATGCCACTGCATCTGGTGTGCGGATTTCCAAAATTCGTCCTCCTTCACCATAATATGGCTGGAAGTCTTTATTAATATCCAGCAGTTTCCCATCTAGAAACCTTCAATATTAAAATAAAGATAAGAAAATAAGAACCACATATGTCAGACTATAACCTTGGAGGACAAGCAGACTGTTCATTAAAAAAAAGTTTCCTTGATAGCTAGCTGAGTCTTTTACATGGGGAATAGGTAGTAAACTTTTGTTGAATTGAAAAAAGGAATGAAATTATATGACCTACCATCTTGCTAAGGCTTTGAACAAAATTTCTCAAAGTTTTTACAACTAGAATTAATGAAGATGTGATATAATAAGAAAGATGGATTGAGTAACATGTCCTTATAGATATAAATGATGAGCTATCATTAATATTTTTTTAAGATTTTTTTTGTAAGGCAAATGGGGTTAAGTGGCTTGCCCAAGGCCACACAGCTAGGTAATTATTAAATGTCTGAGGCCGGATTTGAACCCAGGTACTCCTGACTCCAGGGCCGGTGCTCTATCCACTGCGCCACCTAGCCACCCCACATTAATATGTTTAGATAAAAGCAAATGTCAAATGAATTGGTAGATATGGATACGGTATTATCATTTTCCCCCTTCTAACTTGGCATTCCAAGTTGATAGCATTATATATTGATACACATTTTCATGTTTGAATATAAGTGTAGATACATTCTCCAAATTGTAACAATCACTTATACACACTGATCTCAGACACTTATAAACTATGTAATCTAGTGAAAATCATGGAAGTTTTCTGACCATTCAGGGTCTTTCTACAGTTTTCTCAGGGAAAATTATGGAGTGAGACTCAAAGACGTTTTTTATCCCTTCTAATTCTTCTATCATCTTGTGATGTTAAGATCCTCATCTATGATTTCTTCCTATTTACCCAAATTGATATTATCTCTTATTACCTAGAGGTACCTGAAACTTACATTTAGTCATTACAAAGTCCTTTTATGGGGGGGAGGTCTTATTTTGCTATTTAAACTAGATCCTAACAGGCATAAAGTGCTCCATTTTAATTGTAAAAAATTTTTAGGGAACGTAACCAGACATGACATTCTCCTTTAAGAGACCTGCTACTATGGGATAGTCTCTTCACCATTTCAGAGTATGGAACAAATCTAAAAACTCTTACTTAAAAATTGAAGTAGGACCAGGCAATATGCATTACAACCAACCCTTTCCCATTCAGAAATTATAGTCAACTCAAAAGTTCAGTTTGTAAAACTTTTTTTATACTGACATCAAAGGTTATTGATGAATAGACATGGGGATTTTCCTTTCTGATACCATGTTGATATTCAAGAAATCCAAATTTCTATATGACTCATGTCAAATAAAAGACTTGATCATTTGAGTAGATTGCAAGCACTAAGAATGCTTCTCATCCTTTGGGGAAGGTAGAGGCTGAGGATGAACTTTCTGGAATAATTACAGAAGTAGAATACTCATCTCTTGCATTTCAATTGTGTGTCAAGATCACAGGAATTTTAAAGACTGCAGAATAGGATCCACATCAAGAATTAGGGACAAAGAATAGAGAGCTCCATTTGTCATTTGGCATTACTTTTAGCTGTAACATTCAGCATCTACCAATGCATTCTGCATAGTGCTAAGAAGACTGGTTAGCTGCATTTTTTATTATTTAAATTATTATTTACTTTATTTAAATTATTTATGTACTTTAATGATCCATGGCAATAATGTTTTATGATACTGAAAGAATTATCTTCAAGGAGACAGGTCTTTTTTTCAGAGAGAAGTTGAAGATCATTAGAAATATCATGCAATCTGAACAAATTTCTTTACAATTTGTCTCCTTCCTATCTTTCCTGTTTTCTTATGTCACTTCCCTCCAAGAACTCTGCAACTCAACCTCCTTGTTTCTTCACAATCTCTTCATTGCATATGCATTTACACTGATGGTTCACTATGCCTGATACACACTTCTTCCTTCCTTCCTGCTGCCTGTTCAAATCACTAGTTCCCTTCAAGACTCAAGTCAAAGCCATGTACAATTGGAGATCTTTCCTGGCACCTCAGTTGGTAACACAATTCCTACTCAAGTTAATGATAATAATCCTATATATATTATATCCAGTAATCATATATATATGTAGAATGAATATAAACTGGGACCATTTCACTTTTGTCTTATCTTCCTAGGATTATCATGGTATTTGTGTGTGTAGAAACAAAGAAAATATATAACAAATTGATTGAATAATTGGATTGCTCCCTTTGTTCCCCATATTCATTTCTTTTTTATAGCATTCATTTTATTTTATTTTTCAAATTACATGTTATAAAAGTGTTTTTGACATTCACTCACATGTGTATTTATACATATTAGATAATTTTCTCCCATCCTCCGTTCCTACCTCCCCCCTTCAGCTCAGCGAATAGTCTGGTGTACATTGTACCTTTGTATTTAACACATTTACAGATTAGCCATTTTCTATAATGAAGAATTAGGACTAAGGGAAAAGAAAGAAAGCCATAGGTTAGGAAGGAAGAATATAAGAAATAATTTTTAAAAAGTGAACACAGTGTTCATTCATATTCTGTAGGGTTTTTGTTTTGTTTTGTTTTCTTTGTCTGGATGTGGACAGTGTTGCCCATAACAAGTCTCACAGGGTTATCCTAACTCTGAACTGCTGAGAGAGCTACATTCATCAAAGTTGATCAACTCATAATGTTGTTATTAATGTGTACAATGTTTTCTTGGTTCTGTTCCCTTCACTTAGGATCAATTTCTGTAGTTCTTTCCATGCTTCTCAAGAGTCCGACCATTCATAGTTTCTTATAGAACAATAGTACTCTATTCATAAACCATAACTTGCTCAGTCACTGCCCAATTGTTGGGCATCCTTTCAATTTCTAATGCTAGTGGCTAGTGCTACTATTAAAAAAGCCAATATGAATATTTTGGGATATATATGAGACTTTTCTCATTTTTATGATTTCTTCTGGATATAGGCATAGTACTGTAATTGCTGAATCAAAGGGTATGATTAGTTTTATTATTCTTTGGGCATAGTTCCTTATTGCTCTCCAGAATGGTTGGATGAGTTCACAAGCTCAATCCTCCCATAATCTCTCCAATGCTGATTCTTTTTCCTTTTTGTCATCTTGACCAATCTGATAAGTGTCAGGTGATACCTCATGGTTGCTTTAATTTGCATTTCTCTAAGCAGTAATGATTTACAGCATTTTTTCAAATGATTATATATCGCTTTAATTTCTTCATTTGAAAACTGCTTGTTCATATCCTTTGACCATTAATCAATTGGGGAATGACTTTTAACACAAATTTGATTTAACTTTCTATATATTTTAGAAGTAAGATGTTTATTAGAAATCTTATCTGTGAAAATTGTTTCCCGGTTTTCTGTTTTCCTTCCAATCTTGGCAGCTTTGGTTTAATTGGTGCAAAACCTTTGCAATTTACTGTAGTCAAAAGTATCCATTTTACTATTTATAATGTACTCTACTTCTTTTTTGGTCTTCAATTCCCCCCCTTTCCATAGATCCCAGAGATTATTTCTAGATCTGTTAATTGGTCTATGGTATTGACCTTCATGACCGACCTTAATTTGGGATAGAATGTAAGATATGGTTCTGTGCCTAGTTTTTGCTTTACTTTTTTCCAGTTTTCTCAAGAATTTTTGTTGAATAGTGAATTCTTATCCCAGAAGCTAATGTCTTTAACTTTGTCAAACAGTAGCTTACTATGGTCATTTACTATTGTTTCTTTTATACCTATCCTATTCCACTGCTCCATTACTCTTCTTAACTAGCACCAAGCAGTTTTGATGACTACCACTTTATAGTATAGTTTTCAATTTGGTACAGCTAGGCCACCTTACTTTTCATTTTTTCCCCCTCACTTCCCTTGTTATTCTTGACTTTTTGTTGTTTCAGATGAATTTTGTTACTATTTTTCCTAGCTTGGTAAAAGAGTTATTTGGTAGTTTGAATGGCATGACACTAAATACGTAATTTGATTTGGGTAGAATTGTCATTTTATTATATTATCTTGACCTAACCATGAGCAATTGACGTTTTAAAAATTGTTTATATCTGACTATTCAAGTGAAAATTATTTTGAAGTTGTGTTCATACAGTATCTGGTTTTGTCTGGAAGGTAGATTCCCAAGCATTTCATGTCTGAAGTAATTTTAAATGGAATTTCTCTTTCTATCTCTTGACATTGGGCTTTTTAATTCATATATAGAAATGCTGATGATTTATGGGGGTTTATTTCATATACTACTACACTGAATTTTTTACTTGTTTCAGGTAGTTTTTTAGACAATTTTCTTGGGTTTTCTAAGTATACCCTCATATTATCTGCAAAGAGCAAAAGTTTTGCTTCACCTTTGTCAATTCTAATACTTTTAGTTTCTTTTTTCTTCCCTTTATTGCTAAAGCTAATATTTCTAAAAATCTATTGTATAGTAATGGTAATATTAGGCATCCTTTATTCACTCTGATCTTATTGGAAATGTTCTCAGTTTATATCCATTATGTATAATATTTGTGGATGACTTTAGATAGGTACTGCTTACTATTGTAAAGAAAACTCCATTTATTCCTATACCCTCTCGTACTTTTAAAAGAAATGCATGTTGTAATTTTTTAAAAGCCTTTTCAGCAGCTATTGAGATAATTGTGTGATTCTCTTGGTTTTGTTCTTGATATATTCAATTATATTGAGCGTTTTCCTAATATTGAACCATCCCTGCCTCCCTTGTATAAATTCTATCTGATCGTGATATATTTCCTGAGTAATAACTTGTAATCTCTTTGCTAAAATTTTATTTCAGATTTCTGCATAAATGTTCTTTAGGGAGATTGGTCTATAATTTTCTTCAACTGCTCTGACTCTTCCTGCTTTAGGTATCAGCACCATATTGATATCATACAATGATTTTGGCAGAACTCCTTCTCCTATTTTTAAAAACGGTTTATATAGAATTGTAATTAATTGTTCCTTAAATGTTTGGTAGAATTCACTTGTAAATCCATCTGGACCTGGAGACTTTTTCTTAGGAAGCTTATTGATGGTTTCTTCAATTTCTTCTTCTGACATACACTTATTTAAGCACTTAATTTCCTCTTCTATTAATCTAGTTAATTTGTATTTTTGTAAATATACTTTCTTTTTTTTACTTAGGTTTTCAAATTTATTGGCATACAACAGATTGGACAAAATAGCTTTGAATTATTTATTTAATTTCCTCATTGGTGGTGAGTCCAACCTTTTCATTTTTGATACTGGTAATTTGGTTTTCTTTTTTTTTCCAAATCAGATTAACTAAAGATATATCTATATTATCATTTTGCTTAATAAAAACAACTCAGTTTCATTTATTAGATCAATGATTTTCTTGTTTTAAATTTTATTAATCTTTTGATTTTCAAAATTTCTAATTTGGTACTTAATTGGGGATATTTAATTTGTTCTATTTTTTGGTTGCATATCCAATTCATTGATCTCCTGTTTCTCTATTTTCCTCATATAAGCACTTAGAGACATAAAATTTCCCCTAAAAACTGCCCTGGCTGCACTTTACAAATTTTGGTATGATATCTCATTTTCTTATATGAAGTGATTGATTATTTATATGACTTGTTGTTTGATCCATTTGTTTTTTTAAATTGATTTATTTAGTTTCCAATTAATTTTTGGTTTATCTCTCCTTCACCCTTTATTACATGTAATTTTTTTGCATCATGGTCCAAAAAGTATACTTTCATTATTTATGTCTTTCTGCATTTGATTGTAAGGTTTTTATGTCCTATTACATGATCGGTTTTGATCTAAGTGCAGAGAAAAAAGTGTATTCTTTTCTAACTCCATTCAGTTTTCTCTAGAAGTCTATCATTTTAAAATTTTCTAAGATTAAATATTCACCTTAACTTCCTTCTTGTTTTTTGTGCTTAGATTTATCTAGTTCTTAGAGAAGGAAGCTGAAGTTCCCACTATTATAGTTCTACATTCTGTGGCTCCTTGTAATTCATTCAGTCTCTCCTCTAAAAATTTGGATACTATGCCACTAGGTGAATTTATGTTTAATAATGATATAACTTCCTTGACTATGGTGTCTTTTAAGAACATGTAGTCTTCTTCCTTATTCCTTTTAATTAAAGCACTAAAGCAAAATATGTTTTGCTCCACCCTTTTGCTTTTACCCTGTGAGTATCTGTCTGCTTCAAAAATGTTTCTTATAAACAACATATTGTAGTATTCTGGTTTTTAATCCATTCTGTTATCTGCTTCCATTTTCTGGGAGAGTTCATTCCATTCCCAATTACAGTTAAGATTACTAATTCTTTATTTCCCTCTATATTCTTTCCTGTTTGTACTTTTCTCTTTCCTTTCTACTCTCTTCCCCTATTGTACTATTAATCTCTAAGTACCTAGTAAAGTCATTTATGATTTAATTATGTACAGAGGTTCTAAGTACTATAATACTGTGACACACTGAAGGCTTCTCTTAAGAACTTTAGAATTGATTTGAAGGCATGGGAGACACTGCTACAGGACCACCCAGTGGAAGGTGCCCTCATCAGAGAAAATACTAAGCTTTATGAATAAGGCAGAATTAAAGTAGCTCATAGGAAACATGAGTCATATAAATTTAGAGTAAACACCTCAGGTGTTTGTGCCCAACCTGTGGATAGCATTCTGAATTCATATTAATCTGATCAGTCACAGTCATTTTTCTCAAACAGAGTGATGTCATTTTGGTCTTCTTCAGTAATAAAGGATAAGAACCAACCATACTCATATCCTCTTAAGTACAATCTTTTCAACTATATTCACCTACAATCCCTTTATCAATTCTGAAGAGTTGCAACTGTTATCTTCTAATCCATATAGAGTTTATACAATTGAATGTTCATGAATAACATTTTCCCCCTTTCCCATTTATCTTGTTATGAATCTCTTGAATCTTGTATTTGAAGATTGAATTCTCTGTTTAGTTCTGGTCTTTTTATCAGGAAATTTTGAAAGTCCTATATTTCCTTGAACTTCCATCTTTCCCCCCTGACAGAATATGCTAAATTTTGCAGGTTAGTGAATTCTTGGTTGTATTAAAAGATCCTTTGCCCTCAGATATATTATATTCCAGGTCCTCTGATCCTTTAATGTTGAAGCTAATGAGTCCTGTTTAATTCTGATTGTTCTTCTTTTTGTATTTAAATTGTTACTTTTTGACTGCTTATAGTATTTTCTCCTTTATTTGAGAAGTTTGGAATTAGGCTATGATAGTCCTTATAGTTTTTATCCTGGGGTCTCTTTCTGTGTATTCTTTCAAGGGTGCTTTTGTCTTCTTGATTTAATATATTTGGACAGTTTTTCCTGAAAGATAATTTCCAGGTTCTTTTTTTTTGACCTAGCCTTTCTGGTAGATCAATAATTCATAAATTATGTCTCCTGAATCTATTTTCCAGGTGTTTTTTTAATGAAATATACTTTATGTTTTCTTTATTTTTTAGCCTTCTCATTTTGTTTGCTGGAATCTTGGTGTCTCACATATTCATTAGTTTCTATTTGTCCAATTCTAATTTTTTAGGGTTTTATTTTCTTCAGTTAGCTTTTGTGTTTCCTTTTCCAGTTGGTTAATTATACTTTTTGCTAAGTTTCATTCTCTTTCCATTTGGTCAATTTTAATTTTGAAGAGCTACATTCTTTTACCAGTTGGTTATTTTTACTTTTAAAGGAGTTGATTTCTTTGGTCAATTTTTCATAATTTTCCTGCATGTCTGTCCTTTCCCCCCCATTTTTCTTCTACAATTGTTTGGTTTTTTCAATTCTTTTTTAAGGTCTTCTATGAGATTTTGGATTTGAGTCCAATTCATAGACTCCTTTGAGATTTACCATGTAGGTCATTTATCACTGCTTTCTTCTCATCTTTATCTGTATAGTTGCTTAGTGCTCTTTTAGATTTTTTTGCTCAGTTGATTGTTGAACCCTGCTCCTGGAGTATAGGGAGTATAGTCCCAAGCTTTTTTTGTGCTGGGGCTGGGGTCTGGTTCTGATCCCTGGCTTATCTCTGGCCAAGATGTTGCCTATGAAGAGATTTGTTTCCTCCTTTATGTTCAGTTTCTGCCTATGCAGTGGTTTATTCCCAACCCAGTCCTGTCTTTTGCCCCAGTGTTCCGCTTTGTCTGGGGTTGGTACTCTCCCTTCTGGCTTTCTATCTAGCTGCTGGGATCTGGGCTACACTATGGCTAACAGTTTCTGGTTGACTTTCCTGCTTTCCCACCTAGATGGGCTTTACTACCCCCTTTTCCCTCCAAGAGGCAAACCTTCACTGAAATCCTCTGTGGTATTTACAATTGAAAACTTTTTTCAGTCTTTTTTTTGGTAGTTTTAGTGTCTGTGTAGGGGTCATTTGACATGGTTTAGGAAAACATTCTGGGAACAAATTAACCTTATGTTGCCCTCTGGAAGTCCAAGCCTCCTATTTAATGTTTGATAGCTGAAATGTTAACTGATATCTGGATAACATTGTCTATCTGAAATGTCTGTCTGTCCATAAGTCAGTCTTTCTGTCTCTGTCTCCCTCTCTCTCATTTATCTATTTTGATGGACCAATTTTCTCTGGGACTTAACAAGAATTCCCCAGTAGGAAATCCCTTCCTTTGTCGGCAATGCTTCTGCAACTTCTAGTCTTAGTTGTCTGATGGTTCTACGATTTTTAAATGACCTGGAGGTGACCCTGCAATTACAGGTCAGAAATGAAACTGAAACTCAGCTCTCTGGCTATAAGGCTCTCCTTCTATCTACCCATCCCAACCACTCATTCTCTATCCTTCTGCCACTGCCTCTCATAAAATTATTACTAACAAAACACAAACAATTCCACAGAGATTCATCAAGGCTGATTAAAAATACTACTACTACTAATAATAAAATAAAACAATAAAATTACTATTTTTCTAAGCATTTGTGGTGCCACTTTGAATATGTGTTTAGAACTGGACCTTTAACTACTCTTAATATTGGAACTCCCAGGCCCCCCGCCCTCGACATTTCTCTGCACCTGGTTTGGTCAATATGCTCTTATATTATTTTTTTTTTTTTAGGGTTTTGTAAGGAAAATGGGGTTAAGTGGCTTGCCCAAGGCCACACAGCTAGGTAATTATTAAGTGTCTGAGACCAGATTTGAACCCAGGTACTCCTGACTGCAAGGCCGGTGCTTTATCCACTACACCACCTAGCTGCCCCCTATGCTCTTATATTCTTGCTCTTTTGGGCTCTGTATTTCTTCGTGTTTAATGTTCCAATGTGAAAGCTCCACTCATCTGCTATCCTGTGGATTTTACCCCACAGTGTCCACAAGGGCACCAAGTCTTTTCCCAGTTACCCAGGTTAACATCGTAGGTGTTTTATTGGATTTCTCACTCACGCTTATCTCAGATATGTAATGTTTTGCAATTTCTTTTAATTTCTATCATTATGGCATCCACTGTGTATGACGTCTCTATTTTCACATAGTTGTCTCTCTCTGTTGGAGGCCTTCATTATGTTTCCCTGGACTACTGCAACACCTTCTAATTGCTTTTTACTTCTTCAAATCAATCCTCCATTCAACTGCAAAACTTATTTTCCTAAAGTATAGGTCTAGTCATTCACTTCCCTTCCCTTGGTAAACTCTATAGTTTCTTATTAGAGAAGAAAAAGGAGGGAGTTGTATGTGTATATGTGTGTACATACATAACATACAACTCTTCTGTTGCCTTTATTTCTTCATCTAAGAAGATCTGGTGAGTTTCCTGTCTGCAATGTCATGTGGTGGTCTGGTAGTATTTATAGTAAGACTATTTATTAAGACTATTCTGGATCAGTGCCTCAGGTACTTTGCTCAGTGAGTGATCATTGCACAAGGATCTCACACTTGGAGTACCAAAAATTAAATTGTCCTTTATTGACAATAAAAAATATGGAATTTTGCATATCCTCAGTTCCCTCTGCCCACCCTCAACCTAACCACCTTTTTTTATGAGAGGTCCTGAAGAATGAAGAAGGAGCAAGGAGAGGGGCTGCTAGGTGATGCAGTGGATAGAGTATCATCCCCAGAGTTAGGAGTGCCTGAGTTCAAATCTAGCTTTAGATATTTAATAATTACCTAGCTGTGTGGCCTTGGGGAAGCCACTTAACCCCATTTTCCTTGCAAAAACATAAAAGAAGTAGCAAACAGCCACAGAGACCCTTTTTTGTAAATTCATATAATTGTAAATCATATAGGAATTGTAAATTTTTAAAATATTTTAACAACATGCTCATTAGATAATTTTATAGTTATGCTTAATGTAATGTTTGCTATAAATAAATGTTGATTTTATAAGTGTATGACTATATATGAGACATTCATTTCAGAACTGAGTTACAAAGTAGTTTCAATGTACATTGAACAATGATGAGTTTAAAGAATAAAAGAAGCAAACTGTGGCAACTGAATGATTAACCAGTTTCTTTCACATTTTGTTATAGCAATCTTTAATACCACAAAAGGCTAAGTGATTCCATCAGGATGAGTGTTTCTTTCAGTTACATGGCCTACAATACTTATGATTCAAAAGGTGTTTGAGTTGTCATGGACTACCTATTCTGAATCGAATCTCATGGGTCTCAGAAACTACCCATTATCAGGCACATTACAAAACCCTATAAGCTTGGTATAGGTCAACACTTATGTTGACTTGGAAATCTACTGCTTTATATTGAAATAATATGGCTTTGGATGAAAATTTGGGGGGGGTGCAGGAATTAACAAATAGTCTATGTAAAACTGGCTAAATGTATTCATATGTGTGTGTATAAATATATACCCTGTTTTTGGCAACACAGAGGGCTCCCACTGAGAAACACACTCTACTAAAGCAGAAGACTTCTGATTTGTAAACCTTAGACTTTGCAAGTATGCCCACAAATATACAGATGCACATAAGTGTGAACATGTGGGTGTTTTTGCCATGGTTGTGAAATCCCATCCCATTGTGAAAATTCTCTTTGGAGAATTTCTAATACTAAAGAATTGCACGGGGTGCGCTAAGCAATTAAGCAATAGACTCTTGATCCCAAAGGCAGACAACAAATGTGGGGCACAAACTCAGTTCTGTTAAACTCATAAAAGAAACATTTAGAAATAATTTCATGTTAACTTTAAATAATTTATTTAATTTATTTTTCTTATGAGATAGACTCAGTAGATCATTTGAAATCTACTCAAAACTTAGCAAAGAAATCACTAATACTTAGATGAAAATGTTTTCCTAAAAAGTTAAAGATAGGGTGTCACAGTGGATTGAACACTGGTCTTGGAGTCAGGAGGATCTGAATTCAAATGTGACTGCAGCACGCACTTAGTTAAGTGATTTGGGCAAATCCTTTAACACACTACTGCCTTGGAAAAACAGCATCAATGACCAAAAAATCTAACAAAGCTAAGAATATCCAATTCAGTAGCCTTAATTTTCTTTCATTTTATTAAAGCTCTGACAAAATCTCATGCTCTTTTATGAAATAGATTGTTGTATAAGGGATACCACTGTTCAGTTGTTTTAATTGTGTCCACTCTTGCCATTTGAGGTTTTTTTTTTGGCAAAAATACTGGAGTAGTTTGTCATTTTCTTCTCTAGCTAATTCTACAGATAAAGAAACTGAGGCACACACTGTTAAATGACTTGCTCAAGGTCATGCAGCTAGTAAATGTCTGAGGTCAAATTTGAACTCAGGAAAATGAGTCTTCCTGACTCTGGGTTTACCATTCTAGCCAATGCTCCATTTAATTAGGATCATTTAATGACAACATTCAAATTAATGGTTCACTGTCACTTGAAAGGAGGATTCCAGTTGGTCTGGTCATATTTGCATTTCTATTGGTCAGTGACTGGATAAAAGGAGAGAAGATATTCTTATCAGATATTCAGATAGCAAAAAGATGGGTAGAATAATTGAAATATAGAAAGAGTGTCAAGATCCATAAAGATGTCAACAGATAAGAACATCAAGCTAAATCTAATATAATAACATTTAGTAGGGCTAAATGGAATAATTTTAATGTGGGTGGGGGAAAAACATCGACTTCCCAAGTACAAAGTAGAGGAAAATATGACTAAAAAGCAATCAGCAAATTATAGATTCTTTGAGGGCTGGGATTATTTCACCTTGTACTTGGATCTCCAGAGTCTAACTTGTCAGTTTGTTGATTGATCTTCATTGAGTGAAGTACAAGTACAACTTGGGTCAACAAAGTGATATAAGAAGTTATTAATACCTTGGGGTCTCTTAGGAAAGATGAAACATTTGGAACTATAGTGGTGACAGCACTGCTATACTTTTCCATAGACACTCAATACTTCCGGTATTTTGTTCAGTACTTGTCCCCCAAATTTCTGAAAGAAAGGGTGGAAAATCTAAAAGGCTTAACCATCATGATGAAAGATCTTAGCATTGTGCTGAATGGGGACCAGTGGAGGGAACTGAGATTGCTTAGCTTGGAGACAAATCATGCTATCTGTCTTCAAATCCTTGAAAGCTTGTCATGTAGAAGAGTGATTAGATTTAATTTGCTTGCCCTGGAGGATAAATCTTGAGAAATCCAGGGGAAGCAGAAAAGTTGCAGATTTAGGTTTGTTGTAAAGAACAAGAAATAAAAAAGTTAAACAAAACTCTTAACATTAGAACTGCCAAATGTGTAGTGGACTTCCCTAGGCAAATAGTGAACTCTTTCTCACTGGAGGTCATTGAATAAAGAAGCAATGGGTCCTTGGTAAATCTGTTATAGAAAAGAATACTATTTAGGTACTGTTTTAAATTTGAGACTGGGAATGTTCTCCTTTTTCACCTATGTTTAAAACACTAAGCTCATGTAAGACCTTCTTCATGAGGCATTTCTTGACTCTCCTACAGCTTCTAACACTTCCCCAATACTTTGCATTCATTTTGTATATACTCTGTATTTCATATTTTTCACCATTATAATGCAAGAATCTTTGTGTTTTGGGGTGGCTAGGTGGCACAGTGGACAGAGCACCAGCCTTGGAGTCAGGAGTACCTGAGTTCAAATCTAACCTCAGACACTTAATAATGACCTAGCTGTGTGGCCTTGGGCAAGCCACTTAACCCCATTGCCTTGAAAAATCTTAAAAAAAAGAATCTTTGTGTTTGGAGCAGTTTTACTCTTGACTTTATATCTCCAGGATCATCTTAGTATAGGACCTCTGACATAGTAAGTTCTTAAAAATAAATGGACAAGTCTTTCCATATTATGATTATGAGGAAATATGACTAAAAACTATTATTTTTCTTTAGCTATTTTTTGACAATTAAAAATTACAACTATTAAATTTTTTTCAGAGAAAATCTATTTTCAAAGAAATACATATATTTTTGGAAATAGTCAATAATATTTATATCAAAGTGAAGTGTAATAACCTTAGGAAAAACTAAAATTTGACCATTAGATGTCACTGTAGCATAAAAAAATTTTCTGAACTCTTACACTCAGTTTGTTGAGCTGTGGTGGAATTTTATCCACAGAGAATTTGTAGCATTGTCTTATTTAACATTCTATGTGCATTAAAAAAACCACTCTAATTTCAGGGTTTTGTAACTCAACCATTCAAATTCAGTCCAAGATAAAACATGACATATGGCATAAGATCATGGACAGGGCAGTTGTTTTTCTTCCAAATAAATGAAAAAAATAATCTTTGCTTAATGGATTTCATGCTGATTTTGTACTTAAAATTCAAAAGTGCTGCCACAAAGACTGGGTATCCTGCCATTTCTATAAAGAGCCTTGCACCTTTCTCTGGTTAGCAATTCCTAGGAGAGCAAATGATATGAGGTGATCAAAGATCATGAGCTGGCTAATAAACTGAAAAAAAAAGCATTTTGAAAGGAATAATCCAAATAAAGTAAAATATCTCAGAACTTCAATGACAACTGGAGAATTGAAGGCCTTAAGATTGAACTGTTAACCTTGGTGTTCTTGTAACAAGTATAGTTGAGGCAGATTCTTAGAGCAGCAGGCTAAATGGTTCCTATTCACTATCCTCTTTCAAGCTTTCTTCTGTCTCCATGAAAACGTTCAGATATTGGTTCAATACCACTAATGCACATGCGTTACCTTGGGAATATTAATAGAATAAATAGTGTGCATCCTGGAGCAAACATATAGATTAAAAGAAGAAAATATACATTATATCTTGAATATGATTTTGATGGAAAATGAGAATCATTCTAGCATCAAGATGAAAAGTTAATAATATGTGTTGCCTTCCATCTCTGTACCTTGTCTTTATGTGAAGGTTGCATATTATATACCATCCTTATTTTTGAAAATTTTCATTGTATATTGAAATGTTTATATTTTTATGATTGTTAAGTTCATCACAAAAATGAAAGAAAAATT
The DNA here is from genome assembly GCF_037893015.1 of Macrotis lagotis. Classification (NCBI taxonomy): domain Eukaryota; kingdom Metazoa; phylum Chordata; class Mammalia; order Peramelemorphia; family Peramelidae; genus Macrotis; species Macrotis lagotis. Next base: position 15,020,592 of record NC_133661.1, read on the forward strand.
AATACTCATGAGAAGAAATCTGCCTAATCAAAACCTGGTTGATCTCATGTGGATTGGATATGAGAGAGGGGTGCTGTGCTAAGTCACCAGCTTCACTTTTCTCTTTCAGAGCCATCAAGTTTCAATGATCAGATATGATCAGGATGATAGGAGATGGCTCTGGATGCAAGGCAGTGAATTGCCCAAGGTCATCAAGCTAGTAAGTAGGCTGGATTTGAACTCCCATTATCCTGACTCCAAGACCAGTTCTCTATTCACTGTACCCCGTTACTCAAATCCAATTCACTTCTTCATCACAGCTTCACCTCTTTGAGGTCATGGATGTCATACTATGGGCAATTAACAAAAACAAAAACAAGTAAAAAGAGAAAATGAAACAAAAAGTTCTAAGACTGCACCATGGACAGATCCTAACTGACCATAAATGAGATTTGTAGCATTTGTCTGCCTGGACCATTGAAGATATTACTAGACTATTTAAGGAAGAAAAAGAGATGTCAGGCTAATTCAGCTAGTCTACCTTTGCACCATCAAGGGATTTGTATTGCCATAGTATGACCAAGGTAGTTCTTCAGGTTAAATATAAGTTTATCATGTAGATGCATAACTGATATGGACACAACTTTGTCCTCCCACAATGTGCTAACAACAGTCATTGAAGAGGATGATGAAGAATGATTGTGTGCCTAGAATAGCAGAACCAAGCTTGAAACTCCTGGTTGACCAGGGATATGAATTCTCATAAGGCTTGAGTCTGAGATAAGACGACTTATCAAAGTCATCTTTCATTTTATTTCTGTAATATTGCTTGTCTTAAGGGTATGTCAGAATGTACAAACATAACTGTGGTCTGGTATATAGGAGCTGTCCAAAGTACCAAAGAAAAATCTCACTTTAGGATTAAAAATCTATTACAATAACTTGTATTTTTTAAAAAGTGGAACAGTATATTAGTTCAATTTTATAAAGTTTTAAAAAAGTAATAATATATCAACCTTGTAGATTTTAAAATATGTTAGCATATTAGGCAGACCAATCAGATTCTATTTGAGAAAATAGATCTTTTTTTAGTCCATACACACTTTGCCTGTTTACTTGAATAATTATAATTTATTGAATTATTGACTAATTGAATAAGATAATTGGTCTTCAAGTAACATGGAATTGATTAAAAAATCATTGAAACCTCCATAGAAATATTTTTGGTTTTGTTTGATTACAGGAAGATGTATTAAAAAATACAAATATGTTCATAGACAAGTCTCTAAGATAATACATTTTAAAGAGTGTTTTTTTTTAGTTTTTTTTTTTTGTAAGGCAAATGGGGTTAAGTGGCTTGCCCAAGGCCACACAGCTAGGTAATTATTAAGTGTCTGAGACTGGATTTGAACCCAGGTACTCCTGACTCCAGGGCCGGTGCTTTATCCACTACACCACCTAGCCGCCCCTAAAGAGTGTTTTGATCTGCTTTGGCAGAAGGAGTTTCTTCACCAAAAATTCCTTCTACCAATAAAATCATGAGTAAAGATTCTATCTATTCTTTTTTCTAAAAATATGTGTAATGCACATATGTTATTTATATCTGTATGTATTAACACAATATATAATTTATAATTAACTAAAATAACTCATAAGAATATAATGAGATAATTAGTGTCAGAGCACTTTGAAAAATTAAGACACTTGATAAGTACTAGAAATATAATTAAAGATGACTCAGTTCTGACAAAATCACTGGTGTTTCATTAAATGTTTAATTAGGATGTTAATGTTATTTCAGGACAATAGGAAACCAAGTTCCATCAACATGGAACATTTTCAGGTCAACTGCCCAATACTGCAGACATACAAAATCAAACCTTTTCTAAATTTAGTGTTGGTTGTGAAAGGTCTGACACATGCATAGCGATAAGGCAAAGAACTGGGACTTTTGATTTGACAGTTGTCAGAGCTGTTTCCTGGAGTTATAAGTGATACTGTAATTACTTATTAGGCTTCACCCATAAGTCTGAATATTTTCTTATGACTTTGCTGATTAACTTCACCTGAATGATTACTCACACCCTACTTGAAATCTCAGGATTTGATTTGGCCAATGATATTTGCATTTATATGTGTTACTTTTGCAGATTTTTTTTTTGTTTTCAAGCCATTTGTTCAATTAAATTCACAGAATCAGAGATTTTCAGATTTCTAGATCTAGAAAGAACATCAGGGACATCTGGTTCAGCCCATATTTGAAAGAAATTCTGAAAAATATGCCCAGCAAGAGGTCATTCAAACTCTGCCTAAAGACTTTCAGTGGAGAGAAAACTATTATTTCCCAAGTCAGTTGATGTGGTATAAGGTTAGTTGGAACCAGTAGGAAATGTTTCTAACATTTAAGATAAAAATTTCCTCTTCCACTTCTACCCTTTCCTTCCAATTCTGCCTTTTGGAACTTAAAGTATATCTAAGACCTCTTCTGGTTTAACAGCCTTTCAAATACTTAAATTAGAATTATTATTCCCCCTACCTTGAATAGCTTACTTTAGGCCAGACATCCACAATTCATTCTCAGAAGAATATCAGAAAATTTTTACCAGTCACCTAAGCAGTGTAATAGAGAGATTTCTAGAACTGTAGTCAGCAATACCCGAGTTCAAATCCTCAGACACTTACCAACTCTATGACTCTTGACACTTCACTTACCCACTGCTTCAGCTTTCTCTATGAGAAATTGGGATAATGTTCCACCTAAATTTGAGTTCTTATAAGGATAACATTAGATAATATTTATAAGACACCATGCAAACTCCAAAGTTCTGTGTAATCATAACTTTCATGGTTCTTGCTATTTAGTATAATTAAAATTATTATTCTCCAGGTTATCATTCACTGGATGCTCAGAAACATATCCATTCTTTATAAGCATGATAGATGACATTTCAGGTGAGGTCAGACAATAACAAAATACCGTACAAATATCACTTCCTCAGTTAATTGAGTTAAATATGCATTTCTGTCTGTTGTTTTTCAATATTTAAAATATAAGCTATCCAGCAGCAGCAGCGCCAGCACCAGGTACAACATCATTGTTGTCATTGTCACCTTGATACTAGTGATTCCCATCATCATGAAGCTTATTCTCTCTCTCAATGGCTACAAAAGACACATTTACTTTCTTGACTCCTATAGTGCTTTGGGCACTATAATCCATTAAAATTCCTAGATTTTTTCAAAGGAATCACTGCTTAAGTATACATTCTCCTTTTATTTGGTGAGATTGTTCTTTTTTGAATGAAGAGGAGGACAATTAGGAATTCAGTTGTGCACATTTCAAATTAATTTCCTCTTAAGTTTTGTTTTTCCTAAGAATATTTTTTTTTGTTTACATCTTCTCGTAGTCTCTGAATGAATTTGATGTGAAAATTTGGCTGACGTTCTGTAAAACGTGGAAATATTCATTGAGGTTAAACAAATAATAGCTTGCATGAGGCCCTGCAATTTCTTAAGAGACATTTTAATCTCTAGAATTCAATGTAGGTGAAAATTTGATGGAACTGTAAAGGTACATGGCACCATGGAGGAGAGAGCTGTAATTGGCAGTTTATTACAGGAATGTGAGCATAGTGTGTCATATTAGAAACAAGGAATTACTAAGAGAAGTGTAATAATAGATATCTTTGAAATCATATGAGTGGAAAAGATGGGTTATTCATGAAATTTAAAAGATGACTAATAGATATCGTGTGTGCTTTCACAGATATATATTTTTAAAGCAAAATCAAGAAAACCTTCCAGCATAATGGATGGATACACGATTATATGGGCATTCAATGATGGTCTCATCAACTGATTTGACTGAATAGATGTTTCGAGTACTTACTTAAAAAGTTCATTCCTGCTGATTGCTCTGTTGGTCTGTGGGTCAATTGCATAGACAACCAGGTCAGATTTGGTATAGTCTTCTTGAGAATAGGCTTCTCCAAAACGCCGGGCACCAATTGATTCCACCACAACTTTGGCACCAGGAATCTGTTCTTGCACATAGCGATCCAAAATCCTATCATTGAAACAGAAGGAAACACAGATTCTTAAAATTCTTGAATGGAGTGACCAACTTGAAAGTATAGGAAATAGACCTTAATATAGTGATACCTAACTTTGTGAACTGGCTTGCTAAATCTTATCACTTTTCAAAAAAAAATCTCCATATTTTCTAAACAGTGACCTGCCCCAGGGATCACAGAAGCATAATAATATAGAGGGAGGTCATCAACCATGTCCTGTTTATGTCTGAGCTTTTGGAATTTATGATACCATTTCAGTTCTAAATGGCCCATGGGAAATGCTGAATGTGTTTTACAAATAAAACTGTCAACAATTTATAGAAGTCATGGGGGCATGGAGCTCTTTGATTCTACCTTTGACCATGGGGGAGGTGTATGATAAATTCCTTGGCCCATGACTTATGGGACTCATGCCAAGGCATTGGATCACATGGAATAGAACACTTGTTCTTCCTATGGGTGTCTTGAGAAGAAGTAAGTACCCTTAGAAAAATGCCAACTATTAGCTTCAAAAGTAATTCAAATGATGGCAACAGCTAAATGCAAGATGAGCAACAGGAAAGGGTAGTATGAAATAAGAGGTACAAACTAATCAAAATTACAATAATAATAATAATAATGATTGCAAAAACAACAGTGATGATGATACAGAATAATATTAAAAATAAAGAAAGATGTCTCTCTTGGACAACATAAATAATTTTAAATTGTAACTAAAAGAAGGGCATTTCGTGTAAAAGTCCATTATAATTTCTGCAATTATATCATCATCCTTTTTACCTTTCTTTTAATTTAAAATTTTCATTTTTCCCTTTGTGATTCAGTCACAAAATATTATGGCATCAAATACTTTATTAATAATATTTTTGCCCAGAAAAGAATTAATGCAAGTAATAAAACCATCTGAAGATTTACTATATTGAGGACTCTATTGTCATGTTGGGGTTCACAGTATGAAGCCATTTGGTAGATAAATTTAATAGGGAAGATCCTGTAATTTCATTTGTATAGCAACTCCTGGGAGAGGGAACTCCTTCTCCTAATGCATGTAATTTGCTGCAAATTAAAGTCAAAGAGTTGTGGAGAGTAGAGGTTTAAAACATGTGACCAGTGGGTCCAGTTAGGTAGGAATGAGGTTTAATTGTATTTGGGAAATGTTTAATAAATCCAATAAAATATAAATAATGACAATTTGTGATTTTCAAAGTCAGTTATGTGGCTCTCAGGGATCCATTTCTATTTTTGTTTGATACTAATGTCTTAGAACTCTGAAAAGCTAATGACTTGCCCAGGATCACACAGTGACTTTAATCCAGGTGTCTCAGTTTCATTATTACCTCTTCTATTTACTCAATCATGATACTTCTGAATTTTTAATGAAATGAAGGATTTCATTTTTCAACTTGAATAGGATTCAGGATTGATTTATCTATAGCTTGATAGTAAGCTTAAATGTCCTAAGACTTAGGTATCTAAAGAAAGAGATTCTGGGGAGGCTAGGTGGCACAGTGGATAGAGTACTGGCCTTAGAGTCAGGAGTACCTGAGTTCAAATCCAGCCTCAGACACTTAATAATTACCTAGCTGTGTGGCCTTGGGCAAGCTGCTTAACCCCATTGCCTTGCAAAAACTAAAGAAAAAAAAAAAGAAAAAAGAGATTCTCTGAATTTGCCCACAATGTGATAAAAGGAATCAAAATAATCAACATAAGGGTTTTTCAGGCTGCATTTGGACAATTCAGGGTTGAGAAGCAAACATTCTATTTTCTTCAGCCTAATTGTCAAATGGAACAAAAGTATTGAATGCTTATTTTCAAAATGTGAATTCTTTAGCAGTGACCCAATCCGCTGGCTGAGGGAAGACTGTGAAGTATTGCATTTGTTGAGCCAAGCTGGGTCTGGCAGCTTATTTACCTATGGGCCCAATTGGAGTCAAGAGATAGACACTAATCCTTACTTTGCTGCTAATGACCTATAGCAATCTCCATAACTACTCAGTTTTCTCATTTGCAAAATTATAATTCCGGATTAGATTATCTCAAAGTGCTAAAATCTGGAGAGTATTCCTTAGATTTTTGTAAGGAGAATTACTTGGGCCATTGAGAGAGTTAATTACCCAGGATTGCATAGTCTGTAACAGAGAAAGGAATTTCCTCCAAGTCTTCTTGATACTGAAGTTAGCTGCTTATTTATTTTGCAAAAATGCCTTTAAGACCCCTTTCAATTAAAAATTGCTGCAAAGGACAAGCCTCTTTGCCAAGCAAGAGATCAATGTTACTTCCTATTCTTGAAATGTACCTCTACCTACCTGTCCCATCTTTATATGGTGGTGCCCTATTCATGCTTTAGCCTTGGCTTCATTGAAGTTTCTCCCACAAGAGATTTCTTCCTCCTCTGATTATATAGCCCTTCATACCCGCCCAGATATATTTCCAAATTGTAAATTATATTTTATCTGACCAGTATTATTACATGGTGACTAGAGAGCCAGTCTTAGAGTTAAAAAGAATGATATACAAGACTTTTTCTCTGACATATACTAGTGAGGTGATTGTGGACAAGTCACTTCAATCACTAATTGATCAGCATTTAAGGAGATAGAAACCTAGACAAATTCTGGGGATGTAAACAGAGGCAAAAGACAATCCATGTAGTCAAATGGCTGAAAGGTTAATAGGGGAAAATGCATTTAAACGAATAGATACAAAATAAGTTCCAGTTAGGATAAATAGAAGAAAATCCAGAGAAAGAAGGCACTAAAATTATGAGGTAGGGGAGGAGGTTTCCTGTAAAAAGATGATATTTTCTTTGGAATTTAAATGAGAGATCAAGAGTTGGAGCATATGAGGAAGAGCATTTCAAGAATAGGGGACAACCAGAGAAAACACATGGAGAGCCAAGAGACTGAATGGTTAAAGGGTGACTTGAAGAGCCCATGTAGGTGAATGAAGTGTAAGAAAAATGGAAAGGTAAAAGGGGTAGAGCATTTTGTATTGATTTTGAATTAAATAGGAAGTCACTGGAGTTTACTGAGTAGCATGACTTTCTTGACTGGCAAAAATAAAAAAAATCTTGCTAGTGATTATTAGAAGGATTGTTTTCACTGGGAATTCTAAAAACTGATGAGATTGCAGATCCATCCCCCCAAACCCTAGTGTCTTACACAATCAGGGAAGGGGGGGTGACTTGATATGTGATTTAATTTTAGTAATAAATTTCCAGGGAGGAAACTCTCCACAGCAATGCAAACTAGTTCTGCCTCCTGAACTTAGAGTTCTAGAGAAGTAGCCTGGTACACTGAAAGTAGCATCAGTTCTGGAACTGAGGGACTCCGCTTTAAACAAGTGACTGTCTGAAAAGACATGGCGCACTTTTATGTTTCAACTGCATTACCGTTTTTCTCCACTGTTGTCTTGAGTCTAAGAATCAATTAAATAATAAATTAAGGCCTGCTTTGGAGCATTTGACAGTTTCAGAATTCTAACTGCTCCTAGAGAACTTCACAAATCACTGCAACCTGCATGAGTTCGTTCTGGTGAACCAATTCCTTAGATATTTATAGTTGTAGGATCTTGAAGAAGTCATTCAACTTCCCTTTCCTTTGGTTTATTCATTTCTAACAAGAATGGGTTGGTAGAGAGGACCTCTGAAATATATTTGAGCCTTAGCTCTTGAATTGAGAGATTTACCAGGAACAACGAGAGGCTAAGGGTCTCCCCAAGGTAACAAAGTATGTCTCAGAGGCAAGAATTGAACCCAACTCTTTCTGATGGTGAGGTCAGCATTAAGTGTCTCTGTACATTGCAAGTAGGTATTTTAAAATGTTTGTTAAGTTTAATTTAAACATTAGAGCCATAATGTGAATGTAGGTCTTTTATTAAGGCTTTTATTTAAGGATCTACTTTGAGCAAGCATTGTATTGTGTGAGGCATTGGGGAAATCCAAAGAAAAAGCAAAAAGGAAAGACTTTGACCTTGAATCACTTACATTCTAATGAGAAAGACAATATCTACATAAATAAGAACCTTTAAGGACATACAGAGTAGATAGAAGGTTCTTGAAGAGGTGTGATAAGACTGGAAATAGGTCAGGAAGGATTGTAGATACTAAACAGAGACAGGTATATTTTATTCTGGAAGCAATAAGGAGTTCATTAAGCAGAGGAGTGACATAGACTAGCTGTACTTCAGGAAAGCTATATCATTAGCATCAAAGGATATACTATGTAAAAGAGCCCAAACCACCCCTCCAAGTTGCAGAACACAAGATTTAAAGAAAAGAAAATTAGAAGTTTAACAAGGATCTGAACGAAGCCATTGGATGAACTAGATGGTAGGTTAGAAAAGCACGGGACTTTTGTCATATGTCAGTTAAAATGAATCAGTTTTTATAGATCATTCTATCTTGATTTGCAATGTTTAAACATATATATATATATATATATGTATATATATACATATATATATATATGTATATATATTAAAGCCCGGTTCAGGATGCATCATTATTTTTCTTCCTGTCTACATCATAAGCTGGACAAGATTTTCAGGCATGGGGAGATGGTAATCTGAAGAGCCTTTGAATTTGGAGTATTTTCTCTTCAAAACTTGGATTTAGAGACTAGGGAGTAGTGGCTGTCAATGGCTATTCTGTTTCTTTTAACATAATTAGAATCCTAGACTCAGAAATGAAAGGAAGCTCAATGACCATTTATTTTAAGGCATTTCTGGAAAAAAAGAATTTCTATTACATTCTCTTCAGCGGGTGCCCATGAAGCCTTTTCTGATAGACCTCTGTTGGGGTACTGTAGTCAGAGGAATCCTCATATCAAGTGGCAGAGTTGGTGAATGAGACCTGGATCTTGTTGCTATTGTTTTGTCCTGAACTCAATGAGAGGAAAAACAGAGGCAGAAAGAACAATGAACAAGTGCTAATTTACAATAACCCATTGGCCTTTCATTTTGGGGGTCACTAGGATTTCCTTTTGGAATGCAGTGATGGGGCAGCTAGTTGGCGCAGTGGATAAAGCACCACCAGCCCTGGAGTCAGGAGTACCTGGGTTCAAATCCAGTCTCAGACACTTAATAATGACCTAGCTGTGTGGCCGTGGGTAAGCCACTTAACCACATTTGCCTTGCAAAACCCCCCAAAAATATAAAGTAGAATGCAGTGATCGCTCAAGGTCACACCTCAATCCTGATTGGTATGAAGCTTTGACCTACTCCATCTCCACCTTGAGCCAGTTTGCTCCTCCTTATACAACATATTAACCTCCTGTTTAATAATATTGGTGCCCGCCTTGATACTTAGGAATGACATTGGTAGCCACCTTGCTTCAGACAATGACTGTCTTCAACCCACAGCAGCTCAGAACTCCTAAGCAATCAACCAAACTCAGCCTGGGATTACAAATTTGACTGATAATCCCATCTGACTTCATTTTTGCTGTAAATATGTACCAATAAACTTCACAGGTTTTTCTCTCTAATGTCCCTTTCCCAATAGCAATCACTTCCCTTTGAGATTCAGAGCAGGCAATCTTATAAATAATATCTCTATTTAAAATACGTCCATTTTCCAAAACTCTCAGAGTTTTAGAAATTGTAAAGTCAAATTCTAAAATAAAGCAAGCATTTCATTTTCTTACCAGTAAGAAGTCAGTTGTCAGAGAGAATCCAAGGTTAAATCCTAGTGTCAACCTTTAGCACTTGTGTGGTTCTGAATAAGTGCCTTCACTTTGCTGGCTCTTAGCTTCTCATCTCTAAAAAGCAGGAGTCTGACTAGCTGGCCTCTATGCCACTCCAGCTTGTTATATGGAATTCCATGATGATGTGCTAGCTAAGCTATCTATTAGCTCTAATTCCTATGGTCTTATGGATAAACACACTGTACTGGTTTCTAGAATGTCATCTTGCCTGTTATGTACCTATTAGCAAATAGAGGTATTTTAAATAGAGATATCATTTATAAGATTAGCTGCTCTGAATCTCAAAGAACACCAAGGATAATTCTATAAATCTTGACCACTAGCACCATTGGTTTTGGTGCTTAAAAACATTAAAAATATAGGATGCCTCAGAGTTTGACTTTACTGGCATCTGGGCCATTCTAGAATTTCTTTAGTTTTCTCCTCTTGATCCATATGTTGATCCTAGTTCTTATCTCCAAGACAAAAGTCTCCTTTCTCCCCAGTTAAACCCACCACTGTACCTCTCCATCCCATCTACTCTGATTTCACATTACTCTCTACCTCAATATTTTCTAGAAATTCAAATCTCTTTATCAAGTAATTTATTCTGGGTAGCAAAACATTTGCTTAATTCTTACTATGCGTCTAGGAAGGTTTTTAAGTTTGAAAGATACAAATAACAAAGTCCTTTCCTTCAAAGAGTTTATATTCTCATAGGAAGACAGTATCCATTGGAGAATGGTGGGCAGGGGAGTAGGGATTTGGTCTGGCAAGTGAGTGGAGCCAAAGGGGAATAGGTGGATATAACAAATCATTTAATGTCTGCTTCCATCTGCTCATTCCCCCAAGATGTGGTGTAATAGTAGCCCCAACTTGGCAGAGTTGTTTTGAGGATAAAATGAAACAATATTTGCGAAGCACTTTGCAAGCCTTAAAGTGGTATAAGAATGTTGGCTATTATTATTATATTGTTTGAGGGTAGGAATATCATAGCAAGCTTTCAGATTAAAGAGAAGAAACGTAGAAAAGAAACATAGAAAGACATATAGACAGACAGAAAAAGAGGAAGAGAGGGAAGAGGAAATACTGAGACTGAAAGTGTCAGAGAAAAGTACACTAATGGGAAGCTGAGGAAGGCTCATAGTATTGGTCTCTTCAATACTGCATATACTGTGAATAAATATCATTTTCAATGAGATTTAGAGAATCATAGATTTAGGATGACAAGTATTATTAAATACTTGAATGTGGTAATATTCAAGGTACACATATTATCTCATTTGATAGATTTTAGAATTCAGAGGTCCTTTTACCCAACTCATCTTCTTCCCTCTCTTCCTATCTTTTTTTCTCAGTGTTTCTGTCTCTTCTCTTTCCACACTCTCCCCTTTCTCCCCTCCAACACACACAGACATGAGAGGCAGAATATTAGGAACCAATTAGAAGCCTCTCATGATAGCATGTAATGGAAAGAAGAATTGAATCCAGGTTTTTTTATATCTATATCTCCATATATCTCTCTATATATTTATATTCTATGGTGGGAAGGGGAGTAGGTATTTAAAAAAAACAACCCTGAATATAAACATATATATTTATATTCAGGGTTGCTTTCTTTGCATCAGAATTATTAGCATATAGTTGAGAACTATATGAGGGTCAGCAACCTGAAAGAGTAGTTGCACCATTAATATGTCTGACATCCTGATATATTAAAGTATTATTTGAGCATCTTGTGGATCTGTGCTCTCTCCACATTGAGCAATGATCATTTCGAAATGGAAAATTATTAACACCCAAACTAAGAACTCCATTCATCAATACCAATGCATGTTGCCTTAGAGTCTGTTGTAGGTTTTAATGTAGATAATGTTGATTCATTTTTAAAATCTACCTTATTCATATCCTAAATAAGAATCAGGCCATAAATCAAGACTATGATAGAACATTTCTTTGTCCCTGTGCAAAAGTTACATTTTAAAAATCAATTTAATTTTTTGTAAATCATAGTTGAAAGAAAGGGAAGGATTCATAAGCAAAATTCTATTCTCTATCTTTCTTTCCCCTAATACCAACACATTCAGTTTTATTTATTTTCTGGTAACTTTGGCTTGCATTGAAAAAGGAAGAATAGTACCCCACTTTGGGAGGAGGCACTTATTTAGAAAAATAAAGACATAAACACATGATCCCTCTTTAGATCAGATGAATGACAAAACTTGATAAATTACTTATGGATACTCTTCTTTCAAATAACTATTCTTTTTTGGTGCAGTGTCTTTTGTTTGTTCCAAGAAAGGTAGATTCTCACATCCCATGACCCAGAAATGTGGTCAAATCCTCAAACTGTCTGTTTTCATAAGCCTATTCCATTTCCACTAGGTGAATAATTATTTTTTTTTGGGGGGGAGATTCTTGTACAGCAAAAATCAATATTTCCTTCCCTTAAGTATTTTTTATGCATCTTCACTTCTCCCAATTTGTCTGTAATTGTCCTCTATCAGAACAACTCTCCAATTCCCCATACCTGTGGGTCAAGATTTTTCTTGACCTCTTTCAAGACAGCTCAAATCCAACCTTTTGTGAAAGCTCTTCCTCAATCCTACCACCTTCCTTCTGAGTGATGCCTCGTTTACTCTTTACATATCTTTTAATTCCATTGTTTTTTGGCTGCTGTCTCCCTCCTTAACATATGAGTTCTTGGAGGGCAAGGGCAGTGTCTTTTCCCTTATTTACATCCTGCCAAGGTGACTTGAATGGAGTAAGCACTAATAAATGCATGTTGTCTGTCATAGTTTACCAAGAATAATAAATTCAAATCTCAATTCTTATGAGAAACCCCAAGATTATCTGCAATGCATTTAAATCTCTTCAAAGTTCCAAATGACATTTTAGAAATTTTCTTTTAACCTTGATTTACAGATATGTTGTGGCTAAATGTGTTTTTTTATGTTGACGCGAGAAAGCTCTTAAAATAAATTCTTTGTATGACATCAAAATTACCAGGTGACAATTAAGATGGCCAACTTGGAGCTAATAACATGGAAATATTGTGGACATGTTTAAATGAAACTAGAGTTATGGTACACATATTGAAATTGCCTCTTTCTCTAAATTCAAAACAGAACAAAATGATCATTAATTATCCTTCCTTGGCATCCTCTGCAAAGAAAGTCAGTCTGGCAATACAGTAGAAAGAAAATTGGCCTCAGAATCAAGGTATGACTGAGAGGTGGGGGAAATGACACTGATTCAAGCCCAAATTCACCACTTTCTACCCATTTGACTCAGAACATGCCTCTTAACCTCTATGGGCATCAACTTTTTTTTTTTAATGTTTTTGCAAGGCATTGTTAAGTGACTTGTACAAGGTCATACAGCTAGGTAATTATTAAGTGTCTGAGACCGGATTTGAACCCAGGTACTCCTGACTCCAAGGCCTGTGCTTTATCCACTACGCCACCTAGCCGCCCCCCTTCAGTAAACTTTCAATGCAATATAAAACACTTGTTCAACTAGCTTTCTATTTTATTGAGCTCAGGACCATTCGAGATGATATCCCTTTCAATTTCTTTCTCCCCACTACCATATTTAATTTCCTTCCTTTTCTTCACTGTTCCTTTTCTTTTCAATCATCCTTTTTCCATTCTTCAATCTCTCTTTTCTGACTGGTTGTTACCTTCTAGTACCACACTCATTTTTCTTACTGCCTAACCCTTTCCCATACTCTTTAAGTCATTTCTTCATTTCTTAAGTCCCAAGGCCCTTTAGCTCTTATCAGGGAACTGGTACTTCTAAAGGGGTTAAATGACCTTCACCTCCCATCCATTGGTTTTCTCTCAATCACTAACTTCAGACATGTTTAGCTTTCTTGAAAATCTCTCCTCTTTAATTTCATATGATACCATAATATCTTGATATTCTCCATCCTACCAATCCACTAAATAATATGTCAGCCTTTTCCTAGACAATCTTCCAAATTCATTGGAATTTTCATGATCAGCAAGAAAATCCCATTCTTATCATCCCTTGCAATCCCAGTCCCCAATTATTGTTCTCCTTATAGCTAGTTTTGCTATTTTTTTTGCCACAGGAATCCATTTTTGTTACAATCTAGGAGCTGGTAAGGGAAATTTTTGCCCACAAACTGATTGTATGGCTCATTCTTTGACTATTCTTTATATCTTATCACTTAGCACATTGCTCAGGGCATAGTATAAACTTAATAAATGTTTGTTGACTGACTGGTTTATATTACAAAAATTTAAGTTCTGTCTCTATCAATCAGTTTGATCAATTGTTTAGAGATCTCTCACTAGAATCCCTCAAATTTTGATCCAATGTCTCTATTTTGTGGAGATGTAATGGGGATGGTCCCATAGTTAGAAGTTATCTAGATAGCCTGAGAGGTCCCTTCCAAATTGGAGATTCTGTAATTTAATGATTCCTTGGGCAACAAGAGATGAGCATTTGAGGTGTCTCTTTCAGAATCTTGTTTGGTGAGTCTGTGGGTTCACCAGAGTTATAAAAAGATGAAAGTAATTATTCTTTGCAACCAAAGAAACTATTGGAGGGGAGTTACCTGAGTCACGTTTCTATGCTGAATTCTATGATATATCTACAGTTTTACACAAAGGACTGTATTTTCTAATTAAATATTTTTACTTTGGGGGGGTGCACTGGTCTGATCTTTAATTTATACACATAGGGAATCATTAGTGGTTTTTATTCCTTTGGAGTATCTATACTTCAAAGTATTTTAAACTTAGGAGTTAAAAGGGGCCTTTTTGTTGTTTATTTTTCAGTCATTATCTAACTCTTTGTGAACTCATTTGGGGTTTCCATGGGAAAGGTATTGCAGTGCTTTGAAATTTTCTTCTCCAGCTCATTTTACAGATGAGGAAACTGAGGCAAACAGAGTTAAGTGACTTACTCAGAGTCATACAACTAGAAAATGCCTGAGGTGAGATTAAACTTAGGAGGATGAGTCTTCTTCTTATCCATAGGTGTCCTTGGGAGGGCCCTTAGTACCAATTGAATCCCACCCTTTTATTTTACACTGAGACTAGAGAGTTTAGAAACATAACCCCTAGTCACACTGCTAATAAATATAGGAGGCAGGATTTGGATCGAGATTTTCTTGATGCCAGATCCCACATTCTAACCACTTTACTGCTTCTCATTGTAATTGTGCATGGTACTTCTAAGGGGCTTGGTGAGAGATGGTTTACAGCAACAATGCAAAAATCGGGTCAGAGCAATAACTTGCAATTCTAGACCCATGAAGACAAGGAACCCAAACCACTCAGTAGGGGAGAAGCCTGAAGAGTGTCCTGAGGAAAAGGGTAAGACCAGGCTCTCAAGGAGTTCAGCTAGGACAAGACTGAAAAGAGGGAAAAACCAGGCCCCAGTGGATGGCTTATGATCATGACTATTTTCTTTGATTAGACGATCAAGGTCTGTTGTATATGGGTCCATCAGTTACCATCAGCATTCTCTAAATTTTCCCTCTCACCCTTCTCCCTCCACCCAGTACAGTTAATATTCTAAATTATGGTGTAGAGGCAATTCTAGAATCTTGTGGCTTCTGTGATAAGCATACAGCAGTCTTCGATATGCCTGTCACTCAATTCGAATTTGATGAAAATTTATTTATGTCTGTATTCCCTACAAAATATTAGATTGGATGCTTGGGGTCCAGCCTGGTTATGGTCAGAGGGTCTCATCATGCAATATTGTGTGATCATCAATACATGAAGTCTTCAGTCATAGCAACTCATGAAGATAATTTACTTAGAAGGAGCTAGGTATTGTCATGGAGAGAGTGATGAATTTGGAATCGGGAAGAACCGAGTTCAGATTTTGCTTTAGACAATTACTGTATTCTTCTGGGCTAGCCTTAATGTTTTTAAAACTCATCTTGACCATTTGTAAGATTCTGATAATAATAATCCACCATACATGTCTGTCGTGAGGATCAAACAAAATAATTTATGCAAATACTTTTACTGAGGTACGGGAGTATTGAAATTTGTAATGGTAGAAAGATTCTCACCTATCATGAGGCCAGACATCCTGGAACTATAAGGACAACCGTGTTCAAGGTCGCTCCATCAATTTTTTTTTAAAACTGATACCTAGCACAACATTTACAGCCTCTAGGATGAGGACATTATTCGTTTGTTTGTGAGATGTCATCCCCTCCACAAATGCCTGAAAATTCGTATTGCATTGAGCATTTTAACCTTCAAAAAACAAAGCATAGGGAATGAAAGTCATGGATCACCTGCTTTGGCAACAAATAGGTGAATTCTTCTCTTTGCTCAATAATACAGACCTTGAGAGCATCTCAACAGAATTCCCCAAAGCACCCCAAACTCCTTAGATCAGAAATCATTGAATTGATCTGCCTATTAATTGGGGAAATAGTAAAGATACAGTTCATCTACAAACCCATATCAATCAATCAACAAATCAGAAAGCATTTCTTAAATATTATGTGCCAGACACTGGATATGCACATTTAAAAAATAAAAAAAGTAAACAATATTCTTATTCTTAAGGAACTTACATCATATGGTATCACCAAAAAATATTGATTAAACATGAACTCCATGTAGAATCTCCCTAATTGCTTTAATTCATGAAGTAATTTGGGCTCAGCCTCTAATATCCTCAAATCTTAGACCTCAACAGATTAATTAAATACATTGGGGATTAGAAATTAGCTTTAATTTCAATTCTAGAAATACTTCTTAGTAGCCTACTATAATGCAACATATCATGTTGGACACTGAATTCAGAGATTAAAAACAAAAATCCTACATAATCCCTACCCTCAAAGAATTTACTTCTTACTGCCTATGGCCACATGTATACAAGAGACCAAATCCCAAGAATAGTCAATGTATTTCTACTGGTGGTGAGGATGATAAGGACACAATTTCTGTAGGAGATTTTATTTGTGCTTAGAAGAAAATTAAATCTCCTCCAAAATAAAAGATGATACTAGAGAGAGAAAATGCAAATTCCCCTAAAATATCAGCTAAACTCCCTCAGGATGAGCACCAAAAAATTTACCAAGATTATGAAGAAAAGGGGAGGATCATTCCAATTTTTCTTTTCCTCCCATCACTAATTTGGGGCAATAAAACATTAACATATTATTATTTTATGTGTGGATAATGCTTTATGTTTACAGTTGACTTTTAATTTATGTTACACTGATTACAGACTTATTATAGCAAAGGATATCATTAATAAGATGTGCCACGGGGGAGGCCACGCTCCATTAGTTGAGAGAAATGAGGCTGCTCATTTTTTCTGTCTTGATAATCCCTATATGTCTTTGCATTAGGCACACTTATTTCTAAATGAATGCGGTCAGCAAAATTTTCAGTAATTAAAGTTCAGGAACTAGGACCTAATAGAGATTTCACAATTGAAAGACATTTTGAAGAAATGGCTGGTTTTAATTTATTCCAAAAGGGATTGTTTGCTGCACATGTTTTAACTGGTTTTCTGGTGAGGTCAGTTAAAGAAATGAGGCTATTAGAGTTCGATTCATGGGAAGATTACCTGAAAAAAAACCTGGGAAGTTTAATCAGGAGGATCAGGGCTTAAAAGATGTTCCTTTTGAAGAAGCTTTGATTTCTAATTGGCCTTGGAGAATCATAGGGTTTGAGATGGAAAGGGCAGTTCTTCAAATACAAGCACTTCATTTTACATATTAGGAAACTGAGACTGTGTTTAGGTGACTCAGCTAGGGTCCCACAGCCAGTAAGCTTCAGGGCAGGATTGTAACTCAGGTCCCCTGGAACTGAAATATGATGTTGTATCCCTTCTGATATTCTGAAGCTCTTGGATCAGTAACATGGAGTGCTTCAGTTTGAGGCCAGATAAACTTCTCAACTACAGAACTCTTCCCCCAAAGTGTAAAAGGAGGCCGTGAGTTTTCCTTTCTAGGAAATTTCCATATGGGCATCAGAAACCTACTTTGAAAATTACATTCCTATTCCTAGCTGGGTTGGACTAAGAGATCTCTGGGGTTCCTTTCATCTCTGAGATTCTGAGCTTATGATTCCTGGAATTTGGCTACACCCATGAGTAGAATAAAGAGGAGGGGGTCAATAATAACAGAATTTGAATCTAAGAGGAAACAAAAGGGGGGGCATGGCAAGGAAGGGAGACTAAAGTCTTAGTCCTTTACAACCCAGTAATTTGTCCTTTGTTCTCAAAGAAGACCATGACATCAGCGAGGTGAGGCCATGACAAACACGTGAACTGGATTTGAGTGAGGGGGGATGCTGGGCTAAGTTGCCATCCTTACAATCTCCTCCCAGAGTCATCTGGATCCAATGAGTAGATATGAATCAGGATGACTGGAGATGGCCTTGGATGTGGGGCAATCAAGGTGAAGTGCCTTGCCCAAGGTCACACAGCTTGTAGGTATCAAGTGTTTGAGGTTAGATTTGAATTCAAGTCTTTTTAACTCCAGGGCTGGTACTCTTCTATCCACTATGTCATTTGAAGCATTGGGACATATCCATATTAGGTAATAAATATTGTTTAACAAGATTGTTCAATAAGTATTGATGTTCCTTTTATTTCAATTTCTCCTTTCAAGGTACAATTACTATGATGGACATCTAATCAACAAGTCTTATTCATACTTCTAATGGGTACTTAAATTTGGGTTTTCTTCTCCAAATTATTTCTAAATCCAATTCAGAATTATATGTTCCTAAATGGATATTTTTACACAAAGTTTTGCTTAATGGTCTTTTAGAAGTTTTCCATTAATTACACAGAAACAAAAGAGCGTTACTTTAAAGAAATAAAGTAGTTCCATTGGGTAAATTAATAATAGTGACTTTGGTGAAGGTCAACCAACATTAGATTTTTGCATTTATTTTTGTAGGTTGGAAAAGTAATTCTGTGAGTAACTGAGGAAGGCCTAAATTCTACACTATAAATTGTCTTGTCATACAATGCTTACAGTGTTTCCATACTAAAATAGCTGGCTCTTTTTTGTTAGTTGTTACTGCTTTTGAAAAGGATATGTGTATATCTGTATATATAAATGTCTTCTATCCCATCCATGTATCTAGTTTATATTTAAGCAAACTTCCCTTCCATTTTCTTGTCTTCTTTTCCTTTTTTGGGGGGGGGTGAATTTGCACCTTCAAGAAGCTTGTTAGGCCACTTCTGAGATCTATATCAATATTCAAAAATCACCTTTCTCAGCTCCTTAGTAGATATGTAGATATTCATTAAAGTAGCCTTTTAGACTGGTTCAGAAATAGTTTTTGTTTACAATCAACTTCCATCAGTTTGGCCAAGTCCCTCCTGGTTCCAGTCTGATGATCACCTCTTCCCTCTGAACTACGTCCACATTCTCTGATTGAGTTGGTTGTACTCCTAGTCAATGAGGACTCTTTCAATAATATATGGAAGCTAATTGGTTAAATGGATTAGTTCATAATTATAGTCAAGACTTTCATTTGATTTGCAATAATTAAATATCTTCTATGTGAGGTTCTAAGAAGACAAAAAACCATTTTTGCTCTGAAGGAACTTGTATTTTATTTAGAACCTTCAAAGATGTTAGCACAAGATATTTGGAGAAGGGATAAACTGATGACGAGGAGAATAAGGGCAAATTTTTCACAGAATGAGTTATTTAGCTGAGTCTCAAAGGAATCTAAGGATTATAAAGAGGCATATTGAAGAGTGAAAACATTGTAGTCAGTCTTGCTAAGGCTGTAGAAAAGTTTGAGTGATAGCAAGAAGACCAATATTAGAGATTAGAAAGGATGTTGATGTGAAATGAGTCTGGAAAGTAAAGGCTTTAGTCAGATCATGAAGATATTTAAATAGCAATCTAAGGAGAATTTTTTTAATCTTAGAGACAATAGGGAACTATTAAATATTTTACATAGAAAAGTAATATAGCCAGAGATTATTTTGCCTACTGTTGATTGGAAAAGATTGGAGTCATTTAAGCAGGGAGGTTAATTATGAGGTTTAAATCAATAGCCCTAGCAAAGGGTGACCATGGACTGAATATTTTCAAGGAGGAGAGAGACAGATCAAAGACATTTTGTGATGCTGGAAATAAGGAAAATTATCACCAACTAATAATTCTGATAGAAATGAGTAGAATACGAAGTGTTCTAGTTGAAGTATTTTTTTATATTAATTCAACTTCATTTCAGGGCCTCTATCAATGACCAAATTCTTTGATTCAAAGGTATTTGGGATTAAAGACTAGTACTTTCAAATTATCCTACCATTTTTTTTTTTATCATTGCATTCCCAACTGCCAATATGAATTTTATTTACAAGTCAACTATGGAGTAATTGAATTAATATATCATTTTATGGACTTTTTGTTTTTAGGTCCTTAATAGGCTTAATCTGAATTAAATCTATAAGACTAATGTCATGTTGGGTTTCTATCATCTAAAAGCTTTCTATATCTATGTATAATATTTCCATATGTGCATAATGTGCTTAGGGGAGCTATATACACACATAGAAACAAAGACATGCATGTAAATCCATGTACAGAAATATAATTACTTATGTTTATATCTCTACATAAAGTTATACAGATATTCACATATCTGTCTATCTATTTGCATAATACTTGCTCAATAGCAGAGGAAATTTCAAGGAAGATTAAAAATTGGTGAAATTAAATAAGCAATATTAAATTTATTTTTAAAAGCTAAAAGTTAAAATAAAACTAATAACAAAATAATTTTCCCAAGCTATACAAATCCCTTTTAAAGTTCTAAATTAAGAATTTTCTCTCAGGATTCCTACTTTGGGAGGATGCATTTTTCAAATTGCTGAGATATCTTTCAGAATGCCTTTGGGCAGGGTGTTCTCCTTTGGATACTAGCTAGCTGATTCTCTCAAGGAATTTTGATCCTGGGGGTTATTATGCTGCAGTAGTGGGCTAACTCCATTTAACCCCTTGGGTGACTGCATATCTTTGAATTCTGCCAATGTTTTCACTTTCTTCCACTCTGACAGGACAAGAGATCTCCCAGAGATAAAATTAATTCACCTATTTCTTATCATGAGGTTTTGTTCCTCTTGGTGTAGCTTACTCAAAATTACCTGATGATGAGATGAGGTCAATCCTCATGTTGACCTTTCCAGCATAAGTCCCTTCTTCAGGGAGAATTGGATAAATTAAGAGCTGTCTGTCAATCTCAGACCTGAGAACTGAGTGGCCATTTTCTAGTTACTTTTCCCAATCAAGGTGGCTTTATTCCAGGCCTCTTAGTCTCTACCTTTCCATACTCTTCAATCCAAATCCCCGCACTAATTATCAGGTCCAAAAAAGGGGGGGTAATTTTCTTTTTTTTTTAAAAAAACATTTTCACTTTTAATGTGATAGATTTTCTAATGCTTTAATTAAATTCTCTCACGTTGTTTCCCGACATCGCCAGGTGACATTTTCCAAATAAAACAATGACAGATGCTCTATTA
The DNA here is from genome assembly GCF_037893015.1 of Macrotis lagotis. Classification (NCBI taxonomy): domain Eukaryota; kingdom Metazoa; phylum Chordata; class Mammalia; order Peramelemorphia; family Peramelidae; genus Macrotis; species Macrotis lagotis. The sequence goes on from NC_133661.1 coordinate 15,041,836, forward strand.
CTGAACAACTCAGTGATTCACAAGTGACCCGACAGCATCGGGGGAGCAACAACAATAGCTTTGCAGAATATCACACTCACTTATGTGGACTGAATTTTCTAGACATAGAAAAAGATTTCATTACCATGGAATCGGTAGGTTGCCCAAAACTTGGCCTAATTATTTCTGCCAGTGTCATGACATGGTAAGACTTTTCCATTAGTTGAATAGTGGAAGAGTGTGATCACAAAGGCAGAGAGGGGATTAATCATATTCCTGATAGCTGGGAAATGGGTTCCATAGAGGCCAAGGAATTCTTCCCTTTATTTAATTGATTCTCTCTCTCAGTGCCCTTATGTTTTCTGGCTGTGATTCCAATAGTATAGTTTTTTGCAGCTAGCCAAATAAGGTAATTATCTGTAGGTCATACTTTTATGAACTCCAACCCCATGCTTCACACTCAGCTCTAAAATACAATGATCAGAATTACTAATCTACAGTATATTAATAGTTTTTTTTCCTATTTCCTTATACCACTCAAAAGAGTATAGGGAAGCCCTCTAAGGTTATCTTATATTGATTTTGTGTGTAGCTTTCATATTTCTATGTCTGTGCATATTGTGTCCCCATTCGAAATGTCAGCTTCTAGAAGGCAATCTTGCGTTGACTCCCCAGAACTTGGTATAGTCCCTGTCACTCTGGAGGAACCCCAGAAAGATCTATTGATTGACTAATTAGTTGAATGAATCAGAATAAGGGATGAAGAGCTGGAAGTAAAACTGTAGGTCTAATACAAGCAAGAAGAAAAATGATTAAACACCAAAAAACAACTTGTGTGTACAAGTTATTTGGGTTTCTCCCTTTTCCTAAAACTTCCTGGTCTTATTTAAAATTGGTATTCATAATGATGATCCTGAATTATTCAGAAAAAGCTAAAATGTCTATTATGTGCATGTTAAATATTTTGCAAATATTATTTTTGGATGGTATGAGGAAACTGAGATTGAGTGAATCTAAGTGACTTGATAGTGTTGGAGAGCCAAAGACAAGAGTTAAATTCAGGTTTTCTCCAGGATAATTCCAAATCTAGTACCATATCCACTCTGCTTCTATGAGGAATAATATATTCACCTGTTTAATACACTATTATAATGATTAGCTCTTTTCAATTTTAGAGGCAATATTATTGCCGCTAAAGTACACATGTTTGCCTCTGCTTGGTTTAAGGCGTCTATTTTCTTTCTTTCTTTTTTGTTTTTGTTTTTTTTTGCAAGGTCATGGGGTTAAGTGACTTGCCCAGGGCCACACAGCTAGGTAATTATTAAGTGTTTGAGGCCGGATTTGAACTCAGTTACTCCTGACTCCAGGGCTGGTGGTCTACCCACTGAGACCACCTAGCCACCCCTAAGGAGTCTATTTTCAATAAAAAGTAATAATAATAATTGCCTAAATTATCCAAATTTACAAATTGGCCTCTTGGTATTTTAAGTAAAATTCAAGTTATTGGAAATGCTTGGTAACCAAATGGAATGGTATGTTACAGAATGGATAGTGTGACATGGAATATGGGCAATTATCTGTCACAGGAGATAGGGTGCTTGTCCTGGAGTTAGACTTATTTTCTAGATTTCCAAATCCATCCTCAATCAGTTACTAGCTGTGTGACCCTGGCCAAGTCACTTAACTCTGCCTCAATTCCTTATCTGTAAAATGAGCTGGAGAAACAAATGGCAATACACTTCAGTACCTTTGCCAAGAAAATCCCCGATGGGGTCACAATGAATACCATGTGACTGAACGATAACAAGTGTGAAAGAACCATTCCCAAATTACCTGATGACCAGATACTGGTCATCTCAGTAGGAGGTGAGGGAAGCAGCTACTACTAAAGTGGAAGGTATATGGCACTCTAGTCTTGGTGAAAACCCTTGTTGCATTAGGCAAAGGCACTTATTTGGTTCACTATTCAATGGGATAATTACTTCATTTAGACCTTAAATCCAACTAGAACATAGATGCTACTGGTGATAGTTTCACGTTCCTCTGGATCAGCACTAGGTTTGGGGGAAACCAGAATTTTGCTCAGGATTTCTTGAGGACATTGATATGTACTAGAGTAATCTGCTTCAGGCTGCCTGTAGAGCCAATAATCCTCATCCATAGCAACCTTCTCTGACAACACTGCTGCTGGACCCTGGGCTACTGGTCCTATCCACTTGTAAAACCTCGGATTCTCCAACTGGTTCTGAGATAACGCCTCTTTTTTAAAACAAATTCTCTGTATGACCAAGTCTTACAGTTATTAACTTTGATTGATTCTTTAAGATGCATAAATCTTGTTTATACATAGGTTTTGATAAGTCAAATTGCTTGATATTCTTTCCTAACAAAGGAAATTACTTTTTGAATGTAGTAGGGTAAGTACCTCACTTCTAATATATGCATATCTATGAATGTAAACTATATCATCTACATGATATTTGCCCAATTCCATATATGCACATATTTATACTCATTTGCCAGCTTGTCACTTCCAAGGTTTAGAATACGCCGGTAAGAAAAGAAAAAAAGGAAAATGGCTCACTCTGTCAGTTCTTCAATGTTTTGTTCCACAAGTGTTGGAGGCACATTGGAGACGATGACTTGCATGTCCAGCTGGTTGACCACAGACACCTGAAAAGAACCAACCCCAGGGTCAGTGGGCCTTTGCATGTGCACATTGGTATAAGGCAAAATTTCAAACCCTGTTCTTGCCCTTTCTAACACATCTAGCCATATTATTTGCTCATTTTAATTTAAGAATACAGCAATTAAGAATCTGTGAAGTGGTGAATTCATCAATCAACAAATATGCATTCTATAACTATTATAATCCAGACCTTAGTTTAGACACTAATGCAAAAGTAGAAGAAAATACATTTCTTTCTTTTTGGGGAGGAACAAGGGATACAACATTTACAAATCATATAAGAAATGCTAACTCTTATTATCATGTTTGAAGGATGACAATGCACTCTATGAATATTATCTCATTTATCCATAAAACAATTTTGCTGATGAGAAAATTAATGCAAATAGAGGTTAAGTAACTGGCCTGGATCATGCAGCTAGTGGGTGTTTGAAAGTGGATTTGAACTTAGGCCTTCCTGATTTCAGTTTAAATGCATTTTTCAACTGTCACAGCTAAGGTCACATTTCACAGGTAGGATGTTACTAAACTTGATGTTGGGAAGACTTGAATCCTAATCCAATTATTAATAATAGAGGGATAGATAATGGAAAGCTAGTCTGTACATACATATACTATGTTTATGCAAAAATAAGTAAATGTAATGGGATTACTCTTTCAGCTTTTTGAAATTGTACTCCACAAGTGAATACATTTATAACCCTTCCCATATTATCTGATTCATAATCTTCTCCCATCTTCACCTATGCCTTTTAGAATATCTTATTTCTTTCAAAACCACTCAGGCATCACCCTCTAAATAAAGACTTTGTTTAAAACATGCTGCTACCAGAGGGCTCACATTGTTCGCCACAATCATTTACATTCTACTACTTAACCCTTCTCAAATAATTTTGTCTTAATTACTTTTATATTATTGTTATACAATATATTAAAAGTTGATTGAGGATATGATTTCTTGATGACTTGTCTGTCCTGGGAGTCACATTTGCCTGCTATGGACCTGTCTACAGAGGATAGGTAAATTTCATAAGAAGTAGTGTTTTTTTTTTTTTTTTTTTTTTTTTTAGTTTTTGCAAGGCAAATGAGGTTAAGTGGCTTGCCCAAGGCCACACAGCTAGGTAATTATTAAGTGTCTGAGACTGGATTTGAACCCAGGTACTCCTGACTCCAAGGCCAGTGCTTTATCCACTACGCTACCTAGCCACCCCAGAAGTAGTGTTTTTGATGACAAACATGTCCACCTTCTTCCCCATTCTAAGAATATGTCACTTTTATCATCTTTAAGAAGGATAAACTCCACAAAAGAAAACTGATACCAGGAAAGGAACTCTCATTTTCATTTTGACTGAATAATCAGTGACTGGATCAAAGTTGGAGACCTCGAATATCTCACAAGGCAAATGAAAGCTCCTTAAGCTGGAAGGAATCTTTCAGGTCATCAAATTCAACCCCCTCATTTTAGAAAGGAGAAAACAGATACCCAGAAAGGCAAAATGACTAAATTGGAGTCCAAAATCAAGTTATTAAACTCTCACAACCAAGACAAAATTTTTTCACCAGGTATAATATTGTCATTTTCAATATTATTTTTGTCAATTGTATAAATGTATTAAATGATCTTAATGATTGTCAGGATTATTATTTTCTTTCCTTTTATATCATGTTAGAAAGTTACTTTTAGTCTTGCTAGAATGAGAGAAGGTAGAAGCTGCAACAAAATATAAATTCTCTCCTTCCCCAGCTGTAACAGTCATTTTAACATGTCCCTTTGCAAAAATTTGACATGGAATTATCTTATTGTTTACCATTCCCTTTTGAAAAAACCATCAAAGTCCATTTTCTTGCTGTAATTGAATTTACCATTAATATATAAAGCAATATAATTGGGTAATGAGAAAATAAGGGGGGGACTTTAAATTAGTACTGTACATTTTAGTGATGATGACTAAAATATCCAAGATTTTCAGTGTGTTTGGCATTCATAAAACATTTACCTTATAGCACCAAGCCAGACACATAGAGAACATATGTATTCAGCATATAATGATTGATCTGCTATATTAAATGCTCTGAGTATGTAGGTATGTGCTTACACACTTGTTAAAATTAGCTTTCTGGAGGTTGATTACCGATCAAAGTTTCAATTTCCATATCATTGTTCTGACCTGGTATTCTTAATGATTGGAATAGCTGGTCATGGTTGAGGCAACTGATTCAATCAGAAATTGCTGTAATTGATGTTGTCGGCTTGGCTGAACTCTGTGAATCACATTACGATTCCTTAAAATTGAGTTTAAGTTTCTTTGCAAATCAATTTTCCATAGTTTTGAGGATATCAATTTATTCTCCTGCAACATTTTCTTGGTATAAAAATACATAGCATAGAAACTCCAGACCTCTTTTTGTGGTGTATTCTCTAACTAATCTTGTTTTTGGTATTTAATTTTGCCTAGATGTCTCACCTTTACAATATTTCAATTATACCTGCTGAGATGATTTTACTCGAATTTACCAAAGGATCATGACCTCGTGGACCTTTGGTAACAAGAACAGAAATAACAACATTCTACCAGGTGAAATTCAAAAACCCATGAAGCCCCTAAATTTATGCTTTGTTGCTTACTTTCCAAGTCATTATAACCTTATCTAGTACCAACATAATAATCTTGTTCTCACTTGTCCATTTTTATTGGAGTTGCATATATGCAAACTTAAGGTATCCAGATTTATAATTAAGTTTTTTCCATCTTTTCATTCTTTATCAATTTTTCATGCAACCTAGGTGGAATAAAGATTTTTGCATGTCTAATAATAACTGGCACAGAAACGTTTGTATTTCCATGCAATTTCTCACTCAGGTCTCAAAATAACCTTTTGGTATAGGCATCCCTCTCTGCGTGTTATCATCATTGACACATCATGAAATCCATTCTCAAGGGAGCTAAGTGACTAACCAATGGCTCCATAGTAAGACAGGATTTGAACCTTGTTCTTCCTGATTAAAGTTTATCTCTAAACACCACACTAGGATGTCACTTTCATTAGGATTAAAGAACAAGGCAGATTGTGGGACAATTGCATGACTAAAAAGCTTTGGATTCAGAGGACTGGGATTAAAACTCATTGAGGATACTTAGCACCTATTTTTTTCGATGAGTACACGACAAACTTTTTGAGGCTCATCTCATTTATACCAAAAAATATAATAACTAGCATTTATTCAGTATTTTAATATATTATAGAAATACTTGTATTATTCCATAAACATGTATTAATATAAAATAGGGAAATTTTTTTAAAAGCTAGGATTTATGTATTGTTTTAAGGTTTTCAAAGAGCTTCACAAAAATTTCATTTTATCCTCAGCAACAATGGGAGGTAGGTGCTATAACTGTTCCCATATTACAGATGTAGAAATTAAGAAATTAATTGTTTTGGGTGAAGTGACCAGACATGCCAATTGATGCAAAATTATAATTTTACTTTGAAATAATCTTTTAATCAATGTATGTTCTTTGCCTATGCATAAATAAATGTGCTGCATCAATATTATAGATATTTTTAAATTCTATTCCTTTTCTTCACACTTTCTTATGGGTGAACCAACCTGAGCTTCCTGCTTTTCACAATATATTGTGTTCCTTATTTCTCTATCTTTGAATGCTAATATACTTATAATTAAATCAATTTTATTATTAATTAAGCATAATGAAACAATAATAGTCACTTCCTCAAGACAGAGAAAGTAAGGAAGGTCTTCCACATTTTGGCTAGACAGGATGAATGGGTGGTGGAAAGCAAACTGACATTGGTAGGATGATAGTATGAGAGTGATTCCCATTGTTTTAATTTTTTTCTGCCCAACTATAGAGAAATATATTTTCATTTTAACTCACTAATAAAGTAAATATTAAAGCACGGTTACCAATGAAAGGGAATAAAAAATTTGAAAAGAATCTCCCCCAAAAGAACAAAGTTATATTTATATATATATATATATATATATATATATATATGTGTATATATATATATATATATATATATATATATATATATAATCAATACTATTTTGTATCATCAAAATGGCAGAGCTTTTCAAATTCTTCATTCCCCTATTAAGGAAGCCCCTGACTGAAGGCATAATCATTTTTAGGGTTACTAAAGAATTTCTGAGACATTCTTGATCTCTCCTTTGAACTGAGAAGTTACCAATACCATTTTTTCATGTTATGTTGTTCTTACCTTCTTGGCCATATCCCCTCTCCTCTCTCCTGTTTCCCAAACCTTTCCTCCCCCATATTTTTTCCCAAAATTCTTTCCACTTACCAGGACATCAGCTTTACCACTTAGCCCTTTCCCGTAATCATCAGTTGCAACAGCCTGGAACTTGAAGTAGGACCTTCTCATGTTTTTGAACAGCATGGCAGTTTTTATAAGACCTGTATATGTTTCCACAACAAATCCTTCCTTTCCCTCTTTAATAGGAGGTATGATAAGTCTATACGCCATGGCACTATAATTACCGGTATCTTTATCAGTTGCCTAAGAAGAAAAGCAGAAGAGAAAATAAATGTGAAGAAAACAGCACTTCTATTTTGGATAGACAATTAATTTTTTTTTAGGTTTTTTCTTTTGCAAGGCAAATGGGGTTAAGTGGCTTGCCCAAGGTCACACAGCTAGGTCATTATTAAGTATCTGAGACTGGATTTGAACCCAGGTACTCCTGACTTCAGGGCTGGTGCTTTATCCACTGCGCCACCTAGCCGCCCCTTAACAATTAATTTTCTTTAGTGACGCAGTAAGTAGTACACCATATTAGGAATCAGAAAACTGGGTTTGAATCTGGATTCTTTCTCATATGCGAAGCTAAGCAGGTAATTTGATTCAAGAAGTTTAACTATCTTACCTGCAATATGCATTGAGCCAGACCTCTGACCAAAACCCTGCCTTCATTCCCCGATCCTCAGTTTCCAACTCTATAAATTGAAAAGCTTGAACCAGAGGACTCTGAGGCCCCTTACAATACTTTGAAAATTGTCAAATGATTATACAAATTGAACAAAACCCATAGTACTTTTGCATCTTCTATGTAATAGTTCTCAATAATAGCATTTTATAAATTTAAAATTTTCTTGTTATCAGGAACAAAAATCGACAACCAAAAAATTCCCCGTATATAAAGAACAGAAAAAGAGGGTTATGTAAGATATCCTGAAACTATTATGGAATTTAAAAAAATTATATATTAAATTTAACATTAAAGCATATTGCCCTGCTTTTGTGTTTTCCATTGAACTACTCTGAGTATCTTTTAGAGTTTCAGTGACAATCATTTCATTGTTTTAGCAAGCTATAATGTATAAAGTACATATCTCAACAACCTCATAAAAGAAGTAAAGTAGATGCAAGATTATCCACCCCCACCCTCATTATATAAATGAGAAAATCAAGACTTGGAGTTGGGACATAAGATAATTTTGATTCCTACTCTAACATCTTTTCCATTGTTTGCCTTTTGCAGTCTTTTTGAATCCAACTTTGAATATCTAGCAACTTATTTGATTATGTCCATTTTATTTATTTTTTAGACTGGTCTTGTGATTTTTTTTGACATAGGGACAATACATATGTATATATTTTCTTGATTGACTACATGGTAATTAAATCAATTGAATTTTTCACTAATTCAGTCATTTTTATTGTTTCCTCTGGTTCTGATTAACTCTGCGCTATGGTTATATAGAATCAAAAGATCGATATCAACTGTTCTTCATTGGACTTGTTTCTGAGGAAGAGAGAGAGGGAAAATGTATCCCAGAATCTCAGACCAGGAAAACTAACAATCCTACCCATACCTAACGGAAAATCCTCCTGCAACATCTTCCTAAATTAGTCATCCCATAATTTCTTTGGAGACTTTCATGAAAAGCTATCTCACACCATACCTCCCACCTCAAGCAGCCCTTGGGAAAGTTGAAACTTTCCCTAGCACTAAAAAGTTTCCTTACATTGATCCTAAATCTGTCTTTGTAATGTCCAGCAATTGCCTTGAGATCTAGTTTCTTTTCTTTTTCATTTGAAAACTTTTCAAATACATGAAGGCAGATATGTGGTACTCCCAAGTCTTCTCCAGAATGAGCATCTCCAATTCTTTCAACTACTCTTCATATGAAAACCTTGGATACTGGGTGGGAAGGGATATGGCCAATACAGGAATTCTTTTGAATTGGCTCTCCAAATTTGTAAAGGGATTTATTTATTTTTTTGCTTTCCTAATGTTTAGGGGGAGACTGAGGTCAGATGGAAAAAATGAACTAATTCAAAAATTAAAATTATTTAAGTGTTTTTTAAAAAACCTCTCTCAACTTCATCTTCCTAAAATGCATCTTAGATAATGAAGTTATATCATTATTAAATATAAATTCACCTAGTTGTATGGTATCTAAATTCTTAGAGAAGCTGAATGAATTACAAAGAGACATAACAAAATTTTAATAATGGGGGACCTCAACCTCTCTCAGAATTAGATAAATCAAACCACCAATAAACAAGAAGGAAGTTAAGAATGTGAATAAAATCTTAGAAAACATAGATATGATAGATTGTGAAGAAAAATTAATGAGGATAGAATAATACAATATACTTTTTCCCATGCAGTATAGGGCATCTATATCAAAACTGACCATGTACTAGGTCATAAAAACCTTACAATCAAAAACAGAAAGGCAGAAATAGTGAATGCATACTTTTTAGATCATGATGCCATAAAAATTACACATAATAAAGGCCATGGAAAGATAAATCAGAAATTTTTTTTTAGGTTTTTGCAAGGCAAATGGGGTTAAGTGGATTGCCCAAGGCCACACAGCTAGGTAATTATTAAGTGTCTGAGGCCAGATTTGAACCCAGGTACTACTGACTCCAGGGCCAGTGCTCTATCCACTGCGCTACCTAGCCACCCCGAATATTTTCAAAGATATAAACTGCCAAGATTAACAGAAGAAATAAAATGCTGAAATAACCCCATTTCAGAGAAAGAAATTAAAGAAACCATCAATAAATTCCCTAATAAAAAGTCTTCAGGTTCATATGGATTTACAAGTGAAATCTCCCAACATTTAAGGAATTAACTAATTTCTTATTAATTCCAATTCTACATAAAGTATTTAAAAATATGAGTAGACACCAATATAGTGCTGATACCTAAACTAGGAAGAACCAAAGCAGACAAAGAAAATTATAGAGCAATCTCCCTAGTGAATATTGATACAAAAATCTTAAATAAAAATTTAGCAAAGAGTACAGCAAAATGTTACTAAGATACCATACCGTGTTCAGGTAGAATTTATACCGGGTAGGCAGGGATGGTTCAATATGAGGAAAACACTCAATGTAATTGAACACAACATTAACAAAACAAACTGAAATCATCTAATGATCTCACAAGGCTGAAAAAAGCTATTGACAAAATACAACATCCAACCCTCTTAAAAACTCTAGCATGTATGGGAATAAATGAAGTTTTCCTTAAGATAATAAGCAATAATATCCAAAACCATCAACAAATATTATATGTAATGGGGTTAAACTTGGAGCATTTTCAATAAGATTAGGGGTGAAAGAAGGATGCCCATCATCACCTTTACTATTAGAGTGTTAGAAATGTTAGCTTTAGCAATAAAAGAAAAAGAAATTGAAGGAATCAGGAGTCACAATGAGGAAGCAAAATTTCACGCTTTGCAGATGATATGATGGAATACTTAGAGGACACTGGAAGATCATCTAAAAAACTTCTTGAAATAATAAATTCAGCAAAGTAGTAGGATATAAATAAATATGTAAATAAATAAACACACACACACACACACACACACATATATATATATATATATATATATGTATGAAACCTCAGATTTTCTATATATTAACAAGATACTGTGACAACAGATAGAAAGAGAAATCTCATTTAAAATAACTTCAGACAACTTCAAATACATGGGAGTGTCTGCCTGCCAAGGCAGACTCAGAAACTTTATAAAAACAACTTTTCACATAAATAAATTCAGATCTAAATAACTGGGAAATGTCAATTGCTCAGGGGTAGGCCGAGCTAATATAATAAAAATGACCATTCTACCTAAATTAACTTACTTTATTTTAGTGCCATACCAGTCATACTTCTAAAAAATTACTTTAGTGAGTTAGGATATATAGGAATCTTAATTCATATAGAGGAACAAAAAGTCAAGAATCATAGGAATTAATGAAAAAAATGCAAAGGAAGGCAGCCTAGCCATCAAAGATCCAAAATTATATTATAAAGGAACAGTCATCAAAACTGTGGTACTGGCTAAAAACATAGAATTGTGGATCAGTGGAATAGATCAGATGCAAAAGAGACAGCAATAAATGACCATAGTAATCTACTGCTTGGTAAAGCCAAAGATTCTCTGGGATAAAACTAACTCTTTGATAAAAACTACTGGGAAAACCTGGAAGATAGAATTGCAGAAACTAGGCATAGACCAACATCTTACACCCTATGCCAAAATAAGGGAAAAAACAAGTATGCAGAATTTAGATTCAAAATGTAACATAATAAACTAATTAGGAGAACAAGGAATAGTTTACCTGTTTTTATGTTTTTATGACCTAGTACATGGTCAGTTTACCATATCTATGAAAGGGGGAGCAGTTTATGACCAAAGAATGGAGAGAGAACAATATAAAAAACAAACTGGATAATTTTGATTACATTCATTTAAAAAGTTTTTGCACAAAAAACCCACCACAACTACAATTAAAAGGAATGTAAGTTGGGAAACAATTTTTACAACTAGTGTTTCTGACAAAGGATTCATTTCTAAAATACATAGAGAACTGAGTCAAATTATAAAAAAATTATATATGGTCAGATGATATAGAAAGACTTCTCAGACAAAGAAATCAAAACTATCTATAGTCACATAAAAATTGTTCTAAATCAATATTGTAAGAGAAATATAAATTACTTCTCTAAGGCACCATCTCACATCTCTCAGATTGGTCAATATGATTAAAAAGGGAAATGATAAATGTTATAGGGGAAGTGGGAAAACTGAGACAATAATGCATTGATGTTGGATCTGTAAACTGATCCAACCTTTCTGGAGAGCAATTTGGAATTATGCCCAAAGGGCAATAAAAATGTGTATACCCTTTGATTCAACAATACCTCTACTGGGTCTATATCCTGTAGAGATCCTAAAAAGGGTAAAAATCCCACATGTACAAAAAATATTTATAGCAGCTCTTGTAGTGACAAAGAATTGGAAATTGAGGGGGTGCACATCACTTGGTGAATGGATGAATAAATTGTGGTATATGCATGTGATGTAACACTATTGTTCTATAAGAAATCAAGAGAGATGGGAATTCAGAAAAGCTTGGAAAGACTTGTATAAATTGATGATGCATGAAATGAGCAGAACCAGAAAAACATTATCTGTACTAACAACATCATGGGGTGATGATTGACCATTATGGACTTGTTTATTTCATCAATACAATAATCACAGATAATTAGAAGGGACATGTGATTTTGGAAAATACCATCCATATCCAGAGAATGAAATGTGGAGTTTAAATGAAGATCAAAGACTATTATTTCAATTTTTAAAAGTTGTCTTATGTATTATGTCATTTTTTTCTCACTGTTTTCTTTCTTCTGTTTGGATCTGATTATTCTCTCACAACATGTTCAATGTTTAGCATGGTTACAAATATAGAAGCTATACCAGATTGCTTTTATTCAGGGGGAGGGAAGGAAAAATTGTTAAACTCAAAACCTTGCCAAAAAATTGGTGAAAATTACCATTATATATAACTACTTAAACAAATAAAAGAGAATTAGAAGAGGAAAACAAATAAAATATAAAAAAGAAAAAAGTGAATGTTGAAATTTGTATTTGCATGTGATTTGGAAAATTAAATTAAATTAAAAAATAAAATAAAATGAACAATTTAAAAATCCCATAGATGAGAATGGGATGAACTCTCCCATAAAAGGGAAGCAGAACAAAATGAATTCAAAACCAGTATACTACAATACTACAATATACTGTTTATAAGAAACACATTTGAAGCAGAAAAAATACACACAGGGTAAAGGTAAAGGGCTGGAGTATAATATATTATGCTTCAGTAGAAGTAAAAAAAAAATCTGAGTTGTGATCCTTATCTCAGACAAAGGAAAAATAAAAATAGATCTCATTAAAAGGGATAATGAGGGAAACTACATTTTATTAAGAGATATCACAGAGAATGAAGTTATATTATTATTAAACCTATATGTACCTGGTAGCATAGCATTTAATTCTTAGTGGAGAAGTTGAATAAATTACAAGAAGACATAGACAGCAAAACCATAAAAGTAGGGGATCTCAATCTCCTTCTCATAGAGCTAGATAAATGTAACTTCAAGATAAACAAGTAGGAAGTTAAGAAGATTAATAAAATCTTAGAAAACTTAGTTATGATAGACCTCTGGAAGAAACTGAATGGTGAATGAAAAGAATATACCTTTTTTGCTGAAGCACCTATACTAAAATTGACAATGAACTAGGGCATAAAAATCTTACAATGAAATGCATAAAGGCAGGAATAATAAATGAATGTAATAAAAATTTTATGTAATAAAGAGCCTTGGAAAGATAAACCAAAAATTTATTGGAAACTAAATAATTTTAAAGAATGAGTGTATTGCACAACAAGGCATAGAAATAATCATTACATCCATGAAATTGATAACAATCAGATATCATACTAAGATTTATAGGATATAGCCAAAACAGTTTTGAGGAGAACTTTTATATCTCTAAGTGCTTATATAAAAAATATGGAGAATGAGAAGATCAATGAAGTGGGTATGTAACCAAAATAGCTAGAAAAAGAACAAATTATAGATCCCCAATTAAATCCAAATGAGAAATTCTGAAAATGAAAAGAGATTAATAAAATTGATAGCAAGAAAACCATTTATCTAATAAATAAAATTAAGCATTACTTTTATAAAAAAATCCAATAAAATAAATAAGCCTTTTGGTCAATGTGATTTTTAAAAGAATACCAAATTACCATTATCAAAAATGAAAAGAGTAAACTTGCCACCAATGAGGAATAAATTAAAGAGATAATTCAGTGTTATTTTGCCAATTTATGCCATAATTTTGATAACCTAATGGAAATGAAGGAATATTACAAAAATGCAAACTACCCAGATTAACAGAAAAGGAAATTAAATACTGAAATAAAAAAGAAATTGCAGAAAAAAGAAATAGAAGAAAACCATCTATAACCTCCCTAAGAAAAAGTCTTCAGTTCCAGATGGATTTACAAGTGAATTCTACTGGACAGGTAAGGAAAAATTAATTCCAATTCTACATAAACTATTTTTAAAAAAATAGGAGTTGATTGTTTCCTGATTTACTACATTTATTTTGATCTTGGTTACAGTGGTTTTGTCTCTGCAAAAGCTTTTTAATTTAATGTAATCACAATTGCCTGGTTTATTTTGCATGGTATTCTCCATCTCTTTCTTGATTATAAACTGCTTCCCTTTCCATAGATCTGACAGGTAAACTACTACCTGATCTCCTTGGTTTGCTTATAAATATTGTTTTTTATGTCTAGATCCTCTATCCATTTTGTTCTTATCTTGGTATAGGGTGAGGTGTTGGTCTAATGACAAAGGACTCATTTCTGAATATACAGAGAACTGAGTCAAATTTTTTTCTTAAAAAGACAAGTCATTCCCTAATTGACAAATGGTTAAAGGATATGCAAAGGCAATTTACAGATGAGGAAATCAAAATGATCCATAGTCATATGAAAAATTGCTGTAAATCATGAATTATTAGAGAAATACAATTAAAACATCTCTGAAGTACCACCTCACACCTCTCAGACTGGCCAATATGACCTGAAAGGAGAATGATCATTGTTGGAAGATATGTGGGAAATCTGGGACACTAATACATTGTTGGTGGAGCTGTGCACTCATCCATCCTTTCTGGAGAGCAATTTGGAATTATACCTAAAAGGTAACAAAAATGTGCATACCCTTTGATCCATCAATATCACTACTGGGGCTATACCTTAAAGAAATTATGAAAAAGGGTAAAACATCACCTGTATAAAAATATTCATAGCAGCTCTGTTTGTGTTGGCAAAGAATTAGAAACTGAGGGTATGTCCATCAGTTGTGGAATGGCTTAATAAACTTCGGTACATGCATATGATGGAACACTATTCTATTAGAAACCAAAAGGGATGGGAATTCAGGGAAGCCTGGAAGGATTTGCATGGACTGATTCTGAGCAAGATGAGCAGAACACCCTGACAGCAACATGGGAGTGATGATCAACATTAATGGACTTGCTCATACCAACAGGGCAACAATCAGGTACAATTTCAGGGCATCTCAATGGAGAATTCCATCTGTATCCTGAGAAAGAATTGTGGAGTTTAAACAAAGACCAAAGACTATTGCCTTTAATTTTAAAAAAAGTTATCTTATTATGTAATTCTGCTTTATCTCATACTTTATGTTTCTTCCTTAAGGATATGATTTCTCTCTCATCACATTCAAGTTAGATCAATGCATACCATGGAAAGAATGGAAAGACTAACAGACTACCTTCTGTGTGGGGTGGGGGGAGGGAAGCAAGATTGGGGGAAAAATTGTAAAATTCAAAATAAATAAAATCTTTCAAAAAAAGTAGGGGTTCTGCCAAATTATTTTTCTGACACCAGGAAGAGTTTAAACAGACAAAGAAAATTATAGAGCCATCTCCCTAATGAACACTGATACAAAAATCTTAAATAAAATTTTAGCAAAGAGATTATAGCAAGTTTTTAGTAGGACACTACACCATCATCAGATAACATTTATACCTACTAGGCAGGGATGATTCATTATTAGGTAAATACTCAACATAATTGAACATAACAACAAAACCAACAGAAATTATATTATTAACTCAACTGATGTTGAAAAAGTCTTTGACAAATACAGCATCCATTCCTATTAAAAACACTAGTGAATATAGGAATAAATAGAGTTTTGCTTAAAATAAAAAGCAGTTATCTATCTAAAATTATCAAAAATATATGTAATGGGGATAAATTAGGAGTATTTCCAATAAAATTGGGGTGAAACAAGGATGCCCAAAATTCCAATCACTAATCAATGTAATATTAGAAATGATAGCTTTAGCAATAAGAGAAGAAAAAAAATTTAGAGAATTAGATTTGACAATGAGGATGCAAAACTCTTTGCAGATGATATGATGGCATATTTAGAAAACTCTAGAAAATCATCTAAAAAACTGCAAATAATGAATTCAGCAATGTATGTAAATAAACCCAGATAAATCATCAGCATTCCCATATCTTAAAACAAAGTGGCAAGAGAAAGAGAAATTCCATTTAATGTATGTGGAGACAATATAAAACACTTGAGAATCTACCTCCTAACACAGATGCAGAGTCTTTATGAGCACACTTGAAAAACCATTATTTTTTTAGTTTTTGCAAGGCAGTGGGGTTAAAATGGCTTGCCCAAGGCCACACAGCTAGGTAGTTATTAAGCGTCTGAGGTCAGATTTGAACACAGGTACTCCTGACTCCGGGGCTAGTGCTCTATCCACTGTGCCACCTCACCACCCCACAAAAACCATTTTCACATAAATAAGGTCAGATCTGAATAATTGGAAAAAATCCAACTGCTCATAGTTAGGTTGAGCTAATATAATAAAATGACAATTCTACCCAAATGAATTACTTAGTCCCATCCCAATCAAACTTCCAACTAACTATTTTACTGAGGAGAAAAAAATAGTAACAAAATTCATCTGTACCAACAAAAGATCAAGAACATCAAGGGAACTGATTAAAAATATAAAGGAAGGTGACCTAACTTTATAAAAAAATAAAGGAAGATGGCCTAACTCTGCCAGATCTAAAACTATGCTGTAAAGTGATAGTCATCAAAACTGCATGGTACAGATTAAGAAATAGAGTAATGAACCAGTGGATTAGGCTATGTACAAAAGAAACACTAGTAAATGAATCTAGTAATATATTATTTGACAAATTCAAAAAGCATTAACTAATAGAATAAGATATTTGACAAAAATTGTTGGGAAAACTTGAAAATGGTATGGTAGAAACTAGACATAGGCCAACATCTCACACCCTATCCCAAAATAAGATCAAAATGGGTGCAGGATTTAGATGTAAAGGGTGATTTCATAGACCTATTAACAGAATAAGAAGTACTCTTTTCTGTCATATCTATGGCAAAGGGGAGAAATTTAAGACCAAGAAGGAAATAGAGAACGCTGTAAATTTCAAAATGAATGATTTTGACTATATTAAATTAAAAAGATTTTACACTAATAAAATCAATGCTACAAAGATTAGAAGGAAAAGAGAAAGCTGGAAAACAATTTTCACAGCTAGAGGTTCTGCTAAAGGTCTCATTTCTAAAATGTATTAGAGAACTGAATCACATTTGTAAGGTAACAAATCATTCCCCAATTGATAACTGGTCAAAGGCAGTTTTCAAATGAAGAAATTAAAGCTAGATATAATCATATGAAAAATTGTTCCAAATTATTACTGATTAGAGAAATTCAAACAAATTAAAACAATTATGAGGTTCCACCTCAGACTGACCAAGATGACAAAAAGGGAAAATGATCAATGTTGGCCAGGTTGGAGGAGGACTCAGACATTAATGCATTGAAGGTGGAATTGTGAACCAAATCTAACCATTCTGAAGAGCAAAATGGAATTATGCTCAAAGAGCAATAAAACTGATCTTACCCTTTGTCACATCATTACTAATAAGAGATCAATATCCAGAAGAAATTATAAAAAATTGAGAAAAATCTGACATTTTTTCAAAATATTTGTAGTGGCACAGAATTCGAAATTGAGGGGATGCCCATCAATTGGGGAATGGCTGAATCAACTATATAAAGGTTAGGAAGTACTATTGTTCCATAAGAAACCATGAATGGTCACACCATAGGGAAGTATGGAAAGAATTATAGGAACTGATGCTGAGCAAAGGGAGGAGAACCAAGGGACAACCACATGAACAACAATATTGTGAGTTGATCAAATATGACAGATGCAGCTCCGAGATCTAGGAGAACCCTGGAAAACCTGTTAGTAGACAATGCTGTCCACATCCAGACAAAGAAAAAAACAAAGCACCCACCCCCAACCCTACAGAATCTGAATGAATACTATGTTCATTTTTCAAACATTTCTCCTATGTTTGTCCTTCCTAACCCCTTTTCTTTTCCCTTTATTCTAATTCCTCATGCAGAAATTGACTAATAGGTAAATATGTTAAATGCAAATAAATGTACATGTATAAAGTTCACTAGACTGTGCTGCTGTGGGAGGTGGGTGGAAGAAAATCATCTAACATACTTATGGATGTGGATGAATGTTTAAAAGCTTTCATATCATGCAAATGGAAAAATAAAATAAAATATCAATAAGGGAAAATGAAAATTGTGTGTGTGAAAATTGAGTGTGAATGAAATAGTGTCAGAAATCATTTCTTACTCCAAAGCTAGAATAGTATGATAACAGCTTTTGTAGAGAGGGAACTGAGGTTTAGCATAGTTAGAACATCTCTCTGAGTTTGGGGGATGGGATGAGAGGTTGACTGCAAATTTCAAGACCAGTACTCTTTCTAGTGTACCACACTGGAAAGGAGAACATTATGCCCAGTAGTCACAAATATATTGCTCTGCTTCTTTATTGCATTTTATTTGTACGGAATTATGTAAGCCATGTGGAACCCCATAATGTTGGGGACATCTACAGTTCTTTCCCAAATAACCAGCTCATATTATTGATACCAATGTATTAGAATGGGTGAAAAGATATGGAAAATGCATTTAAATTCTGATTTTAACTATTAAATTTTTTTCTTATAGTCTAATTGAGCAAGCATCTTGTACATTAATCACTTATTCAGAAACTGCCCCCAATTGTTGTGCTTCTAATGATCATAGATGGCTTCTCTGAAATCCACCAGTAATAATCCACATTGAATCTCAGAGAATATATGGAATCAAAACATAAGGACTCAAGCAAGTTACTCAAGAAGGTAAAGTCAGTGGCTTATTAAGTTGCATCTATTGGGATTTTTTGGATTTATTCATTTTAAATTTCTTTTTTCTTTTTTTTTCTTTTTTTCCCCCCACAAGGCAATGGGGTTAAGTGCCTTGTCCAAGACCACACAGCTAGGTAATTATTGTCTGAGGCCGGATTTGTTACTCCTGACTCCAGGGCCAGTACTCTATTCACTGCACCACCTCGCTGCCCCTATTCACTTTAATTTTCAACAAACAGCCCAATCTCCTAGAAGGCCAGACTTGGCAGGGAACTTTGTGTTCATCTAGCTTAATTCTCAGTAGAGAAGACTCAAGATCAGAGCGGAAAAATGACTTGCTTGAAATCATGAATCATAGATTAGATTTCCAAGTAGAAGGAGACTAAGATCAGCTGACCAAATTCTTTGACTTTATAGATGAGGAGACTTAGGTTTCCAGAGGGCAGAGGATTTACCTAGGGTCAATATCATAGATTTAGGGTTAGAAGAGAGCATGGAGACCATTGAATCCAATTTACTCATTGTACAGATGGGAGAACTGAGATTCAGAAACATATATCTTGGATTCAGAACTCTGACGTAGGTCATCTAGACTAATTCTTTCATTTTCCAGATGAGCATATTGAGGGAGAAGTAACTTTCGTACAATTTAAAATTTAATCCAGGTACTCCATATTCAAAGATTCTTTCATTATCCATATCTCCTTATTTATTCAATTCTTTATGACCCCATAATTGCTGCTTTTGCCTCTTCAGATTTTTTTCCCCTTTTAATTCAAATCAGGCCAGTGGCTTTATTTAGCATGAGCCTCCAGAAAATGAAGGCACCTTCGAAACAAACACTGGGATCTAGCATGAGTCATTTTATAGAAACATCAACCTTTTTCTTCCTAATTTTTCACAGTGTCTTTTTATTCTTCCATCAGAGAACATAAATTTACAAATAAAATTTCATACGCCTACCAGTCACACACACCAGAGTCATGCACAATTAAAAATGGAAGGCTTACTTTCTCCTCTGAATTATAAGTAGTTCTGTTTAAATATGCACATATGCCTCCTTAAATAAAGGGCTCTGAGATGGAGGCTTTGAATCTCATTAGAAATCTATGAAGCAAGACTCATAAATGGCTAGCTTTGTCTTGTTTTGACAACTGGATCTATATTGTTTTTAATGTAATTTTGATTTTAAAGTAATAATGTGATACTGTAGTGCCAGAAGATTTTTCTGGACTTTCAGTAGAACTATGGAAGTCTGAATTATCAGGGTGGAGGGGGGGATGCATCATGGCTCTGCAGTTAGACACCTGGTTTCTAATGTGCCACTTACAATCTCCATAACCTTGGACAAATACTCCCTCAGTTTACACAATTGTAAGTGAAAGGTTTGGCCCAGATGACCCTTGATATTCTTTCAAACTCTAAATCTTTGAGTCTATCCATGTCTTCTAGAGTCCCTCCTGGATTGTCCATCTTCTCATTTTATAATTGAGGAAGGAGAAATTAATCCACAATTCTTACATTCCATCCAACAATTAGACCCCCTATTTTATAACCCTATGCTCTTATCACTTACACTACTTAATCATCTCATTTTAAAAAGAATTTTGATTCATTTTACAATAACTTTTTTAATCTTTGGATTTAGCTCAAGAAAATTTATTCTAGCTAGCATTTCTTTAGTACGTTGAGGTTTTCAAAGGACAATACAAATATAATCACCTTCTCCTTCCTCCCCCCACCCCTGATAGTCCTGGGAGGGAGGTCAACACAAATATTATTATCAATTTGTGGATGAGAAACTGAGGCAGACAGATGGTAAAAATAGTAAGTGTCTAAGCCAGAATTTGAAAGCAGTTTTTCCTGACTCCAAACCCAATAAAACATACTTTATCCTACCTAGCTGTAGGAGTATTTTATTAACCCCATATTATGGAATTGGCTTAAGTATCAGGGATACAGAGATAAGAATCCCCTCAAGTAGCTAATATTATATCACTATATTTTCTTTGAATTCTGACATGTGGTAAATCCCATCACCTCTCTTTACCTCTGTTTCCTCATGAATGAAATGGTGATAATCATATGTATAATACCTACTTTACAGAGTTGGTTTGAGTTTCAAATGAGGTATATAAAGGATTTTGCAAAATTCCTAATAAATGTCAGTTATCATTATTGCCAAGAATATCACGTTAGCGTAACACGATATAGTTAGTAATATACTATGAGGATTGTGGATTTTAAATGAAAAGTCATTAATAGGGGGGAAGATAACTTAGAAGAGCAGAATCTCAAGTTATTGCCTACAAGCAAACGAACAGGGAAGGGATAATGATCATTTTATCCTTTTGTGAGGTTAGATCATGATTCTGAATGGTTCAAAGTCATGGAATACCAAGATCTTTCATAGTCAAAGTTAAAGATCATCAGGAAGAATTCTCAAAGTACATGGACACACAATGTCAGGTACAAGAGAGATGGTGTCAAAGATGTCATCAGAAGTGTGTGGGGCAAGAAAAGGAAATGGGTCAGCCATGTGGCAAGAATAAAGGAAAACTGATGACCACCCCATGTGTTTCCTGCTATCTTAAGTGCCAAAGCACCTGGTGCTGATTCTATTCCAGCTGAGATCTACAAAGTGGGGGGGGGGGCTCCATTGTCTATTCAAAAACTGGCTGAAATTTTCTAGGTTATATGACACAAAGAGATTGTCCCCCAAGAATTCAAGGATGCTCCCGTTGTCCATCCCTATAAAGGTAAAGGGAATAAATTGTCCTGTGACAGTCACAGGGGTATTTCTCTTTTAGTCATTGCTGGTAAGATTCTTGTCAATAGACTGATCCTTCACCTGGAAGTTGGTCATTTCCCTGAGAGCCAGTGTGGCTTCAAAAAGGGTTCAGGAATAATTGATATGGTGTTTACTGCCCAGAAACTCCAGGAAAAATGCCAGGAACAGCCCAAGGGGCTGTATGTCCATGTCATACTTATTTTAGAGAGAAATCATATCCTTAAGGAAAAAAAAAGTATA
Source organism: Macrotis lagotis (assembly GCF_037893015.1). Classification (NCBI taxonomy): domain Eukaryota; kingdom Metazoa; phylum Chordata; class Mammalia; order Peramelemorphia; family Peramelidae; genus Macrotis; species Macrotis lagotis. Next base: position 15,063,718 of record NC_133661.1, read on the forward strand.
AGCAATAGTAAAATTACATAAAAAGATAACAGCTATTTTTTAAGTTAAAGGTAATAAATAGTTTTTGGTCTTTGTTTAAATGCCTCAATTCTTCCTCTGGATACAGATGGTATTCTCAATCACAGATAGCTCAAAATTGTCCCTTATTGTTGCACTGATGGAATGCCTCTAGCCTATCCCCATCACATATAATGCTTGTTGATGGTTTCAGATAGATACCGCTTATCATTCTAAGGAACAATCCATTTATTCCTAAACTCTTTAGTGTTTGTAGTAGGAATGGGTGCTATATTTTGTCAAAAGCGTTTTCAGCATCTATTGATATAATCACATGATTTCTAATAGGTTTGTTATTGATAAAATTAATTATACTAACAGTTTCCTAATAGTGAACCAAACTTACATTCTTGGGATAAATAGTGATAACCTGTTGTAATCGTTTTACTAAGATTTTATTTAAGATTTTTGCATCTGAATTCATTAGGGAGATAGGTCTATAATTTAATTTTCTGTTTCAACTCTTCCTGGTATCAGCACCCTATTGGTGTCATAGAAAGAGTTAGGCAGAGTGCCATCTTTGCCTATTTTCCCAAAGAGTTTATAGAGAATTGGAACCAATTGTTCCTCAATTTTTTTTAAGGTTTTTGCAAGGCAGTGGGGTTAAGTGACTTGCCCAAAGCCACATAGCTAGGTAATTATTAAGTGTCTGAGGCTACATTTGAACTCAGGTATTCCTGACTCCAGGGCTGGTGCAGTATCCACTGTGTCACCTAGCTGCCCCGGGTCCTTAAATGTTTGATAGAATTCACTTGTGAATCCATCTGGCCCCCTAGAAAGTTCAATGATGGCTTGTTGAATTTCTTTTTCTGAGATAGGGTTATTTAGGTATTTAATCTCCTTTTCAATTAACCTGGGCAACTTATATTTTTGTAAATATTCATCCATTTCACTTAGATTATCAAATTTATTGGCATAGAGTTGGGCAAAATAATTCTGAATAATTAATTTCATCCTCATTGGTGGTGAGTTCACCTTTTTCATTTTTGATAATAGCAATTTGGTCATCTTTCTTTTTTAAATCAAATTGACCAGAGGGTTATGAATTTTATTGTTTTTTTAAAAAAACCAACTCTTTGTTCAATAGTTTTCTTGCTTTCGATTTTATTAATTTCTCCTTTAATTTTTAGAATTTCCAATTTGGTATTTAATTGAGGGTTTTTACTTTGTTCTTTCTCTAACTTTTTAGATGTATATTTAGTTCATTGATTTCCTCTTTCTCTAATTTATTCATGTAAGCATTTTAAGATATAATATATCCCCTGACAGCTACCTTGAGTGAATCCCATAGGTTTTGGTATGTTGTTTCATTATTCTTATTATCTAGGATGAAATAATTAATTCTTTCTATAATTTATTTTTTGATCCACTCATTCTTTAAAATGAGGTTATTTAGTTTCCAGTTAGTTTTGAGTCTATATCTCCCTGGTCCAATATTGCATATGAGTTTTATTGCATTATGATCTGAGAAAGATGTATTCACTATTTCTGCCTTTCTGCAATTGCTCATTAGGTTTTTATGCCCTAGTATATGGTCAATTTTTGTTTAAGTGTCATGTACTGCAGGAAAAAAAGTATATTCCTTTCTATCCTCATTCAATTTCCTCCATACATCTATCATATCTAGGTTTTCTAACAATCTATTTACCTCCTTAACTTCCTTCTTGTTTATTTTATGATTAGATTTATCTGAATCTGAGAGTAGGAGGTTGAGCATACATATTTTTTTTTTTAAAAAGCAAGCTCTGTTCTAGACCTGTTGTCATATGCTAGAATGATTGGTTCTTTTCCTTCATTATTGAAGAAGACCGAAATGACATCTATATAATTTCAGACAAATTACATTGAACTATGGTTGATCAGACTAACATGAACTCAGAATGCTCTACCACGGGTTGAGCACAAATAGTCCATGTGAACCCTGGGGTGGATACTCTAAACTTTCATATGTCACGTCTCATTTGAGCTGCTTCCATTCTGCTTCTTCCTAGAGCACAGTCTCCTCTCTAATGAGGGTACACCATGCTGGCAGGTCCTCTACCAGGATCTGCCAAGCTGTAAAATCAATTCTAAAATTCTTCAATGAGACCTTCAGGGTGTTCTGGTATTGCTTCTTCTGACCCCCTTGTGAGCACTTGCCCTTTATGTTCTACATAAAATAGGCTTTTTTTTTGGCCAAGCCTGCATCTGGCATTCTAACAATATGTCCAGCCCATCATAGTTGTACTCTCTTTTAGTAATGTTGGAATGCTGGGTAGTTCAGGTTGAGAAAGAACCTATGTCTGGCATCTTCTCCTGCCAGATGATCTGTGCAATCTTCCTAAAACAATTTAAATGAAAGCAGTACAGTTTCCTTCCATGGTGTTGGCAAACTATCTGAGTTTCACAGGCATATAGCAATGAGGTCAACACAACGCATCTGCAGACCTTCAGTTTGGGAGTCAGTCTAATACCTCTTTTCTTCTACACTTTCTTTTGGAGCTTCCCAAATACTGAGTCTGGCAATGCATGTGTCAACCTCATTATCAATGTGTACCTCCTTGGAAAAGAGGTGTTTGGGTCTCTTTTTGAAATAATGTGCTGAAATTCAATAAAAATTAGTAGGATTGCAAAGGAAAACTGATTAAAAAGAGTTAATAAAATATGTTTAAAAAGTTCATGGATCACAGATGAAGATCACCTACCCTAGAGAAGATCTAAGGATACTCAGTGAAGCCCTTGTGGAGGATTTCAGGGAAGGCCTAGGAAAGAATTAAGAGAAGATGGGCTACAACCTGTATCCTTGGACAAATTGTCTTCAGTAATGAGATCACAGATCTGTCAAATATAAAAAGGGGTCAAGGAAAAATCTGTCTTTGGTCCAGTGTCCTGAACTTTTGTTTTCCAAAGTTATGAGAGCCTAGATTTACAGATCAAATGCTTGAGTAAGGCAGTCCCTATCTACAGTGTGGGTGTTCCCGCTAATGACTTGTTGAAATCTTAACAAGTCTTTGAGTTTTTGATGTCAGCAAAGAAAGCATCACTTCCTAATGATTTTCAATTTTTCCCATATACTTTCAGTGTTGAACTTATGAGAAAACTCCATTTAGAAAAAGAAAAGGTCAAATGATCATGGATTTAGAAGTGGGAGGAAAATAGGAGGACATTGAGAAGAAACTGATGAGAAAATGCCATAAAAAGGTCATATGGGGGGCAGCTAGGTGGCAGCCTTGGAGTCAGGAATACCTGAGTTCAATTCTGGCCTCAGACACTTAATAATCACCTAGCTGTGTGGCCTTGGGCGAACCACTTAACCCCATTGCCTTACAAAAAAAAAGGTCATATGATCATAGATTTAGAACTAGGAGAAAAATTGAAGGAAATTGAGTCAAAATTCTTAACTTTTACATATATGGAAATTGAAGTTCACAGAGAGATGGAATTGGAATCCAAGTCTTCCTGACTCCAAGTTGAACTCCTTATCAGTGCATCACACTGCCTCTCTCAGATCAGTTGGAGCATTAATATAGTTATCATTCAAGAGTTTCATACTGCATCCAATTAAGGAAAGATAATGAAGAAGGAAGCTCCTGCAATGACAAGGTTGATATCCAATGTCTGAATGAATCAAGTTTTCTAAAAAAGGTAGGATTTTGCATACAGATTTGACTTCATCATAATTCAACTTTGTTCCAGAACTCATGAGAGTAGTCATTAATATCCGATGAAGGTCACACAAGATGAATGAATGTGTTTCACAGACTGTGGGATAAGCTTCTTATAGCGTAGTATGCTTATCAGGTACTGAAAAGGGAAGGCATCAAACTGAACAGCAAAGTTATTGCAAAAGAGTTATCATAAAAACTCAATTTAAGTTAAGATGATTATATTTCATAATGAAAGCATTGAACCAGGCAACCACTTACCCTCTTATAAGATCCCCTTAGCATAGAGACTTTTCTGGAACTCACTCTTGGTAACCAACATTAAAAGGAAATGATTAAATAATGCCCCTATAGTGCAGGTGAGTGAATGAAAGCTGAACCCTTTAATTTTTTAACAATAGAAATCTGTATTTTCCCTTACACTACTTAAATACTCAAAATGGAAATAGAAATATTCGTGGGGTAATTAGTGTCAAAAAAATCTATGAAGGCCACCAGAAGTTATACCTGATCTCATTCCAAAACCTGTTGATTCACTTAGTATTTGTCTCTACCCTCAAAAGATTTTGACAAAATAGGTAAAGAAGGAACTCTGCCAAATTCCTTCTATGGCATCAATATTATGCTGATACCTAAATCAGGAAGAGTCAAAATCAGGAAGAATCAAAACAGAGAAAGAAAATTATAGACCAATTTCCCTAATGAATATGATGTAAAAAGTTTAAATAATATATTACCAAAGCGATTACAGCAAGTTATCACTAGCATAATACATGAGGACCAAGCAGGATTTGTCCCAGGAATGTAGGTGGGAAAACTATCTGCATAATCGACCATATTAATATGAAACCTAAAAGAAATTATATGATTTTTCAATAGATGCTGAAAAGTTTTTGATAAAATATAGTACCCCTTCCAGCTAAAACACCAGAGAGCAAAGGCATGAAAGGAGTGTTCCTTAAAAAGATAAGCAGTATCTATCTGAAATCATCCACAAACATTATTTGCAATGGGGATAACTTAGAAGCAGTTCCAGTAAGATCTGGGATGAAACATGAATGCCCATTGTCACTAGCATTCAATATTGTATTAGAAATGTTAGCTTCAGGAATAAGAGAAGAAAAAGACATTGAAGTAATCAGAATTGGTATAGAGGAAACAAAGCTCTCAATCTTTGCAGATGACATGATAAGAGAACCCTAGAAAATCATCTAAAAACTACTGGAAACAATTAGCAATTTTAGCAAAGTCGCAGGATGTAAAATAAACCCACATGAAATCACCAGCATTTCTATATATTACTATTTATATTACTACAGCTTGGAAGAAGATAGAAAGAGATAGAAAGATTAATTCCATTTAAAATAACTTCAGATAACATAAAAACTTGGGAGTTTACTTGCCAAGGCAGACTTAGAAATTTTATAAAAAAACTACTATAAAATACTTCACATAAATCAAATTAAATCTGAATAACTGGGTAAATATTAATTACCTATGGGTAGACCAAACTAATATACAACCTAAATTAAATAACTTATTTGCTGTCATACCAATTAAATGTCTAAAAAATTACTTTAGTATGCTAGAAAAATTAGAAACTAAATTCATGTGGAGAAACAAGAGGTCAATAATATCATGGGAATTAATGAGAAAAAAATACAAAGGAAGGCAGCCTAGCCCTACCAGATCTACAATTCTATTATAAAGCATCAGTCATCAAAACTGTCTGGTACTGGCTAAGAAATAGAGTGGTGGATCCGTGGAATAGACTAGATGCAAAAAAGACAGCAGGAAATGACTATGGTAACCTATTATTTGATCAACTCAAAGATTTTCTGGGATAAACTCACTCTGATAAAAACTGCTGGGAAAACTGGAAGAGAGTATCGCAGAAACTAGGCAAAGAGCCAACATCTCACACCCTATACCGAGATAAGATCGAAATGGGTGCAGGATTTCGACAAAAAAGGTAATATTATAAGCCAATTAGGAGAATAAGGAAGAGTTTACTTGTCAGATCCTCTATAGAAAGGAGAGTAGTTTATGACCAGAGAAGGTGTAGAGACCATTATAATAAACAAACTGAATAGTTTTGATTACATTAAATTAAAAAGTTTTTGCACAAACTGAACCACTGCAACTAAGATTAAAAGGAATGCAGTAAGTTGGAAAACAACGTTTACAATTTGTGTTTCTGACAATTCATTTCCAATTCATTTCATATGTAGAGAATTGAGTCCAATTTATAAAAAAATACAACCCCAAAACAAGTTATTTCCCAATTGAAAAATGGTCAAAGAATATGGAAAGATAATTCTCAGACAAGAAATCAAAGCTATCTCTAGTCACATGAAAAATTGCTCTAAATAGGGGCAGTGAGGCAGCACAGTGGATAGAGCACTGGACCTGGAGTCAGAAGGACCTGAGTTCAAATGTGACCCCAGATCCTTAGTAATTACCTAGCCGTGTGATCTTGGGCAAGTCATTCTTAACCCATTGCCTTAAATAAATTAATAAATTTTTTTAAATTGCTCTAAATCACTACTGATTAGAGAAATTCAATTTAAAACATCTCTGAGGTACCACCCTTACAACTCTTAGATGGTCCAGTATGACCAGAAAAGAAAATGATTAATGTTGGAGGGGAAGTGGGAAAACTGGGATACTAATGCATTGTTTTTTAATGTTTTTTTTTTTTTTTAGTTTTTTGCAAGGCAAATGGGGTTAAGTGGCTTGCCCAAGGCCACGCGGCTAGGTAATTATTAAGTGTCTGAGGTCGGATTCGAACTCAGGTACTCCTGACTCCAGGGCCAGTGCTTTATCCACTGCGCCACCTAGCTGCCACCTAGCTGCCCCCTAATGCATTGTTGATGGATCCAACCTTTCTGGAGAACAATTTGGAATTATGCTTAAAGGATAATAAAACTGCACATACCTTTGATCCAGCAATACCACTACTAGGTCTGTACCCTGAAGAGATCATGAAAAGGGTAAAAATCCCACAAGTACAATAGTATTCATAGCAGTTCTTTTTGTAGTGGCAAAAAATTGGAAATTGAGGAAATGTCCATCAGTTGGGGAATGGCTAAACAAGCTGTGGTATATGAATGTGATAGAAACCTATTATTCTATTAGAAACCAGGAAGGATGGGAATTCAGAGAAGCCTCGAAAGATTTGTATGAAACAATACTGAAATCAGAAAAAAACATCATATGTATTAATAACAACATGGGACATCGCTCAACCATGATGGACTTGTTCATTTCAGCAGTAAAATAATCAAAGGCAATTTTAAAAGACTTGTTATAGAAAATCCTATCCATATCCAGAGAAGGAACTGTGGAATTTAAATGAAGTTGATAACTTATCTTCCGTTTTTAAAAGTTGGATTATAATGTCACCTTTTTTCTAGTTAAGGTTTTCTTGCTTTCGTTTGGATCTGATTCTTCTCTCACAACATGTTCAATACTTGTCTATGTTTAGTATGGTTATAAATATAGAGTTTATATCAGATTGCTTTCTATTAGAGGTAGTGGGAGGGAGGGGAGAAGTTGTAAACCTCAAAACCTTGCCAATAAAATGATTGGTTAAAACTTCCATTGCATGTACCTATAAACAAACAAATAAATAAAATATTTAAACTAAAAAAAAAAGTAAATAAAGTGTCAGCTCCTAATAGAGGCTTTTTCTTATTCCCCTAGAAAAATTAATCTGTATTCATTTTTTTGTAGATTGTGTGTGTATTTTTGTATATACTTTTTTTATTCTCCTCTTCCATCATGGTAGCATCTAAGCTTTTGGAGGTCAGAGGTACATTTGTTTTTGTCTTTTTATTCCTAAAACCTAAATCCTATATGACATATAGGAAATAATTTATAAACATATATTGAATTGTGTTTAAAAGTGAATAAAGAAGTATTGAGTTTTCTCTAATAGATCTGTGATTCCATTCATTCAATAAACATAACAAGTGCCAACTTGACAGGGGCTAGCCTCACACAGATAAAGCATAAAAATGACTTGGTGCTCATGGAGCTGAAAGGATGGAATAGATACCTAAGGCAAAGTCATTTTGGTGGCAGATATCAGTGGCAACTGTGGAATGTGAGGTCAAGCCTTGCTCACCTAGAAGGAAACACTAGAGCTGACGTGTGTGCTCTAAACATACTTCTATTTTTCAGTTTGTTCTCTGCATGCACATTAACATCTTTTTTTATGTCCTTTATAGTTAATTTGGCTATTTATAATAGTCCAAATAACTTAAAACATTTCATATGCTCCTGGTTCTGCTTATTTGGTGCAAGTGTCCTCGATTAAACTCATTATTTCTTACAGCACAGTAAAATTCCATCACATTCATATAGCACGACTAAATCAACCGTTCCCTAATTGATGGGCACCCCTGAAATTTCCAGTTCCTTGCCACCACAAAGACAGCTGTGACAAATTTTTAAGTACATGTAGGTTCTTTTCCTTTTCCCCCTGGTCATATTTGGAAATAGACTTTCAGTAGTATGGCTGGGTCAGAGATAGCTTAATAACTTTCTGGTCATAATTAAAGATTGTTTTCCAAAAGAAGGGGATAAATTCAAAATGGAATGATATTTTTAAAATACATCATCAAGCATTTGTAGATACAAATGTAGCAGGCACTGCGTTATGATCACAAAAGAAGGCAGTCACTGAGATGGAATTATAAAAATTTAAAATCAATTCAGAGACACAAAATTAAGAACCCTTACCCTAGAAGATTCATCATATGAAAATTATAATAATAGGTACTATAGATTAAAGTCAAAATGGAAAAAAAATAATTTTGTCTTCACAGATTATTGGAATCTACTCAATGGACCACCCTCCAGTACTGGGTGGGCTCACTAAACAACATGAATTCCTTTTTAAGAATCAGGAGGAGAGCAAAAATGAACTATTTGTAAATTCCATTTGAAGCATTACACAAATTAAAGGCTGATTTTTGCTGAGAGAATTCAGTTAATATGCAAATATCAGAGACCAAAGAATGGAGAGTCTATTTGAGTTTCAAAGCTGACTTCCCAGCAAGGGGACACTTCTAAGTTGTAAATATCTTGTGATGACATAGATTTAGAGTTCAAAGGGTCTTTAATGGTTCTTGATTCCAATTCTCTTAATTCATTGGTAAAGAAGAGAGACCCAGGGAAACAGTCTTGCCCAAAGTTACCATAGCAGTTAATGGTAGGACAAAAGCTTAAGGCAAGTTTCTCTGATTACAAACCTTTCCTTTCATTTCACAAATGTATAGAGCAAGCACCAAAAAACATGGATCCTAGGAATTGACCTTTGAAGCCATCTGGGTTAACTGAATCATTTTAAAGAAGAGGAAACTAGGCAAGAGAGTTGAAAAAGCTTGCCCAAACTAGAGGTAGAATGTGATAAGCAAACCCATCACACTGCCTCTCATACTCTTAGTTTGCTCTACTAATCTCCATAGGGTCAAAATATAGAAAAGTTATTGTTCTTTGAAAAAAAATAATTTGATCAAAATTTGTGGTTTTATTTGTTTTTAAATAAATAATTTTTTTTATTTTATTAATATGGGAAACTGTCTAAAAATTCCGGGTACTACTGCAGATTGGTAACTCCTTTGTAATTAATAGTTTTAGATCAGAGTACTCAGTGGCTTCCAATATGATACAGAACCAGTATTTTCTGGCATATTGATGTAAATTATCTTACAGAAGACTAGAGCATCTTCAGAAAAATCAAGACAAATCACATTTAAAAAAATCTTTTCAATTTCTCATAGTAAATATGGACATAATTATGTTTGTTGGTTTATTATAATATGGTAAAAGGTCAGAAGTGGTTTAGACTGTTCGTATTCAGGTCATTGTTCTCTTTTTTAACATTTTCTCTGGGTATATTCACTTCCTGAATATAACATATGTCCACCCACATAACCAAATAGATAATCCTCTGAAGAGATTTCAAGTTTCAAAAGAAGAAAAGCAATGAGGGTTTTGATATTAACACAAATATAATAATATATAAGAATCGAGCTCCACGGTGGAAAAAGGCAATCCAAGTCAATCTCAATTTACAGTTTACATCAAAAGGGTATTTAACATTCTCATTCTGGGGAAGTGCTCCACATTTGGAAGAATGTTTCCTTGTGTGAAAGGATTCAGTGTTATTCTTTTAAGAAATAGCTTAGGTCTATATTTAACCGGGGAAAGGTAGATTTTAATAAATGTTCAGGGAATTCCATTGATTTAGCATAGACCCATGGCCCGGGGAAATGCACCTAGCTTCTCTATGATTGTCTTTCCCTTATACAGACTTCAGTTGAAAATTTAAAATATGAATATATTAGAGGTATCAGAGAAAATGCAATCCCAGAAAAATTCCACATTAGCCCTTAAAATATATCTATGACCTTCCACAATTTTTACGTTATTTTTAAATAAGGTTTTTCACGTAGGGGAATAGATAGCCACTGTGCTTTCTTCCAAATCTGAGATTTAAGGATTCATTGCCTAATTGATTTAGGACTCGAATGGAACTGGGAGCTCACTAAATCCACCCCCCTTGGAAACTGCAGCGCAGAGACCTTAAGTGATTTGCTCAAGGTAACAGGAAATGAATGGCACCTCTGCCTCCAGGCTTCTGCAGCTAGGAAATTGCCTAGCCATAATTTACTATTCTTATTCCCATTTAAAACACATTCCAGGATTGTCTAGTCACAAAAGCACCAGATTAAGAGACTAATGACTTGAATTCAAGTACTGCTTCTTTCCCTCATTATTTATATAAGGATGGGTTTCCTAAGTCTTGAATTATTCCTCGGAAAAATGGGGATATTGTTACTTGTACTTTCTATAATTATAGGGTTGTTATAAAAGAAAAGCCTAACAGACTGTAAGCTTCTATAATTGTGTTAAACTACCACAATTTGCATCGCAAACTACCTTACACTCACATTAGCACCCATTCTCAAAACTCTGCTCTTTTCCCAGAAGGAAACTGAGGTTTAGAGAGTTTAAGTGATATTTCTAGAGTTACAGAGCAAGAAGGCATATGAAGAGAGACTCACAGATAATCAGGTTCAGTGTTCCTTCCACTCTACCTAGTTGCCTCTCTAAGGCATTATTAATTTGAGTATCAAATAAATTAATATTTTTTCATTATGTGAGCAATTTGATTTATCAAATTAATTCAAAACTTATGAAGCACATACTATTGTGAAGCATGGAGACATCGAAAATGAGTTTACTTTGAAAATAAAAAGTTACAGTTGACTCACTGAGATTTAGGAGCATCCTAATAAATTTAGAGCTTCAAGGAATATTCAGTCATTAATTTAATTCATTCATTTTACCCATGTTAGTACTGAGGTCCTAAAAGGTGACTGTTCAAGTCTCGATTTAAACCAATGCTCTTTGACTCCAAATCCAACATCAATGCCACAGAGCTATGCTGCCTCCTGAGGGCATTCATGTTTACTCTTTCTAGGCAAATGAATGCATACAAGAATTAATTTTCTTCACAATTAAATGCTTTCTGGTTTGTTTTGGTCTGCATTGTTAAATCAATATGGATAGCATTTCCTGCCATTTGTTCTCCTAAAATGCAAGAAAATTCAGTGTATGTGTGTGTGTGTGTGTGTGTGTGTGTGTATGGCACATGTGTGCATAGGTGGGGTGTGATGGGGTAACATGAGCAAACTAAACTTCACAACTGGTGATTTAAAAACAGCATTTTCATTGTTGAGGTGAAGAACAGACTTAAAAGTCAAATTTTCTAGTTATCTGTCTCTTGAGAAATGATGAATTCATGTGAATAGGCAATTTTCAGAAGAAGTCAAAGATATCTAGTCGTGAAAAAGTTTGGTAAACCACTGTTGAATAGAGACTCAGATTTCAATGACTCGGAGGCACTAACTGCAAATTCAATAGATTGGCTAAGATGATAGAAAAGGAAAATGACAAATGTTGAAGGGGATGTGGAAAAATAGGTGCACTGATGTAACATTAGGGGAGCTGTGAACGGATCAAACTATTATGGAGAACAATTTGGAACTACGTCTGAATGGCTATAAAACTGCACATGCATTTTGACCCAGCAATACCATTACTAGTATATCCCAAAGAGATCAAAGACATTTGAAAGGACCAATATGAAGGAAAAATATTTATAGGAGCAAAGATTTGGAAATTGAGAGAATTCTCATCAACAAGGACTTCAGGATCACTGAATTTTAGAGAATTGGAGAGGAGTAAGTTGTTTGAAGACCAGAAAGACAGGCAAGTCTATAAAGGGCCTTAAAAACCAAATGGAAGATTTTTTATTTGATCCAGGAGGTAATACGAAGTCACTGGGATTTACTGAAAGGTGGGTGGGTTGAAATGGACAGATATACTTCAAGAAGATAAATTTCATTTCTGAATGACTGATAGATTAGAATGGGAAGAGATGAACCAGGGGAACCTCTATTTCAATAATCCTGGTGTGAAGTTATGAGAGTCTGTACCACAGAGGTGGAGGAATCAGAGGAGGTATATTATGAAGGTGGACAAGATAGATTATGACAACAGTTGTGTATGGGGAGTGAGAGAGAGAGTAGTCCAGGATGACAGCTAGTTTGTAAACCTTGGCAATTATTTGGATGGTGGTACCCTCACCAGTAACAAGACACTTAGGAAGAGGTAAAGGATTGTTGAGGGGTAGATTATGAGTTCACATTTGAATTGACTGAGTTTAACGTACCTAGAGGACATTGGAAATAGGAGACTTAAAGTCTTGAGAGGTTAAAATTGGGCAAAATCCTCTAAGTCATCTGCATAGAAATCATAATGTAAACCTTGGCAACTGCTGAAAACAGTATTAGATGGAGAAGAGAAGAATGGCCAGAGAGACACAGGGACAAACACAGATATCGGGCATCTTCTTGATGAAGATCAAGCAAAGGAGAATCATGAGTGGTCAGACAGGAGGGTAATCAGGGAAGGGAAGTATAAAGAGAACTTCAGAGCTCAGCAGCACATATCCTAAAATTGGCATGATACAGATGAGATTAGCCTGGACCCTACACAAGGATGACATGCAAATTCATGAAGAGCGCTTAAGGAGAAGAGAATATGGAAGTGCAGAGTGTGAAAGGCAGCAGCAATATCGAGAAGGATGAGGACTGAGAATAGGCTATTAGATTAAGAGGCCATTAGTCACTTGGGAGAGAGAAGTTTTGGTTGAATGATGAGGTTGGTCAAAAGCAAGACTTCAAAGCGTTAAGAGAATGAGAAAAGAAAGAAATAGAGACATTGGTTGTAAACAGCTTTCACAAAGAAAAGAGGGATATAGACTAATAGTTAGCAGGGATGGAGGAATCAAGAGCCTTTTTTTAAAGGATGGCTTGATGGGTATGCTTGTAGGTAGTAGGAAAGTAATTACACAGGGGTAGATTTTAATATATCAAAGACAGATTTCTAAAGGGTTGATTACGTTCTGAATTGTTTTGTCTGCATAAAAGTATCACATTAATATTTCTCCAATTTAGGCAGTTAAAAAGTTAATTGAGGCTATTGCAGAAGTATTAGAAAAATTGCCATATTCATTAAGTTAAATAAGAATGAATTCAGGTCATAAGAAAGTTTTAAAAGATGTTTTTTATTGTAATTACAATATCTCTCTTTGTAGAACCTAATAATTAATTAGCCTGAGTCCTAATCAGAGAAAAAGACTAAAGGACTTATTCATTTTTAATTTTTGTGCATCTGTCTAGGTTACCAGCTTCTTTTTTGTCCCCAAAAGAAAAACAGAGTGACAGATCAGAAGGTATATAAGATGAAAAGTCAATAGATGTGGGTTCAAATCCTTCCATATTTACAGGTTGTACTTATATAATTTCTCAAAACTTCAGTCTATGAAGTGAAATTATTAACATCCATTTTCCAAAGTTCTTCAGAGCACAATCAAGCATTCTAGAAGGTTGACTTACTTTTGAGATTGCATGTATAGAGAATATAATTTAATGCATTGCCCAACTTGATTTGCATTCTTACAGGGCTCCTTATGAAAATGTACTACTGTATTGTTAATTTCAAAAATGTATACCCCATACAATTCCATGGTTCATTAGGGACTGAATTAAGACAATTAGCTATACCTAGAGGGAGTACACTCTAGGGCTGGAGAGCTTACCTCCGAGGCAGGAAATTTTGGTTTCAATCTTTCCTCTGATACAAACTCTTTACTTGACTGGACACAGCCTTTGAGGGCTCTAGGTAACGCTTTTAAGTCTTTGAGTCTAGAGTATAGATGCAGCAAGGATATCAATCTGCAATTCTAGAAAGCATTTCCTCAACCAGGAGTTATCTATTCTTGTGAAATTATGAATGTACTAACCTTATTGTTAAAATACTCAATCCTTGACATAGTAGAAGATACAGTGCTCACTAGAAACTTTTGTGCTTTTAATGCTATAAACTCCTGCCATGAATATTAATTGAGCACTGGACTTTCATTTACATCTCAGGTGTCTCATGGCACTGCAAGGATGAGTGACTTCTACATTGTTTCAGAGATAATATGTTTCAGAGGAAAGGCTTGACCTAACCATTAGGATAGACTGCCATTCAGGTGGGTAGATCTCATTATCCTAATGGTTCTACTTCATTGAATGAAAATTTCAGAATCTTTTATGACATCCAATGCCAAGAAGATGAAGGCGAAAAACACTATTACTTAGTAGTCCTTTATTTTCATTAGTTATCTTTAATTTTCATGATTCTAAGGCTGATTATAAAGTATGATACCATTAATTGTATCTGTAGGCAACAGAAGAGATTTTATTTCATACTTTGATTCATTAACTTGGGGAAAAGGTTGTTCAGTCTTCTCAAGATAGCTTGCTTTATAATAAAAAAAAGGAGAAGTGCCCTATACTTCATAAGTTTCTATTAATGATCCTTTTCTCTTTGGTCTCTGCTTCACTTTCTAGATTATAGTAGGATAATAAATTTTGTTCACATTTCCATCATTGTATGTCTATCTCATTCAATCTTTATTTCTCTAGCTTTATCTCCATTTCTATCACTTATCTTTAACTTTCTCTATCCTTTTCTCTTTTTTTCTTCTTTCTCCAAATTCTCTCTCTATTGTTCTATCATCAGTCTTCAACTCTTCTCTCCTTTATGCTTTACATATGTGCGTATGTACACTAGATTTCTTTCTCCAAGTTTATTCCTAAGTTCTATTGTATAAATAATTTTATCTCTCATATTTTTTAATTTATACCTATTATTCTAATTATCCTAAGAGCATTAGAATCTAGCAGCTAATCTAATCAAAGCTTATCTAGTGATGATTTATTAAAACTACAATGTGCCAGATGCTATGGTAAATGATGTCAATATGAAGACAAAATATGAAATATTCTCTAATCTCAAGTAATTTCCATTATGCTTGTATATCAAATATCTTAATAAACTTGGAGAAATATATTGGAAGAAGAAAAATGCTGCATTGAATAATCAGCAAATATCCATGTTGGAGATTGTTCATAAATTGAGTCTTTCAGGAAGCTAGGGTTTCTAAAGAAAGGAAGTGAAAAGGAAAAGCTATATTGACTTATGAACTGAGATTTAGAGCTGAAAGGGACCCGAGTGCCATCATATTCAACTCTTCTCCTTTCTCCTTTCTCCTTCTCCTTCTTCTTCTTCTTTACAAGAAAAGATACTTGAATGTTGGGAAGTTAAATGATAAGAATGATCAGCTTAGGGAGTAATAAATTGATTGGTTTGTCAGAAGCCTTGATTGTTTAAAGTTGAATATAAGGTATTGTAAACAGATTGGTGGAGAGAGGCTAGGTGGCTCAGTAGATAGAGCACTGTCCCTGGAGTCAGGAGTACCTGAGTTCAAATCTGCCCTCAGACACTTAATAGTTACCTAGTTGTGTGGCCTTGGGCAAGCCACTTAACCCCACTGCCTTGTAAAAGAAAAGAGTAAACAAACTGGAATAAAATTGGAAATGTTCTCTAGATCAGAAATCAGGAAGTTTCATTTTGTTCTAACTGCAATAGAAAGTAATGCAAAAGTTCTTAAAGCAGAAGAGATTTTGGAAGCTTATTTGGGTAGATACTCAGAATGGACTGGAATGGGAAGGTGTTGAATTTCAAGAGGTCAATTCCAGGGATGATATGATTACTTAGCTTAAAGAATCATCTAAAACTATAATGGTAATTCTGTGAATCAAACAGATGAAACATTTCTTATCTAAGTAGAATAAATTGGATTTATTGGATACAAGGTCTAAATTGTGGATGGTACTGAGTTAAAAGTCATACTGACTATCAGGACTGTGGGTACCCTCAATGTCTATAGGAAAGTTGAACCTAGTGGTTAACATAAGTATTGAATTGAACTTCCATTTGGTGATGTGAGATAGAAACTCAGGAGAGTATCTAGGACTGGATACACATTCATGCACCTCTCTATTTCTTAGCCAGTACCAGACAGTTTCAATGACTGATTCTTTATAATATAATATAATTTTAGATCAGGTAGGGCTAAGCCACCTTCTTTTGTACTTTATTTTTTTCATTGAATCCCTGGAAATGTTTGACTTTTTATTTCTCCATATGAATTTACTTAATACTTTTTCTAACTCATTAAAGTAATTTTTTTGAAATTTTGATTGGAAGGTTACTAAACAGGTAGTTTAGTTTTGGTAGAAGTGTCATTTTTTATTATATTACCTTGATCTATCCATTATAATAGTTCAATCTATCTATGGGAACATTCTTCCCAGAACAAACAATAGAGGCCCCCCACCCCCTTAGGTTCAGGTGTGGACCACAGAACTCCCTCAGCTGAAAGGGAGAAATCCCTCCCCCAGGGCCCAGCCTATTGTTCAAGGTCAACTCAGACCCTGCTGCTGAGAACCTCAAACACTCCATAGAAAGCAACCAGTGCTAGCTACCAGGCAGCTCTTGGAAAAACTAAGCCAAGTGAACAAAGCCTCTAGGGTATTCAAATGCAAAACTCTGAGAGTCAGCACCTCCCCCAATAGAAGATCCTAGGAAAATGAAGAAAGGCCAATAAAAAGGCAGGCCTATGGACAAATACTTAGAAGAAACAGATTCTAACCCAGAGAGATCTAACACTTCTGAGGAGACTATGAATTGGTCTCTAGCCCAGAAAGACTTCCTTGAAGAAATCAGGAAGGAGTTTAAAAATCAATTGGAAAAATTGAGAAAAGAAACTCAAGAAATAATTAGCACCTTGCAAGTGAAAATTAACATTTTGCAACAAGAAAACAAATCCTTGGAAAATACAATTAGATAAATGAGAATAATTCAGATCCTCAGTTGGAAAAATGCAAAAAGAAAATAATTCTCTCAAAACTACACTTGAACAAATGTAAAGTACTTCAAAAATAGAATTGACCAATTGGAAAAGGAAGTTGCCAAAGGTAAATGACGAAAATTCTTCTTTAAAAAAATGGTATCTGTGGAAAATAATGACTTCATGAGACAAAAAAATTATGTTAAACAAACCAAAATATTTAAAAAAAATAGAAGAAATGGGAAATACCTCATCAGCAAAACCACTGACTTTGAGAATAGATTGGCAAGGGACAACCTAAGAATTATTGATCTTCCTGAAAACATTGAAGAGAAAAAAAAGCCTGGACTTAATATTATGGGATTTAGTGATGGAAAATTGCCCTGATATCATGGAACTGGAGAGAAAAATAGCTATTGGAAAAAAATACTTCAATCCTTTCCTGAAAGAGTTCCTAAAATGAAAACACCAAGGAATGTTTTGGCCAAATTCCAGAACTATCAGGAAAAAAAAGAGAAAATCCTGCAAGCAGCCAGAAAGAAGCAATTTAAATGCCAAGGAGCCACAGTAAGGGTTATGCAGGACCTGCCTGGCTGCATCAGCATTAAGGGACTGAAGGGCTTGGAATGAGATACTGCAAGAAGCAAGTGATATTGGAATGCAGCAAGAATCCACTATACAGCAGAGCTAAACAGTAAATTTGGACATCAAACAGGAGGCTCAAGGGACACAAGGAAAGGTAAAAAAAAAGGGAGGGTAAAGGAAAAAAAAAACTTCTATCCAATAAGATGAAACTGGTTATATCCACACCTTAGAGAAAGATTCTCATAACTCTTGAGAATTGTAACTCAATTAGACAGAATATAATTATCCAGAAGTGATAGACAGTCATGGTGTTTCTGTGAATTAGATAGAATGATGTAAAAACAAGACCTCTTTAAAAAGGGGGACAGTAAGGAGACCTAAGGATGGAGGAGACTGAATGGGGTAAATCTCATTACATAAAGAGGTACAAAAGACCCATTGTAATAGAGGGGAAGAAGGGAGGAGGTGAGAACTACCTGAATCTTCATCTCATCAGACTTGGCTTAAAGTTAACTTACATACACTCAATTAAGTTAAGGGGGACAGGGAGGGGGAGAAAAAGGGGAACAGAAGAAAGGGAAGGAAGAAGGGGAAAAGGGAAAGGGAAAAGAAGGTGGGGTTGATATATTAGGGCAAACACAGTGAAGGTGGTGGTATTCAGAAAAAAAAACACTGGGGAATGTGGATAAAGGGAAAAAGGGGAAAAATACAGAGAGAAGATAGCATGGAGGGAAATAAAGAGTTAGTAATTATAACTTTGAATGTGAATGGGATGAACTGTCCCTTAAAAAGTAACCAAAATAGCAGAGTGCATTAAAAGCCAGAATCCTACAACATGCTGCTTACAAGAAACTCATTTGAAGCAGAGAGAAACATATAGAGTAAAGGTAATAGGTTGGTGCAAAATATATTTTGCTTCAGCTGAAGTTAAAAAAGCAGGGGTAACAATCCTTATCTCAGACAAAGCAGCTGCAAAAATATATAGCATTAGAAGAGATAAGGAAATTATATCCTCCTAAAAGGTATCATACACGATAAAGGGATTTCAATACTGAATATGTATGCACCAAATCATATAGTATCCAAATTCTTAGAGGAGAAGTTGAAAGAGCTACAGGAAGACATAGACAGCAAAACTCTATTAGTGGGAGACTGTAACTTCCCATCTAGATTTAGATAAATCTAATCATAAAATAAACAAAAAGGAAGATAAGGAGGTAAATAGATTGTTAGAAAACCTAGATATGATAGAGTTATGTGGGAAACTGAATGGGGATAGAAAGAAATATACTTCTTTTATGTAGTATATGGCAGTTACAAAAAAATTGAACAAGAAAGAGATGGAGAACATCACTAAAAATGAACGATATGATTTTGATTACATTAAATTAAAAAACTTTTGCACAGACAAAACCACTGTTACCAAGGTCAAAAGAAATGTAGTAAATTGGGAAACAATTTTTACAACTAGTTCTTCTAACAAAGTACTCATTTCTAAAATATAAGAGAACTGAATCAAATTTTCATAAAAAAACAAGCCATTCCCCAATTGACAAATGGTCAAAGGATATGCAAAGGCAATTTACAGATGAGGAAACCAAAGAGATTCATAGTCATGTGACAAATTGCTCTAAAACAGTAATTATTAGAGAAATGCAAATTAATACATCTCTGAGGTGCCACCTCATACCTCTCAAATTGGCCAATATGACCTACAAGAACAATGATCAATGTTGGATGGGATGTGGGAAATCTGGGACATTAATGCATTGTTGTTGGAGCTGTGAACTTATTCAACCTCTCTGGGGAGCAATTTGGAATTATGCCCAAAGGGCAAGAAAAATGTGCATACCCTTTAATCCAACAATACCACTACTGGGTCTATACCCTGAAGAGATTATGAAAAAGGGTAAAAACATCACTTGTACAAAACTATAGCCCTATTTGTGGTGGCAAAAAATTGGAAATTAAGTGAATGCCGTTCAATTGGGGAATGGCTTAGCAAACTGTGGTATATGTATGTCATGGAACACTATTGTTCTATTAGAAACCAGGAGGGATGGGAATTCTGGGAAGCATGGAAGGATTTGCATGAATTGATGCTGAGTGAGATGAGCAGAACCAGGAAAGCACTGTATACTCTAACAGCAACATGAGGGTGATGATCAACCTTGATCGACTTGATCATTCCATCAGTGCAATAATCAGGGAAAAATTTGGGGCTATCTGTGATGGGGAATACCATTTTTATCCAGAGAAAGAATTGTGGAAGTTGAAGAAAAACCAAAGACTATTTCCTCAATTTAGGGGAAAAACAGTTATCTTATTATGTAATTTTGCTAATTCTTATACTTTATTTTTCTTCCTTAAGGATATGATTTCTCTCTCATCACATTCAACTGAGATCACTGTATACCATGGAAACAATGTAAAGACAAACAGACTGCCTTTTTTGGAGGGTAGGGGGAGGGAAGCAAGACTATTGGAAAAATTGTAAAACTCAAAATAAATAAAATATTTCTTTAGAAAAAGAATAGGAGAGAAAAAAGAAAAAAGATCCAGGACTATTCATTAAGGTAATTAAATAATCAAGAGAGTTCAATGTAATGAAACCTCAGGTAGTAGATAATATCTAAGAAGAATGGAAATGTTGATAGAATCAGAATCTGAAAATGGTGAGAAAATATGATAACTAAGAGAAAATCATTCAATCTGGTGATTATTTTTTGTCCTAACTTTTGAGAAACCCTTTTCAGTTGAGACGTGATATTGGAAGCTGATCTCCAGGGATTTGAGAAATAAGGAGTAAACATGAAGTAGAAATAATTGATGTAGGTTTTCCCTTTTGTTTAATTGTTTAGGACTGTGACTATGAAAGGAAGAAAAGTTGTAGAATGATAACTTTAGGATCAAACTTTTAAGGTGGAGGGGGCTGTAAAATAATTTTAGGTAATAGGAAAAATGTCCATTGGAAAAAATAAACTGAAATTTAGACTATTTGGAGGATTATTGAATGGTTAAGCTCCAATAGAGAATGGGAACATAATGGAGAGATAGGATTTAATAAGGGGTACAAGAATAATAGAATCTTTCATTTTTTGTGTACCCTACTAGCACAGTGCCTACCATGACTAGATCTTATTATATATTATTTGGTTGTTTAGAGTAGAAGGTCTCTTCTCTGAAGGAAAGTTCACATTGGAGTTGGATGATCTCTTAGTAGAGGGAAGGATGAGGAGATCCTCTGCCAAGACAAAGGAACTTGGAAATGCTTTGAGAGAGGCTCAGCTCACCCCCAGACTAGGTCAAAGGACCACGTGCTAATTTTCCACAATTCCCATTAAATTTTACTATGCTCTTCCTCTTCAAATTAGGTCCACATTATAACCCAACAGTGGAATGTAGATTCCTTGCTAGGGATAATTTGTGATATTTTTCTTTGTAAAGTAACCAGTGAGTTGCCTATATTAATTATTGCTTAAAATATTTTTTCAGATCTAAATTCTTTAAACCTTGGTCTGTCCCCATTCCTACTTTGTTATCAGGAGAAATAAACAGTTGAAGACTTAAGATCTTGATGAATACCACTGAAAAGTGGTGAAGCAGGAGGATTATTGAACTTAGTATCATAGAATCAGAGGATAATATCCTTAGAGCCAAAAGGAGACTTCAGAAACTATCAAGTCAAAGACTTATTTCAGAGAAAAGGAAACTAAAACTCAGAGATTAGCCATAAGTAACCTAGAGTCTCAACAGCTAGTGTCTGAGATAGTATTTGAACTCAGATTTGTTTCTAAGTTCAATGCTCTCTAGTCACTGTATTCCTCTTTCTCATCAGGACTTGAATTCAAATGCAAGGTCTGACTCATATTACATGTGTCTTCTAGTATGTCCCCTCTTGCTTCCTGGTCTTCAAGTGCCTTATTTGTAATATTAGAGAAAGACTAGTGTACTTCTAGGTTCCCATGTTCTCTCAAAATAGAACATTATGGTCCCTATTTCTGGGGGTACTAATCTCCTCTCAACAGAGAGTGTGTCCTTTCTATGTTCTCTGACAAATCAAAGGGAGCCAGAGTATTTGCATGAAGCCTGTTTATTGCTATCAACTTTAGAAAGAGAAGAATCAGGTCTCTGATCAAATGCTGACAAAAATGATACCTCCTATCCTTCATATTCTCAGCTTAGTATCGAATAGGCAATGTAACTTAAAGTACACTAATCTGGCCTTTAAAGGTTTTCATTGATCTAATCAATGCTAAGACCTAAGAAAATTGACTATCCCATTAAAGAGATATGAAGAGTTGGTAACTGACTACTCCTCTGTGATATAGCTCTAGTGGGAAGATAAATGATGCGGCATCTCCATGGCCAATTTCAGTCCAATACACATTGAGGCAGGAAATCTTTCTGATTTGGTTTCTTCTTCTTCTTATTTCTTCACTCCACTGCCAACAGGAACTAGATTTGGCCAAGTATTTTATACTAAGATTGCAGACAATTTCCAGAAAGAAGGGTTAATTCTCCAGGTTTAAGAGCAAGGATAGAGGCTCAAATGGCTGGGCTGCTTTCATCCCTAGCTTGTCTTGGCTTTGCTTTGTGTGGAATCTGCATTTTGCCATCTCTGAGCAATGCTGTTGTAAGGGGGAGAATCGCTGAACTCTGTAACATCTTTGAGGCAACCATCATCTCATAGGCTCATAGATCGAGAGCTTGTTAGGGACCTTAGAGATCAAGGAATCCAATCCTTTCATTTCACAGATCAGAAAACCATACCCAGAGAGCTAAGGTGAGCTGTCTGAAGGCAACAAGTAGAATGTTGGCATTTGAACCCAAGTTTACTCACAAAAAGTCAATCTCCTTCTTACTTCACTACCTGGCCTCTCAAGTCTTAATTAATAGACCTTGTCCTGAGGAGAGTTTTGATTCAAATCCTGCAATACCCTTTTAGTCCCTCAGTTTCCTAATCTAGAAAATGGAATAAAACACAAGTTTAATCCACGCAAAGGAAGTGCATTCAATATTTTAAAGCCTCAGAGACATGCACGCTACTGTTATCCTACTTCTGTCTTTGAAAAACCATATATATATGTACATATATGTATATATGTACATATCTATGTATTTAAAATGGAGGAGTCAGGAAATAGTTTTTTATTCAAATTGAATGATATTGAACCTCTTTGATCCTTGAAAGTCCAATCACTGAGCAGTCAAGTTACCCAAGGCACCCCATGCTCAGGAGCTACCATTCTTTTTTTTTTTTATAAAAAGCTAATTTATTATTTTTTTCCTTTCAAATTGTAAATCTGTCTATACCACATGTGGTTGGGTAAGAAGTTCTGGAATAGGAAAAGTTGTACCAGCATCTTCAAATTATTGAGAAATTCCTGTTCAGGAAGGGCACTTACATACGAGACGAATATTTGTTCTTTTGAAATTTCCTTTTATGGTAGAATTGACATTATGCATAGCTTTTTAAATATTCTGACACATTAAAAGATCATTTTATGTTGTTTTGATGGTGCCATAGTCAGATTATAGGAGGATTTTTGTTCACACAGATTACCCACAGCAAAACCGTAGGTTTTTTTTAAATATCCTGCTGCGCCCAGTGCAATAAATCTTAAGGAACTGTGGACGAAAAGCCAAATTACTCAGACTGAACTTTATATGATATTCTTCCCTTATTTTGAAGTCTCTAGCTTTCCATTAATTCATGGTTTTCAATTTTCTGAAGGATTTTTTTCCTGTCTAAAAACCCTAAAATTAGGGTTCTCATTCCAAATACTTGATGAAGTCCAGTCAGTAAGTCAGCTCATCCATGGACATTAGGCAAGCACTTGGGAAAGTCAATCCAGTGATGGGCAGGGGTCCACTGTGTCCCCAATAAATTGGGTGAAGTCTGCTAACTCAGCCTTGATGGAAATTTCAGGCCTCTCTGTCACAAGTGCACAGCAGAATGCTTTTTTTTAAACTGATGTGATTCTTCTTGTCTTATCCTTTGGGGATTTAAGGTAAATTCTGTTGGAAATGGGGCATGGCTTTGTCTAGGCAGATGGAACACTGTTGGCAATAGTGACCATTCTTCTTACTCTTGCATCCCTTTCCTCCAAGAAGGAATATATTTGTATTTATCTCACTTGTGGTCTCATCTTAACCTTGTGTGAACTGAATTAATTTTAGTCATGGCATGGAGGTCTAGAAAGCCTTCTTCTATATAAGGTTCAAAATCAATTGTTCTCGTCCTTGATCCCTCTGTTCTGTGTGTTTTTTAAAGCTTTAAAATTTCGAATGTGCAGTGGAAAGAACACTGTCTCTGGAATCCTGGGTAATATCACCCTTGAAATGACCTGTAAGGCCTTGGACAAATTACTTCATTTCCCTGGGTCTCAGTTTTCTCATGTATAAAATTAACAGACTGGGCCAGTTGGTATCTGAAATTTCTTCCAGCTCCAGACCTATGATCCTATGGATGGCAAGCTCAGTATGAGTTAAGCGAGTAACAAGGTGATCCAAAAATGTTCACAATATGTAGAGACAGAAAACTCCAAGAAGAAGGTTCCAGAGACATTATTCTGTTTTAGAGGACATCTGATCTTTATTTTCTCTTCCAGGTAATTCAGAGATCAGGGGAAGAGCAATGCAGATGGTGAAGGTTACGGATTTTCAATAGCAGTAACAACAATAAAATACTAACTAGCATTTATAGAATCGAAGATATGCAAAGATCTTAAACCATATAAATGCTCACAACAGTCACGGGAGTTAGATGAGACTGTTGTTAAGAACAAGAAAATAAGGATATTAGCCTGCAGGTTAGACAGAGTGGCTATGTTGGCTAGCTTCAAAGGAATGCATTTAAAAGACTGTCATTGGGGACAAAAAAAGGGGAGTGCTATTTAGCCCAAGAAGGAAGAATTAGGAAAAATGCATGAAAATCAGATATTGGGCCACTGGGCTTGAGAAAAATAAATGTCATGGCTAGAATTAAATTAGTTCACAAAAGGTTAAGATGAGACCACAAGTGAGATAAATACAAATATATTCCTTCTTGGAGGAAAGGGATGCAAGAGTAAGAAGAATGGCCGCTATTGCCAACAGTGTTCTACCTGCCTAGACAAGAGGATTTACCTTAAATCCCCAAAGGATAAGACAGGAAGAATCATATAAGTTTAAAAAAATTTTAAAAATTTCAAATACTAGCATTATCCCAAGTGGAATAGATGACCTCAGTAGGTAATTGATTTCATTCTCCTGGATGACCATTGGATGGGTATATAGTAGTAGGTAGGGTTCTTTTGGGCTAAAAATCAAACTATATGTTAGCCAAAGCCATTTCCTATCCTGATAATTGGTTATTTTTAAACTTTAAAAAACTTTTATCAGTTCACTTACTTAAATTCTTCCCCTTACTTGGTCTTTAATATTTAGATGACACTCAATTTGGCTTTAGTTTTGTCCTCTGTGCTCATGTTATCTTCCTGTTGTTTCCTATTTGGCCATCCCTTGAACTTCTATTTCTACCTGAATGATGACATTTATTTAGCTTTTCAATATTTTGTATGTTGCATATATAAAGCAGTTAATCAATGTTTACTGAAATCAATTTAATTTAATCAATAAATCAATCCTCTATTAGATGCTTAAAATGTGTTAAGCATGTTGCTAAACACAGTCGATAACTGCCCCTGCTTTCAGAAGCTTCCAGTTTGTCTAGACATGTACAAAACATAAGCAGCATAGACGTCTCATTTTATAGGGGCAGGTGTTATCATTTGGAGTAATCAGGAATCAGTAATGATTTTATATAGATGCTGACTGAGCTGAGTCTTGAAAACTAGAGATTCTAAGAGGCAGTAGTGGTAGCTAGGACAAAGGCATGGGCAAGTGAGATGCTTTTCTGGTTTAACGAAAAGGAAGAAGACGAGTATAGGCGTAACACTGAGAATGTGAAGATAATAATTTGTAATGAAGTTGGGAAAATAGATTGGGTCTCAGTTGTAAAGATCCTGCAATGTTAGAATACTTTCTAGTTGATCCTAGAAACAAGAGGGAGCCAACATGGAGGAGGAGATGCATTGGAATAGGGAGAAACTGGAGTTAGAAAGAGGTCTTTGTGTTATAGTCCAGGTAAAAGGGAGATGAAGGAAGAAACTAGAATAATATGAACAGAGAAAGGGAGGCAGGTGCAGTGCTACCAAGTTAGAAAAGACAAGATTTGCTAATTGATTTTTTGCGTGGCTGATTAAGAGTAGAAATTGAGGATGACACCAAAGTTTTTCTCTTGGGTTACAGAGAAGATGATAGTGACCCTGAGAGAGAAAAGGGGAAAAGATAAAAAAATAGTTTTCATTGGAGTTCAAGATTCTTAAAAAATGTCCAACAGGTAGTTGAACACATGGAACCAGAGATCAGGAGAAAGACTAGATTTGGATGCATGGATCTGGGAATCGCCTGCATTGAGATGTTAATTAAACTTATAAAGTAGAATGAAGGTGTGAAGTGAGAGAATATATATAGATGGGATGACAGAAGACAAAGCACAGGGAAGACATAATATCTCTCAGATACCATGGGGCTGGTTTGAACCTCGGCTGATTCTTCAAATTCTTTCTACCAAAGATGATATCTGTGTTGTAGATTGCAAAGAAAAACAATCCTCATCAAGTAATAGATGGTAATGATTTTAAAATTGAAATAAAAGTTAATTTAAAAGCAAAGAATGTGATGAATGAAATTTATGGAGAATTTCTTTTATTCTCTTTGTATCCTCCTGGAATTATAGAACTCCTCTGTCAAGTCTACAAAACAGAATTAAGTGATGACTTGAGTAATGAACTAGATAATTCAGACAAAATTGAGTTTTGTTTCCCTGAATTATCTGGCTTACCAATTTGTAGAGTTTTACTCAGTTTAGAAAGTATTCAGCAATTGTGAAGAATCTCTAGTATCATTATTCCTGTCAAAGGATAATTTGGGGATATGAAAGGGGATATGGTCCCTGAAACATAATACAGGCCAATACTCATAGCCATCTCTATTGTGCAATATATTAAACCTCCTACAGGATAATGCATACTTATCCTAAAAGATAATAACCCCCTGGATTGTTACACATTTAATCATCTGAGAGACATGCAGACACTGAATGGTTTTTGGTCTCAATGGAGTTCAAGTATAATATGAAATGCACATCTTACCAATGAGCCCAGGAAAATTTTAAAAAAATCATTTTGCTATTCGATGAATCATTTTTATATCTAACAGTTTATAATGCATACAAGATTATCAAATCTCTATTCTAGAAATTTCCAGTTATGAGAGCCAATAACTTTTCCATTTGATTTAAACAAAAGTTTCTTCCATTTTCCAAGATCTTTCACATCTTGGGTAAACCTTATATTTTTACATTTCCACAGTTAAAAATTATTTCTTAATAGAAAATAATATTTGATGAATGAAATGCTGGAAGATTTTCTTTTTGAGTATAATGCCAGTGAAGTCATTAAAAAAAACAAATTTTATTTTGTTCCCAGGACTGTTTGGAATTGGAAGAAAAGGAGGACCATAGTGGTAAATGGAAACTGGCTTAATAAACTGGTAAATAATTCTAATATCTTGTGTCAGTTCATCATTATCTTAAAAGATTTTTTTTTCTGTGCACTCCACTTACAACCAGATTAAAAAGTACTGAGAAATGAGTCCTTCATTTTCAATCTATTAGAAGGAAAAATACCATGTCCAAATAGACATCAGAGTTATAGAAATTCAAGAAACGTCACATGCCATATGAGCTGATATCTTTTTTGTTGAACTATCCCCGTATAACAAACTCCCAAGAAGGCAGTCAGTCTTTGAGACCTTCAATAAGAGAGCCCACCACCTTCCAGGGTGGCCAATCCTACTTTTGCAAAACTGTTATTGCTACAAAATATTTCCTGTAGGGTTGCCTTTTTGCAACTTGTGATGCTTGCTTCTGGTTTGGCCCTCTAATATCATGTAATTCAACTTGTTATCAAGCACTCCTCTCCTGTAATGCTATAGCGGATGATAATATTAAAAGGGGACAAATGCCATTCCCATTCCTCTCTATAGACATGCTGGATTCTACAGATCAACTAAAAATTGAGCCTCTTCTTAACGCCCTCTAAAAACTTCTTTCCCAGTAGACCTAAGGTAAGTACATAGAACCCTCTGCACTCCAAATTCCACCCCCACCTCCATATGGAAGAATGGCAACCTAACACAACCTTTTGGTATCTGAGCCCATATTCAGATAAACTTGACTGAAAACAATGTCATATATACATAAATATATATTATATAACATATATAATATATATATATACATTTAATATATAAATATGGACAAATGTTTATTTTGACCCTTTTTATCATATCTAACAAATGAAGTCCTTTTGATTATATCACATTTATGAAGTGGGCACAGGAGATTCAATATGGGGACATGACCCAGCCACCAGTTACATGGAAAAAATGAACGAAAAGGTACGTCTCGGCAGCAAGACCTAGTGATACAGATAAAATACCCGAGACAATCAATGCCCTCAAAGAGCTTATATTCCAATCACAAAATATCACAAAAGTGAGGGGGGCAGTGGAACTTATATTTTGCTCTTTGTCATAGATTACAAACAAGATGGGTGAAGGAGAGCTACAGGGCTCTCGTGATAGTTTCTTCCATTTTGAGTGAGCATTCATTTTGAAGAAGTTTTATTTTTCCTCTCCTTCATCCTCTATAGAGTAATATCTTTGTCACTTCCCTCCTGCTGTCCCTGGTTCTATCCTCTAGGGCCAAGGAGAACCAGCCAATACCCACTTGCACTTGACAGCCTTCAAAACACTTGAAAAAGAGCTGTCATGGTCATGTGAAATCTTTTCTTTGCCAGACTGAACATCCCTTTTCCTTCAAGCACTCAGTCAATTAGAAATTATTACTGGATCCTCATATGACATGCACTCGAGCCCCTTGCCTTTCCTGCTGCCCGCCTCTGGATACTTTCCAGTTTAGCAATGAAAATGTGTTCCTTAATTAATCTTTGGAGCTCATTTCATTCAAGCCCTTTGATTTACAGATGACAAAACTAGTTTTAATGATTAAGTGATTCTTTTAAATTACATAACTATTTAATCTAGGGGTAGCTGGGCACAAGAGAGCATATTTTGCTTTGCCTGGAGTCAAGAAGATATGGTTTCTGACATGCATTAGGCTGTTTGACCTGGACAAGTTTCTTTTGTTTGCTTCAGTTTCCTCATCTGTAAAGTGGGGATGATAATTACCTTCCTTGGTAGGAGGATCCAATGAGGGAATATTGGTAAAATGCTTAGCATTGTGCCTAGCAGATGTGCTATATAAATGTTGTGAGTGAAGATCCAGGAATGACAGGCAGGCATCATCCACATTCTCCCTTCTCCACCCATTCACATAGACAGTCAATGGGTGAAATTATTGAAGAAAAGATAATTTCAATGTTGAATACTACCCCAGACAGACTGCTTGGCTAAAAGATACTTGATAAATATTTAAAATTAATTTGATATTCCATTTTTAATTTTTCCTTGACTTTGGGGTATACTTCTCCTGATCTCTGTCTCCTTAGTTGTCTTCAGGTTCAGCTCAAACACTTCCTTCTATAAGAAGTCCTTGCCCGACTTATGACCAGCTGCTGGGCTTTCTGCCCATCCTTGCTTGTTGCATTTGCTTTGCCAATATTTTATGTATAAATATTTCCATACTCATCTCCCCTTGGCAAGAAAACATAAACTCCTTGGGAGCAGAGACTGCTCCGATAGAGTCTTTGATATAGCCCCAGCACCCTAGCATAGAGCTTGGAAACAATGGGTGCCCAGTAAATGCTCTTTGCTCTGACTTGGAATCCTGTCTTAGGTATTTAGCTAGGCATATGATCCTTGGTAAAACATCTCACTTCCCTAACATTCTCTTTTCTTATTTGTAAAAAGGAATATCCTATAATCTTTTTCAGGGTGTTATATCAAATGAGATTGTGAAAAATGCTTTGCAAACATGCATTTAGATGAGGCCTCTTATTATTATTTTTATTATATGAAATCTAGCAATTTGCTGCCTGTAATAACTCTGTGATAAAATGTGGGAAACATTCCAAAAGATATTAAGGAATTTAAGCCTGTGCAGAATAAAGGCATTAGACACTTTTACAGAATTCTTAATGCCTGAGATTGGGGCCAAGAGATGTCAGTCCTCACCACCCTAAGTCCCCAAAGAGAGCAGAGAACAGACCCAATTACCTTATTAGGACCTGGCAACTGCCTATATTTTCTCACTTAATTAAGCTAATGAGTAAACCATATGATATTTTTAGCATGAGGAGGGGCAATAATTTGGGGGAAATGAATTAAATAAATTAGAAAATCTGTTTCCTAAATTGATCTTCCTTGGACTCTTTACTGACTACACACAATTAATCAGTTGGAAAATTGGAGTGGCTGCAACTTTTACCCTCTGCTTTGGAAAATCAATCATGGTTCAGTTAGTGGTCTAACTTTTCATGGGATTCAAGTTTCCTTTCAATTTCCATCAAGCCATAAAAACCCAATGATTCCATTATTATTTTACATATAAATGTTTACAGATTTATACATATATCTACATATATGTAGATACATATTACATATAGACATATACTTAGCTATATACCTTATTGGAATCCTTATATGCTCATTCAGGGAAAATGACATACCTATATGTTATATATATAGCTATAGATATTTATAAAACCTCTATATCTCTGTATCAATGAATATGTATATATATGTATATATTTATATATACACACACATCAATGCAAATGCACATAGGTATGTATCCATCATCTATCTAATCTATTCCCCAAGAACTTAATTTTCCCAATAGAGCTTACATTTTAATGTACAGGGTAAGAAGCATAACAGGTAGCCTCAACCTGAGTAGGATATTTTGACTGTGGGCTGTGTATGGTGCCATTATGTGACCCCCTGGAAGAGGAGAAACCCTGGGCAAGTGGTTTGAGGATGCTTCTAAGGACTTAGAAGTGGTGGTGAAGAGGGAGGGGGAGCTCATCTCATTACACTTAAGGACTACATGTGCTTTCAATCTCCCTCCCATTTCCCAAACAGTCCGGCTGCCAATGCTTTGATCTTATTGCTGATGAGTCAGGTCAATGCATGACCTGCAAGACTATCAGTCTCAAAGTAGAAAAGCAGTTTAACTGTCTTAAATAAGCATCTTGTCTGAAGTATTCAGATATGTGCTTTTGGACATACACAAATATATAACCATATATGTGGCGTGGATTAGCAATAACAACACAGTCCCTTTAATCAGTC
The DNA here is from genome assembly GCF_037893015.1 of Macrotis lagotis. Classification (NCBI taxonomy): domain Eukaryota; kingdom Metazoa; phylum Chordata; class Mammalia; order Peramelemorphia; family Peramelidae; genus Macrotis; species Macrotis lagotis. The sequence continues at coordinate 15,094,693 of NC_133661.1, forward strand.
AAATGGTGTGACCCTTGTCCTGTCCTTGTTTGTTCTGTTTTTCTGGACGGACTGACTTCAATTTCACCACTTCAATCTCTTCTTTCCCCTTACACTTGGAGTAGGGCAGCTTTGTAACCCAGTTCTGTACTAGGCTCTATCCTGGCTTTGGTAGCTTGGGAACTTCTCAGTGTGATAGGAAGCATTCTGAGACTGGTAGGTACTGGCACAGCCAGTACTGACCTACTTCGGAAAGAGGGAGTTTCAGCATCTATCACTGGGACTTACCTATATCAATTAAATCTCAGGTCTGAATGACTACAATAACAACGATAAAAGAAAAGAAACCCCAAAGAAAGCAGTCTGAGGTTTTATATGCTTATTTATTTTTCCTGCATGTCCTTGCAAAAGCAATTCTCTCACATCTGGATGCCATTACCCTTTAGAATCCCTAGCTTTAAGAAAAACCCAGATGTTGCCTAAATTTGACTTTTTTTTCTAAAGACTTCTATCTGTGCCCTTAGTTTTGATGCTTCCTCTCTCTTGAAATTGATGCGATTTTTAAATATTCTTTGTCTTTTCTTATATATTTAGATATTTCCATTCACTTATATAGATTTTCAATCTGGAAGGGCCTTAGAGATCATCAAATAAGACAACTGAGGCATGCGAGGTTGTGATGTCTTTAGGGTCACATGGTTAGTACCTATCTGAGTCTGGATTTGAACCCATCTCTATCTGATTCTAGTTTCAACATGTTCAGCATGGGTGCCTATACTGTGCTCTACAAGAAAAAAAAATTGTAATAGATCAAAGGAAACATGAGATGTGCAAATTTAGAGATCGCTCCACTCCAGATGTTCATATTGGCTATTTGTGCCCAGAGTGGTTGAGCTTTCCAAGCTCATATTGGTCTGATCAGTCATAGGAGGGTACACGATACCTTGACCTTAACACAGTGATGTCATTTTGGTCTTCAAGAGTGAAGGACAGCAACCAACCAACCAACCAACCAGCCTAAAATAGTTCTTGTAACATAGTAGGATTAATAAACGTTAGTCGACTGCCTGACATCTAGTTTCATTAAAAGAAGGTTAAAATGAACTAGTGATATCTTATGAACATGCTTAAGCTTGTCCCAATCTAATAACGCAATGAAAGCATTTGAGCTGGAAGTCACTTGATCCAGTTTCAAATTATAGCTCTAGTCCTTATTACACATATGATCTCAGGTAAATCATTTAACAATGATGTAGGTCTCTTAGATTATAGATTATAATTATAATCTCTTGCATCTCCAGATCAATGATTCTATCTATCTGAAATTCTAAATCTAACTCTGCATATTGAATAGCTTTCAGATCTGTCATACATTTAAGGCAAACAAAAATCAGGAAATATAAATAGTACAGGATGTTTTCATAGCTAATTTCAATTTGATTTTATTTTTTTCTATATTAATATTCTTTAAATATCAATAATGATATAGAAACCATATGGGATTCCTGCCAAATACTTAAAGTTTAATGTGGATATGTTATATACATCATGATGGTATTAATGATCATTTCCTGTTAAAAATAGTGACTTTTTAAAATCATTTTTACAATGAAAAATAAATGGAAATAAAGATTATGTTGGTAGAAAATTTGTTTGGTGGGTGATAAACTCTTTTGATAGTCTCATCAAGCATAAAAGTACTCCTTAAATAACTGTGCATAGAAAGAGGGGGATAGTAAAGCAGATTAAGAGAATTAGGAAATAATACAAGGAAGATTCATAGTGAAGTGAATGGTACATAAAATTTTTAAGGATCTCTACCATCTAGTTGTGATTTTGCCATCACAAGCTGAGTGACTTCGAATAAGTCATTTCATTGGTCATCCATTTTCTTATTTGTACATGGGTAGATTGAATCTACCTTTTCTTGATGGCAAGGATTATTATTTTTTCATATTTTCTTGTATTCTCAGAACCTAGCAAAGGCCCTGAACACATTACAGGTGTCATGTAGAATTAAGCTGACCTGCAAAAACTTCTTTGTACTTCTGCCAAATTCACATTTTATTGGACAAAATAAGTCACAATGTGAGAGAAAACCCATAAGAGGATGAGGAAAAAAAGGACCTTAGAGATAGTATACAACTGCCTGTTCGAGGATGCAATATACAGAAAATGTGTTGTACCTTGGTTTAGATTACAGGAAGAGTCAGAGTTTGAACAAATCTGATTTAGATTGCATTGCTTTTCCTCCACCACACTCCTGTGACATCTTTTTTTCTGTGGGAATTTTTTACTGTTAAAATTAGGTAAGAGCTAGAGACAGAGGAACAGGGTTTTGCTGCAATAATGTCTATTAACCACCTCTTTAGCTGGTTAATTGAAAGTCAGGTGATTCTCAATCTGATTTGCTTCAAGTTTAGCAATTCATGGTCCATGTGATGCCAGAAGCAGAGATCCCATATGTTGGAACAACAGCAGTGTTTGGAAGAGTTTGTGAAGACTATCAAATTACTGATAAAATTCTATCTTAATATTTTGAGAAACCAGGCAGAATTTAATCTGAAGGATCTCAGGCAAGCTTTACTTCTCTCATGCTTGGGCTCATTGCTCCGCATCACCTGTCAGTATGGGAGGTAGGGAGGGCCCCTTTCCCCCATAGATAGGTCTAACTCTGCTCTAGGTGTTGTATTCACCCTTTAAAAGCGAAGCTCCTTGAGGGTAAGGACTTGTTTGTTTGTATTTGTATCTTAAGTACTTAACACAGCATCAAAAACATGGTAAGCATCTTTCTTTCCTTTTTTCTCCCTCCCATCCTTCCTTCCTTCACCTCCCATCTTTGATCATATGTTTGTGTGTATATGTGCATACACACACACGCCATAGTGGAATAATTCATTATCTATACTTGCCAATTATGTGTCTGCTAGAGAAAATACTATTCAGAAGCTTCTTTTTTCCTACTCAAATCCTCCATGTTTTGTAAAATGCTTCCTTCACCACAGTCTCTTTGTCTTCATACTTCAAAAGAATTAGTCATAGTCCATGATAAAATGCAAGTTTTTGAGGGAGGGGCTATGTTATCTTTAACTTGGCATCTTCAGTGTTTAGCAGAGATTTTGGCAAGTAGTATATACTTAATAAATGTGTATTGAGTGGTTCATTGATTATAAGTAATTAATTAAAAGGGTTATTATATACTGATATATGTTGATTATAAGTAATTAATTATAAGTAATAATTGAACCACTCTTCCTGACTTCATTTTCTTAAGTGTTATTTCTACTTCCTCATCCAGCACATAAAGCTATTGAAGTGAATGATAGAGATTTTTCACTCTCATTGCTGGTGGACGTGGATGAACAATCTGTTTTACTTCACTTCTCAGTGGTGTCTTTCAAGTCCATTTATGAAAAATAAAATCTTCAAATGTTAAAAATTACTCATCTGATTTCTTTCTATCTCTTTTTCTCTTTCTGCTAATTTTATTAGACAATACTATCCCAAATCTCCCACCATTCACCTTTGTAAGATTTTGCAAGATATTATCAATAAATAAGCATTGCCCTTGACTGTCATCTCTTCTCCTCTAGAAAAGACAACTCATATTTGTTAGTTGAAAATAGTCTGACTTTAGCTTCTTTTATGGTAATTTTTATATTATTTAAATTTCCCTAAAAGAATCAGAAAAGCCCATGCTATTGTCTAACTCTTGCCTTTAATTTTGCTCCTTTCTTATTTGTCATAGTTAACTGTTTATTTAGGTAGGTCTAAATGAACACATTGTCTTCTCTAACTCTATCATCCAAATTTTCATAACCTTAAATTGCTAATTTTTATTAATATTCTTAGCTTTAATATCCTGTAGAATCCTTTATATCTTCTCCCCCTTTAACAGCCTGATGAAACTTAGATTTACTTTCTCAGAATCATATTGTTTTAAATGCATAAAATAAAAATACATTGTTTAACTGGTGAAATCAAATATATTGAAATACATTTACCAAAATATATTAAAAAAATTATAAACCCATTCACTGACATCTATCCATAGAGCCCTGGTATATATCCACTCTGGTTTCTCCTTAGATTCTAACTTGCCCATCTCACCAATACATATTTATCTCTCCTTTCTATTTTGCTTTCTCATTTTTAGGCAGGTAGGAAGAAATATGATACTGTTTTCAAAAACCTAAAGGAAGGATAAGACTTGTTCTTAGTGACAGTAGGCAGAATTGTGGTCAGTGGGGAGGTGTTGGAAAGACAGAAATTTAAGATACATTTCTAGGAAACATTCCTTTTTTTATTAACTGAAGTTGTTTGAAAGTGGAATTGGCTAATTCAAAGAAGTCTCTCATGGTGAGTGAGATCCTATACTATACAATATTTCTCTTGGTGTGTACTTTTACATGAAAATGCTATTTGAACATATCATAAACTAATTCCTTATTCCCATTTTATGAATGTGGAAATAGAAGCAGGAGGTTTTGAAGTAAGTATTCAGATAAGAGACAATCCCAGAAACATTTGATAGCTATGATGATGATCAATGAATACAATCTTGATGATAGTCTAACATTAAAAGTCCTCAGAGCAGTTCACAATGTATTTGTTGCCTTAGTTTATAAGCTTACCTTCACTCTGAGCACAGAGGAAAACATAAGCGCCTCTTCAGACACTCCTCCAATGTACAATCTTTTCTGAAAGACCGGAGGATGGTCATTCTCATCCTGAATCTCAATGTACACTTTGGCTGAGTTGCCTGGGAGGGGAAAAAAATAGGTTTCTGTTGTATACACAGGTGAATAACCTTCAAAATTCTTATAGATTATAAAATGGGGCTCTGTTAGCAGAGAGGACAGCATGGATTATGCAACAAAGGATGTTTATTACTGTAGTTCAGTGATAGGGTTAATTATTTTAGATATTACTTAATTATCCCAAAGTCTATAAATAGAATATTCCCAAATATTGACCACCACTGGCATAATACTGGCTGACAATAATGCATTCCATTCCCATATATGACTGGATAAATTCTAGTGGCACTTTATCTGCTATTTAACCACATTTTTCCATTCTCATAAACCTATTTGGTCTACAGATCCAAATTTTTTCAGTGTCATTAACCAAAATCTATCTGAATGAATTTCTATAGCTATACATCTTAAAATAACAATATCCACTCCTATACTATGTCATATCTATATAGTTATAGGAAGAGATTCTGTCTATAAATACATTCTTTATATTTTTGACCTATATTTCTCAATGTTGAAATTGTCAGACTTTCTGGAATACCTAGATTCATGTCCTGCCTATATGACCCTAGACATGTTTCTTAGCCTCTTATTGCTTTGATTAACTTTCTCAGACTATATGGTTCCAAGAGGACCTCTGCACACTGATGAAATCAGAAGTCTAGTTAAAAAAATCAATATTACTTTTCTTCTTTTCTTCCCTCTTTCCTTTTTTCTTCCTTCTTTCCTTCATCCATTCTTTCATTCTTTTTACTTATTATTTCTTTACAGGATATATATATATATATAAACAGAAGTCTTGATGAAGAAACTAATTCTAGTCTTTAATGTCTCTATAACTTGTAGCCATAAAGAATTACCTGGGGGAGATCATGAGAATCTGAATAACTTTTTTTCAGGGTCAACCAGACCTTTTGGGTAAGAGGCATTACTTGACCTCATATTACTATGCCTCACTGTCTAACATTCTTTAAAGCTTCTCATATGGACACTTGTATTTGCCTTTACTCAGAGACTATATGAGTTGTATAGGGTCCATGGTCTGTATGTATGCCAGCAATGGGACTTGAACTGCATTCTATCTGTTATGCCACAGTGACTCCCTAGAAACCTCACTTGAAGAATGAGTAAACTGATTGTAGTATATGAATACTCTAGAACTTTCTGTGATACAACAAACAACAAATATAATGAATATAGACAAGCATGGTAAGTTTATATGAACTCATATAAAATGAAGTAAATAGAACCAGGAAAAAATAAGCTCAATAATTAAGATAAGAGAGAAGATCAGATAAGATTCTATAAATAGAAACAAGAGCAAAATAATCAAAACTGATTTAGCTATGTTGCGATGACTGCTTGCCCAAAATAGAGATCTAAGAAGACACGTCTTCCCCTTTCTCTTTCTCCTCCCTCCTCATGACCTTGAAGAGGTAGAAGATTTGAGTGTTCAACATTGCATAGAATATCAAACTTCTCTGGTGTGTTGGCCAGTTTTAGTGAAAAATTTCTGCCCTTCCTTTTTTCCTTCTTTATTTTTATTAATTTATTATTATTATATGTCAACTTCCTAGACAGGCATGTTGAATGGCTAGAGTGGGAAAAAGAGACATCAGCATTAAAAAAATTAGAGGATTAGATATGACTTGAAATCAGTCTTCCTTAATCCAAAATGAGATATACATGCATATAAAACACTGACATACTATATATAATCTATTGAATTATAACTAAAACTTTTCTAGGATTTCAGTTTTAAGAACCTCTTCGGAAACATCTTAAAATGACACTTTCTCTAAAATAGGGAAGATGGAATTTTATTTTCAGAATAAAAATTAGATTTGGGGCAAAATTGGGCAGCAAAACATAGACAGATGGAACTGGACCAAAATTCAGAAAAATTTGACCTAAAGATCTGTCTCTGTTTGACCCTACACAAGTCCTTTAATCTCCTTTCCTCAGGCGACCTCTTAAAATTATTCAGTTGAAGAGCAAATAATCAATCATTAATACATTATTTATTAAACCTGTTTTGTGTCAGCACTGAACTGTGATAAGTATATCAAGACAATTCTGAGGAAGAACAGCTATTGGGAAAGAAAATCCCTTCTAGAGAATTTCCATAAACAATGTTATCTGAGACCAGGTTAAAAAAATCATATCTGAAATTCACTTAATTTCATTGGAATTTTTCATGCATGTGACTTTTTGAAATTCTATCTAGAAAATACTCCAATCATTAAAATACAATAATTTAGAAACATAAGAAATCATATTTACATGACATATTTGATTATTATCTCATTATTTACATGTCTCTTCCTTCCTTCCTTCCTTCCTTCCTTCCTTCCTTCCTTCCTTCCTTCCTTCCTTCCTTCCTTCCTGCCTTCCTGCCTTCCTCCTATCTATCTAGACATATTACAATGAAACAATTTGGGAAAGTGAGTGTGGGTTAGTGGATTTTTGAACTCAGGACTTGAAACAAGGAGATTTGCTACTATAGTGACTTGGAATATCACTTCCCCTAACTGGGCTTCAATTGCCTCTTCAATAAAATAAAGGGGTTGGACTATTTTTGCCTTGAAGAATTCATCCAGTTCCAAGTCCTAGAATCCTCCAGAATTCTCTTATCAGTCCCACCACTGTCCTATTCATTATTATCGTAATAACTAACCTTTATACAGCACTTGAAAATTTATAAAATGTTATATCTATCTATCTATCTATCTATCTATCTATCTATATATATGTATATTATCTCATTTGATTCCACAGAGTAGCCCTATGATATTGGTGCTATAAGTATGTCCATTTTATAGATGGGGGAACTGAGGCTGAGAAAGGTTATTTGTCCAGGATACAAGCCTAGTAAAAATCTTACAGTAGATTTAATCTTAGTTCTTGATGACTCCAGAGGCCTTGCTGTATCCATGATGCTAACTAATGGACTAGTAGTCTACATGGTGTTTTGTATAGACAGAGAATGGAAGCCTGAGGATTCTCTGGATATTATCAGACCCACAACTGATTACCAGAGGGAATGTGAGTTCTCAATGATTAGCACTAAGAGACTTTTAAGTTTTAAGGAATAAAGTTATTTAATATTTTTCCTTAGAACCTCTTAAAAATATTGTCATATTTATTTACCTGTTTTCCAATGACATTTATCCTTAAGGAGGAAACATGCTTTTGAGAGGTGTTTTTGATGTGAATTACCTAATAACCACATGGGCATAATTACATTAGATTGGAATGTGAGCAAAACTTGATGCCCACTAGGAGGCTGTAATTAATAACTTATTTGGGAACTCTAGAAAAATAATCAGAATCTACAGGAAGAAGACATGATACTTACCACCTAATGTGGTCAGTCAGCCTGGTGGTTTCAATTTATATACATTTAATTAAGCAGGTTATTAGTAAGCCCCTCCTGGGGGCTTTTATGAATAGAGTCTGGAGAACTGCTGGCCTGGCACACATGATGAGTGTGTTATTCTAAGCAAAGTCTTCACCTCTAAAGTTACTTTCAAGTTCCAGATAACTGGCAAAGACTTTAAATTACAGAACAAATGTGAATCTGGATTAATAGCAGATTGTCTCATCTGGACTTTGTTCTATCCATAAAATAATATTTGTGGTTTTAAAAAGAGCTTCATTAGGAAAACACAGACCAAAACTAAAACCAGTCCTCTTAATGGAAATAAATAGGGTAGAGGTCTTCATTACTCACAGATTTGGTCATTATGTTGTTGACAACCAACATCTTCAGGATATTTGAATGGGGATAATAATGACTTAGAAGACACTACCAACTCATGTCATCATAGAAAAGTTCACTAAGTGGGTCTTTAGATGTAGGTATAATAGCTATTAGCAGGAGTTCCTTGATTCAGAGAGGTCATATGTATTTAATAGAGAAAGATGGTTACTTGGGAATTAATGTAGTCAACTTCTCTGATTTCATATTGATACCATCAAAAGCAGAAATTGCAAAGGGAGGCATGGTCACCCTTGGGATGTGATTTTGGACGTTAGAAGGGGATAAAGTAAATGGAAGCATATGATCTCATTTGACTATGTTTTTAACATTGGTTCTTAACAGCTCATTCTCTCTTCCACCTTCCCTTCTTTTTAGATGATACCACATTACATTTTGGGGCTGCTACGTGCTATAGTATAGAGAGTTTTGGTTCTAGAGATAGGAAGACTCATCTTTCTGAATTCAAATCTGGCCTCAGATACTTACTAGCTGTGTGACCCTGGATAAGTCACTAAACTTTATTTGCCTCAGTTTCCTCATCTATAAAATGAACTGGGGAAGGAAATAGTCAACCATTTCAGTATCATTACCAAGAAAACCTCAAATGAGGACACAAAGTCAAACATAACTGCAAATGACTGAACAAAAGTAACAACAACAAATATGGGGAAGCAGCTGACGGCAACCAGGATTACTCCGCTTCTAGACAACACAGGAAGTTTCCATTCTCATAACCCTCCAGAGTTTCTTTATTTTAAAGTTAACATTTCTTTGTGATCTTGGAATATTAGATCTCCAAGGTATCTGAGAGATTATCTAGCCCAAATCCAACACTTGGCACATAAAGGACGTAAGACATAGCTAGTAGAGTAGGTTTGCCTAAAGTCACATCTTTAATGATAGTGGCTGAATTTGACTTCAAATATAGGCCTTTTAGGTATCAAATTCACATTTCTTCCATTATGTACCACCAGGCCTCAGAGGTAGTTACTGTCAAAATCAGGAAATTTATGGGAAATAGAGATGATACATTTTAGATATTCCCTTGAGGTATCCTCATAAACCACTGAACATTTTATTTAATTTCAAAGCACACCTGTGTCCCCATTAGATGCCACAAAAATAGATACATATATCTATATCTATATCCATAACTATATCTCTCCCTATATATAGCCCATTAGTAGCTAGCAGACTGTACCTTGAGATGTGGAGATATTTATACATAACATTTTCTAAAAGCCTATTTACATCATTAAATATACTTTCAAAAATAAATACCACCTCAAAATAAGGTAGTTTATTTCTTGAGATTAACTAAAACACCCTTTAAAACACTGTCCACCAAACAACCTGATTTCTATATAACCTATCACTGTTTTATAGAAATTGTTGCATTTGAATGGATTCTAATCCAGGCTTTTATTTTTATTACTGGTAGACCTGGGCAAATAGATTAATTTCTTTCGGCCTCCATTTCTTCTTCTTTAAAATAAGAGGATTACATTAAATTAGGATTTTCTTTTTCTTGTAATTTTCCTTCATCTTCTGTTTTTTGTAAATGATAATATTAAAACCCAGGAGATATATAAGGGAAACATATTAACATGGGCTATCACTACTTCCCACGGGAGTTTAAAAAATGAAAACCAGTTGTCCCAATGAGACTAAAGAGCATAGAAATCAACTGAGCCAGCAAATACTTGAATTCGTTCTAAAATGACCAATATGGAGCTAAAAATCATCATTTGTGTAGGCCTCATTGGAGTTTTCTTGGAAAGGATACTGAAGTTATTTGCACTTTCCTTCCCCAGCTCATTTTATAGATGAGGAGACTGAGGCAAATAAAGTTAAGTGACTTGCACAGCTAGTAAATATCCAAGTCCAGATTTGGACCAAGGAGGATGAGTCTTCTGTCTCCAGGCTCAAAATCATCATTAGTTTTTTTTTTTGTTAGCTATATTGCAGAACAGGTTTACAGATGGTGATAAGTGGGGATATCACTCCAGCTAGTGGACTCAAAAAAATAATGCGTAGAAGGCTTGGTGAGATGACAAAATTGTACTATATTATTCCAAGATCACCTAAAATTAGATGCTCAAGAAGAAAACAGTTCAAGAATGGAATCGATTTATTAACACTTCAATAACAAACGATTTTCACTATTGAGTCAAGTGGAACCATATTATCTGGCCCTTCTCTTATTCTCTGATCTGCTTAGATATGAACTAGTAGAAACTACCCTAAAGAAAACACACACGGGATTAGCTTTGGAGCCAGGTCAAAGATGCGGGAGACACATTTTGGTGGTACAGTTCAACTTGGAAAACAAGAACAGTAAGGTATTGCATTATGGGGAAAAAGCTGGAAAGAAATGATACTGAAAAGAAAGAGAATTGAGAGAGCATCACGTACTATTAACGCACATTGCTACCAGCTACAAAACTTTCTCAATAAACTTATTTATTATTTTCATCCATAGGCACATGTATATTTTTAAATAACAAAATTTCCCTCTACTCCCTCCCCTCAGCAGCTAACAGTCAGGTTAGCATTGTGCATACATATTTTAATACACATGTTTACTAATTAGTAATTTGGGGGATGAGGAAGTAGGGTTAAGGGAAAGAAATACATGAGATAATTTTTATAAAGTGTTCATCCGACTTGGAAAGATTTTGGTGTGTGTGTGTGTGTGTGTGTGTGTGTGATTGTGTGCGAGTGTGTGTTTTGTTTTGTTTTTCTGATAGTCAAATACAGTTGTCTTAGCTCTCTGGACTACCGAGATCAGCTGCTTCCATCAAAGTTGTTCATCTTACAATATCGTTCACGTGTACATTGTGCTTTTGGTTCTACTCCCTTCGCTCAGCATCAGGTCCTGTGAGTCATTCTATGCTCCTGTAGAGTTCGGCCATTTATGGTTTCTCATAGAACAATAGTATTCCATAACTTGTTTAGCTATTTCCCCAATTGATGGGCATCCCCTCCATGTCCAATTCTTTGCCACCTCACAAAGAGCTGCTATGAATTCTTTGGAACTTGCAAGACTTTTCCTTTTTTAAATAATTTCTTCTGGATATAGAACTAGAATTGGAAATGCTGGGTCAAAAGGAGTGAACAGTTTTCTTGCTCTTTGGCCATAGTTCCATATTGCTCTTTGGAAAGGCTGGATCCATTCACAACTCCACCAGCCATGCATCAATGTCCCAATCCTCCCACAACCTCTCCAACATTGATCATTTTCCCTTTTTCTCATCTTAAGCAATCTGATAAGTGTGAGATGATACATCATTGTTGTTTTAATTTATATTTTTCTAATTAATAATGATTTGGAGCATTTTTTCCCTATGATTATATATAGATGTAATTTCTTCATTTGAAAACTATCTATTCATATCCTTTGATCATTTATCAATTGGGGAATGACTTGTGACCGTATAAATTTGATGCAATTCTCTACATAGTTTCCAAATGAGACCTTTTTCAGAACTCCTAGTGGTGAAGATTGTTTCCCAGCTTTCTGCTTTCCTTCTAATTTTGGCAGCATTGATTTTATTAGTGCAAAACCTTTTTAATTTAATATAGTCAAAATCATTAATTCTGCAGTTTATCATGTGCTCTACTTCTTGTTTGGTCATAAATTTGCCCTCTTTCCATAGATCTGATAGACTATTTCTTGGTCTAATCATCTATGCTACCACTTTTTATGTCTAAATCCTGTACCCATTTTGACCTTATTTTGGAATAGGCTATGAGATGTGGATTTATGCCTAGTTTTTGCCATGTCATTTTCCAGTTTTCCCAACAATTTTTGTCAGTAGTGAGTTCTTATTCCCAGAAGCTGATGTCTTTGGGTTTGTCGAATAGTAGATTGCTGTAGTCATTTACTGCAGTTCTGAACTTATCCTAATCCGCTGATCCATTACTTTATTTCCTAACCAGTACCAGGCAGTTTTGATGACGGCTGCATTATAGTATAGTTTTAGATCTGGTACAGCTAGCTATAAAATCTTTTAAAGAATAATCTAGCTGGGGCAGCTAACTGGCACATTGGATAGAGCACTGACTCTGGAGTCAGAAGAAACTGAGATCAAATCTGGCTTCAGATATTTAATAATTACCAATCTATGTGACCTTGGGCAAATCATTTAACTCCATTAACTTGAAGAAACAAAAAACAAAAACAAAACACAAAAGAATAAGCTAGCCATCTCTCCAGGGTATCCTTAATGAAAATATAATAAGAGAGAAAGGAGGTTTTCACAAAAAACTTGAATAGTTGACCATATTGTCATATAATTGGCCAAAAGATGTAGAAAATGCGAGTCCATCATTTTCATATTTTATCATTTCTTTTAACTCAGCAGAACAAAAAGAATCCTAAATAGTGACCTACCATGCAATATTATAAAAAGGTTCTTTGACATAGAGACAGGAATTTGTTAACAATATCTAATCATTGATATTAATAAAGATGAATAATTGTTTGATGGTTATTCACAAAAGATGTTCACCACTGGCCTTTTGTATATCCAGAATCCTCTTGGGAGATAGATTTCCTCTGGATGATGAAGTCCTCTTTGAGTTTATACCTACGATAATACTGTCCTTATTCCATCCAGCTCTAGAATATTATGCCTTTTCAATTCAATTCACAACTCAAGACTACAAAGGAAAAACCAAGTGGAAGAAGAATATTCAAATTTGAATAAACCATTAGATTGAATTGTGTTTGAGTTAGTCCATCAGTATGGCCCTATCTTTTATCTAGGGATCTATGTAGCTATCATCTTAGAGAAAGAGAATAATCATTTAAATAGCATTTTTCATGGGTCTCTTTGAGAATGAAGGAAGAGGGGGCAGCTAGGTGGTGGAGTGGATAGGGCACTGGCCCTGGAGTCAGGAGGACTTGGGTTCAAATCCAGCCTCAGACACTTAATAATGACCCAGCTGTGAGGCCTTGGGCAAGTCACTTAATCCCATTTGCCTTGTAAAAAAATATAATTAAAAAAAAGAGAATGAAGGAAGAACAACAATAACAGTAATGAGGTACTATGCAAAGCACTTTGCAAACATATCCTGCGCTTCTTAGAGATAAGCCCTGTGGTAATCCTCATTCTACAGTTGAATGAACAGTCTGGCAAGCTAGTAAATTCAAGACGGGATTTGATGTAGGTCTTCTTGATTTGAAGTCCGGTACTCTATCCATTTCACTACCAAGGCATCACTAGAGAAACTTAATAGATGGACAATGAACTAGGTTTGGAATTGTAGGGAATAGAGTCAGAAAAATTGATTGGGTCGTGTACAAAATACTACATATTGTATTTAATGATCCCATACTATTCCATGAAACAAAAATTGCTTTTATTTTTTGGCAAATGCTGGTAGTCTTTCAATGATACTAATTGGCAATGAATAATGGTACTCCAAGTTTACTTAAGAATAGAAACTGAGTAATAAAAAAGGCAATAGACATACAGCAGGAATGAAAGATGTGGTGTATGGCCATTGGTGATTTTTATAAGCAATGTCATGAGAGAGATTATCCAAGAGAGAGAATTTAAAATACAAAAGGAGTGGGTGGGTCATGGAAAGCAGACATGTCGAATGGATACTTTATTAATATTATTCAGACTGGATATGTTCAAAATTTTCACAGGACAAGTTGTGGATGGATTGTTCTGTACAATGGTGAAAATACCTCTATTGATAAAATCCTGAATTCACTTGAATGTTGATTAAGTTATATTAATTCAAATAAATATAGTGATATTGATGCCAAATTTTGAAGTCAACAATGTTTCACTGCCTAAAATGATATCAAATGATAGATAATGCAAACTTAATTATTCTCTCTTTGCAGGTGAGAAAATGAAGGTTTAATGACTTGCTTAAGTTACTTAGCTAATAAGTATCAGGGATCAGATCATAGATTCCAGCCTTTGAAATTAAGCTTTTTTTTTCTTTTTGCCCACTGTACTACACTATTTATCTCAAATAACCACATCTGAAGACAAGGCAGCAGGTCCTGGCTAATTCTTCAATATATATCTTTGATACGGGAATAATCTTTTAACTCAGTGATAAGAAAATTACAAAAAAGGTGTCTGTGAAGGTTCTGAATAGCTTACTGAATGTCAAATAACCTACAGCATCAGAGTCAAAATTCAGAGTTTAAGGATCAAAAATATTTTGGATGCTTTTGAGCCAAAATTCACCATTTTTCTCCTTTGAATAATTTTTATTTTTTACTTGTCTAAACTTGGTAACCATGATTTTTTCATAAACAACACAAAAAGATTCCAACTGTAAACCCAAATCTCTATTATGTAATCTCATTTTTAATGTAAAAAATATTCAATAAATTAGTGTCAGTATTGTACTGTTTGTATTTCTTTTGATCTCTTTGTGTTTTGTTCTATGTATTTAACAAAATGCTACATTGACCTCTTTTTTCATCTTTTATATTGGTTTCCTTTTTGCTAATACCCCTTCCAGATACCCCTTTAATTAAAAAAAAATACTCCTGTATCAAATAATGGTAACCAGACTAAACAAATTTATACATTGGCTGTCTTCAAAATTATATACTTCAATAAGTCTTTGAGTCCTCCTCTTGGTCAGATTGTGGCTAGCCTTCCCATCATATGTCTTTGGCAGTCATGGCTGGGCATTGGAATGACCAGAGTGTTTATGTCTTTCAAATTCATTTTTCTTTTTGAATGAGTCCCTTGATTTTAAATCTTATATTATCCTCCACATTGGGGCCAACAGGTGACACCTTGAACTGAGTTAACTCATTTTTTTTTTTTGCAAGGCAAACGGGGTTAAGTGACTTGCCCAAGGCCACACATCTGGGTAATTATTAAGTGTCTGAGACTGGATTTGAACCCAGGTACTCCTGACTTCAGGGCTGGTGCTTTATTCACTATGCCACCTAGCTGCCTCTTCTGAGTTAACTCTTAAATTTTCACTGTGAACAAGAGCATCTCAAAGATTAGCAAATGCTAAAACCCAGGCTTACTTTGTTATTTTGTTAATTGTTTAGACTTAAGAAAATGATGAAGAAAATATTAACAATGTGAATTAACCTTAAAAGTGTATCATGTGCATATTTAGTATACAAATATCTTTTTTTCAGGAGATTCACTTGTCAAACATTTTACTAGATCATCCTTGACCATATATTCTGTTTCCTCAGATGACAATCAAGTTAATTTTTATAATTTTGCAGTCTGATTAATAAAATGTTACCATAAAATGTGTTTGTATGAATACCTATAGATTTTAAAACTAACTCTTTCGATATCTTTCATTTTTATGCAATCTTTTTTTTCCCCAACAGATCCCTTCCTTATCCCTTTCTTGGAGTTTTAGTATAATTAATAAAAAAAAGATAAAAATGGTTCAATAAATCTAACCAACAGTGGTGTATGTGTGTGTTTGTGTAAGCCTCATTTTACTGTCCATTAGATGCATCATGCATCACTACTGAAAGTATATCTGGGTAAAGCCTTGAACCAAAAATCAAGAAACCTGAGTTCAAGTGATGCTATTGCCATTGGTTTCCTATATTAGCTCAAACAAGTAATTTAAACCCTCTTTCTCTAAAGTGTTCAACTGGACTCTAAGCTGATGTGTTCCACTGAGCTGATCACAAAGTTTCTGTCCAGTTTTGGCTCCAGAATGCTATTTGCTTTATTCCAGCCACTGATGTTTGGGAACCTGAAAACAGTTCAAGATTTAACTCTTCTTGCCAAGGAAATGCTCAATTACTATGCTGTGCAATAGTTCATCAATCCAGTATTATCTAACTTGTGGAGTGTTTACCACTTCAGAGTCATTCCAGAAATCAGAGTAGTTCATCAAATCCCCGTTAGCAAACTCCAAAATGGCTCATCAATTCAACGGTATCTAACAAGGGAACTTACATCAATGTGGTGTCATCTAATATTAGAGCTGTACATTATTTCCATGGCAGATACTTCGAGCCCGGTTCATTCAAAGTCACCTATATCTAAAGCTGTTCATCATTCCCATGTCATTGTACTTTGTGGTGGCCTAGTAAATCAATGTCATAAGAGTCGACAGGAATTTACCAAGATAGGGCTATAGGAATCTAAACCATTCTTTCACTTAATTAAACCACATTTAGATGCATCATTTCCAATGTTGAAAACAGAACAAAAAGAATATTACTTTAGGTGCTGAATGCTGGTGATTAGAAACAACTAGTTAGATAAGTCATGATAAATCTTGAAAATGGAAGTTTGGATATTTCCTCATATTGCTGCATAGGCAGTTACTCAGAATGTACGTAAAGATATGTATATAATGATGTCACTGTTTCTCACAGGGATGTTTATTTTCATTAAACTTACTTATTCTACAAAAAAGGGGATTGATTATTTTTGAGAGAGAATTGGTTTTTTTTTCCTTTCTTTTTTTCTATTTCTAATTCCCACAGTCAGAAATTCCCTTTTATAAACTTAGAAATCATTCTATATACCCCTTGGGGAATTTTTCTCAAGGTAATTTAGGTCAAGCTTTTCTTGATTATTAGTATATAAGCTCCATGAAGGTGGGACCACGTCTCAAATAATCTTCTTAGTGCCTTCTTATGTGACTTGTAAACAGAATTAAAGAAATATGTGGTATCTGGAGTCAGAGGAGTCTACAACTTAATTCCTTCTCTACCTGTGTGACCTGGGGCAAGACATAACCTCTCTATACATTGGTTGCCTTATCAGTAAAATTAAGGGACTGAACTAGATGACGTCTAAGGTCAGTTGCATCAACCTCTAAGTTTGTGAGTTATAATATACATTTGTTGAAGGACTTAAATGGATAATCAAGAAATTAAAGAGTTTCCAAATACATTTTATTAAAACTGAGAGAATAAGCTCAAGTGGATAGTGTTTAGAAGACCAAAAGAATCGGGGAGTCTTTAGTTCTGCTCTAAGATTCATGTTCCTAGAGAGTATAATATTGTGCCTTAAGAACCCCTGAAACTCTAAAACTCTAATCTTAAAATATAACCCCCTAGTCACCTCTTAGTTCTTAACTATCTCTCTAGAGTTATGCTATAGAGAGTTATAGGGCAACCTGAATAAAAGTAGGTTATCATCTAAATCTCCCTAATTACTGCATTTACATTCTATCCTCTTTTGATATCTCTTATTCCACATCTTATAGGCATTGCAGCTCACTTAGACTCACCCTTTGCCACTCTCTCATTTCCCTACAGTTAAAATTCAATACTGGAATTCCAAAATTTGCATGTCCAGGAGTATAGTGATCATTTAAATGATGAACTTTATCTTTAAAACTTTATAGCTTGGGGCCACTGACAATATAGATTTCTCGAATTCTGTCTAGTACAGTTTCATTCTCCTATGCAGTTCTGGGCTTAGTTCACTAGGAACTGTCTGAGATGGACTTTGTTTCCTTAAGAAGCAGAAAGCCACAGTTGCCATGAATAGCCAAATTATACTCCCTTTCACACAACTTTCAACATGCCCTCCCTTTTCCTATGAGGAAAAATATTTCTACCTTGCCATGAAAAACCTTCTATAAAATTACCTCTATATCTCTTTCTACTTTTATTCTCAGTTATTCCTATTTTCTTTCTTCTATTAATGACATCATTGTTAGGGAATAACCTGCTTTTCTTCCAAACTTCCCTGTTACTGTTTCTGGTCACTAATGCTTTCCTCCTCAGCTACTCATTTCATGTATTCAACATGTTTCTCTGCCTTAACATTTCTTCTTTCATATTTATCATATATTCAAGATCATTGTGAAATGGTTTGAACAGATTCAGATCCTTCTGGATATTTTGAGAGCCTTGTCTAAGATGTTTTCATTCAGGGACTAGGTTGCTATTCTTATATCATGTCATCTGGTCCCAAAGCCCTTTACTGTTCAAACTTCTTTCATGCTGTAATTTAATTTAGAAATGTTTGTCACACATCATTGCTCTGGGTACAACAGACTAATTTGGGGAAAAAAGCTGAAACCCAACCACAAAGCACTTGGTTCCAGAAGTGTGCTAAATAAATTTGTTTTGTTGGTCCCAATTTCAAGTAAAGCAACATCACAGACTACAAATGTTTTCTTGGTCAGACCACATTATTCCCCCATCAACTAGAATAAATCTCTGTTTCATTAAAAATGCAGTTGCTTCTGTCCTGTATTTATGGCATATGGCTAGAATGTAATAGGCAAAAGCTATTGTGTAGCACTTGGGGTTATTAGTTTTTATATTCAGTTTTCCAATTTTTAAATGTATAATGATCTTGTGAATGTGATTGTTAAAAATATGGTTCAGTCTAGCCCTGTGGCTACTCTCATGGGTTCTGATCACAGCTGGGATTTCTGGACCTCTGCATAAATGAAACAATTGGAACTCAAGCCATGGAAATAAAATGGAAAAAGAAACTAATTATAAGTATGGTTTAATTAACCTTATTTATTATAGATGTTGAGTATGAAGCATGAGATATATTACATAAAAATGTAGAAAATAGTTTAATCTTAATAATTTTTCTATTCTCCCAATAGAGAGATCGGTTTCTCAAGTAAAAGCAGGTTGATATGTTTGTAAACGGTACTCATTTTGTAAGCAAGAAGCTCGTGGTTCAAATCCCGTCTCTGATACTCAGCTGTGTGACTTTGGGGAAATTCAATAGGATATAATGTTTGAACTCAGAGAAAGAAGAGAGCTGTGCTATTTAACCCACCAGCATTGGGGTCACTCCTATCACTCCAAAGATTATTGTTTGTACTTCTTGAAGAAGACCATAACATCATGGAGATGTGCCACAATGTGCAAGTAAATTGGAATTAAGTGAGGGGCAAGTGGGAAGGGTATAAAGTCATCAACCCCACTTTGTTTTCAGGAGCCATTTGGGTTCTTTGGCCAGATATGGATAAGGATGACTGGAAGATGGCTTTGGATGCAGTAGGAGACCTGTTTTGCCCTCCTGGTTTAATTTTTTTTTGGATAAGTAAAAGTGGCATCTTTGGCTTCTCTGCCTCATCTTTCTCTTACCTAGGCTTAATCACGGAATGGGCATTGCCTCACTTAAACTGACCTGGGAAAGACCTTGGCTTAAAAGGTCAAGGTCTCCCACCACATTGAGGGCCATCTCCACTTGTACACTGGACAGATAGTTTCTGAGGAAAAAGTGAGGTTGGTGACTTTGCACAGTCCTTCACAGGTTCACTTAAATCCAATTCCCTTGTATGACCTGCCCTTGCCTGCTTGATAAAGTGGTCTTCTTATAGAACAAAGTAGAAGTATCAACAACAAATAAAATGAAAAGACATTTACATTCAGGTTGCCAGAAACCCTGAGAGTCTTCCCTGACCAGATTAAATGTTTTTTGATTAGGAAAAAGGGGACCATTTTTTGCCTCATTACTTACCTAGCCTTAATCACTGAATGCATATTACTCAGATAAACTGAGATCTGGTAAAACCTTAGCTTAAAAAAGGCAAAGGACTGTAAGTCTCGGTTTTGGTCTTGTTACTGGTCACAGATGACTCCAGAGGAGTCCTCCTCACTGCACAGTCCTACCTCACTTGAATGCCATTCACTTCCAAGCCTTCATCACCTTCCTGATGTCATTGCTCCACTTCCAAGAGAGAAGGACAAGCAAAAACAATCCAGGGAACAGCTGTTCCTACCTATTTCCTCCCTCTAAGTAGAGGGGCTTATGGGTGTGCGGTGACACTTACATATACTAATAAATACACTTGGTCATTTTATCAGTCTTTCAATAAACAAACCCATTTTAAATTCCTGCTAAGAGTCAGGAATCTTGTTAAGCTCTGGGGACATGCAGAAAAAAAAGTAGCAACAGTTCCTTTCTAATAATGGTGAGAGCACATATAAATCAGATCTAAAAAAGACATATAGAGCATCATGAAGGAAATCTTATAAGGGATGGCACTAGTAAGAGAGGAGACCAGGACCAGTCTCTTGGAAGAGAGGCTACTGCCGATGAGTTGGAGAGGAAGTTAGAAGTCCAAAGAGTGTGACGTTGGCAGGGAGTCCATTTGGGCCATGGGGTACAGCCAGGCCAAAGGCTTGGAGGTAGGAATCGGAGTATTGTGTGAAAGGAACAGTAAGGAGACCACTGTTGCTGGAGAATAAATGGAGGGTCGTGGAATATAAATAAGGAGGTTGGAAAAGTTGGAAAGAGTGACTAGGCTGTGAAGAGATTTGAAAATTGATTTTACTTAATTTTTCTTTTCTTTACATAGATAAGTTTAGTGTTTGGGAGTAATTGGACAGTGGTTGAGGTCTAAAAGTTACTAATAAAAACTCAAATCAAAATAATACAGGTGAATGAAGTGTTTGGATGAAAAGACTCTCCTAAAATAAATTGTACTTAAACACTAGCCTTCTTCCCAGAGCACATTGTATTTTCATTCCCATGGTTTCATGTGTCAGAATCAGAAGCTAAGTAAATGTGATCTCATTCCAGAATGGGAAAGAACTATTAGAAAAATAATGAATTAACCTTTGTTTCTGTAAGAAACAAAATCAGATAATTATTTGTTTAACCAATGGACTATGCCTTGATTCCAGAGCAAACACTGTCAGTAATAAATTATATTGTATTTGGGAAACTGAAATCTTAAATCTCACATCAGGAATCACAGAGCAATGAATAGTTGCATATTACAAAAGACCAAGACATTCTGCCTTACTATTTAAGTAAATGATGTTTTGTGTTTTATATTTTATATTTTACATGAAAGGATAATTTCTGAATTTTGTTAATTTGTTAATTAATTGCTATGAATAACAGTTATGCACTCTTTTGCTTCAACATCAGCTTTTATCTAATAGTGAGTAAGTTACATGGAATTTTAAAAATAATATTCAAAATACTACATTCAACCTAAAGACAAATATAGTTTCATCATTAATAAGGGATAATATCTGTATTTAGTAGATAGCCAAAGCACCTATGTTCAAATCCCAAACTTCGAGTTATTGTGTGATAAAAATGGACAGTCGCTATAAATTTCTGGGCTTATTCTCTTATCTCTAAAATGAAGGATGGAAACCTGGGTGGGGCACAAGAGAGCACCATGATGGTGGCATGAAGATAAAACTCTACAAAACATTAAATGAAGCCTATACACAGATATTAAAGCGATACATCCCACCAAAAAATATGGAAACAAATTTTCAACTGTAGACATCATAGAGGATCTTTAGAGAAGATATATCTCTTGGAGGTGGAAGTAAAAGGGGAGGTAAAGCCCCGCTGGGCAGGAGAGTGGGAAAGCCAGAGGGAGACTTCTAGCTCAGGTGCCAGCAGCTAGACAGCAGTCAAGTTAATGTAATAAAAATGACAATTCTACCAAAATTAAATTACTTATTTGGTGCCATACCAATCAAACTTCCACATAACTATTTTATGGAACTAGAAAAAATTTATCTGGAGCAAGAAAAGATCAAGAATGTCAAGGGAACTGATGGAAAAATGTCAAGAAAGGTGACCCAGCTTTACCATATCTAAAATTATACTATAAAGAGGCAGTCATGAAAACTAGACAAAGACCCACATCTCACATCCCATCCCAAAATAAACTCAAAATGGCTACAGGATTTAGACATAAAGAGTGCTACCATAGATCAATTAACAATATCAAGAAATACTCTGTTAGATCTGGGATCTATGGAAAGGGGAGAGATTTAGGACCAAACAAGAACTAAGAGTACATTAAATTTGCAAAATGGATGATTTTGACCATAGTAAATGAAAAGGTGTTTGCACTAATAAAACCAATTCTTCCAATAATAGTGGGAAAACAGATGAGAACTAATTTTCACAGGGAGTGCTTCTGATAAAGGTCTCATTTCTAAAATAAAGAATTGAATAAAAATTTATAAAGTTATGTCCCTCTCCAAATGATAAATGGTCAGAGGCTATGAACAGGCAGTTTTCAATTGAAGAAATGGATGCTATAATGACATGAAAAATGCTCCAAATCATTACTGATTAGAGAAATGCAAATTAAAACAACTATGAAGTACCGCTTCACACCTATCAGATCAGATAAGATGACAAAAAGGGAAAATGATCAATGGTGGAGAGCTTGTGGGAGGATTGCGATATTAATGTACCGTTGGTGGAGTTGTGAATTAATTCAACCATTCTGGAGAGTAATACGGAACTATGCCCAAAGAACAATAAACTTATCATATCCTTTTATCCAACAATACAAATATTAGACCTATCTATCTAGAAGAAATCATAAAAAAGGGAAAAAATCCCATATGTTCCAAAATATTCACAGCAGCTCCTTTTGTAGTGGTAAAGAATTGGAAACTGAGGGGATGCCCATCAGTTTGGGAATGAATGAACAAATCATGGTGTATATGAATGTTATGGAGCATTTTTGCTCTATAAGATTCCATGAATGATCAGACTCTTAGAGAAGTATGGAATGATGGACTGATGATGAACAAAGGGAGCAGAAATAAGTGAACTGTATCCACATTAACAACATTATGAGATGATCAACTATGATGCATGCAACTCCTCTCAGCAGTTCAGAGAGCTAGGAGAACGCTGGGAGACAAAACCATCCACATCCAGATGGAAAAAAACAAAACCAAAAAACCCCACAGAATCGGAATGAAAACTATGTTCTTATTTCATGGTTTTCTTTCTTTTACCTTAATCCTAATTCCTCATACAGAAACTGAATAATATATAAATGTTAAACACAAAAGTACATGAACAATGTTCACTAAGACTGTCCCTGAGGAGAGGGGTGTGAAGGGAGGGTGGAAGAAAATTGTATAACATAAATATGCAAGTGGATGGATATTGAAATACTTACATAACTTGAAAGTGGAAAAATAAAATAAGATATCAATAAAAAATGAAATGAAGCATTTTGGCTAGATGTTCTCTGAAGTCAATATTGAGTCAAATCTGTGCTCCTATGTTACTTTGAAACAATTATTTTTTTCGAGGGATTTAGATATCACAATTACAATCTTTGAAAATTTTATATACTCATGATCTTTTTTTTTTTTTAGGTTTTATTTGCAAGGCAAATGGGGTTAAGTGACTTGCCCAAGGCTACACAGCTAGGTCATTATGAAGTGTCTGAGGCCGGATTTGAACTCAGGTACTCCTGACTCCAGGGCCCATGCTCTATCCACTGCTCCACCTAGCCGCCCCCCACCCATGATCTTTTAATGTGTGTCCTTAGTACAAAATAATGCAGATAAGTATTCTGTGTGCTTCTTTCTCTACTTTTTCATTATTCTCATTCTATAAAAATACATGTCTTATTTCCCCATAAGTATTGTTATCATTTTAAATCTCTGAGGTCATCTTTTGATATTTTACTTGGTCTTGCTTTAAATCTATTCCTCTCTTCCAGATAATATTGTCATTGTCTTCATCATTATCTTTTTTTGTTGTTGCCTTATTGGGTCACAGAAGTGATGGTGGATTTCAGAAGGATACAGAAGTGGAGGCAATGAGAATTTCCACATGGTACAACATAGAGTGATGTCAGAAGAGCAAAGAAAAGAATATACATATTGACTTCCATAATAGAATTAAAAAGAACCACACAGAAAATAATCAAAAGGCAATGTAACAAATTCATAAAGATCTGGCAGAATTAAAAAGAAGAGATAGCAAAAGTCATCCCTTCTGGGGCTGCGGAAGAGGTCTGCAAGTCCTACTACACACACAAAACAGGTGTTTTTAAAATTTATTTCAATGAATTGATCTTTTTTTTAAAGATCCTCTTTATTGTATGGGTAACTCTGGGAGGAGAAAAGGGGAGGATTCTGGAGCTTACTATTCTGATGAAAAAAAAAAACAGAAGACAGTGATAAAAACTCATTTTAAAAAGGATAAACCTTCCATATGACTAAACTGGAAAATTCTCAAGTTTAAGTGCAGTGATGGAGAATATGTCCTTTGTTCTTATATAAATCTTTTGCCAATTTCATCCTTGGATTCATCCTTGTGTTGGTCACCAGGTGACTTAGTCAAAATGCTCACCTGACCAAGTGTGTAAATTCTAATTTGGACAACCCTGGAAAAGTCAGACAATAGCTCTTGACATCAGTTTCCTCTTGTATAAAATATGTAAAATATGTATATTGGAGTGCCTACCACAGAGTTGTTGGAGAATTGAATGACAATACATATGTGATTTTTCACACATGAATATGAATATTAGCTATTATAATTGTTACTATTTTTGCTCCACTTCAGAGTCTGAACAGCAGACTAATCTCAGAAAGACCTGGCCTAGAACATCCCTGTATTAAAATCTTATAAACATATAAGAGGCTTGAAGACCTCTACCTCTCGAGATGTTTGCCCTTCTTAGAATATGTGCTCCTTGAAGAATTCCTTCTCACTTTAAACAGTTATACCTTTAAGAAAATATTAATTTGTATTGAAGTAAATCTGTCATTTTGTAATATCCAGCTTCTCTTCTTTGGGTCAACCCCCCCCAATTTTAATCACTATTCTACATGGCACTTCTTTAAATAATTGAAGATATTCCATATGGCTCCCATTACAACTTCTTTTCTCCAAGTGGGACATCGAAATCTCATTAACTGATCCTCTACTCCTATAATCTTTGGTCCCACAGGGAAAGTACTCATAAAGGAGTCAGAAGAAGTGCTACCAAGACCCCATGAAGGTCTCACTGAAGAATTTTAGAATTGACTGTTTAGCATGGGAGACCCTGGCACAGGACCACCCAACATGGCATGCCCTCATCAATGGGGAAGGCAGAATTGAAACAGCTCAAAGGAAACATGATATCCATAAGTTTAGAGTACCCACTCCAGGGGTTCACACAGACTATTTGTGCCCAACCTGGGGTGGGGCATTCCAAGCTCATATTGGCCTGATCAGCCACAAAAGGACACACTGTCATTTGTCTCAAACATAGTGATGTCCTTTTGGTCTTCTTCAATAGTGAAGGACAAGAATCAACCAATGCTTGTATTCAAGAGATAGGAGAACTGTGAGATATATGACAATGTGACTGGGAACAGCCCCTTTTTATACAATTGCAAACTAGAAATGTCTGTGTTTTCAAAAGCACTTGATTTGGAACATCCTGCCTCTTTTATCATGGCTAGGGGTGAGGGAATCATTGCCACAGCAGGTGACCTCCTCAGTCTTAGACTATGAGAGGAAAGGAGAAGGGGTTTTATTCTTGTTAATTTTCCTCTTTAGTTCCAGCTACAGGAAATTGAGTTGATAACTAGAAACTTCAGCTCCCATGATGGATATTGCATCTGGCCAGAAAACAAACTCTGAAGGGCAAGGGTCTTAGCACTAGAGCAGGGGACCTCAGCACTCAAGTTATATAGGAACTGAGGCTAACTGTGAGTCTAGATTCTCTCCATCCCCAGAGACTAATCCCCTAGAGGTTTATACCCGTGAAATGTTGCGGAAAACATTTATGGCTATGTTCCTAATATGACTTAGAAATAAATATTTCTTCATAAAAGTTAATGCAATACCAAGCTGCTAAATGAAACGGGAATTCTAGTCATTGGTTCCTTCAAAGAAGGGGAACACAAGTGGTGGGTGCCTGGGATGATGAAAAATAGTCTTTATATCACCTTAAAATGTAATATGTTGGTAAATGTAATACCCCATAGCCTCAGTGAGTGGGACCATCATAATTCCTGTTACCTGTTATAGTAATAATAATAATAATAATAATAATAGTGATAATAATAATTCCTGTTATAGTATCATCTATACTATATCCGAATAGTTCTAATAGAGGACTTGCCCAGGAAGCTCACTTCACTGTGGGATTCCTCAAATGTTGTCAAATTCTGTTAATCTTTTCTTTCCATATATTGTCATTGGCTCTATCCTCTGAATCTGAATTAAACAAGTTAAATCCCATATCCATATAACAATCCTAAAACTGCTTGAAAAAATTATCAAGTCTTCCTTAAGATTTCTTCTTCTCCAGGCAAAATATCTCCACTTTGTATAATTGATTCTAAGTTCTCCAATTAGTTAATATCACATTAATGAAAATGGTACATTTGTTATGTTTCATATTTAATAATCTCATTAAAATTGAATCTTCTTATAAGAGCCATTTTGATAACTGTAAGTTTGCACTGTACTACACATTTCTAGATTTTTCTTGATAGTACATGTATGTGGTGGTCTTCATTATCTATCTCTTTATCCTGATTTTTCATCAGGATATTTCTTTATTTGTGTATTTATTTAGTGGTGTTCAGGCTAATATTTATTTACCTGCAAAGATACTTGAAAAGAATCATGGCACTGACCAGAGTTGAGATGTTGCAGTCTTAAGAGTTTCTTATAAAAAGGTACAGCTAGATATTTAGTGGAGAAAATTAAATGGTCTTGTTAACTTCCTTTCTCTAGCATTTTGCTTATTAGATTTGGAGCAATGTCCACTAATTACAGCAGTATAAAGCTTTTGTTTTCTGAAATATATTTGCCAAGTTTGGGAACAAGTATTATAATTGTCTCATAGATGGAAAATGAGGTATGTTCTGAATGAGTTGTTCTGAAAATGGTTTTTATTTCGTGGCATGATTCAGTAAGAATATTTAAAAGGATATAATTGTAAATTATTTGGGAAATCATTGATTGAGTGGTGAATTATTTTAGTTATCTACTTCCTAAAGTTTCTTCAAGCTACATATTTTGTATTTTTTTAAATGTCCACTCAATTCAATAACTCAATTACATAACAATGTAATCATCAAATAGTTTCTAAAACATTATTTTTCATTTCTGAAATGTGTCCTTTATCATTTTTGGTGTTGGTCATTTCATATTTCTTCCTCTTCTTTTGGGCCTGTTTGCTAATGATTAATTTCAGTGATATTTTAAAAACATTATTTGTCCTTTTAATTATGCTTTTATTCTCTGTCACATTCACATCATTTACTTAAATTCTACTCTTATTTTTACTTGCTTTTGATATAGTCACTTGATATATTCAGTTTCTAGTTTATTTAACTGCAAATTGAATTCATTCATTTTCTCATTTTCTTTCTTGTTACAAGAAATGTTTAGGGATAAACATTTGCCTCTGAATATTATTTGGGTCACATATAAATGTTCACATTCTGCATTTATGTTTTTTAATCATTTTCATTATAATTCAGTTTTTTTATATGATGTTCTTTGACTCAAGCAAGATTCTACAAGTCATTTTTATTGTTTCCATGGGTCTATATATTTTGATAACATTTTCATTTTTGATAATTATTTTTAACACAATATGGTATATAATTGTAGCATTAGCTTCCAAATTTATGTCTTTACCTAAAACACAGTGTTTTCACAGATGTGGCAGAATAAAAAACACACCCTTTCTTTTTTTTCAAATCAGGACTCCTGGTCTGTATCACATTTACTTTCTCCAGAACTCTATTCAATACAAATTTCTCTCTTCCCTGTCTTTTGGTTTGATTGATCATATTCCATTAGCAAAGTGCATGCTGTTATCGATTTTCTAATTCTTTTTGCAAATAAGTGAATTTTTCATTTACACCCTTCCTTGATGTATTTAGATGAAGATTTTATATAGACATTCTCTCATTAATAGTATTTGTGATAGACAGCTTCTTTCTCACTGCTCTATAAATACATTTGGAAAGTTCAATCCTGAGTTAACTCTGTGAACAGGAACACCTCTTCCTGTCTTAAATTTTGAGTTTTTTTGCCTGTTTCTTCTTTCTATGAATTAGTTTTCATCATTAATTCATATATTAATTCATAAACTCATATTAGATGTCATGTAAAGTGCCTGCTTTCTGACTAGTCCCCTACTCTATTCCTATTTCCACCTAGAGTGATATTTTTACCCTGGATACACCGGACAAAACCGGTTAGAGATCATTTAAATTTGATAAAATGCTAAGGTGTTATCACCTTTATATCTCTGCCCTGTGGGACCATCAGAGATGGGGTTCAGAAATAGTCCTCGCCCTTCCCAATCATTACCCTCCTTTTCCATTCCATTTTGATTGCACTCTCTACAATGGTATTATTAACAACTTTACCATTATCCTGTTTCTCTTTTCTGAGGGTTATTGACAATAGCATGTTCTGGAAGACACCATATGTTCTGGTGCTGTAGCCAAAGCTAGATTCTCTCATTGCCTGATCACAGGGTTGGAAGGAGTGATATAGAACATAGAATGTTGGCTGTAACTTCAAAACACCTGAGTCCAAACCCTCTCTCTCTGTTATTACTTATATGAACAAAATGAAGGATCTCAGAGTCAAGAAATCTTGAGTTCAAATACCATCTCAAGACTAGCTGTGTGACTCTGGCCAAGACACATTATCTCTTTTTTTGTCTGTTTCCTCATTTGTAGAATAGGTATAATAGCTACCCCACAAAGGTGTGGTGGTGATCACATGGATGAATACATATACAGCATTTTGCAAATCTTAAAATGTCATATAAATGCTAGTCATTGCTATTAATAAAACTTATATTATTGCATATTAACTTTGTTTTAGGTTTTTGCAAGGCAAATGGGGTTGAGTGGCTTGCCCAAGGCCACATAGTTAGGTAATTATGAAGTGTCTGAGGCCGGATTTGAACTCAGGTACTCTTGACTCCAGGGCCAGTGCTCTATCCATTGCTCCACCTAGCCACCCCTGTTCACTTTTAAAAACTTCTTTTATGTTTTTTCTAATTCCTCTTTCATAACATGATTAATATGGAAATATGTTAAATACAAATGTATATATACAGTTTTTTTAGGTTTTTTTTTTTTTGCAAGGCCAATGGGGTTAAGTGGCTTGCCCAAGGCCACACAGCTAGGTCATTATTAAGTGTCCAAGACCGTATTTGAACCCAGGTACTCCTGACTCCAAGGCCAGTGCTTTATCCACTATGCCATCTAGCCGCCCCTTGTATATATACAGTTTTAGCAAATTGTTTACCACCATGAGGAGGGGGGAGAGAATGGAGGGTGGTTGAAAAATGTGGATCTCAAAAACTTGCAAGTGGATTAATGTTGAAAACTACCTTTGCTTGTAGGAAAAATAAAATAAAACAATAAAATAAAAATAACAGTTATATTATTTACTATCTCCAGGCCTATTTCCTAATTTATAATATTTAGAAGCTAGACTAGTTGGCCAATAGTATTCCTTCTCAATCCAAGTCCATGATCCCGTGACCACACAGAACACTTCTAATTGCACAGGTATTTTCAGATGCCTCCACCGCCACAGTAACATAATTATATGTTGTCTATTAAAGTTGCCCCCACCATCTTCAGATCCTGGACCTCCAGGTCGCTTTCATTCCTTCCAAGCTTGTTTAGTACTTGACTCAAAGTTGTCTTCTCCACTCCAACTCTGGCTCCCTATAGCTTCCCCATTCTCATCATCTTTGTTATCTCAGAATCACAAAGCTATAAAACCAACAAGGGACCTGAATAGCATTTTAGTCCAAGCCATAAAATGAGTAAAAACAAATAAATGAAAAAAATACATTATTAACATACCTAAGGAATATTAATCTAACTTTTGCTTAAAGACTTCTAGCCTGCCGACAGAAGTTGGCATTCAATTAGCAATAATTTTTATTATATCTGCTATGTGCAAAAAATTACATTATTTTTTAGATCTCCACCCCTCTTCAATAGTAGAATAGTAGCAATATCAGGAACGGCTGTAGAAGTAGTATAAGTAACAGTAGTAGAACAACAGTATTATTATTAGTAGTCGTCATAGCAGCAGTTATAGTTGTGATAATAATAGTTATCAGTTGTGGTGGTGGTAGTTGTGATCATTGTGATAGTCGGTAATAGTCATACGATTTGTGATGGTAATGGAATTAGTAGTAGTTACAGTGGTTGGAGCGGCAGTGATACTATAATATATTAGCTGTAATGGTAGTGGTGTGCCTAGTACTAGTTATAATAGGAACAACAGTGCTACTTGTGGCAGTCGTAGTAGTCATAGTGGTAGGACTTATCATACCAGTGGTGGTACAAGTAGTTGTAGTAATAGTTGTATTATATAGTAGTTGACATAGTTATAGTGGTAGCGCTAGTAGTCGTCATTATTTAGGGTTGAAATAGAGATAGAATTAGTCCTAGTAATACTAGCATTCCTACTTCTACTTTGACTACCACTACAATCATTATAAGCATTATACCTGCTACAGCTAGAAGCACTAGTTCCATTACTATTACAACCACTACAACTATTCTTCTGTAAGACTTCCAGAAGATAGAACAATTTTGATTGAAGAGAGTCTAGGATTTAAAAAAACCAATGTATTTCCAATTATTCATTACTAGCATTTGCGTAGCATTTGGAGGTGCTAAGATATTCTACAAATATTTCATTTGATCTCCATTACAACTTTGGTAGCTAGCTCCTATTATTATCCCCTTGGCCAAAAACGGTCATTTGCTCAGGATCACACAACTACTAACTGTCTGAGATTGCATTTGAACTTGTCTTCTTAACTCTGGGTCTAGTCATCCAATGGATCAGCTAATCATAGCCTTGTTCTAGAAAGCTGAATTTGTTTCCTGCTTTAGACATTTACAATCTTTGTGTCAATACACATCCTCATAGCCTCAGAATACAAATCAAGAACATGGTGGTCATCATCCTTACCTACTGCACATGATGAAGGCCCAAGTGCAGTCAATATATGAAGGACTTCTCAATCTCACTTATGGTTTAGTGGCTCAGACCCACTGTACTTTGGGGTTGGAGACTAGAAAAGAGTCATCTTGTTCTATTAGCATTTCCACTGGCAGTAATCAGCAAAATAGCCTGAATTTCCTCAGTTCCCAAGATAGAGCAGCAGGTTCTTTTTAATTATGTTATTCACATTTGACTACTGAAATGGACTTTATGAAAACATTGGAGTAGAAACAAACTACTTACTTTTGGAAGGGACCCTCAGATTGGCCAGAACTACTTCCAAGGAATCGGCTTGGACTCGGAGCACATAGCTTGTTTTCGTTTCATAGTCAAGAAGGGACTTGACATAGATCACACCTGTGACGTTATTAATTCCAAAGTGATCTAGAAATATAAAGAAAAATTGTTGGTTCTTGTCCTGAAACAGAGGTGAGCTTCTTCATTGTGATTTTGAAATGATTTCTTTATTTTGCTTATAGTTGGTAAATTAGAGATGTGGGGTTTTAAATCCCCTCCCCCCCATTACTCATTGCCTTGTAACTGTAGGCATGTTACATAGCCCATTGAGATTTCTATTTCCTTCTCCATAAACCAAGGGAGTTAAAGGAGTTCCTTCCAGCTCAAAATCTACAATCCAGCATAAATTGTTACCTAGCTCCTAGATAATCAATGGGATGTTTAAAAAGCAAGAAAAAAAGTAGCAGGAAGGATGTATTTACAAGCTGGTCTTTGATACTCAGACTCTCATGCTTAAGAGAACTCTCAGCAATCACAACCAACTGATGGCTAGCTCTTAGCTCTAGAATCTTCCTTCCTGAACAGATGACCTTCAGGACACTCTGTATCTTCTTTTCCATGACATTGAAAACTCCTCAATCTGGAGGTTCATGTCACCCCCAGAATTACCACATTGAAAGTGTGCTCTGGCCTCTCTTGGATTGAGTTTCTTCCAAATCCTCAGTTTGAAAGAAAACACTCAGGGTTGTGTTTAACTCGTCACAGTTTTCCTATTATGCTCCTATAATAGGTACCTTTATGCCTTTCCTTTTCCCCTTTTTAATCTTTTTAAATGGGTTGTCATCCTTCAGAAACTCACTGAGGGTAAAGACTGGGTTTCCTTCTGCTTATATAGGGACTTTGGCTTCCATAGAATATAAGAGGAGTGTGTTACCATATATATATATGTATGTTACCATATATATATATATGTATATACATATATATGTATGTGTGTATACATATATATTCACATATATATATTTATATATATGTATGTATATATATATATATATATATATGTGTGTGTGTGTGTGTGTGTGTGTGTGTGTATGTATGGGAAAACATTATTAGAGAATGGTACAGGCTAAGTGTATGGATTAGATTGTGACCCTGACCAATGGCTGACATGAAGGGGAGGAACGAGCCTTTCAAACTGCATTTAAGATTGTAAGATTGGATAGTGTCATAATTCGTGATCTCTCTACTAGGAGAAATGGACTTTCCTGCAGAAAAGTTTATTAATAAAAACTTCTTTAATCAATTTGGACTAAATATTTATAATTATGAGTCATTTATAACAACAGCATTTAGTCATGTTTGTCCTTAATAAATGCCTGTTGGCTGACCGACCTGGCCTTGCACTGTGCAGATGGAAACAGAAATTGCTTTATAAACTTTCAAGAATGCACTAATCAAATATGTCTTTATGGAAAAATGGAGAAAAAAGACAGAAAATTGTCTTTGCGAGAAGTGTGAGAAATCAGAGGACATACTGGATAAATGGTTAGCCTTGGAATCAGACAGCCTTCATTTCAAATCCTATATCTGATCCATATTAATTATGTGCTCATCCTAGACAAATCATTTAACCTTTTCATGTCTTCTGGCGACTAAGGTTTTAAATTAAAAATGAGTTGTCGATTTGCTTCAGTGGAGGACAAATACTACTTTCCCTACTGGAGTTCTCCTGATGAAATCATAAATCTTGAACAACACCCTCAGAAAAGAGGGAGAGGCAGAATTAGAAGGTGAGGGGAAGAAGAGAGAAGATAAAAGAATGGAGAGAGAGAGGGAGGATGGGAAAGAGACAGAGAGAGACAGGCAGAAAGAAATAAAGAATAAGAGAGACACAGAGAGACAGGCAAAGAAAGAAGGAATGGAGAGAGGGGAAGGAGAGACAGAGAAGAAATGGAGAGGGAGGGAGGGAGGGAGAGAGAGAGAGGGAGGAAGAGAGGGAGGAAGAGAGGGAGGGAGGGAGGGGGGGAGGGGGAGGGAGAGAGAGAGAGGGGGAGAGAGAGAGAGAGAGAGAGAGAGAGAGAGAGAGAGAGAGAGAGAGAGAGAGAGAGAGAGAGAGAGAGAGAGAGAGAGAGAGATAATATTATTATTTTTCCATTTTTCCTCCTGGAATGAAACCCCTGGTTACTCATATAGGGCAGCCATGGCTCTTATGGATGGAAAATCCATTTACAAGTATCAAAGATCATCTGTTAACCTGATGAGGAGGGGCCACACATCACAAGAAAACTACTAATCCTTGCAATAATTTTTTTTTTCAGAAAAAATTCAGATTTTTAAAGCCAAATGCAAAAATGTTTTTTGATTCTAGAGGAAAGATAACTCCAAGCTCTGCTCAAATATGATTGTTTGATGGTTCAAAATTCTATTTATGACAGTTTTCTAAGTAGGAACAGCACATGCACAGCTATGCAAGAATCTGGTCCCTCTACATGGTCTGGGGGTGACCTTCACCTCCACTTGCATGAGTCTGGTCATATCTTGCCAAGTTCAAAAGGCATGGAGAATGAGTTCAGAGACAAACTCAGAATATGTCATCAGTTTAAAACTCTCATCACCAAATTGATTAAAGAGCAGAAATATTTTTGTCTCCTTCCTCAGATCATCAATAACTGAATTAGAGAGTGGCTGAGATCTGCAGCAGTGCAGAAAGTAACCTTAATAATGTGCTTATATTTCCTGAATTATAATAATTTGTGAGTATGTGCGTATGTGGAAAAAGTGATGCATAAATGTGGAAATGCATATATATATATATAATATACATACATGTATGGGGTAAAGTAATAAAGATGCATTCTCTGCATTCAAAAAATGTTCAGTGAGGAAGATGATATATTTAAACCTCAGTTTCCTCACCTTTAAAATGTTGTGACTAGACTAGATACCCTCCAAAATCACTTCAATTTCTCCACTTAGGATACCCTAATCTTACATAATATAGAATAATCTTATATAGAATGAGAACATGTTTAAATGGAGAGGTATTTGGCTAGTTCCCAAATTTCAAAGGTCTAGGGGGTCCTTTCATCTAGGGGGCTCAGGAAGACTCCAAAGAGCCTTTGAACTTTGCAAAAAAGCAATATGACAAAGTGTTGAGATAAAAAAGGACATTTTGGATAAAGAAAATGAGGCAATAAACGCATGTGGCAGTGAAGACATAAAAGCCGAGTGGTACAAGGGATAGAACACTGGATTTAGAGTTGGGAAGACTTGAATTCAAACCCAAACTTAATTTTCTGGTCAATCAAAAATTAATGACTTGACTTCTCAGTTCCTCTCTCTATGAACTGAGGGGCTGAACTTCGAAGAGGTCAAAGTCCCATCTAAATCTATGATTTTAAACATGCCCATTTGACTGGAACTTAGGTGAAAGCAGTACAATACTAATGACCATTTACCTAGCACTGGAAGAGTTGCATGAAAACTTTGCACATCTTACCATGTCATATCCTCATAAAAGCTCTGGCAGGCAGATGTAATCATTAGCCTCAATTTATAGAGGAGGAAACTGAGGTTGAAAGTGGTTAAATGGCTTGGCCAGGGTCAGACAGGCAATAAGTATCTGAAGTCTTTTTTTATTTTTTATTTTGAACTTTTTACAATTTTCCCCCTAGTCTTACTTCCCCCCCCCCCCCACAGAAGGCAGTCTGTTAGTCTTTACATTGTTTCCATAGTATACATTGATCTAAGTTCAATGTGATGAGAGAGAAATCATATCCTTAAGGAAGAAAAATAAAATATTGTGTCTCAATGTTGCATTGATGGAATGAGCAAGTCCATCAAGGTTGGTCATCACCCCCATGTTGCTGCTAGGGTGCTCAGTGTTACTTTGGTTCTGCTCATCTCACTCAGCATCAGTCCATGCAAATCTTTCTGGGCTTCCCTGAATTCTATCCCTCCTGTAAGCCCAGGTCTTTTGCTCCCCAAAGACAACAAGATCCAGTGCCAATGCCAAGCTGCTTTATGAGATGAAGCTGGGAGTGTAAAGGCAGGCTGAGAGTTGAGAATACCTTGATAGGGAAGGTATGTGAGTAAAGGCAGTTTGAGAGTCCCCGAAGACCTAGGTAGAATGCTGTCTCTGACAAATACGACCTATCTGATCCTAGGCAAGTCACTAAGTGGAGCCTCAGCTTACTTACCTGTAAAGTAGAAATAATAATGATACTTTCATCACAGGACTATTTTGATAATCAAATGATATAATAAATTATGCAAAACACTTTGCAAATCTTCCAGAGAATTATGTTAATGTATTTTCTTATTATGGTATGTATGTACTTTTTTGGGGGGGGTGGAGTTGAGACATTTCAATATAGACACTCCTTCAATTGGCACAGATAGGCACCTTGCAGTCTTGGAGAGTTGCCTGGGGTCACTGACTTGTTCCAAAATCTGCCCATCCAATGTGGCAGATAGGATTTCTATTGAGGTCTTCCTGATTCTAAGCTTGCCTCTCTAACCACTCTAAGATGCTTCCTTTCATATGTTTGTGAGTGTATATACTTGAATGAATGTTTATTTGTAACATATATACTTACAATAATTCTGGGACTTGATTACTATTACTATTACTATATATCACTGCTTAATGTAAAGAGACGAAGGAAAAGAAAAGAATTTGGATTATCATACAGAGTAAACTGACATTTAAAATCCACCTATATTTTATATTTTTACATAGTCTGTTTCCTTAAAATCAGAGTTTGTGGCTATTTACTAAACATCAAGGTCTTCAGACTGACTTACCGTCCTCATTTCCTGAAACAATAGAATATACGATGCTCTGATTGATGGCTGCTGCGGAGATAACGCCAACGGGAGTCCCTACTGGTGCAAGTTCACTTACAGGAGGTGGTCTGCAGAATTAGACAAGATCATTTTTTTCCACGCGTTAATATTTGATGCGATACAGGTTTGCATTTAAAGATTAAATGTCTATAGTATCAGCAAAGGCAGGTTTTCCATAAGCTTGATTGCTAAAGTCTTCAGGGAGGTGAGAGATTAAGACAGTAGGCATAGAAACACAAACAAATGCAGCACTGTCTTATGAAGAAGAATGCCTCTTCAGCCAGGATAAGGCTGTCTTATACAATTAATTGATAGGCAACTGATGGAATGGAGGGCACTGTCCTGTTTCAAAATATAAGACAACTCACTGGCTCATCTCACAAGCATTAGAATTTTGTTATATCAAAAAAGATGCTAATGACATTAACCAGACAGTTTTTTCTTTTTTCTAGTCCTTGTCTCTTTTTAATTCCCATTCTTCTCCTTCCCCCAAACCACTTGAACTGAAGGTCATTCCTCAAGAGAAAGATAATCGCACGATAAAAAAGCAAGAACTCAGTTCTCTATGGAAAACCAGTTTCTTACTCATATCCTGAGCTTTGTTACTCTCTTATTTATCTATATTCCAAGCATCAGTTTCAATATACCCTTATTGCTTCTCATACGGGGTTATTTCATTTTGTAATAATAGCAGAAGTCTGATAATCTCTTCCAAGGGAATTTTCCTAATCATTTTCATGCTTCTTCACCCCTTTATCAATCATTCCTTTCTGCTCTTCAAAGCAAAGGAGTGTTGTTACTACTTGAGTTGAACAGAGACTCCCTTAAAGTCATCCTGCCTCTTTACCTTTGATCACTTTCCATGTCCAAATAGTTTGCAAATCTTTTATTTTTCCTTTTCTTTTCCATCACTGGGACTCTGCCCATTTCAGGCCCTTATCACCTCTCATCAGGACTCTTGGCTTATGCTCCATGTCCCTCTTTTTCCAGTTTCTACACTCTAATTCAGATAGTTTGGCATTAGGGGGAATGTGACAGGTTCATATCTTACTCAAGACACCTGCTAGCCACATGATCCTGGAAAAATCACTTAAGATACATTTATTAACGTGATAGGCACTGCGGTAAGTATCGAGGCTACAGAAAAGGACAAAACCATTACCTGACTTAAAGGGACTTGCTTTTCATGGAAGAAACAAGATGCAAACATTTCTTCATCAACAAGAAGCGTACAAAGTCCAAGGAAGGTCATTTCATAAAGAAGCCACAAGTGGGGGAGGTGAGGGAAAGAGAGGACTGGGAAAGGCCTTTTTTGTAGTAGCTAAAATATGAAATGAAACTTCAAAGGAAACCAGACAAACAAGCAGTTGAGATAAGGATGCAGCCCATGCCAGTATAAAGTAGGAAGACCAAAGTTCTGAGTCACAGAGTACACGGAGCGAAAGAAAATGAGTAAAGAAAATCAAAAAACAGGAAGAAACTGGGATCCAAAGGGCTTTCAAAGTCAGAAGATTTTTGTATTTGATCTGAAAGGTGATAAAAGATCCTTCTTGGCTTTCCTACTCTGAAATCCCATTTCCTCATCTGCAAAAATGGACCAATATTAGCATCTATCACCCAAAATTGTTGTAAGGATCAAATGAGACAATGCAAGTGAAGTGTATTACAAGCCTGGAAATGTTACCTAAGTATAATCTACTGCAATGGTTATGATCACACTAGGAAAAAGGGGGAAGGGAGAGGAAGAATATGGAAATTATCTCACATAAGAGAGACGAGAAGGAAGAGCTTTTATAGTGTAGAGAAAAATGGGGGAGTGATTGTTGAATCTTGGTGTTATGTAAATTGGTTCAGAGGGAAACAGCTCAATGGAATACAGAAATCTAACTTTTCAACAGGGAAGAAGAAAGGAGATAAAAGAAAGGGGGATGATAAAAAGAGGTTGGAGAAGGAAGGTGGTTGTTGAGTCACTTTCAGTCCTATATGATACTTCATGAACTTATATGGGATTTTTTTGGCAAAGATATTGTAAGGCCTTACCATTTTCTTCCCTAAATCCATTTTACAGATGAGAAAAC
This sequence comes from Macrotis lagotis, assembly GCF_037893015.1. Classification (NCBI taxonomy): domain Eukaryota; kingdom Metazoa; phylum Chordata; class Mammalia; order Peramelemorphia; family Peramelidae; genus Macrotis; species Macrotis lagotis. The sequence continues at coordinate 15,133,082 of NC_133661.1, forward strand.
TGAGACAAGCAATTATGATCTCAGACAAAGGAAAAGCAAAATTAGACCTATGAAATAAACAGGAGAAACTATGTCTTGAAAATTTTAAGACAATGATAAAACATCATTACAATATATGTGTGTGGGCTAAATGGCAAGAATATCTGAATTTTTAAAAAGAAAACTTAAGTTATGGGAGAAATAGACTAAAACTATCCTAATATCTTAACTTTCCCCCCACTAAAAGCCAGAAAAGTCTCAGAAAGAAAACAGATGAAATTCAGTTACAGATTATAATAATCCAAAATACTTTCATGATATCTTGAAGGCTAATTATGGATCCAGGATGTATGGTGGTAATAGAGCCATATTGATTAATGATAAGGACATGAAGCTGGAGAGAAAGGCTGAACATTTCCATAGTGTTCTCAATAGATCTTCCACAATCTATTGACGGTGCAGAGGATAGAGCACTGACCTTGGAAAAAAGGGCAGGAATTCACACATGGCCTCAGACACATGATACTTACTATATGACCTTGACAATTCATTTAATCCTGACTGACTCACATGCAGAGTCATCACCAGTCATTTTGGTTCATACCTGGTCACTGATCCAGATGGCTCTGGAGGAGAAAGTGAGGCTGATAACTTAGCACAACATCCCTTCACTCAAATTCAGTTCACTTGTTTGCTATGGCAGCACCTCCCCAGTGTCATGGTTTTCTTTGAGAATGAAAGGCAAGTGCAACAATCAGGGACAATTCTGAGCTGTCTATTATGGAGAATACCATCTGTATCCAGAGAAAGAACGGTGGAGTTTGAACAAAGACCAAAGACATCTTATTATGTAATTTTGCATTCTCTTATACTTTATGTTCCTTCTTTAAGGTTATGATTTCTCTCTCATCACATTCAACTTAGATCAATGGATACCATGGAAACAATGTAAAGACTAACAGAATGACCTCTGTGGGGGTGGGGGGAGGGAAGCAAGATTAGGGGGAAAATTGTAAAACTCAAAATAAATAAAATCTTTCTAAAAAAAGAGAATGAAGGACAGTATCATCATCATCTTCATCATGAGCATGAGATTTTCAGTTATGTTGTCAAATGCCTTCAATGAGGAGGGAAATGGTCTCAGAGTCAACTACTGCAGTCAGTAAATTATTCAACGTGAAACAGCCACAAGTCAAGACCAAAATGGAAGGAATGTTTGTGCATGATTTGTTTACTGATGACTGTACACTCAATCTAACTTCTGAAGCTGAGAGGCAATAAAATATGGATCAATTCTCTTCTCATTGTATTAATTTTGGTCCAACAATTAACACTAAGGAAACATAGCTACTCTTCCCGATAGCACCACATCACTCATATGGCAAACCATTGGTTACAGCAAATGGAGAAGTTGTAAATACTGTGCCTAAGTTCACTGACCTTGGCAGTATACTTTCTAGGGATGTGTGCATTGATAGAGAGGTGGGCACATGCATTGTAAGTGCCAGCTCAGTGTTTGGAAGGCTCTGAAGGAAAGTGTGAGTAACAGACTACCCAAGCGAGGTTCTACAGAGTTGGTGCGATGACTTCATTGCAATATGTCTATGAAACCCAGACAGTCTACTTAGTGTCATGCCAGGTCATTGAATTGTCTTAGGAAGATTCTGAAGATCACCTGGTATCTATCACCATACCTGGTGTGATAAGGTGCAAGCCACTGAAGTTCTCTCTTGAACTAAACTGCAAAGCATTCAAACTCGGTTGTAGAGAGGATATTTCCAGTGTGTTGGCCATGTTTATTGGAATGCCAAACATATGCTTGTTGAAAAGATTTATGGAGAACTCACACAAGGCAAGTGCTCACACTGGAATATTCTCAGTTTCTCTTAAGAATTCTGGAATTGATTTCATGACATGGGAGACACTGGAAAAAGACAGCCCAAGGTGGCATGTCCTCATCAAAGAGGGTGTTATGCCCCATGAACAAATCAGAATTGAAGTAGCTTAAAAGAAACACAAAGTGTGCAGATTTAGAGAATTCACCCCAAATGTTCACATGGTCTATGTGTGCCCAAGTTTGTAGTAATCTGATAAGTCACAGACAGACACATTGCAACTTGGCTCCCACACAGTGATATCTTTTTGTTTTTCTTCCAGAACAAAGGTCAATAATCTAAGTTTTACATTAAACTAGAAAAAGGAAGATACATGGCAACATGACTCTTACATCTTCTAAGGCTAATAATGAAATCATGTTGAATCTTCTTTTATAAAACCAACATGCAAATGATAAGTATTAAAATATTCTCAGTGGCTTTCAAAAGATACTCTGAGTAAATTATTATAAAATGTTCTCTTTAAAAAGTGAGTTATAGCATGCGGACCTTTCCAACTTTCATATAATGAATCTATCAGTTTGACCAATCAGAGAGGGATTAATAATGATGTTAATGCATCCTGTAGGAGAGGGCAGAGTAGAGACTATTGGTCCAGGCGGTGATTATGATAAAAAGTTTAACATTCTGGACTTTCTTTAATTAGCCTCTTCTTGGACCTACAAACTCTCTCTTCTTGAGCACGCACTTAAAAAATGATGTCTGCAATTAATGCACCATTAACTTTGGAAAATGACATTGTTTATTTCATATATTCAAATGAAAACACCGCAAAACTATTTGTGTTTCTGCTGCATCATCTTCCACATGAGGGTGGACATAATTAATACGAGAGCCAGAAAATGGCATAATTTAAGAAGCAATTTAAATCCTGGGCATACCATTAAAAACACTTAGAATTCTATTTGTTACTGAATGCTTAAAACACATTTTGTTCTGGCCAAAACATTTCCTTATTAACCTTTGTTATAATTGTTCTTGCTCGTGTCTTATGACTGAAAATAAAACCTACCGAAATAAAATGCAATCTTCCTCGAGCTAGAATCAAATGAATCATGAAAATAATGAACATCAGGTAACAAAAAACAATGCCCTGAAGTTTACACAACTGAGGAAATATTTTGTTTTCTATATTTGTACTACAAAATATCAGTATCTGATTAGTTCTTGCTTTTCTTCCATTACCTTATTCTCAATTAATATAGATTTTATCAGATCTGAGTTCCAGAATCTACTGAAAATTGTCCCAGCAGTATGAAGTTACTAGTAGGTTCCTTTGTTTTCTCCCATTTTTTCTTTCCTGTTTCCCCTTACCATGTTTTTATAATTTTTAGTAAGTCTGGACTCATCTTGACTTTTCTTACTTTATTTTTTTTTAGGTTTTTTTTCTTTTTTTTTTTTTTGCAAGGCAAACAGGGTTAAGTGGCTTACCCAAGGCCACACAGCTAGGTAATCATTAAGTGTCTGAGACTGGATTTGAAACCAGGTACTCTTGATTCCGGGGCCGGTGCTTTATCCACTGCAGCTAGGTGGTGCAGTGGATAGAGTACCGGCCCTGGAGTCAGGAGGACCTAAGTTCAAATCTGGACTCAGGCATTTAATGATTACCCAGCTGTGTGGCCTTGGGCAAGCCACTTAACCCCATTTGCATTTCAGAAAAAAAGAAACCTAAAACAATTTCTATTTTTTATGCCAATATCAGTATTGATATTGATACCTATTTCTATGCCTACATTCATCTCTAGTTTTAAACCTTATAGTCTAAGTCCATATGCCTTCTGGGTCATTGCAAAGGCGATGGTATAATAAGAATAGATGAATGAATGAATGAATGAATGAATGAATGAATGAATGGAGAAACACTTATTAAACCTTTCATATGTGCAAAGGACGGGTCTTGGTGTTGGGGCTACAACCTAAAAATAATTTCCCATCTTAGTAATGATGAGATAAAATTATGGTCTAGTTCTTCATCTCTGAAGAGGGCAGAGTATTTGATATCTAGTTTAATCTCAAACTTCTCTCCAGGCAGAAACCAACTTCTCTCTTGGAGGACATGGAGACAGCACTCCAGAGATATCCATTCTTGTCTCTTTGTGAGATAAAAGAACCTAGAACCATTCACTATCTTCCTTGTTTTTTTCTTGACCAGAAGAGTCCATATGCCACTCAGATCTTTTCTCTAGCTATTTCCACTGCATGGAAAGTTCTCCCCTTTTATTAAGTTCCAATGATCATCTATGTGTGTATAATATGTATGTGTGTATATGTATATTGTATATTCATACATATATCACAGATATATCCTGTATATTGCATATATCTCATATATTATATATTCATACATCTATATCATATATATCCTGAGTATGTATGTTTGTACAGATTCCATATATCTGCGTCTCTTTCCATCCTGTATGTATAGTATATGTACATATAATATGAATGTGTATATATAATGTGTGTGTATATATATATATCATGTGTATATTTGCATACGCATATGACGATAACCATATCTTTATGTCTCTCCTGCTTCTCCATAGTTGTTTGCCTGGTGTCTCCACTTTTGGACTGTTAGCACCTTGGGAGCTGGACCTTTTTTCCCTTCTCTTTGAATTCTTAGCACTTGGTATAGTGTATACCATAGCATATAGTCTGTGATATGTTCTTTTTTCATATTCTGTTTATTTTTGTACTTAAAGATTTTATTTATTTTGAGTTTTACAATTTTCCCCCTAATCTTACTTCCCTCCCCCACTCCCCACAGAAGGCAATCTGCCAGTCTTTACATTGTTTCCATGGTATACACTGATCCAAATTGAGTGTGATGAGAGAGAATTCATATCCTAAAGGAAGAAACATAAAGTATAAGAGAGAGCAAGATCAGACAATAAGATACCAGGTTTTTTTTCTCAATTGAAGATATTAATCCTTGATCTTTGTTTAAACTCCACAGTTCTTTCTCTGGATACAGATGGCACTCTCCATTGCAGAGAGCCCCAGATTGTCCCTGAATGTTGCACTGATGGAATGAGGGAGTACATTATCTGAAGAAATACTTAAAGCAATCACTGAAGTTACTTCCCTCTTCAAATTCTTTTTTTTTTATTTATCTGATAAATGATTTATTCTCTGGGTAGAATATAAGCCCTCTGAGGGTATAGATTTTTTGTTTATTTTCTTTTACTCCCGTGTTTAGCCCCACTGCATTTCTATTCAATTCAACAGCATTTTTTTTTAAGTATTTTTACATGAGGATAGTTAGGTGATCCACTAGGAAGAGCCTAGAGCCTAGAGCCTAGATTCAGGAAGGCATGAATTCAGATCCAGTCTCAGATATTTACTAGCTGTGTGACCATGAGCAAGTCACTTAGCGTCTGCTAGCTCTCATTTCATTTTTTGTAAATAGGGATAATAGTAATAGTAATAGTAATAGTAATAGTAATAGTAATAGTAATAGTAATAGTAATAGTAATAGTAATTCTTGCCTCCCAGGATTATTTTGTGATCATATAAAATTATATAAGTAAAGCACTCCTCATGTCCCTGTCACACAGTGAGCACTCTTTAAAGGTTAGTTGTTAATATGATGACATCCTAGGCCTTGTCACCAGCACCAGAGCTACAAAAGAAGGAGCCGTTGTTATTTCTACTTGCTACTTCTACTATAGCAGAAGCCCGATAAATTATTGTTGGTTTAATGACGTATCTTAGAACCTAAAAAAAGCTATTTTTAACTAAGGCTCATTTCAAGCACATGAATAGGTGCAAGAGAAAGTAGATGAAGAAGAGCAAACCAGTCCCAAATAGTCCAGAAATAATGAAAATTCAATTTCACTTTTCTTTTAGGTTTCAAAGATAATGATGATAAGAAAAACTAAAATCATGTGTGCAGAGACCTTCATATGCTGATTCTTTTAGCTGCCAAGCATTGCAGCCTAAAATTTTTCGTGAATGAAAGATATAAAAAGTGCCCATGGATTAAACCTAATGCTGTGGTTGTCTTCTTTTTCCTCCTGAGGGCCCTGCCCATAATATATCTGATTTCCAGATATTTGCAAATTATTGCCAGTTAAGATGCTTTCAACTTAGTATAAGAAAATTAATGAAAATGTGATTAAGCCACTGAACAACTTATTATTCTCTAACCTTTTAATAATTGGATTACATTGATTTAATTTTTAGGAAATTTAACCGAAATATATTAATGTGAAAAGAACAGGAAACTAGTTAAAACTCAAATTTCCTTAAAACCCCATGAGGGTTTTCTTTTTCCATTTTGAGTCCAGATTTTGATTGTGATTTTATCATTTTTGAGAAACTACTGATGAGGAAATATTCTCTACCAATTCCGATTGATGACTTTTTTGTTACTTAGAGACTTAGAAAACTCCCTAGGAAATTAAGTGACTTTTCCAATGTCCATGGAGCTAATCTCTGGCAGTCAGGGGAGGCAGAGATTGCCTCACCTATGCCTCCCCTCTGATTGAGGCGGGTTGAGCTCATATACCTGGCAGGTACTTAGTAGAGGTACCAGATTTATAGACTCAACCCTTAGCAATCAGAAACGAGATTCAGCTCTGTCTGCTTTGCCTCCCTTGACCTCACAGAGTACAGGACAAGCCCTCCTACACCTGTCAAGATCAAGATTGAAAACAGACTTCCTGAGCCCCAAACTTCCTCTTTATCCTCTGTACAATGTCACTGCGTGAGGAGAGAATTGTTGTTAATAGTGAATCAAAGGCAGCATCATTAAAAATTTGCATATTGCAATACATCTCTAATTTTTATTATTTTCTGGAAACTTCATTTTTCATGTAAGAAAAAAACATTTTGAGTTGTTGCTCAGATTTCAATCAAAAACATGAAAACAGGGGCAAGAAGGCACTTCCAAAAGCTGGAGCATTTATCTGATAAGATGACAACTACATATTTTAGAAAGTTCTGATATGACAATACAGAGAGGGACGTTATCATGTGCCTCTCCATCTCTGAGAAACAACCACTTAAACACTGTGGCTTCAAGCAATTTTATCAGGGTTGGTAAACACTTCACAGGTACAGATCATGTCCCTCCAAGCTTTAGTAGATACTTGTCAAGAATTAATGTAACTGGAAAAAAAATCATTGCCTGTTAGTCAGACTTCTGATGAAGAGTCCCTCCCATTTACCTATTTGGGTCCTGGAGCCAAAGAACTATATCCCATCAACATCCCTCTGCTTGACAAGATCCCCACAAACTATGGCATCTTTGAATTTGCAGTCAGCAGACATAATACCAGATTAGTGTGGAGAAGCAGTACAGGAGAATTTTCCGAGAATTTGAGGTCCAACCAATCATTTTTTCCAACCCTTTCTAAATGGACATCTACTCTCCAAAATTCTTGCCAAGTGGTCAGTTGGACCTTCTGCTTCTGTCACCATGACAAGAGGATGTTATGATCCTGACAATCCCAGTTGGAAAGAGGAATTCATTTTCCTATTTAAAAAAATTGGGCTTGCCAGATGGTAAAGTAAAAGTAAAACAAAGTAAAGCTGTTAGGAACACAGATCTGGAATGTTAGAACTGGAATCGAGAAGACTGAATTCAAATTTGGCCACATAAACCTACCAATTTTATGTTTCTGGGAAAATAACTTAAGTTCTGACTAGCTTGCTTTCTTTCCCCACAAAATGAAGATAATAACAGCATTGAATTTCCTAGGCTGTTGTGAGGATAAATTATATACATACATACATACATATATATAAATAAATTTTGTGCTTTGCCTATCTTAAAGCTCTGTATAACTTTTTCCCCTTTTTTCCCCATTGGTCATTAAACTAGGTATTGCCATGAAAAAGTATTAATGGAAAAAGTTCTTATTCTGTGAATGAAACATGCTCTTATAATGGACCATTAAGCACCTTTCTAAAAGGCATTTCCATGCAATGATTGCAAACCATGGACATATTTATAAATAGGGGCAACATGATGTTGTGGATAAGGCACTGATCTACTGATTTCATAGTCAAGAAGACCTAATTTAAAATATACTTCAGAGATTTACTACGTGTGACCCTGGGCAAGTCACTTATCTCTATGCCTTCATTTCTTCATCTCTAAAATGAGGGCACTGATCATGATGACTCCCAAAGTCCTTTCCAGCTCAAAATATGTGATCTTATGGATTTTGGGAGAATGTCCCATCTGCACATTTGAGATGTTTATACTTTTGTTTACTTTTTAGGTACCTTACTTTAAATAGAATTATAGCTAATCTTAAAAAGAGAGCTGAGAGTTTAAATATAATGTAAAAACCATAGGGATCCCATGAAAAGTTTAAAGGAAAGTCACTCATAGCAGTGCAGGAAATAAAGGGACAGGGTTTATCACCAAGGAAACACCATATCTTCTTTATGATTAATACTGTTATAAACTGGGGAAATAGGAAACAGGCCGTTAATCCCCTTGTGAACAAAGTCCTTTTTACTGGGCCACAAGTTTTAAAAAAACCAGAAAACAACTTTAGCAAATAGGTGAAGTCGTTTTCTCTTTATGTAGGCATATTTTGTATTGCATTGCTCTCTCAGAGAGATTTTGTACTTTTTTTTTTCACCTTTTGAGATGTTTCCTAAAGCTTACTGATTCAAATCCTCTCTTTAAAATGTAACGTTCCAATGTTTGTGCTCTTGTAAGGATGATGGTAGACTTGCTCAGTTTGAAAAGTAATTTATTTTTTTCTAATAAAATGTTAACTTGAGCTGTTCTCTTTCCCATGGCCCCCACCATTCATATAGTCTCCCATTATTTCCTTTCTGTACTCTGCAATTGATTGTTTGCATTTCTACTACATCTAAATGAGTTTTCTCCATTATTATATTCCAGGTGCCATGCTCTTTATACAACTATTCACCATAGAATCGACTCCATTCATTTGCTCCATGAAAAGCACTCTGAGGAATTTGATTTGAGTGTAAAATGCATTAGGATTTTTGAATTGTCATCTGAGGGAGATACATCTTCATGCATAAGTAGGACTCTTCTTTCTTTTAAATTGGAGTCTGGCCTATGACATATTTGTTCAGCTAAACTTTAAGATTTCAGTGAATCCATGCTTTGGTCAACATAGGCAACTGAAACTTGCATGCAGACCTCAAAACTTTTATAACTTGATATATTATTTTCATGGGTTTCTCAGACAGAAAAATATCTCACCATAGTTAGATGATTATGAATTTAACTTGCTTCATTCAGTGATTACAAATAGCCTTGTTTCAGGTCAAACTTGATTAAGGTTGGGTTGTTACTTCAGTATCAGAAATGGGGCAAATAAGACACCCTTAGGACATATCATAGGAGTCTTTCCAGTTGGGAGAAGCTGTCAAAGCTTGTCCTCAATGGGCATAGCTTTGAGGAACACGTATTGAATCATACCAAGAGGAAGCCGAGACAGGAGAAGGAATGATCTTGGATTCAGCATCACAGGGATAGTGAAATAAAGATATTATGGGAGTATGCTAACTAGTGGAGAATGAGACCAAGCCGAGTAGCAGTCAGTGGGACTGCTACTAATCCCTTCTTGAGGTCTCATTTTCTGATTTCTTTAGTAGCAGACCTGGTGATCATATGTCTATGTAGATGTCTGTATGTCTATTAGAGCAACTGAGGAAGACCAGTCATCCAGATCCTAAATCCCTTTGGTAAGGTGTGGTTGCAATAATATTTGTAGGCTACCAAAACCCTCATCATTTTATTTAAATGAAGGTTATTCCTTCTCCCCTTGCTCAGTGGAAATTGCTAATATAAATTATGATGAATCCTTCCCAATTGAAAATAAAGTTGTATCAACCTTTAATAGAGACTATAGTAAAAGTTGAAATGTCTCAAGATCTCTCTAATACCAAAGCAATTTCTCTTTGGTATCTCTCAAGGAAACATGGTTAATCTTCATTAGTAACATTTTGAAAATATGTGTACAGGGTATTGCCCTTATCACTGGAAACAAACATCTAATCCTGTTCACAAACTTGGTGTTCTTTGATCTATTCAAGAAAATTTGACCTTTCCATGATATTTACCTCTATGACTGATGACAAGTGAATTCTGGTTTTTATAAGTGTCTCAACCCATCATTTTCAGGTAAATGTCAAACATCCTTCTTCAGATCTCTACCTCTCTGGGCAGGATGAAGTCAACCTAGTCTTAAACAATATCTCTTAAAATTTTGAAATTTTGGTTATGGTTGGCTTATCAAAATCTATTTGCTCACTCTGGTTTTGGAAGGAATTCAGTGATTTTTCCAGGAAACTCATGGAAATTCTTGAAAAAACTTTTCATTATATTTCTAGTTGATACTAAATTATCTCAAGCCATTAATACTTTAGAGGCCAAAAATCTTTAACTAAAACTAAAATAAATTGACCTTTCTGATGGATCAATGCACAACAGGGAGATGCACCTAGGCTTAAGTGTATTACTAAGGAAGCCTTGTATGCAACAATGAACTGAAGAACAACATTCTAATCAATCAATCATCATTTCTTAAATATTTATGTTAACTCTTTTATATACAAAGGAAGGTAAAGATACAAAAAGCTGCCTTGCATTCAAGGAGCTGACATACAATTGGAGGAGGAGGTATGTTAAAATATACATAAATGTTACATAAGGCAGTACAGTTTATAATGATTTTATAATTTTTATAATATTTAAAATAATTTATAATAATAATATAATAATAGTAAGGGTTGGCTTCAGCACTGAGAAGATTTTATTTCAAGTACCACTTTGGACAAAACCTGACCCTGTTATCCTAGGAAAGTGTTGCAACCTCTTAGAATGTAGGTCAATCTCAAAGTTGTAGTAAAGGTGCCAACTGGGTTCGTATTAGTAAACTCCCTTACTAGAGAGTTTCCTATATTAGTGAAATAATGGGTCACACTAGTATAATTATTTGATATAAACCTTTTTAGAGGATGATAACATTCAAGCAGACTTCCCAAGTAGCAACTAAGATATGCTGAAAGTAGCATTTGAGTTCATGGTTTTTTAAATCTCTTAATAGTATTTTTTCCAATTACACATAAAGATAGTTTTCAATATTTATTTTTGCAGGATTTTTTTCTCTCCCTTCACAAGACAGTAAGCAAACTAATATAGGCCATATATGCACAATCATGTTAAGCATATTTCTTAGTCATGGTGTGAAAGAAAAATAAGAATGAAAGGAAAAACCACAAGAAAGAAAAAAACAAAAAGAATCTAAAATAAGGAAATAGTATGTTTTGATTTGCATTCAGACTCCATAATTCTATTTTTGAATGTGGATGACATTTTCCATCACTTAAGTTCATTCTTGAAAGACAAAACATATCTCAAGTCAGAGATGAGGTATAGCCAATAGAAAATCATGGAAATAGGAAATAGAGTATTTATGAGTTGGGCAGGGAAGATAACATGGACAGTCTGGTTCTTTTTAGAAGATATATGAAAGAATCCAAGAAAGACCTCCAAAAACATAGAAGACGATAAATTTGAATTTCAAAAAATATGATGGTGTGGCTAGATTACTTTAGAGCAGAGTCATGGGTTCTCACCTCAGAGAGATTACAGGTTCATCAGAGTATCAAAGAAAGAGAATCTTGAAATTTGTGTATCAAAAGTGAAAATAAAAGATATATATATATATATATATGCATATATATATATATATATATATATATATATATATATATATATATATATATATATATATATACCAAGAGCCAATGATGCAGATGAACTGAGTAACTAACTAGAAGTATGGAGGACTAAAAGGGAGAGAAATAACAAGAAATAATGTTCTTAGAAAGATAATCTATGAGCTAGAAATCCTGAACCAAGATAGCAATTGCCTAATAGGTAAAGGACATTACAATGTAACTTCACTGTGAGCAGTTTTTAAAAATAATTCACATCTTTATGGTTAAACATAGTGCTTAGCCATTAGTTAATATTTGCTGAACTTAACTGAATTATGATAAAGTGAAGGGAAAATTATAATACAATCAAAAGCAAATGTGGCCTCTTTGTTATTTAAAGGAATCCATAGCTGAGATTTTATGAAAAGAATTATATATATATATATATTTCTTAAATTATTTTTGTGATATATTATATATATTAAAGAGACTAGAAAGTAATGTAGGATAAGGGAAACCTTATCAAATTTGTTGACAGAGAGCTGTAGCTCAAATTCTACCTATTCCACATTTACCTGCAGACATCTGCTAAGACATTTTACTACTGTAGCCCTGAGTTTCCTCCTCTGTAAAAGGAGGAATTTGGATTAGATGGATAATGAAGTTCTAAATCTTGAATTGTGGGCAACCCTATTACTGCACCTACATCTAATATTTTATTTTTCTTGCCTCTCATTTTATTGATAGCTGACTTGTTTTGGGAATAAAAGTGAACCAATAATAAAATTGCTTCTGACAGACTCTCTGGTCTCATTGACAAAGCTACAGCAATTGTTGAATTTCATAACTCAATTTTAAGTCCCTATTGGATAAAGTCAGCAGCCTTGAAACTTCAAGGAAAATCTGACAGATAGACTTTCAGTTTCAAGTTAACAATTCAGGAGTCAAGGTACAATCAAAACCAAGAGTAATACACCAGTTTCCACCAAATTTCAAAGAGATGGAGGACTTTGTTTTGGCCTTTGGATCAGGAACACTTGAGTTTGAATTCAACTTCAGAAATTTACTACTTTGGTAAGCTGGAACATTTAATTCTTTTGACCTGTTTCTGCTGTTTCTGCTTTAGAAAAAAAATTAAAGGCCTGGACTTGATAAACTCTAGGTTTCCTTACAGTCATAGGACTCTTTTCTAATGACCCATTATACTACATCTTCATCATGACAGCATAATCGCATCATTGTCATGATTATTATATGTTTTCTTATTTAGGGTTTACAACAACCTTATAAGATGGTATTATTGTTATTATTAATTTATTTGGTTTTTGCAAGGCAAATGGGGTTAAGTGGCTTGCCCAAGGCCACACAGCTAGGCAATTATTAAGTATCTGAGACCAGATTTGAACCCAGGTACTCCTGACTCCAAGGCCGGTGCTTTATTCATTACACCACCTAGCCACCCCTTTACTATTTTTTTTTAGATTTTTTTCAAGGCAATGGGGTTAAGTGGCTTGCCCAAGGCCACACAGCTAGGTAATTATTATGTGTCTGAGTCGGACTTGAACCCAGGTACTCCTGACTCCAAGGCCGGTGCTCTATTCACCACGCCACCTAGCCGCCCCCTATTACTATTTTCTATAAGATGAAATTGAGGATATGTTATTTATAGTGATTTTGTAAAAAATGAGTTCTAAAATGCTCTACCATTATTTACTCCAAAATGTGAGAATTCTTCAAATTAGGGTAAATATTAGGTAAATTATATTTTTCATGTTGAAAGATAAGACATTATGAATTCAGAGAGAATCATCACCTACTTTCCATCAAGGTGATGGAATTTTTATGTACAGGAACTCTTAGAGACCTTTTACAAGGATCAAAGAAATATCTTGCATAAGGATCAAAATAAAGATGAGTTAATTTTGATGTATATTAAACTAGAATGCTCCAGTTACAAATTACTAAATAAGCTGGAGAACTGGATATTTTCTCCATTCCTCATGACTTCTCAAATGTCCACCAAATAAAATTTGTATGCAAGAAAAAAAAGTAATTGTAGCTTTCCTCACAGGTTTAGACACTATGAAATATGTTGATGCAATAACCTGATGAATTAATAGCAAAGAAGTTGAATTTCAAACCTCTAAAACATCATTTGTCATCCTCTGGGATAGCTGCATGGTTAGACCCAGAAGATAATGATCTAGGATCCATTGAGTAGCTTCCTTGCTTCAGTAGTGTATTCCTTATCAGTACACTTGCACAAAAGCAGCAGAATTCTACTCTGTCCCTGTCTTCTTCTGTTACTGAAAGGTGCAAGTATAGAAAAACAGAAATCTGACCTTCTCAGGGTGCTGCAGCTAAGTTAAAAAAAAACCAGAGTAAATTGGGGAAGTGTATAACGTCAAATGTTAGTTTAGATTAGGCCCACAGGAAAAGGTTCTGGTATTAACCAAGGAAAGGAGATACCCTAGAAGTCAGGTAGGTTGGAGAGATAGAGGTGAAAAATAAATTTCCCAGTTTGAAAGGAAGCTGATGCAACTCTGAGGTCTAGGTCTGGGGTGGAATCAATCATTAAAGCAAAAGTTATCATAAAAAAATTTATTAAGAGATATTTGGACATGTAGATGATTTGGAACACATTTTTCCATTATTAATATTTTCCTTTTTTTTTGTATTTACTCATGAGATCATGAGCATGAGGAAATACAAAAAAAGGAAAATATTAATATTGGAAAAATGTGTTCCAAATCATCTACATATCCAAATATCTCTTAATAGATTTTTCAAGGAAATGAAAAAAAATGAAACAAGACTGGATGAGGGAAAGGGCCCACTCAGTTGCCAAGGGATGTTAAAACTACAGTAGGGTTTTCTAAATGATTCAAGAGGGGAAAAATTATGAAAGAAGACTTTATGTCTTCCACAGTTGAAATAATTAGCAAAATAAAAAAAAAACCAATCCCACAACTATGAATCCATGATAGTGAGGGTTTTTTTTATGAATAAATGAAAGAAAAAAAACCTGATGAAACCATGGAAGAGGAAAAATTTTAACAATAAAGTAACAACTCTTTAAACAAACAAAATAAATTGATCTGAAAGATAATGTTGAGTAAACCTAGGTATCACAGACCTCCAAGAAACAAAAATGAAGACATATGTTAAAGAAACCTTCAAGAACATAAGAAATAGCACGAAAAACCTCAGCTTCTGAATACTTTAGAGTGCCCATCAGAAGAAACTAGAGAGGCCAAAACTACAATAATAGCAACTCTGCTGAATATGCTAAGACATACTGTAAGGTGGCAAAATTTACCAAATTCAATGGCAAATAACAAATTCTGCAAGCAGCCAGTAGTAAGAAATTCCAAGATAAAGGAAAGGAAGTTTTACTAGTACAAGACTACTATATATCCACTAGAAATCACAGAAGGGAATGGAGAAAAGATAGTCTCAAGAGCTAAGAGGTTCAAGATGTGACTTAAAATGACAAACTACGTAAACCTCACCCTAACCATAAACGAAAGAAAAAAGACAAATGTTCCACAGAAGAGTGGCATTTGAAATATTTCTACACATTCCCAATAAACACAATGAATGAGCAAATAGCCCAAACTCCAGAAATTCAAGAAAGGTAAAATTGTAGATTAATCAATGAAGGTCCAGACAACAAAATACATTATCCTCAATTAAAAAAAATAAAATGATACAAGAAAAAGACTGTTATGGGATTAAAACAGTAGAAACCAAAAAGTGACAATAAAAAACATTTTTTCTAAAAGTACAAAAGAATATATAAATTGAAGTGTAATTAAATGAAAGTTGAGGGATATGCCTGAATCATTATTGGCTAAAACTGATTTTTCCTGGTGGCATTAAAATGCAAAATGGGAAAGTACATTAAAGGGGGAGAGGGAAATGTAAAATACATGGCAATCAAATAAACTGTAAATTAGAAAGGGAGAATATCCCCTGATTCTCTATGGAATAAGTATGTTTGGGAGAATGAGTGACAAGGAAAAGGAATGAATTGAAACATGGAGGGGAAAAGAGGATTTCAAATCACTGATGGGAGCAAGTCACAGGGAACATTCTTGGAATATTTGGCATTGGAGATGAAGATCTTAAAATAAATATATAATTTGTAGAGGTTTTGTGCTCTAAGAAAGAGGTGGACCTTGTAGACTACATCCTTTCTCAGGAGAAGAATTAGAGGTAGGTTTAGGGAATCACACAGTGAGAAGCACATAAAAATCTCTACCATGGAATTAAACTGCTATACTTTATTATCGGAGCTAGTTGATACAACATAACTAGGGGGAGGGAGGATAAAAGATTTACATAATCTATTTAGAAGAGGTAACTCAAAATAGGTAATGGAAGTTTTAATCCCATGATGAAAAGAAAGACAAAGAAGAATAAATGTTTAAGGATTCTGAATCAAAGAATGAAAGCCTACAATAGATAGAAAGGGTGGATAATTAATGAACACAATGAGAGGAAAGAAAATCCTTGTTTGAAAATAGTACAGAGAATAAAAAAAAAACAAAAGAAGTTGAAAGGGAGGAAACTACTTGGGATTTTACAAAACTATTGTACTTTGAGAAAAAGAAAGGAATAATTGGTTAAGTAGACATAAGGGGAAAAAAGATAATAAGTAAAACTGAAAAAAAAAACTAGGGAAAAACAGAGGATAGCTCTTGAGAGTAGGGGAAGTAACCCCTGGAAATATAATTATTCTGGATAAAGCAGAAATACAAAGAGACATAATGAAAGAGACCATCTGTACCGAAAAAGAATAGTAAAATATTCCAACTCAAAAAATAATAAGCAAATGAAAAATATATAACCAATTCTCAGAACTTGCAAAGTCATTATATTATACAATCCAATAATATGAAAGGAAAAGTGAAAACAACACCCTATAATCTGCTGCTAATACGAAGTACACCTAAAAATCAAAGGCATATATAGAGAAAAAATGAAAGTTGGGAACAAAATTTACTTATGCATAAAGAGAATCCAAAGAAGAAGGAATTGCAATTATTTTATCAAATAAAATTAAAAACAAAAATATAGCAAAATCAGAGATAGACAAACTACACTGCACTGAAAGGAATCACAAGTCAACAAAGAAATCGTAAATGTATATACTTTAAATTACTTAACAGTTGCATTCATTCACCAAATTTCAAGAAGATCTAAATTAGAAAAATAGGAGCAGGGGACTTTAATATACTTTCCTCAGTCTGGGGGAAATTCAAAAGAAAGATTAAAAAAGGAAATTTTTTAAAGAATGACCAAATTGTTGGAGAAACTAGAGTTAAAAAGCTCAATGGAACTACTAAATTAGTCAATGGGACTACTAAAGTATATAATATATAGATTGTTCAGTTCCATATGGAAATTAAAGAACCATAAAAGAATGTTTCCAAATAAAAGTGATATTAAAAGGACTTAAGGAGTTAAAAAGAGAGGGACATTATATTTGGGTGACATAACCAAGGAAAGAAGGGCTTGTGACTGGGCTTAAAGAACAAGACACAGGTTTGTTCTAGATTCCTAAAAAAAAATAAGCAAAAGTAAGAATAGTTTTGGGGTACAGGAGATTGAAATCTGACGGATGTGTTGAGAATCATGAAAGATGAACTTCTCCATTCAGAGATATCAGATTAAAAAGGGATTGAATATGATATTAAAGAGTTAAACCTATATTTTATAGGAAGTATTAGTGTCCAAGAAATTATATTTATTAGATATAAATATATTTACTTTTCAGGTTACTTTAAATTTGGGGACTTAAAACAGTGATCTTTTTCTTTCATACTCTTCTCTACTGTATTAAAATTATGAAAAATAATCCTTAATTATGAAATTCATTTTAATATTCATTTGGTAGGAATGAAGGAAGGCAAAACTAAAGGATGACTTTTACTAATTTTCATTGTTACAATTTAAGAAGAAGATCTAGGGCAGCTTAGGCAGTGTAGAGTCAGAAGGTCCTGAGTTCAAATGTGACCATAGATACTTAATAATTACCTAGCTGTGTGACCTTCAGCAAGTCACTTAACCCCATTGTCTTAAAATAATAAAAAGATCTAAGAATCCTAGGCCAGGAGCCAAAGATACCATGGCAGTTATATTTGGCTCAAAGAAATGGTTCTTTTCTCACAGAATTCTAGATGGCATCTGTGAAAATGATGAATGACTTCAGAAATCTTTTATCATGTCCATTTTTTCCCTCCCCAGAGAATCAGGACTATAAAAATATAATGCGACAAAATAAAAAACTCAGGAGCTTTCAACAGGAAAATGAGCTAAGCTATAATATGATAAAGTATGTGAAATAAGGAAAAGGGAAATTCTGGGTTCTCTTTTTTACTGCTATCCACATGTAGGTCAAATAGACTCCTAACACTTCAAGGGAACCTAGGTAAGCATTAAAGCCCAGAATGGATCATTTATCCTCTGTTGGATAAGTGTGGCTTTGTGCTTTTTAAGAATGAAGAGAAAGAATATGGCAGGACAATTGTCATAGCCCAACAGCTAGATAATTATCAGTAGTTCTAGATATACCTATTTTCAGAAGAGATAATGGCTTCCATTTTTTTCTGACTGGGTCAAGGATGTGTGATGGAAATGGCACAAAATAGGAGTAAGCAAGGCCCAGATCATTGTGATAACCACAAAGCTACAACTCATAAATCTCATTTTCCCTGTGATAGAGTCCTCTTTTGTGATAGAGCTTAATAAGCATCTCAGGGGGAAAAAAAGCCTGGAGAAATTAATGACCTGCCTGGAAACTACAAAGACATATAAAATACAAAATCAGATAAGTTTGGTATAGGAAATCTTGCTGAGCAGAAAGTTAAAAAAAATAATATTTATAGGACCCTTTATGAGCAGCTTTGAATATATTATTTAAGTTGATTCTCACTAAAGTCCAGAAAGTAGTTGCTATAAATGCCACCATTTTACAGATAATGAAACAGAGAATTAAGGAGGTTAAGAGACTTGTCTGAGACAAGATTTGAATTCAATTCTTGACCAGGACATCACTTCGTAGAATCTCAGAACTTTAGAATTGTAAGAAACTCAACAGCCACATAGTCCAAACTAAATGGGAAAGGAATTCCCATGAGACCACTTCCAATAAGTGGTCAACCAATCTCAGCCTGAAGTTCACTCATGGAATCTGTGGCATGACATCATTTGACAAGGTGCTTTCTAAGCCCCATTATAGCCTTGCATCTATGATCCCATGGTCTTTGTCCTCAAAAAAAAGATTGTTTTGACTTCATGCTATTGTCATAGACACATATTGTCACTCCCGTGATCATTTATTCCATGTCGATGGCGGTCATCAGATCTTCTATAAGTTTGCTTGTAGCATGTGGCCATAGCAATTCTAGCAAATGGTAAACTGGGAGGTAGTAGATTTTGGAAAACACCCCTAATATGGAAACCAGTCTTTGTTTTGTTTTCGATTCTGCTGGGTAGCCAGACTTCCAGCACAGTATGTCAAGCTTTTAATCATTCTAACACTAGATAATTGCCAGGTCTTTGTTCTCAGAGTGAGCAGACTAATGAATAGATCTACATTTGTACAACCAAATATGGAGTTGATGCCTCTAAATGGGGAAGGTGAAAGGTGGTCATTATACATTCAGCATCAAACTTTTTTTTTAAGGGACATTAAGCCACATAACGAAAAATATAAAAGAAAAAAAAAATCACAGTGGGAGAGCAAGACCAGTCAATAGTTTGCTCATATTTTTAAGCACCTACAATAGTCTAACCATTATGCTAAGTGCTGAGGATACTAAAAGAAGCATAAGACCTTCAAGGAGCTCATTCTCAACCTAGGGAGATTACATATAAAAAGAAATCGTTAAAAAGGTGTATGTTGGGGGGCAGCTAGGTGGCACAGTGGATAGGGCACTGGCCCTGGAGTCAGGAGTACCTGAGTTCAAATTTGGTCTCATACATTTAATAATTACCTAGCTGTGTGACCTTGAGCAAGTCAGTTAACCCCATTGTCTAGCAAAAACCAAAAAAAAAGTAAAGAAAAATTGTACGTCACAGTAATGAATCAGCAAATTTGTTTTATGACAGTTTATTAGAGTATGTTTGCCGATCTAATAGATCTCTGACTTCACTAAGTTTGGTAGGCTCTGTGCTAGTTTGGGTAGCATGGGTTTGGAGTGAGGAAGACAGTGGTCATCTTAGTGTTTCACTTTACTTACCAGTTGGTTTGTACTACTTGTATTACTTTGGCAAGTCACTTCACTTCTGTGAAGACCACTCTGAGTGATTTCTATGATAAGCTATAAATAAAGTGTGATCACTGCTTTAAGAGGGACTTACCATCCTGATGAAATTATATGTTAATCATCAACGTCAGTTAAACTTTGTAATATTTCTAACATATTTGAACTTTCTTTTTCCTCCTAGCACATTCGAGCCATGTTCCAAATTGCCCTTATTCTACAAAATGGTATTATTCACCCATTTTTGGAAACAGTTCTTGAGTTATTTGGGTAATAAACCAAGTGCATGAAGAATTTCTTTTATCTAGTCTATGATATGGACTTAGACAGTCAAGTGAGATCATTCATCATTTTCTGTATTTAACTCTTTTGGGGAGAGATTGTAAATGGATAAAAACTTGACTCTAGAAATAAACTGGAAGGACACTTTCCACCATCTTTGGAAAATGTCAGTTATTTAATGACCCAAAACTTTTCTCTGAAATGATGCTAAGTCTAGTGCTAATATTGGACTTGAGTTGCATATCTGTGAGTCTTAGAATTCTATGATTTCCAAAGAAGGGAAGAAGAATATCACCTCAAAGGCAATAGGAAAATGTGTCATAGGTGTGATCAGACAGCAATCCATTAAAAAAAAGGATCAGGTTTAATGTGTGATGAAGTAATACTTCAATAATGGACAGTAAAGAAGAGAAGCTGTAGAGAAAAGGCAGAACTGAATTATGCACTTCATGGTCCCCGTTCTAAGTGATGAGAAAGTAAAGAAGGTTCCGACCATAATCAGTGAAATCCCTTGTAGCAAACCCAAGGGAGAACTTGGACAGGACCAGGCAAAGACTGGACAGGTTTGGCTGGGTCCTGAACCGCAACACTGGAGGGATCTTCCTAAACAACAAATTCACCGATGCATTTGAATAATAGAAAAATGGTATCCTGAGAGATATGATAGAATATGAATGGCCTATTTTCTTAAAGATAATAGTAATACATTAAAAAAATTTTTTTCAAGTCACTTTCCTTACAGTGGGTAGGAGAAGATAGATGGTTCATTTTATAGATAAAGGAATTAAGTCTCAGAGAAATTGTGTGGTATTGCAGGGTCAGAGATGAGATATGGATCCAGATTTCCTGATGACAAAGTCAGCACTTGAAAATGACCTTCATTTATTTAGGGGGTTGTCTTAGAAGTAAATCAGAAAACATTTGATTAACACTTATTATGGTCTAAGTATAGGGTGAAGGCCTGTGAAATGAGGCTTTATGAAGGAAATATGGAAGGAGAAGGTTGTACTAATTCAGGAGACCCAACTGACATTGATGATTTACCTATAATTTCATCAGGATGGTAAATCCTTCTTAAATTCTTGATTTGCCAAGGCTTCAATGGTTAAGGTTTGAAAGATTTCATGGCTCATCATTTTACTCTTTTGGTTTGTTCCCCTACTCAGTTAAACTGTGGGAGAACAAACAAGATAGTGTCTCCTAGACCTATATGGGATAGGGTATAGTGAATCTCAGGACCATAACTCTCATCTCAGCCTTATCCTGTCCACTGAAGGACTCCTGAGGTGGCACTTTGGGACTTTCTTTTCCTTTGCTTTCTACAATAACAGGGCAGAAGATGAAGAAATAATAGAACTTTTCTCCCATTTGTAAAATGAGGACTCACTGGTTTTGTAGAACCTTCTTAATAAAAATTTTTGCTTCTGTGTTCTAATACCATGATCTCCCTTCATTAGTCCTACTTAGATTTGATTAAATCTTTAAACATTAAATTTTTTAATATTCAAACATTTTCTTATTAGGCAAGTAATACAATGGGGAAAGGATCAGGCAAAATGAAGTAAAAGTACCTCTCACCTTCAGTGAATCTGAGTGGGGGAGGGGATCAGTATTAGGGATGTTCTTTATTGTTTCTCCCATATTGTATGAAGTCTCTTGGCTTTCACATGTTCATATATGTAATGTTATATGTATATACCAACAGCATCTTAATTGAATTAGTTGCCAACTCAACAGTATGCCAATCAATTGACAAACTGGTATTAAGTGGTTACCTCATGATAGGCACAGAGCCATGTACTGGGGTCACAAAGGCAAATATTAAGTAATATTTGCTCTCAAGGAACTTATATTCCAATGGGGGGAGATAATATACATGAACATAAGGTAATGAATCATGATCTTGTCAATGTGGTTCTATAACTCTTCTGCTTGTCCTATTGGGATGGCAATGGCAAGACCAATCTCATTTGAATGACCTTGGACTAAAAGAAAGATGTTCTGTACAATCCAATGGCTTGATGTAGTCATTATAGGATCACCTGAAAATAGAGATAATTGAGAGATCCAATCCCTTGAACTTTACAATTTTGTGCCAGAAATACTTCATAACCCTTGCAAAAAAGCTTTGAAGAATATTGTCCTCCCTGACTCATGCCTCACTAAACACTGATCCTCAATGGATGATCGGTTAACTGAATCAAGTCTTCTACTATTCTATGATATATTAACAATGGCCTAAAGGATGGTTAGATGGACTAGAGTATTTAAGACCGCATTTGACTCTGCTGAGTCAAATCCTTTTTTGCCATCATTATATGATTGCTACAGTGGAATTTTATATTCTTTACACTTTTCAGTCATTTTGTGTGGCAAAGCTACTGTCTGCTCAAGAAGATTTCCAGGAAACTCCTTTTCGTTCACTTTCCAGGTTTTTCTCAAGGACTCACTGGCTGTCTGCAGAGGCCAACCTCATGATTGGCTAGGAACGAGAACGCAGGATGAGTAGGAGCCTGCAATTTCTCAGCTACCTTGTCTTACTGGTTTACAATGAATTCCTTTGGAATCTCTAATACTTTGGGATAGGTTTTAAAAATGAGAGCTAAGTGATTTTTAAATTCCATCATCTCCAAAGAAAATTTACTCTGAGATGATTATTTTATGTATAATTTAGAATGACTTATTGCATTTGGAAATGATAAAAACTTCTGTAAGGGTACAGTTATTACTCCTGGATAGCTCTGTGTCATTTAATTTATACCAATATCTAGGATATGGAGAATACTTTCAGATTTGCAAGGTACTTTACATGCATTATGTCATTTTTCCCCCTCACATCAACCTTGGGATTTTAGTGGTATTATTATCCTCATTTTATAGATCAAGAAACTGAGGCAGAAAGAGGTTAAATGAAGTTCCTAGGGTAACATAGCTAGTATGTATTTGGTTGGATTTACAATCAGATCTTTTTTATTATAATTCTAACAGCGTATACACTCACACCTGTCTCTATCTTCCATTGAAATAAACACATAGGGCCCCTCTCTCCCACCACGACAGAGGTGTGCCATTGGGTTAAGATACCTTAATAAAAATCACTTAAAAAGGAAACATATAATAAAAATATCTTTATGATTATTTTATGCATATATTAACACACATAAATACATGTTATGTATCTCTCTGTGTGTGTATTTATAACTGTCTACCCAGGTATATATCTATACATGCCCATATATATTAGAATAACTATTTCATTCAAGTTTCATAGAATGAGGCAATTTAGAGAATAACAAATATGTTCTCGAGTTATCAGTTTGGTACCCTATTCTTCAGTGATTTTGAGATCTTATATGATATCCTGCCAGTAAATCGCAGCGAAGCCTCCTGCCCCATCTTCATTTGACTGGTCCATGTACTCTACTAAATTGACACATTCACCTCAATATCATAAAATTATTAATGGAGTTCCTGGTATGACTCACTCTTCCCATATGACCCAAGTTTGACTAGAATGCTGGACACTGAGGTAGGAAGACCTGAGTTCTGATCCTGCTTCAGACATTTATCAGCAGTGTTTTTGTTTCTTTGTATTATGTTCACTAGGGTAGAGCACCTCATTTCTTACAGTCTTAGTTTCCTCATCTGAAAGATGGGAATAATCTTTTTTTCAAGGCAAGTGGGGTTAAGTGGCTTGCCCAAGGCCGCACAGCTAGGTAATTATTAAGTGTCTAAGGTCGGATTTGAACTCAGGCCCTCCTGACTCCAGGGCCAGTGCTCTCAGCTGCCCCATGAATGGGAATAATCTTAACACCTCCTTCATAGTATTGTTATGTGTAGGATGCACTGCAAACCTAAAGGTACTACAACAATACTAGTTAATGTGATTATCATATTGTCCTTTAAATATATTGCCTGACCACATTATTCTGGTTCTTTGAAGTTAAGCTATTAAAACCTAAAATTGCACTAAGATTTTTGAAATAGCCCTTATTTCAGCCTGTTGCTACCATCCAGCTTCCTTTCCTTGCTGCCAACCACTTCTTCTGAGAGAGATTTGTTTTTAACTTTTATGGACAATGCGGTTTTTGTGACTCACTGGTCTAAGTTTATCTATGTATGGGAAATTGTATCTGAAAGAAATTTAGGGGCATTAAACGAGCCTTACATTTTCCAAACTATTCTTCCTGTCCTCTCATTTAAATTCTGCCTCTAACTTATCAATCGTTCCGTGACCTGGACACACAGACACAGGATCATAAAGTGTTCAACAGACATTCTTTATCCACTGAGTATTTCCTCTGGGGTTACTTACACTCACATCCTATTATCTCTAGGACTAAATATAAAAATCTTTTTCTTTTAAAGTCATCCATAAAACTTACCCTATGAGACTTTTCCAGTCTTGATATACATTAACACACATATGAATATGTTTGTCTCTATATACACATATATGTGAATATATACAGACATATATAGATATAGATATAGATATTATATATAGTACACATTTAAAATCTTATTTTATGGCTTTAGGATTCATTGGCTTCCTGCTGTTCCTGGATCATGATACTCCATTTTCTAATTTGGGGCATTTTTTATCTAGATGTTCCCCATGCCCAAAATTCTTCTTCTCTCCTTTACTGTCTCAGCTTTCCTGGCTTTATTATAGTTTCTGAAAATGTCCTTTTTCAAGAAGTCTTTCAACATGCTCCTTACTGTGAGCATCTTCCCTCTGAGTCTACACCCAATTTATCCTGTGTGTTCATAGTTATTTGTTCATTGGCTTCCCACTTGATTGAGAACTCCTTGAGAGTTCTTTCCCTCCTTTCTTTGTATCCTCAGAGTTTAGAGTAGTGGCTGATAAATAGTAAGTGATTGACCCCAAAATGTGTAGCCACTAAATAATGTATTACATTCATACCCTGCCCCCATCTTGTGATTAAATCAATACCTATATTCCTCTTGTGTGAAGCGAGGTATTTCTCCAGGATGCAAAACGAGGATTTTCACTGTTGCACTTCCAGACATCACAGGTTCCCCGTCATCAAAAGCAACAACCTCCAGCTAGGGAAAAAAAAAAGTTAAAAAATCAGATCAAAGTAAACGAGGGCATTGTTGTCATAAAGGTATGTCATATTGGGTTGGAACAGATGATGCTTCTTCATAATGACCATAAAGCCAATTAAATTTTTTTTGAAAATCAACTTTTAATTTATTTTGTAGAATTATTTTAAATTAAATGATTTCTCCCCTTTCTTGAATTAGACTAACGAACACATCATTTCACTCTGGAGGATATTGTTAAGAAACCTTTAGAGATTCAATGCTAATTTTGCCATTGTAGATGGGTAGAGTGACAGACAGCTAGAAAGAGATAAATGAACAGGATATAAAATGTACCGAGATGTATAGAAATGTTGAGCATGGTGAAAACAAAAAGAAATCCTAAAATTTCTGTCACTTGGGTGATATTGTGATTCTTAAGGCAGTAGGAGGTACAGCGGAAAGAGCACTGGTGCTGGAGTCAGGAGGCCCTGAGTTCAAATCTGGCCTCAGACACTTGATATTTACTAGCCATGTGACCTTGGGCAAGTCACTTCACCTTGACTGTCTCTTATCCAGGGCCATCGCCAGGCCTCCTGATTCATTTCTGGCCACTGCATCCAGATGGCTTTGGAGAAGAAAGTGAGGATGGTGACTTACCCCAGCCCCTCCTCCCCCTAATCAAATTCAACTGCATGTAATGGCATCATCTCCCTGATGTCATGGTCTCCATCAAGGCCAAATGTCCTCATCATTGCAATATTATTAAATATTATTGGTAAGATTCTCTTTCTATTGGAGATTCCTCTTTTTGATTAAAAAAAAACTCTAGAAAACCCTTAAACACTGATCTCTGAGACAAGTCTAATACTCCAAAGGATTTGCGAATATCATAATGATAACTGATAAATGTAATATTCTCTCCAAGAGAGACATATTGACAAACCTTATGCAATTCATGATCAGGTTTTTTCCCAAATTTCCCATAAGCGATGCACCCAGGGGGCTTGGTGTGAGGGTCAGTAGTCTCTCTCAAGTTCTTTAGAAATCACGGACAGGACAATGGCTCACATAATTGGTCAACCGATTATTACTCATACTCCCCTTATGATCAACCCATATTATTTTCTTAGTTACATAAGTGACATCATTTTCAAAGAAACATACAATTTCATTTCTAGTGCAGACAGCACTATAATGAGCAATTTGGCTGCCTAGGGCAAAAAATATAAAATATATACTTAAACCTACTTTTTATTTCAAAACATGATTATGTGTATCTATGTATAGAGTATAGAATATATATATATATATATATATATATATCCTCAATTATACTTGTATAAAAGTACATATACATTCGAGGTGGGCAGTGTCATCAATGTTGCATGTTCCGAGTATCTCTATTACGCATCAGATGCCAAATTACTGAACATTTAGTCCTAGAAAATTGTTTGAGCACTTTTCCAGGTAGACTTCAGCCCAAGGTCATATTGTTTTGCTAGTATGAGTCAGAGTAAGAACAGAACGAAGCTATTCCTGACTCCAAGGCTAAGCTTCTATCCACTAGGCCACGGAGCCTCTTGTGGGAATTTGGACAATTTGCTTTGGCAGGAGGAAAAAAGTTATGATAAATGCTTACACAGTGGTATTATTAATAGTGTCCTCAATTCAGTAGCTTCCCATTTTGATTAATTATACTTTCTAATTATCTCCTAGGTAGTAACCAGGGCTGATGAAGAAAACATGTCCACTTTTTTTTTTTTACCTTTTCAAGGTCAGTACCATGAGACAAATCCCCTGATGCTCTTCTCTTTTCATGACTCAGAATAGATAAAGTTTGGGGGAACCATGTGACAACTGAATGAACTCAGCCTTTATCTAGAAGACCACTCTAGAGTTTTAGAGTCTGACTTAGCAAGAAATTATTTTAAATTATCCTAACCCACCTAAAACCACAATAGATTTGGACATAACCACATATTTTTAAGAAGTCAAATAACTACTGACACACATATATGCAAATATAGATGACAAAATATGAAGTTAAATGGGGGACTAACTAAAAATAACTCCAAATTATAAAGCCAAAGTGCTTATGGAATTTATTTGGGGTAAAAATTACTTTAAATATTTATGACCAAGTAGTTTACTTAAGAGTCATTACTATATTTCTAATGTCCTACCTTAGTAGAAAGATACAAATTGGGTAAATCTGGTGTACCTAATTCTAAAATGTCTTAAAAGAAAATCTATCTGATCAATTATGTTGTAAGCTCCTGAAGGTCAAGGACTAACTTTTGTCTCATTTAGTATTATATAAAACTTAACTCTGTGCCAGAAAAAGTAGATGGTTAATATGTTCGTACTGATTGATGGTTAACCAAATATTCACACTATCAACACAATTTGGGAAAATAAAACCAACCATATCATTTTCAAAGTCTATAAAAAAGAATGTGCCATGCAAGTGAGAGAACCAAAAATGCTGATACAGCCACAATCAAATTTGAACCTACCTTAAATATTGTACTGGGTTCTTCATTGAGATTCACTCGAGTGATAACACGTCCTGAATACTCTTCTATGTCAAATATGCTTGCTGGATAAGGGTATTGTTTGTCCTCCACTCGGTAACGCACATGGCTTGCTGGTAACCCCTGGAACATAATTGCATGCTATTAAATGATCATTTACCAAATGACAAGAGAAAATCCTGAAAATCCCAGTTACAAAGTTTGTGCTCTTTTATCAGTGAGCAACATGTTTCTTTGATGTCCATTCCCCATTTAAAAAGGCAGTAAAACCCAAGTTAGAATAAACTGAGCTGAACGCCAGTCTGAATTGGAATCTAAATATCCACATCATAACCATTTATATCAGATTTGTCTACTCCTATCTCCGCCAATATCAACACTGGCATAGACGATGGAGACCTGGGCAGACATAGATATATAAGGGATGCTCTGGATAGCTACAGTTACAGAAGTACGTATACACGCTATCTGCCTTTCCTTCTTTTTTACAATCACAATCTCCAGAAAGTTTCCAGTACTTCATAGTATAAAATAACAACAGTTCATATACCAAAAGAGATATTATTTATATATTTTATGTATGAAATATATAAATATATAAATATATTTCTATAATAGATAATATTCACATATAAACATATCATTTATAAACATTATAATTATAAACATATATTATTTATATTTATAAATATATTTACACATGAATTTATATATTTATACATAGATATATAGTGCATATCTATATAAATCTTATCTGTTATTATTTTGTAGCATGCATGTATTTCTAAGATTTGCAATCTCTTTTCATAATTTTATTTGATCTTAAAAAAAGAAAAATAATAAAAAGCCCTGGGGTGTTCTCCAATATACAGATGAAAAAGATCAGACCAAAGAGAAATATATTCACATGCCCAAGGTCACACAACTCATGAATGTTCAGAACTGAACACCTTGGATGAAAACTTAAGTCTTTTTGTTGCCATATTAGGTGTGAGATCCTCTCTGTCACGCTGCCTCTCAAAATGAAAGGTATAGGTTAGATGACCCAAAGAGTATCTCCTGTTTGCAGCCAATGATTGCCCACTTTGTCAAGACTTGACTTCATAATTCTTGAATCAGTGTCAAGAAGGCTCCTAGCCTTTCCTTTCCATCACCCAAAATGAACTACTTTGGGTTTAATCCCTTAAATCTTAAGGAACTGACAAACAAATCAAAATTCATAGGATTTTAAGATTAGAATCCAGGGATTGGAAAATTTTCCAATTTAGCCTTCTGATTTTATAAATGAGGAACTTGAGGCATAGATAGTAGTGACCTGCCTGAAGTCCAGCAGGGGTAAGTGGAAGTATCAGAGTGAGAACCCAGAT
Source organism: Macrotis lagotis (assembly GCF_037893015.1). Classification (NCBI taxonomy): domain Eukaryota; kingdom Metazoa; phylum Chordata; class Mammalia; order Peramelemorphia; family Peramelidae; genus Macrotis; species Macrotis lagotis. The sequence goes on from NC_133661.1 coordinate 15,162,130, forward strand.
CTCCCTCTCGCAGATAATTATCTGTATTAACAAACTTCATATAATAGTGTGGGTTAGACACTGATGCTGGAAAGATTCAGTGATATTTTACAGCAGGAGAACCTTTTCTGAGTTCTTTAAAACTACATACATGGTGGATTATTACTATTATAAAATCAATTAATCTTTGTTTATAAAGATATGACAACCACTGCTGAAAAATCTGTATATAACACTTTACAGGGGGAAATGTGTGTCTGTTTTGTTCTTATTGCCATTGTTCAGTCATTTTAATCATGTCTAACACTGAGATTTTCTTAATATTTTTTCATCTATTTTACAGATGAGGACATTGAGGCAAATAGAGTTAAACGACTTGCTCAGGGTCACACAGTGATTATGTATTTAAGGCTGCATTTGAATTCAGAAAGATGTCTTCCAGACTTCAGGTCTGACACTTTATCCAATATACCATCTAGTTACCTAATAAAAATTTATTTAGGAGGAAATTATGCTAGGGGAAAAATGAAGCAATATCAACCCTCAAGGAATTTACATTCTCTTGTCCATTTGATTTGACTGTAAATCCAGTCAAGGACAGAATACAGGGGAGGAAAAACAGAACTGATTTTTTTTCTCCATTATTCAGGGAACAAATATTCTCCCAGCATATAGGAAAACACCAGAGTGCCCAAGGTTTTCTTTTTTCCTTTTCTGGAAAATATTGACTTGTATTCAGTGTAGTCTAGATAGAAGCATGTGTGTTTGTGTGTATGTGTGTGTGTGTGTGTGTGTGTGTGTGATAGAAAGACAGAGTACATGTGTGCATTTGTGTGTTTATATATGTGTACTGCTTTTTAACCTACTTTTAGCCTACTTTCAAGGTTTCTGAGACAACCTAAAACAACCCAAAGCAATCCTGGACTAAAAAAAGAACCAAATATTCAGACAATGACTGACAATTTCCTCCTTCACCAACATCCATTGTGTTGCTCTGATTCCATCTAAAATGTTGTATTTATGGACCAGCCATGACTATCTGGGTCAGCTAGATGGCTCAGTAGATAGACTGCCGATCCTGGAGTCAGGAGGACCTAAGTTCAAATCCAACCTCAGACACACTTAATAATTATGCAGCTGTGACCTTGGACAAGTCACTTAACCCCATCTCCTTAAACAGAATTAAAGAAAGAAAGAAAGAAATGACCATCATATTGTAGAAAGGGAGATGTTAAATTTGGCTTATATGAAGGAGAGCCACCAGGGTAGTGGAAGCCTTGGACAACAGAGAATAAGAGTAGAGGTTTGAAAAAATTAGTGATGTTTAACCTGGGAAGAGTTAGAGGAGACAACAAGAAAGAATATTCATGGCTATCATGAGAGAAACAGCAGAATATAGAGAGAAAGTCTAAGAGTAAGGAAGACTGCGATTTAGTCTAGATTTTGATACATCCTGGGTAAGTCAATGAACTTCTCAGTCCTTTCACAACTCTATAATTTTAAGTTGCAAAGGAGTTTGCATTTTTTTTCAGAAGGTCCATACCAATGAAATCCCAAATCTTGCTAAAATGTGAATGAGACATTAGATTTGATAGACTTGTCCTTTGAGGATGGAGCTGGTGAAGAAAACTGAAAAAGAAGATTTCAAAAGTAAACAAAAGGGGTCTTTCAGAGAGACTCTGATTCAACTCTTTTGTCTTATAGAAGAGGAAACTGAGAATTTGATTTTGCATAAACATCCACTAACTAAAAACCACTACCACTACCACCACCACTACCACCCTGACCACCACCACCACCACCACCTGCAGGCTATTAGAGCTCTTTGTCAGCACACACCTTTCCATTGGATTCTCTTGTTCTTTCTCATCATTGCCTTCTACGTTCCTTAAAATACCAACTGAAATTCCACCTTCTAGAGTTTATAAGCTTTAAGAAGGGGGACTCATTTTTTTTTTGTTGTATCCCCAGCACTTGTCATTCAGTATGATAGTAAGTGCTTAAGGGATGCTTATTTATTGACTAATTTGAATCTAGAACCCTTTCTATACCTCTGTGGGTACATAGGTGGACATGCATATGTTGGTATGGCCATAATGGCATTGGGAAACTAAAGTCAGGGGCACTAAAAAATCAAGGATTGAAATATAGTAAAATTGAGGCTGGAAATTGAACCAAAGAATTCACTCTAAACTCTTCCCCAATTTTGAGTATACCACTGCATCTTAGAATTCCTCCCATGTGTTTTTCTATATTTTTCTTGACTTCAGGTTGGCCCCAGCCATGATTTTATTAAACTTCATATATTACTTCTCTCCCCTATATGCCAGTCACCTCCTGAACAACCTAGACAACAGTCTAGCTAGGACAAATCTGATCTCTCTCCATTTTCCACACTGGAACAAATTAACTACCATTGTTTCTGGAAAGGTTTGGTCACTGTATTATTCTTCTATTGCTCCCAAATTTTCCTTGAAACCATTAATAATAATAATGCTGACGACAATGACAGTGATGATAGCTAGGGTTTGTATAACATTTTAAGCTTTAGAAAATATTTTGCAAATATTATTTCAAGTAATTTTCATACCAACCCTGCAAGACAGGAGCCAGTATTATCCACCCTCTTCAGATGAGATAAATGACAAAGCTAGAACTTAAGTGACTTGCCCAGACTCATAAGAGGCTGAGGCAGGATTCAAATTCTGGTCTTTTTTGTCTTCAGATCCAGTGCTCTATTCACTGTACTTTCCCTAGATAATGCTACCGTATATGTGAACTTTCCTCCATTAGAATATAAGTTCATTGAGGGCAAAGCTTACGTTTCATTTTGAAATTCCATACTCAAAAACCTAACACTATGAGTAGTAGTAGTAAATGTTCACTAGATATTTTCATTCATTCTTGATCCTCAGGAATAAATTTTTTGGGAAAAAACATCAGTCTAACTTTAACACAACTAAGGAAATAGAGACTGATAAGGATCCTTATTGAACTTGGTATTAGAAAGACAGTTTTTGTCAGAAATCTGCACATTGAAACTCAACCAGACATCTCTTCCAACATTTTCAAAGGAGATGTGTCAACACAGTGCTTTGTTTCAGGAAGCCTTTTTAGAAATTTGGTCCTATTTTCATAGATAAGTACTGAAGTGGGGGTGATTTTGGAAGGGGATATCTTTGGAATATGGACCATAATCAGTAGATGCCCACATCCCAATGGTGACCTTGACTGAATGAACATTGTACAGGAAATATGACTTTGAAGAAAGGGGAGGGAAGAAAGGAAAAAGAAAAAGAAAGAAAGACTTTGCTTTAGACAGGAGGTTTATTTCACTCAGACATCAAAATTCCAAGGTTAAAAATGAAAGGCTGGGGCGGCTAGGTGGTGCAGTGGGTAGAGCACCGGCCCTGGAGTCAGGAGTACCTGAATTCAAATCCTGTCTCAGACACTTAATAATTGCCTAGCTGTGTGGTCTTGGGCAAGCCACTTAACTCTATTTGCCTTGCAAAAACCTAAGAAAAAAAATGAAAGGCTGTCATCTAATTTGTTTTTTTTAACCATTATTAGATGACAATTTCTTAGTTGCTGGGCCCTAACAAATACTGGATTCCACACAAAAGACAATGAACAATTTTTTAAAGAAAGATTACTTATTGTTCAGACTTCAGTTTACAAACCTGTATTTTTTCTTCTTAAATTCAACTTGAAATTTTAGTAATAGAAAGGAAGATACAGACATCTAGAGATGGAAGAAATTTAGAGAGCATCCCAATCCAAATCCCCCCTAATTTGCTCTATATGGGAGAAGATAATTTCTTTAATAAATTTATCCTGTGTTTAGCATTATGTTTTAATTAATGCTTTTTTCGGATAGGTTTTTGATGCCTTTTCCTTTAATAGCATAGTCATTTCCAGTTGTATCACCTGCTTACTCCAGTAAGAAAATGGGAGAAATAAGCCTAGTGAGCCTATCTCACAGCACTGGCAAAGAAGGCCTTATTCCACACCCACAGTTCCCTACTTCTCATAGGAGAAAAGGGAAGTTCATTTCCTCATCTTTAGTCTGACAGATTAGTTCTTATGTTCACTTTTCACCCTTAATGAATAACAATTGAATGGAATTTTATGGCCTTGAAACCTGAGTACCATAGTTGAAAAGTGAATAAATCTAGGTTACCATAGAAAAATGATCCAAAGTTGGACTGGAGTCCAGATGCTTTGTTTCCCATTTCCCCTTTTATAATACTACTGTCTCTCTTTCTGCTCTCATTTTTGTCAGTTAAACAAAGAAACATAGTTTATTTTGTAATTACCAAATGTTCACAAAAGCCTAAATACTTGCCTATGTGGGTGTCAAAAACTTGAATTCACACTTCTTTCAAGGCAATCAATATGGCAGGTTCTCTTTAAAGGAGGAAGGTTCTCTGAAACTTCATGGATTTTGACAATACTCTCAGAGATTTATATATACCCAAAGAATTCGGCAAATACTGTTTTTCCACACAGCATATTGTTTGGAAATTAAGACTTTAATCTTTCAGTGTAAGGCAAGAGGTGCAGCTTTTCCCATACTCTATAACATGAGAATTAAAGTCATATATCATAGTGGTGAGGAAGAACACAAGCAAATCCAATAATCATTATTTGGGGCCCAAAGCCCCATGAGGGAATCCTCTGATAGTCTATTTTCTTGCCTTTCAGACACGATCTCCTGAGCCTACTTGAGCTAGGATTTTTTTAAGACCATTTAAAAATTAGACTTCATAATTGGCCTCAAAAACCATTCCAACATTTGGTATTCTTTACAATCTGGAAAGTCAATGGTCTAGAGATTTAGAACAGAAATGACTTTAGAGGCCCTCAAGGCCAATTCCCATTTTATAAATGAAAACAAGACATGGCGATATTGAATGATTTGTCTAAGGTCACATAACTAGTAACTGGTTTTGTCTTTCTTTGCATTCCCAGCATATAGAATAAAGTCTACCCAACCCAAGTGAACTAAATTGATGAATGAATGAAGAAAATGAGGCAAGATTTGGACCTGGGACCTTCTGACTTCCAGTCCAGGATCCTATCTTATGATACCTTTTGTTCTTTGAAGATTACCATTTGTACTTTAGGGCAAAACAACATCACAGTTTTCATCAAGAAACTCTGCCTTCATCAGGAAAGAAAAGGAAAAATATATTGTTCTAGAAACCTGGGGATTTGGATTTGTATTCCTAGTCCTGGCTCCATATTTATTCTGTAAATCAATCAGAAAATGCTGATTATTGTTCAGGTGTTTCAGTTGTGTCTGACAACCTCAGGTCATCATTTCCTTCTCCAGTCATTTCACAGATAAGGAAACTAAGGCAAACAGGGAGAAGTGACTTGCCTGGAATCACACAGAGATTAAGTGACTGAGGCAAGATTTGACTCTTCTTGACCTTAGACTCAATACTCTACCCACTGGGGGACCTAGAATCTCAAAATATTTTAGTACCTACTATGTGTCAGACATCCTGGTAGACATATTTATGTCCCCTTTTTGAACTCAATTTCCTCTTCTTTGGATCTTGAAATGGGCTATTTCTACAATCCTTTCAAACTCTAAATTTGGTGATCTCATAAATATTTACAATTCTTTCCTTTCAGACCTTTTTCTTTCCTTTAATATTTTCTGTAGTTCTGACTTTGGGAAGTACAATTTGGAATAAGCCTTGGTATTCCAGATTATTGGATGGTTTTATCTCAAAGAAAACTTTATTTTATAAGAAATGCATGGCAATTGGGGCGGCTAGGTGCATTGTGGATAAATCACTGGCCCTGGAGTCAGGAGTACCTGGGTTCAAATCTAGTCTCAGATACTTAATAATTATCTAGCTGTGTGGCCTTGGGCAAGGCACTTAACCCCATTTGTCTTGCAAAAAGCCTTAAAAAAAAAGAAATGCATGCCAAGTTATGCATGTCTAATTTGAATGGTGGGCTGGAAATGCTGATCATTAAACCTTCAATATGAAAACATATAAACAATTTCCATAATGAATGATTTATGAGATGAAACCTGGAAAGGTCTGCTTATTTCTTTTATATTTTAGGTGGATGCATGCACAGAGTACCTTTATCAGTTAAAGTTCTACTCTTTTACATCCTTATGATCCATAAAAGCCTCTTGTCCATCACAATCTAGAAAACTTTCTAAAATTAATCTCATATTAATGTAGTTAGTGGAGTTATGTTTGCATTCAATAATACCTCGACAATACTTTCTAGTCACAAGGTAGTCCCTCTTTCCCTTTCACTAGGCCTGGAAGAGCAGTCTTAATATGGCTCCATTTTCTTGTGTTTCCTTCCCCAATCCATTCTCCACTCAATTGTCAAAATCACCTTCCTACAGCCCAAGGATGGCCAGGTCCCTCTCCTGCTCAAGAAAAGCAATGGTTCTGTTCAATGATTCCCTAATGATATGACGATATAATATCAGTTTCCTAATTGGTAGTTAAACCCTTTCACAAGCGGACTGGGAAGTTGATTTTCTACTTTGCTCCTCTTGTTGTAATTTATGTTCTAGTCATACTCATTGACCTGTGTCTCTTAAAGTCTTTGATTTCATTCAAACTCAGATTATGTGCTAAATATTTCTAAGAAACTACGGGAAAGTACTATGGGACACCTAGTCCACTGGTTTCTATCCTGGGTTCTCTTCTTTCCTCTCTCTATACCATGTCATTTAGTGATCTTATCGTCCCTTAATTATTCAAACAATAAACATTTATGGAGCGCCTATTATGAGTATAATTATGAACCAAAAGCATTGTGTTAAGTGAAATTTTTCATCACTATGCTAATGATTCTCAAATTTTATCCTGCCTAACTTCTCTCTTGCCATTCAAACTCACATCTCCAACTGTCATTCACATCTCCTGAAGCAGAAGCTTAAACTCAACATGTCTAAGACTGATCTCATTATCTTTCCCCAAAAAAACTTCTCCCACTTTCCTTTTTATAATAGAGGGCAATATCAGAGTCATCACCTAGGAATCACCCTGGATGCTTAATTATTTCTCAGCTCTCAGATCCAATCTGTTGCCAAGGCCTGTCAGTCCCATCTTTGAAGATAATCACACATGGGATAGAATGAGATGGAATGGGATAGAATCAGATGGTTTCAGCAGATGTGTGGTCATGAGGAGATACATCTATCCATACATCCATTCATACATTCTCTCATAGAAGCACAAAAGGGTTTCCAATTTTTCACAAAGCAATGAAGAAATCACAGTTCCTTGAATAATGCAAAGAGATTCTATTTTGTAGTTATACACTGGCATTTTTAAAAGAGTAAGTTCAAAAGTATTTCTATTTAAGGTTATGATTGTCACAAAGAGGCTGACATGCCCTCATCATTGTGGGATTTTAAAAATGAAATTGATTTTCTATCTTTAAATTTTTTTAAGGTTTTTTGCAAGGCAAATGGGGTTAAGTGGCTTGCCCAAGGCCACACAGCTAGGTAATTATCAAATGTCTGAGACTGGATTTGAACCCAGGTACTCTTGACTCCAAGGCCAGTGCTTTATTTACTGCACCACCTAGCCATCCCTATCTTTATATTAAAAGAACAAATGAACAGAGACATTATCATTCTTTTAATGAGAAAGAGATGGAAAACTCAAGAAATGTCTACAATTGCAGTGGATTCTGTAAACTGGGGAAGTGATTTTCCTCCTTCTTACAGATCCAAGTCTTTTGAAGAACAAATAAAACCAGTGTCTCTTAAAATTTCATGGGAACAGAGGATATGTGAGAGATCATGGCAAAGATCAAAACTGGGATTCCTGACTTTAAAGGGACAAATATTCCCTTTTTTAAATCAGAGGACTGTCAATCCCATCTTTGCAGGACCCTACTCTTTCCTTTGCTAATGCTATCACCTTAGCCTTCATCAACTTACACATATTATTGAAATAGTCTGGTGGGGGTGGGCATGAAAGTGGTCTGTCTACCTAGCTCATATCTCTCCCCACTCCAATCTATCTTGAGAATTCTCCCTGAGATAATGGAATTTTAAAGAATTTAAATTTAATTTAAAGAAATAAATAATTGACAAGTACTTAGTACCAATTTCTTGCTTTGAGTCCAGATCCATTCATCAGAACGCCTCTTGAAATTTTCCCAAATTTTCTGGTTCTATCCAAGCTTGTAATTATGAGAAGCTTTTTGTCTTTTCATGACACTGCCCATTTATGTACAAATATCTTCTGAGAGTATGTACAATGTAGGAAATTGAGCACGTACCATGGAGACAGAAGGTTATGGGTTCAAATGACACTTAAGACTAGCTAGATTCAATTCAGCTCTAAATCCTGAATTTCATACCTACAGGATCAAACTTACAGGGACAGGAACTTGCTAAAGGAAACTCTCTAAGAAGGAAATAATCCTACAGTGTGTTTTGGTCCTATAGCCTTTGAGAATTCCATAGAACACTGAAAAATAAAAGTTACTTGACCAGTAAACAAAGTTAATAATGGACCAAGACTGAATTTGGACTCAGGTTTCTTCTTTAAGACCAAATCTCTATCTATGATATAATGCTGCCTCTTGAGAGAAACAAAAAACTCTCATCTAAAAACCTTGTCTCAAAAAAATCGGAAAATAATTGAAGCCATTCATGGAGAGGTTCTTCTTAAACTCTTCCTACTCTGTCATATCTCAAATGCTTTTGGTCATTATCTCCCTCTCCTCCCATGTCTCACATGGAGAGATGGTCCTACACCTTATCACTATCAATCCCTCTCCCTACTCAAGAGATTCCATTCAATACTACCTTCTCCACCAGATTGAAGTCTTTCTCATCCTCATTCTTTTTATTTTATTAAATTTAAATTTAAAGTTTTCCAATTACATGTAATTCTCAACATTCATTTTGTAAGATATTGATTTCTACATTTTTCTCCCTCCCTGGTCTCCCCTCTATCCATGACAGTGAATAATCTGACATAGGTAATATATTTCATTTATCTTTCTTTTGGCACCTTCCCTACTGCTAAGAAACATGCCCACATTTTTCTCCATCCTAAAAAAAAGTTATCATTTTATCCCATCACCCCTGCTATTATCTGATATTTTTCTCCACTTTTTTTCAAAAATATTATTCATTTATTTTAGCAGTTTTTTTGATAAATTGAGTTTTAATTTCTCTCCTTCCCACAAATCCCCCACCCACTGAAAAGATAAACAAAAAGACATCAATTATATGTATGAAATCATGTAAGTATTTTCATATTCGTCATATCATCAATATCAACAACAAAAAACCAAGAAAAATAAAGTGAGAAAACTATATTTGAATTTGGACTTAGAAGTCTTCATTTTTCTCCCTTCATTTTTCTCATGAGTACTTTCAAATCGACTTAGATCATTACATTGATCAGAGTAGCCAGGGCCTTCACAGATCATCATAACCACACTGTTGTTACAATGCATGATAATCTATCAGTTTTCCTCACTTTGAAACACTTCATATAGGTCTTGAGATTTTTTTCCCTTGAAACAAGACCTATCATGATTGCTTACAGCACAATATACTTCATCACAATCATATGCAACAACTTGTTTATTCATTCCCCAAATGATGAGCATCCTCTCAATTTACAATTCTTTGCCACCCTAAATATTTTTTGTCCTTAAGGGTCCTTTGATTTTTTTCCTTAGATTCCTTGGAGGTACAGACCGAGTAGTAGTAATTTTGTTGCATCACAGATAATACACAGTTTTGTAGCCATTTGGACATAGTTCTAAACCATTTTCCAAAATGGTTGGACCAGCTAACAACTCCATCAACAATTTAGTAGGGTACCTATTTTTTCTCATCCCCTCAAGCATGTGTCATTTTTGTTTGGTGTGCAGTGGCATTTCAGCTATTTAAAATTTGTTTTTCTGTGATCATATTTTTATATGACTATAGATTGTTTTAAAGTCTTCTTTTGAAAACTGCCTATTCCTATCTTTTGATTTTATCAATCGGGAAGTTGCTTTTATTTATATAAATCTGATTCAATACCCTATATATTTGAAAACTAAGTCCTTTATGAGAGAAATTTGTGGTTAAAAAGCTTTCACTCTTACCTCACTGTCCCTAATAACTTTTTTAGCTAAATATGTTTCCATGATCATCTCTTTTAATTGGATCTATTTTTGCTTTTGCTTTACCTGATTGCTTGATTGCTACACCTGCTTTTTTTTAAACTTCAGCTGAGGCATAATAGATTTTGCTTCTGCCATTTATTTTAACACTGCCTGTGTCTTTCTGTTTCAAATTTTTCTCTTACAAATGACATAATGCTGGAGTTTGGATTGTAATCAATTCTGCTTTCCATTCTGTCTTATGAGTGAACTTATTCCATTCCCCTTCACACTTGTGATTACTGTGTATTTTCTTTCTCTTAATTTCCTAGTTTTTATTTTTATCCGATCCTTCCTCCAAAGTTTTTATCTTTCAGACCACCTCTCTTAATCTACCCAGCCTTTTATATCCCCCCCATTCATAGGTCTTTAATTTCTTCTTCTTTTCATTTCCCTATCAGGTAACATAGATTACTATACCTATCGAGAGAGAGAGAGAGAGAGAGAGAGAGAGAGAGAGAATATAAGAATGTGTATTTTTTTTAGGTTTCTGCAAGGCAAATGGGGTTAAGTGGCTTGCCCAAGGCCACACAGCTAGGTAATTATTAAGTGTCTGAGACCGGATTTGAACCCAGGTACTCCTGACTCCAAGGCCAGTGCTTTATCCACTACGCCACCTAGACGCCCATGAGAATGTGTATTCTTTACTCTTTGAATGAATTCTGATGAAAATGAAGTTCATGAATGGCCCACCCACTCTCTTTTCTACCTCCACTAAAAAAATGATATTCTTTGTTCACCTGTCTTATGTAAGATTTTTCTCCTTTTCAAGTTTCCCCTTCCCCCTTCTCGTGGTGCATACCTTTTTCACACCTTCATTTTTTTTTTCTTTTTTAGATGACCTCAATGACATTGACTCACACTCAAGCTTTGTTTATGTAGACTCCTAACTACCCTACCAATGATAATGTTCTTAGGAATTTTTTTTTATTCTTTTGATTTTGTTTTCTTTTTTCTCAAAGTTTAATGGAGCCCTTCTACAATTCTCACTTTTAAGGAATTACTTTCTTCAGGGAGCTTTTGTTCCACTTTTTCCATTTGGCCAATTCGATTTTTAAGGTGTTAATTTTTCCAGTACTCTTTGTATCTCTTTTTTTCAAGCTGTTGATTTCTTCATAATTTTCTTGTATCACTTTCATTTTTCTTCCAAATTTTTCCTTTACCTCTATTATTTAATTTTAAAAGACCTAAATCTAGCTAGAAATTATTGTTGAACTTCTGTCCAATTTATTCTTTCTTTGTGGCTATAGTTGCAGATGTTTGGACACTGTTATCTTTTTTTTTTTGAGTTTGTGTCTTTGCTCTTCACTGTTATCATAGTAGCTTTTGATGGCCAAGCTCTTTTATTGTTGCTGCTGTTTGTTCCTCTATTCTAACCATGGCTCTTGACTTTTGGCTTAAATACAAAGCTGGGCTAGGCTTTCAGGGTAATGAACTGTCCTGATCTTCAAGTTTTTCGCTGCTTTCAGAGGTAGTGCTGGGGGATCTGTAAGTCCTCAGTACATCTGGTTTTTGTCCAGAAAGATGTCTTGTTCTCCTGCAGCTTTCGGGGCCAGTATAAATATTGGCCCAGGAACTACAACTGAGTCACATGTTTTCCTTGACCTTCAAGTACTAGTACTCTTTTCTGCCTTGGAACTAAGATTAGGGCCCTTCTACCTTGTTGGGGGGGCACAAACATTCTTCTCTGACCTGGGACTTTAACCAAGGTTCCTACTTCCCTTTAGTTGTAAGTTGTAGTGCTCTCCTTACTCTGGAACTATAACCTGGAACTGCAAATGGGCAATGCAACAGGGCCCTGCTTCTGATGCTAGCAAAGGGGTCCCCCGTAATTTTTTTTGATAAGTTTTTGCAAAACCTTTACTACCTCTGGACCAAGGAGTTCCTGAAGCTGTTGATGCTGCTATTGCAATTTCCTCCAAAGCTCATGGCTTTTTGTACTTTGGTCACTTAAGTTGTCATAGACCTCTACAGCCAACCTCCTAAGTGACTTGATCTGCAAAAATGCCTCATGCTAACTTGACTAAACTGACTTAGAATTTGATTTGAGGCACTATTTTAAATTTGTTGGAGGGAATTTTGGGAGAATTCAACTGAGGTACTGCCTTTGTTTTCCTCCATCATCTTAACTACTTTGCTATAGCAACACACCCTAGAAGATACTATTCTAATGTTTTTTTTTGGTCCTTAGGTATGTGATAAACATTTAGGAATTCTCTCTTCCTCCCATTCATTGGTTGACCCATCAACTTAAATATCTATACACAAAATGCAGAGTAAAAGAAGACAGGTAAAATTTAAAAGATTACTTCAAAAAGCACAGAATTCCATCATCTGTTGATAAGAGAATTTAATTCTATAGAATTTCCTCTACCATATTCAATGGTTCTTTATCCCATTTTCTTTCCATTTTATTCTTGTCAAATAGAATTATTTTTATTAGTTCATTCTGAAACTTTTCTGGTTTGGAGATATGGCACTTTTTTTAAGACTCCAAAATATTTGTGGACCAAAGGAGCAGGAGGTGGAAGAGGGACACATTTAAAATGCTTTCTTTGTTCTCTGCCAACTACAGGGCAAGATTTGTGAGTCCTGAATTATGTTGTAGTCTCCTTTACTATGAAGATTTAGAATCTGATCATATATTCCCCTGTGCATTTATAGCTCTGGATATACAACACAAATTCTCTATGGGATTTAGATAATCTGGAAGTTTCACTGACCTCTAGACAGACTGGCTGGTTCCTTAGCAAATCCCCTAGGTTTATCACTGGAGGGACAGGTCATATAAATTCCTCCCCAATTACTGTCTTTGATCTTGCCAGAATGAATGAGTAGTCAAATGCTGTTAAATATACAACTGGGAAAATGAATTCTTTCCCCTCCCTCCCAAGGTTGGTTTTTGATTCTTTTATAAGGCTGCCAGTAGAAGGTAAACTGCCTGAGGGCAGAACCATTTTATCTTTTTTTTTTTTTCAGTCCCAGACAAATTATTTGGAAGGCAGAGGAATATCAAGATGGATCTTGCTTTAGGCAGGATTTCTGGCCTCCTATTGGCCTCCTATTCTCTTAAAGACTTCTCCATTCTACCTACTCACTGAGTTTTCTTATCTATCTATCTATCTATCTATCTATCTATCTATCCATATATGTTTTATCTCCACCTAATATATTGCCAACTCATTGAGGGTAGGGCCTACTTTGAATTTTTAATTTTGTATCCCCAGTGCCTAGGTCTTCACCTTTCACTATTAGGGGCTTGAATTGATTTAATTTGAAATGGAAAAGCCAGGGGTCTCTTCAGCTCATTCCTAACCTGGAAAACTTTGTAGAGAGTAGATTTTTTTTTCAGGACCACCCACAAGTGGTTAAGAACATCCAAATTTGGTCCTGCATGTCCCAATTTCACTCAGTTTACCTAGAATTTTCTTGTAGTTTTGAAGAAATGACTATCAATTTGGCAGTGATAGCAACAAGCCCCTGGGAACATTAAGGAACAAAACTTACAAGTGTATGCATCATAGTTACCAAGGAATGCTAATTTCATTGAAAAATTAAGGTTTATGACAAGGGGCTATGGCTAAGGACCCAAAAAAGGTAGCTAGATGTCAAGTAAAGGAAGGGGTTAGAATGAAGAGGGATTGGGGAAGGTGGAACTTTAGTTGGGACTGAAGAAAGCCAGGGGATTTTGGTAGCTGGAGAGGAGGAAGGAGAACATGGTAGATATTGGGGAGAGCTAAAGAGAACGGGCAGAAAGGAGAGGTGGAGTGTCTTACTTACAACCAGGCTCGTACCACTTGATCAGGGAGTATGCTTTGGGAGCACTGGGAAAGTAGTTATAAAGGACTTTGAATACCAAATGGAGCAGAGTAATATGCATTATGTATTATGTATGTATGTATGCATGTATGTATGCCTGGAGGTGCCACACAATCCCAGAACTGAGGGAACCAGAGGAAAAAAATAAAAGCTTCTGCCTATTCTTAGTTAAGGTCAGTGCCTTAGCTGAGAGTGGAGCCCCAATCAGCCAGTGACTGAAGGTAGAAAAAAGACTGCCACTGCCCATCAAAGCATAAGCCTACATTGGGGCAATCCTAACTCAAGATCTTAGCTCATCTTTCACTAGCTGTGGGACCCTAGCCAAGGTGGGAACCATAAAACTTAAGTTGTGAAAATATTAACCTTCCAATCTTTCAGGAGATAAAAGGTAGGGACCTAACGAACATATAATACATTTAGAAGAAGATAATAAGGACACCTGACAAGTCCAAAGTGACCTAAGTATTTGATTGACAAGAAGAAGAAAATTTTCTGTGGAAATGGAATCAGAGAAGGCAACTGGTTGGAGGAACTGGGATCTGACAGGGTCTTGAAACAGAAATGACTGAGAAGGAATATTCTATTAGAGATGCACTGCAATAGCTTGCTGGTGTGTCAGCCTGTTTCAAGTCTTTCTTTACTTCAATCCAACCCTTATTCAGTCACTAAAGTGAATTTTTCTAAAGAACAGGTCAGACTATGTCACCCCACTACTCAATCAACTTCAATGGCTCCCTATTGCTTCCAGGATCAAATTCAAACCTTCTTTTTAGCTTTCAAAGTCCCTTGTAGTCTGTCTCTCTCATACATGTCCAATCTTCTTACATCTTAATTCCTGCCAAATATTCTTCATTGAAATGACACTGGCCTCCCTTATGTTCCAAGAACAAGAAACTGAATCTCGCAACTGTGGACATTTTTTTTCGCACTGTTCCTCTGCTTGGAATGCTATCCCTCCTCAACTCCACTTATTCATTTCCTTGGCTTCCTTGAAGTTCCAATTAAAATTCCATCTCATAACAGACCAGAAAATATTCTACCTGGCTGATTTATGGAAAGGGGAGAAATTTATGACCAAACGAGCAATAGAGTACATTATAAACTGCAAAATGGATGATTTTGATTATATTAAATTAAAAAGTTTTTGCACTAATAAAACAATTGCTGCCAAAATTATAAGGAAAACTGAAAGCTAGGAAAGAATTTTCATGGCTAGGGGTTCTGATAAAGGTTGCATTTTTAAAATATATAGAGAATTGCATCAAATTTATAAAGTTGCAAATCATTCCCCAATTGATAATTGGTCAGACAGTTTTCAAAAGAAGAAATTCAAGCTAAATATAACCATATGGAAAAATGCTCTAATTCACTATTTATTAGAGAAATACAAATTCAAACAACAATGAGGGATCACCTCATACCTATTAGATTAGCCAAGATGACAAAAAGGGAAAATGATCAATATTGGAGAGGTTGTAGGAGATTTGGGACATTAATGCATTGTGGTGGAGTTGTGAATGGATCCAACCATTCTGGAAAGCAATCTGGAAATGTGCCTAAAAAGCAATAAGACTGATCACACTCTGACACAGTAATTCCAATTCTAGGTCTATATCCAAGAAGAAATTATAAAAAAATGGGAAAAGTCCCACACGTTCCAAAATATTCATAGCAGCTCTTTTTTTGTATTAGCAAAGAATTGGAAATTGAGGGGATGTCAATTCAGTGAGGAATGGTGAAAGAAGTTATGTTATATGAAAATTATGGAATACTATTGTTCTAAAAGAAACCATGAATTATTGGATTTAGAGAAACATGGAATGAATCACAGGAGCTGATGTGAGCAGAACCAAGGGTACATTCTTCCTATTAATAACATTTGTGAGGTGCCCAACCTTGAAGGAAGCAGCTCCTCTCAGCAGTTCAGAGAGTTAGGGCAATCCTATTAGACTGTTTATGGACAATGCTATCCCCAGAGGAAGAAAAACAAAATAAAACCAACAAACAAGCAAAAAAACCCCTTCAGAATCTGATGAACACTACAGTCACTTTTTAAAAGTTTTTTTTTTGCAAGGCAATGGGGTTAAGTGGCTTGCCCAAGGCCAAACAGCTAAGTAATTATTAAGTGTCTGAGACCGGATTTATATAACTCGGGTTCCCCTGACTCTAGGGCTGGTGTTCTATCCACTGTGCCACCTACCCCCACCCCCACATTCACTTTTTAAAAAAAAACTTTTTATGTATTTCTTTCTTATTCCATGGTTTTATTTTTTCCCCTTAATCCTAATTCCTCACATCAAAAATGGCTAATCTGTAAACATGTTTAACAGAAATGTGCATGTACAATATTAACTGGACTGTTCACCACTGAGGAGGTGGGATGGAAAGGGAGGGTAGAAGAAAGTTATGTAACTAAAATATGTATATGCGTGTGGATGAAGGTTGGAAAATTTTCATGACATGTATCTGAAAAAATGAAAGACCAATTAAAAAAATAAAATCCCATCTCAGACAAGATACTTTTCCTGCCCTCTTAATGTTACTACCCACTCTCAGTTGATTATTTCTCATTTATCATACACAGGCTCTATCTTGCTTTGTAGATATTTGTTAGTTGTTTCCATCATTAAATAATGAGCTGCCTGAGGGCAGAGATTGTCTTTTTACCTCTTTTCTGTTTCTTTAGTGCTTTAACATAATGTCTGCCATATGATAGTAATAAGTGTTGATTGATTGATGTCCTGAGACAGTGAATAACTACATAAGAAATAATGGGATCCTATGATTGAAAGGGAGAATGTGAAAGCTTAGATCATTGGGAAAAATATTTTGGAGGCAGAAGGGACAGGATTTTCTAATTGATTAGATACAGCACGTGAGAGAAAGAAAGAACTGGAGAGTGTAAATAGGGTTAAAGCATTTTGAGATGAAACAATGATGGAACTATTAGAAGGTTTGAAAAATGGATTTTGGGGAAAACATTCTGTTCAATTTATTGAGGTAGATTGAGATTCTTAAAACATTTTAAATGATCTCAGTCTTTTCCCTGAGGCCACCTTTGATGAACCTTGATAAAGTGGTGGTAAATCATAATTACCAGGATCATAGAAAAAATGTCAGATGACCCAATAGTGATGGAAAGATCACAAGGGGTTTGTGGCATGTTATCTATGGTACTTTGAGTCAGAAGTAGGTATAATTGACACTGTCAGTGAAATAACATAATAGAAAAGGTGAGCTGTTCATGAAGCAAGATTGAGAGATAATGAAGGTATAACACCAGTGAAATGGTGGCAGGGGATCCACTAAAGGCACCCAAGAAAGGTCTCCAGCACAATGTCTTATTCTTCTGTTGAGGAGTCACGAGAAAATTAATATATGTATTTGACTCACAAGTAAAAAGATGTGACAGGATCATAACTTGCACAAGTGGGGAGAATACCTATATGCAAGAGATCCATTAAGATATTGAAACCCCATTTCAGCAGAAACCATTCTCAAAGACAATGAAGAGAAACTGATGGTTTTAATTTGAGACTTTGCTGAATAAGCTTAATCTTCTGATATATTAGGATTTGGGACCTGGAGAAGAAGAAGAAGAAGCTGTGTGCTGTCTTAAAGAACTTGAAAAGCTGTCATTTGAAGAGGAATTCAATTTGTTCTGGGTCTCAGAAGGCAGAACCAGGAGCTGTGGGTGGAAGTTTCAGAGACAAATTGATGAGGGAAGACATAACTTCTTCATAATTAGAACTGCCTCCAGTTCAGTGGGCTGTATCGGGTGCTAGTGGGTACCCTCTTGTCTGAGGATTGGAAGCAGAGTCTGGCAGGCCACTTGTCAGTGTATTATAGGAGTGATATTTTTATAGATTGGGGGCAGGGCTGGACTAGACCAGATATCTGTGAACAGCCAACACTGGACCTTGTGACTAGATGTCCATGGTCAGCCTCTCCAAAGTTGAATCTCGTGATCCCTTTTCTCTCCGAGTCTTGGTTGTGGATCTGATCATTGGATACAATACCAGTCATGCGATGTAATGACAAAGAAGATAATTAATGGGATGTCATCACATACCCCAGCTAGGGATTTGCCAAGCTTGCAAACACAAAGAATTTCAATGAGACAGCAATATCCCAAAGTGATTGTGTCTTCAATATCAGCAGGTATCCTGATTCAGTCATTTTTTAAAAATACATAATTATCTAGAAACAACTTCTTCAAATCCACATAATTGTCTTCATAATAATGGCAATTGCCTCTATCTGGGAACACTAAAGCCTGCTATTATCATTAACCATACCCACATTAAGTAATTTGTTTTTAAGTACACAAAGCTGTTGAGAGACTTTTCTCCCAGATGGCATTCCCAACTTAGTTTTCTTTCACTGTCTTTGAGAACAACACACCTGATTTATTCACCAACTGTATAATTGACAGTATCTCTAAAGAGCATCTGTTAACCTGGAGATGATTATAAATGGGCCTGAGTTCTCTAGCAAAACCTTAATTACTTATTCATGTGTAGACTTATCTATCTGCATGCTAGGTCTTCAAATGCAACTAGTATTTTGAAATAGGACTCAACTACATGGAAATGGAAGTCTCTGCATAGCCATTGCAAACACAAGGATAGAATCCGGAACGGGGCTCATGATTATATGAATGCAGGGAAATTTCAATTGAGGAGACTCTCTCTATTAATATGTCAACAACTTCTCTACAACCTCATTTTGTAGAGAAATCCCTAGAAGCATCATGAGGTTCAATGACTGACCAGGTCACTCAGACAGTATATTTCACTTGGGTTTTGATTCTGGGTCTTCCCAGTTCAAGGCCAGTTCTCGACTTTATACCTTTATGATCCAAATTGACAGGTTATCTGCACACCACAGTTCATGTCATGGACATTTTTTCATTAGGAGTGGTGAGAATGATTGATTTCCATCCCAAGACTAAAAAATTCCTACCTATTCTTCAAAACTCAGCTCAAAAATTCCATCTTCCATGTCACCTTTACTTAGTACACATCCACTAAAAAGAGTCATGAGACAGTTTAGTTTTAAGCCCGAGGAGGGTTTTCTTTTCTTGGTGAAGGACAAGGTAGCTCTGGAATGGGTTCACCCTGAGAGCGAGGTCTACACCTTGGAAAGCATCATCATCCCATCAGCATCCAGTGAGTTTGAACTCTGAGAAATGTAGTTGCAGAACAGAGCAATCCAGACCTATAAGTGACAACTGTCCTAGGGTTTATAGGTCTGAAAAGGAAAGGCTGTACTGATGATTAGTCCATCAAGAGGAAGATTTGGATTAGCCCTGATGTCAAAGTACAATGTTGCTGGAATGTGATGGGGCCTCATAGGTTGAGAATCGCCATTTTGTCACCAGATATCACATGCGGGGTGCCTTTCCCAGTGTAGCTGGAGTACCAAGGTGCCTCCCTGATATGGGAGGAAAAACAAAACTGTACTTAGGGGGTACAAGAACTGTAGATCATCACCAAATGTCCTGTTTCCTTGTAAATCAGCTCAAGGGGTAAAATGGTCCTGGGAAAGGTAAACGAGAAGGGCGTCTTCGCCCAACATGCCCCTCACTGGAATAAGTAGAATTGCACCACTTATACCATCAGCTTATGACAACTTGGTCTTCTTTGATGAAGAAGTACAAACATCAGTCAACTCAACTGGGAACATCCTTATCCCTTAAACTTCATATATCATTTGGCTTTTCATATTTCTGACATGCTTGGTTCTGGTTTATATGAAGCAAAACAAAAAACACAAACCTAAACCTTTTTGTCAATTTCTTTTTTTATTGTTTTTGGTTCATATTCAATCCTAAATCTCACTTCCCACTGAGTCATCTTCTTCCATGTTTTTTGTTGTAATTTATTTGGGGGTAGAGGAGAGGGAGAGAGAGTCTGTGTGTGTGTGTGTGTGTGAAGTAATAAATCTGTGATCTTTTATCTTCTCATTGGAGTAACCAAGATGATAAAAGCAAAGAAAAATATCATCAGACCATGAGATACTCATCCTTACCCTTCCACCTCTGGTAATATTGTTTGTCCTTCATTTTCAAAGAAGACCATGACATCAGGGAGGTGATGTCATGACAAGCACATGGACTGGATTTGAATAAGGGGTCACTGTGCTAAGTCATCAGGCTTACTTTCTCCTCCAGAGCCATCTGGATCCAGTGCCCAAATATGAATCAGGATGACTGGAGATGGTCCTGGATGTGAGACAATCAGGGTTAGGTTGTAAAGAGGAGCTATTGATAGTCAAGCTTTGAGAAACAGACTAATCAGGAGTAATGAGAGCTGGAACCTGGATCCCTTTGGGCTGCTTCCATGAATGACATATTTCTGATGAATGATACATATAAGATCATTTGAGGAGGGAAAGGATATTGAATGGTGGAGGGATCATGAAGACATCCCACAAAAAGGTGGCCACTGAGTTGAACCATGGAGGCAGCAGGGTGTATAGGTTGGGAGTTTTGAGGGGTGGATTCTAGTCATTGGAAACAGCATATTCAAAAGCCCAGAGGGTAGAGATGTCAAGAGGAATTCAGGAAATAGCAAGTAGACCAGTTTGACTAGAATAAATGTGCTCTATGAAGGGGTATAAGATGAAGCAAGTCTGTAAAGGTAGTCTGGAATCATTCTGTAATTGTATGGCCTTGAGTAAGTAAAATAGAACCTTAAATGTCAACCAGAAGAGGTTTTTTTATTATTACAGAGGCAATAGGAAGTTAACAATAGGTAACATTAACTCTACCAATATAATTGTTCTCAAGTTGAATCTATAAATAATAAACACTAGAGATAGCTTCATTTAGAAAAATCCTCAGATAATCCTGTTAGGCAACTTATTGGGCTCATAGTTTCTTTCAAAATCCTTTCCTTCTAAAGCCCCTTTATACTGACTAATCTAATTATAACCCCTGCCTATTCCATGGGGAGAATTCTCTCTAATTAAGCAGTAGACACCAATGAGATTGGGGCCATGTCTACCTCATCTTCATCCTCGCAGACAGATAGGCACAGAGGCAACTGCCAAATGCTACTAAGCACCGTTAACAGGGAAATGGGAAGAGAGAACTCCCTAGGATCTATTTTCTCCCTGCCAGCCTCTCACTCAATACACCCAGAAAGCACTAGACTGTTTCTTTAAAACTACGATTTCCATCTCCTTGGCTCAGGATACCCTAAATCTATATTTCAACACAACAATAAATGAGGATGTTGTATGTGTGATTTTTGTGGGGGGGCATTGACACATCCATCCATGGAAAAACTAAAAAGAAAAAGTCCTTAAAGGATATATGAAACCCAAGGATATACGAAACCAGCCCCATCACCAAAGATGGTTTGGTCCAAACGTGGCTCGTTACCTCCCCTCCTCCTAATGGAAGCAGCTAAATTATGTCTGAAGTAGATTTGGGTTCTCACTGTTCAATTACACCCCCTGCTAATAGATTGTTAGCAAATGACTATTTGGAGGTTTAACCATTTTGAGAAGATGCCCATGAATACCTGTGTTATCCTGTCATTTTAATAAAACATGAGGTGCCTGCAGGAAGAAAGAAAAACACTACCACCACTAGCACCATCACATTCCTGTGTCTCCCCCTCTAGAAAGGAACAGAAATGTCCTTGAGTGACAGAGATGGGTGGTAAAGCCACCTACCTGAGCACTTTATAAATGATTTCACAGGTAGTTGATCGGAACAAAATAGACCAATAGAGCTTTTAAATGCTCATCATCAGTGGGAAAGAAAACCTGGTGCGTTTCCAATTACCAGTACCTTTATGAACGCAATTTCTAAGAAGGAAAAAAAATGAATAATGGACTATAGAATGAGGGGATATCAGTTAATGTACACTGAAATATTTAGAGTTTATAGGTTATAAATGTTAAAGTTTTATATATATATAAATTTATAAAAACTATATATATATATATATATATATGGTAACATAATTCAACACCTTTTTTTTCCCAGAAAAGGAAGACATGATGGATTGGCCAGAGAGCAGCCTACAAACCAGAAAGTTTTGGGTTTGAGCTTGACCTCTGACACATGCTGCCTTTGTGAATGTCACCCTGGGCAGGTCATTCAATCCCTCAGAGCCTCAGTTTCCCATTTGTAAAATCAGGTAGTTACTGTATACGACTTTTATGGTCCCTTCTAGCTTTACATTATGATCCTATATGATCCTATAAACTCAACTCCAAGGAGGGACATGAACTAGCTAGGTCCCATAGATAGGGTGTGGTAAAGCCCCAAACCCTCTAATTAAAAACGCAGTGTAGCAATCATTCCATTATACTAAGTTGTTCTGCACAATGGCCAGCAGCATTCACAATGCTGACATTGTAATATGGGACAGACCAGTGGAAGATTTATTACTGTGAGAAGCACAGTTATCTGAAGGAGAACTTGTTATAGATTGAATCTCATCTTGTTGTGACTCTTCCCATTGAGACTCTTTCTGTTTTCTGCTTTTTTTTAAAAAAAAAATTAACTCCTCTGGAACCTAGCCTTCAAATTTTAGCTTAATGAACATTTTAATTTACATTAAAGCAATCTATAAGGATGATTTGGCCCAAAAATGTGAATCAGAATGAATACTAGAGGAGAGCCCCACTTTGTCTTTTCTCTTTAGCCATTTGTGGCATTTTAAAAACAATTTAAACACAAATTATATTTGTGAATGTTACCATTCACTAGACCACCCACCCATTTTTTGTCTTTTTCAGCAGTTGGGAATATGTATTGACTGGGTTCCATAAGCTTCAGTAGTCATATTCCATAGGTCCAGCAGATGGAGGTACTGCCTAATGCAAGAGAACTCTCCAGCAAAATTGTGTCAGAGAGTTCTTAAGTCACAGAGCAAGATAGGAATGGATTATTCCTTTGGGGAGGTTCCATAAAGAGAGACCCAAAGGTCTGGATTTCCAACCTCTGGTGAAGAATAAGAATGAAATCACTTTCATAAATAAAATTCTTTTCATGCCTAATCATATTTCTGACCTAGAATGTTTGACATTTTTCAGAGAGAAGGTATTGGTAAATTAGTTAGTCCTTTGCTTCCTAGTGATTTGTCACACAAACAAATGGAAAAACAAGTCAGTTTCCCAGTCACTGGCACCCTAGATAAAATAGGACTTTTTATTCTTATTTAAGGAAGAATAAAACAAACTAAATCAACCAACCAAAAAAACCCCTTAGAAATAAAACTGTTGATATAGAAACAGACAACTACTTCTTATAGAGGGTCACTATTTTGTTAGAGTAATGCTCTTGATATAAACTTTTTTGATTTTCATTGGTGACCTCAAATGTATTCATAGAAAGTGGAATAGGATTTTCATTTATTTTTATTTTGTGTCTGGCTGGTTTATAATTTGTCCTTGGGAAGTATACTTTTGTCATATGGATGCAGGAGTGAACAGAATAAGACCCCCAAGCTGACAGTTCTATGTCTTGTGACTAACATTCAAGTGGGTTTCTGAAGACAAAGGGCTGAGTGTCCTCTAGGACACTGGTCTCCCAAGGAGGGGCTAGGGCTTGACAACACGGAGCTAATCAGAGGGTGAGATGGCTCACATTCCATGCTTGTCTCCAGAATAACTGTATCTCCCCTTACCCCATATTACTCCCCAACTCTTTCCCTCCACTGGACAATTCTCAGCCTCCCCTTTTCTCAGCCAGATGTTGGTTCCAACTACTGCTATTTGGACACACAGCATCAATTGCCCAAGGGTTGATGGGAAATTCTAACTCCCTCCCACAATATAGGGACCTGTGTTTTCACCATCACCTCATCACTGCAGCAAGTGTCCTTGGGAAAGAAGACTTTGGTCAGGGGTAGAGAAGATGAGTCCATCACCTCTCCCTTGTGTTTTAGATGGGGCACTCTTCCAGAATAGGTAGGCATACATGGGTTTCAACATATTACATCATTCAATATATTGCATTTCCCCTAGAGTAAACCATACCCTATTCAAAAATTCCCTTTCTCTCTGGAAGGCTCCAGGATTCTTCTGGTGACTCAGGCTCACAGGGTTTCCCTAGATCTTTCTTGCTCTCCAATTGCCAAATATCCTATCAGAAGTCAAATACCATGTTCCTTTCATTTGTCACCTTTTCTTTTCCTAGTAATGGCCTCGGTCCATGACTCTCCCTTGGACTATCAAAGACGACCGAGTCAACCACATCCCATTCCCCTCAATAAACCCCAGTGGTTTTTGGGATTGAATATAAAAATCCATTGTTTGACTTTTAAAATCCTTTAGAACCTGCCCCCTCACAGTGCTTCCCTTCTTAGGCTTGATCTTCCCTCCATATACTCTAGGATTCATGAGCATATTATACTCCATCTCCTGACTTAGTGTTCTTTTATTGCCTGTCCCCAAGCCTAAAATTAGTGGCAATTAGGTATTACCATAAATAGAGTGCTGGCTCTAACATCAAGAAGATTTCAGTTCAAATCCTGCCTCAGAAACACTCTTGTTTTGTGACCCTGGGCAAGTCATTTAATCTCTCTTTGCCTCAGTTTCCTTACCTGGAAAATGGGAAAAATTACAGAATCTACTTTACAGGGCTGGTGGGGGAAGTAAGTGCGATAATTTTTAAAAAGTATTTAGCACAGTACCTGGCATGTATTTGACATCATATATTTGTATTCTTGCTAGTTCCCTCATTAGAATGGAAGTTTCTGGAGGACAGAAATTATTTCCTTTCCTCCTTTTCTTTCTATCCATTGCTTGTCACATTGTCTGGAACACAGTTATTGCTCAATAATGCTTCTTTTGATTATGGTGACTCCTTTCTTTCCAAGGAAGTGCGCACTTTGAAGCAAAATTTGGAGAATCTCAGTGGTGATTCATTTTGTGTAGATGAATGTGAGCTTCCTTCTAAAATTCAAATTTTGAGACGCTATATATATTCTCTTTCTTCTCCGTTCCATCCTCCACTCAGTGGCCAATGTGATTTCCCTAAAGTGTGGATCTGACCCTATTACTTGCCCATGTAAACTACTTTTAGAGCTCCCTGTTAACTTCATGTTCACATTACTTTATTTTAATCTAATTTTTTTAAGTTTTTGCAAGTCAATGGGGTTAAGTGGCTTACCCAAGGCCACACAGCTAGGTAATGATTAAGTGTCTGAGGCCGAATTTGAACTCAGGTGCTCCTGACTCCAAAGGCGGTGCTCTATCTACTGTACCTCCTAGCCGCTCCCTAATCTAATTCTTAATCATTTTAAAATTAACACTTTTTTAATGTACTTAATTATTAACACAGTAGAATATATCTATGGAATTTTAAAATACTCACATTTTGAAGGAACATTTTTTCTGATAAGAGTGGATGATCAAAAAATGTTTGCCCTACTACACTTGGTTGAGGAAGATTATTCTCCAAATTCAATAGTGTTCTGTGCAGTCTGATTCAACAGCTTCATTTCATTTATTATTAATTATTATTATTATTATTGCCATGGGGTTAAGTGACTTGCTCAAGGTCACACAGGTAGGTAAATTTTAAGTGTCTGAGGGCACACTTGAACCCAGGTCCTACTGACTCTAGGGCAGGTGTTCTACCCACTGTGCTATCTGGTTGCTCCTAAGTTTCATTTTAAAGAAAAGGAAACTGAGGCATCATAATTTAAATGATTCTCCCAAGGTCACAGTATCAGAAGTTAAATGATCTAACTCCATCCTCTTTTCAGTATCCCATATTGTGTCATCTAGATCAGCCACAACGTTTTACAATTGGAGAAACCAAGCCCCAGAGAAGTTAAATAAATTGCTGAAGGTCAAAAAGGTGAAAATGATTGAGTGAAAATTCAGAACTCTGCCCTCCATCCTCCAAGCTCAGCTTTCTTCGCTAAATCATAGTGCTTAGACCTAGAATGCATTGGCTAAAAATTCATCATTTCAACATCAAAAGTGACCCAAGGGTTCATTTTTCTATTTTTCTATTGCTGAACTTTTGTTTTTAACAAGAGGTTGATAAGAGAGATGGTCTTTGACAAAGGATCTAAGTCGAAGTAAACTTGTACACCTTGAAATTTGTGGGCATTTCCCACATTTATCTAACAAGAAATACATACAATAGAACAACTGATCCACTGCTATCTAATTCCTCAAATTTTTGGTCATGATGTCTCATAGACTATGAACTTCCCGAGGGCAGGAAATTCTGCTCTTTTTTTCTTATACATCTGACATATAGTAAGACAATGCAAGCCATTTTAGGCACCTAACAAAGGCTTGATATGCAACTCAGTTAACCAGCATTTAGGCTTTGCTTTTGCTTCTCCCCTTTGCATCTCCAATGGTTGGCACAGTGCTCAGGATGTGGAAAACTCTCAGTAAATATTAATTGATTGGCTAATATTACATGTTAATCACTGAACTGACCAAAACCCCAAATTCAAGATACTCACTGAGCTAAAGGTACTTGCATTCTACTTGGAGCTACTGGGCTTGGGCATGCCTGTGTAGATACATCCATATGCATGGATAGATATCTATATTTATAATCGATCACATGCCAGTGTACATACCCACACAAACACCCACATATATGTCATATAGAAGTGCATATGCCTATGCTTAATTTCTCCAAAAAGGATCAGAGATTTAAGGCTGTAAGGGGACATTTGAGATAAATGTATAACCCCCTCCCCCCATTTATTTTTACAGATGAGTTAAATTGAGTCTAGGGAAATGAAGTCATGCTTCCTAGGTCATACAGCTAAGAAATAAATGACAGAGATAAGTTTTAAGTCTAAGTCTTCAGAGGCTAGATCTAACTTTTTCCAGTGGATCTTTGAATCAAACTGGAAACGAATCAGAACGCTTTCTCTCTAGGACATGACTCATGACACATCTTTCATCTCTCTCAGTCCTTTTGAGTTTTTTTAACCTATTAAACCAAGCTAAGTCAGTGACAGAGAATAGAACATGGTGTCAAAAGACTAGACTTTTAATTCTGGATCTCCCTCTTCCTACATGTATGATTTTGGAAAATTCCACCAATTCCTATGGTCTCAGTTTCTGCTTTTGGTTAAGAGAAAGGGTAAGATATTTTGAGCAATAATGACTGTGCCATCTATAGATCTATGATCATATGACCCTTAGAGGAAAACAAAGGGACCTATCATTTATTCAAAGATTCCTAACACATTGTTGTATTGCCCCCCCACCCAAAGAAAAAGAGAAAGCCTCCAGATGAGCCTAGTTCCACAGGCAGCTTTCCTTTGTCAAAATTTGGAGGGAGGAGTCTCTGGAGGCAGGAAGGAAAGGTTAACCTTTAAAAAAAATATCTAGGGTGATCAGTCATTGACTTTGCATATCTCTGGTGAACTCCATAATGTCAACTCTGTCACAGAAGCAAAAAGGAAAATAAGACCTGCGTAACTCCACTGAGGAGGCTAGGGAATTCTCTAGACCTCAAGGCCTCCTTTCCCTTAGAAATCATTCTAGGTTTGCACAAAGTGAAATTTGGATTGTTGGAGAGTCAGGAACAATGTTTCCTCTGGTTGCTAGGCCTCCCAATAGCATGTTAATCCAGTAGGATCTTCAGAGGGTCCCATTGCTTTTATATTATTATAGTTGAAAGTCAGCATGCCTCAGTTGCCAAATTTTAAGATTAAAGATCTAGGGTTTGAAAAAACTTCAAGATTGTAGGATTTAGAGAAAAAAAGTCCTTAGAGATCATTGGATCTGAAACCTTTATTTTATGGCTAAGGGGTAAGGGGTCAGAAGCTCACTAATATTTTAGAGATGAAAGACAAAGTAGTCTAGCCCTTACCTCCCTTTCAACCGCCTTAGAGGTCTTTAAGCAAAGCCTGGATGATCACTTGTCAGATGTCATAAAGAAGACATTTTTGATCAGGTGTGGGTTAGAGTAGATGCCCCCTGAAGTGCCTTAGCAGCAATGCTATTCTATGATTCTCAATTGTTTGATCAACAATATTACCAATTCCATTTCCTATATATCATGCTTCCTTCAAAGTCTATTTGACTTTACGCAAGCCACTTCCTCAGCAATGATCCCTTTTCTTGCTGTAACCCATCAATTAAAAAAAATTATATCTTCACTAATATAATAGACATTGTTTTAGGTACAGTTAAACAGAGCTGCTCTCAAAGAGGTTTTTGTTTAGCACTGGGAAAACTATATAATTAAATGTATATCTATCTCAATGTATTATATATTTGTAAGCAAAATAATTATAAGACACTTTTGCCAGAATACAAATACAATATTTGTAAGACCCTTTTGTAGAAAGCAGGTGATTCAGAGGGTGTTCGGAAGATGATAGAAGGGAAGATGGAAAGTTCTCAGACATGAGAGATAGCTAATGCAAAGGATGTGAGGCAAGGGATGGAGTGCTATGTGGTGGCAACTGAAGGAAGAACAATTTTCCTGCATCATAGGCTGAGTTAAAGGGAACAACAGATAACAAGGTTATAAAAAAGTAGACTGGAGTCATGATGTGAATGATTTTCAGTTCCAAAGAGAAGAGTGTATTTTATCCTGAGGGCAAAAGGGAAAAATTGGTGTTTCTTGGACTGGGGAGTGATGTGATCAGATATCCAATTTGGGAACATTAATTTAGCAGTGACAATGGACAATTGAGAAATGCAAGGCAGGGAATCCAATCTAATTTATATTAGCCTCTCAGGGAGAAGTGATGGAGAAGTAATCAATGAATCAAAATAAGGAGATAAAGGCAAGGTAGTTGAAGGTAGAATCAATGACATTTGTGTATGTGGAGTGAAGGAAACAGTACCCAAAGAAGGGTTTGAGTGTGTAAAATTTCTTGGGATGATTGTACCACTCATAACAAAAATATGGAAGCTAGGAAAAGAGTTAGTTTTTTTGCGGGGGATGAGTTATGTTTTGGACATAAAAATACGCAATGCCTTTGGTACACTTTGTGTGTGTGTGTGTGTGTGTGTGTGTGTGTGTGTGTGTGTGTACGCGCGCACGTGCATGCAACTCAATAGACAATTGGTGATGGGGAGCAGGAGGTCAGAAGAAGTGCAGGGCTTAGATATCTATATATAATTGGCACCTGAATAGAGGTGATAATTAAACATTTGTTCATGGTAAGGTCATAAATATCATAGAGGGAGATGTTACTATATTGCTTCCCCTGTTCATGAGCTTTGGTTTTTCTCATCTCTAAGATGAAAAAATTGGCATCTCTGCTGATCTCTGAAGTTCCACGCAGCTCTAATAGTCTATGTGCTCATAATGATTAATGTACACTATGTAGCTTTGCCTCTTCCACCCCATTATGGATAATTAACCTAGGTAGACATCAGTGTATATTGTGAATAAGCTTTTCTTTAGCACTTATGATCTAGATTAAAAGATAAAAAGCAGCATAGGCAAAGCGGATCAAATAGCAAATGAGGGGCCCAGACTTCAGAGGTTCTCTATTGTGCTGAACAAGATTACCCGACGTCTCATCGGTAGTTTCATTCAGTTCTTTTCCATAAACAACTCATCTGCATCTGTGGTAATAATGAATAGAATACTGGACTTGGAATTAGAAAGATCTGGATTATTATCCAGTCTCACAAACTTACTAGATGGGTGATCCTAAGTAAATAACCCAACCACTATCTACTTCAGTTTGCACATCTATAAAATGTAGATTAAAAATAATCCTCTCCTCCCAGGGTGGTTTCGAAGATCAAATGAGATGATATTTGGAAATCATCTTGCAAATTTTAAAGTGCTTTGTAAATGTTACTCTGGTATATTGATGATAGTGATAAAGATGGTGGCGGTTCTTGGTTGGCCTATGAGGACATACAGCAAAGTTTAAGACATGGCTCCTATCCTGGAAAGACTCGGAGCCTAGTAGAAGATATGAAACATGGATGTAACTACTTTGCAAACAAGGGAACTTTCTCTTTGTAAATGCCCAAGGATGAAGATATCATCTTATTTCTATCTAGCACATATATAAATATTTCCTTTTCTAGAATGTAAGCTTCAGAAGGAAGGGACCATTTTGGCTTTCCCCATTGCTTAGCATAATGACTGACACATAATAGCACTTAATAAATGTTTTTTGAGTATCCATCAAAACCAAATGATGCAAAGTGTTTTGGGTTCATAGGAAAAAAGTTCACTTCCATTGGCAGAAACCAGGAAAGTTTTTGGGAAGTTGTGACATTAAGAGATAAGGAATTTATCATTAGGTTCACAAAAGTCTACCATAGACTCCCAAGAGTCCAAGAGACATTACTTTGGCACCACTGCAAGAATAAAGTGCAATAGAAAGAATTGTGGATATCCAAGATGAAAGAGAAGAATGGAAGAAGGTATTCAGGAATGAAGGTGGCTGGGGATTTGAAGACCTTCCATGTGCAATCTGATGATCTTGATTGTTTTTGTTCTTAGATACTCTAGGTGACAGATAAAGGAAAATGGGCAGAATTTAAAAGCACAGAGACTGGTTTAAGTTTGAGCTAAGGGTAAAACAATTTCTTAAGTGCTTAGATCCTCCCTTAAGGGAGACTTGGGAATCTTAGAAAATAGCAGAATCCCCTGAATCCCATGGAGACCTTCAAGAAGGCAACTGGTGACCATTTATCAATTATGTTGCTGAAGATTACAAGGTGGTTTGAATGGCTGCTCAAATCACTTTTCATTCCTCAGTTCCATGTCTGAAGTGTGTATGTGTTTCTCATAGACATTATATTTTGAGAACAAAATAGCCCTAGAATTGTCAAGGTTTAGTTTCTCAAGGATTTTTTCATATACATGATTATTTTTGTATTATTAATGATAATATAAAATTTGATAACTGCAAAAACAGGAAACAAATGTTGCTATGTTACCTTTATCAAATTTAGTTCATAACTCTATTGAAAGAATAAAAAGGAAACAATAATAATTTAAAAAAACACAAAACTCAGAAAATATACCGAGTCTCTGCCTACGTGGATAAAATAAAAGCAACTGAATAAAAACTTTGACCAGATTATCATTTTTGATGTTTAAAATAACACCATGTTTTCCTTCTTTTCCATCTTTCCTCCATCCCTTCACTCCATACGCGTGTCCTTCTTTCTTTACTCCCTCCTTCCCTCTATTCTTTCCTTTCTTCCTCTCTTGTTTCTGTCTCTCTGTCTTTTTTTCTGCCCCCTCCCTTTCTCTCTCTCCCCATTCTTTAATGTCTTTCAAGTCATTTATTTGACTTTTTGCCATCCAGAGCTAAAGTGATTTTTCTGAACTGCTTGGCTTAAATGCTATTCCTTTGCCCAATCTGGGTTTTGAAGTTCATTTCAACCTGGTCCTAAGTCACCTTGTCAATCTTAGTGCATCTTTTACTGCTAATTCCAGATTCTTGAGTCTAGCAAGTTTGGCCTTTTTTTGCCACCTCCCCCATCATTCTTTTCTTGTCTCCCCTCAATAGACTATAAGCTACAGGAGAGAAGAGATTTTCCATTTTCCCTTTTCCCTTTATATCCCTAGAACCCACTCCAATGCTTGGGACTTGATAGATGCTTCCAAAATGCTTTTGACTGAGTGAGTCTCATAAGCCCAGCCTGAGTATATCCATTAGTAGTTCCAGCCTTAACTACAGCATCGTGCAGTGGAATCTGAAGGGGGGGGGGACCTGCGATATACATTATAGGTCATTTCTTCAATTCAAGTCATAATAACTTTTGAAATGACCCCTATGATTTTACTGCTATAATCATCACTTTCAAAGAAATTTTTAGAGTATAAAGAACTTCTCAATGGAGGCACCTAGCCACCCTATGATATAGAAGGGCCTTCAGATTTCATTATACTTATTTTATAGATGATGGAATAAATACTTAGATGAATGAATGTATTTACCCACTAGTAAGTGTTGGAGTCAGAATTTTAACCCTGCACTTTTTAAAAAAATTCAGGTCCAGTACCTCTCTCCCTTCTTCTGACGTGACCATTCTGACAGTTATTTTTGCCAAGGTAAGTATGCAAAAAATCATATTTGTGTCAAGGACCAGTGAGCCATGAGAAAAAATATGTGAAGGCTGTTTAATCAAAGGAGGATTAGATACATTCCTTTTGACCCCAGAGGACATAAATGAACCTTTGAGTGAAAGTTGAAGAGGCCTAGATTTATCATTGATATCATAGGACCATACAATTAGACCTGAAAAAGACCTTGGGAAGCCTCTAGGCCAAGAGGGCCAGAGACAGGAAGCGACTTGCCTTCCTCATTTTTGCTGACTGTCCTCCATGGCTGCAATGGTCACCTTTGTCTGACTTCCTTGAAGTCTACTTAAAATGCAACCTTTCTCCAGAAAGTCTCTCCTAATGTCTCTTAATTTTCATGCCATTTCTTCATGAATTGTTTTCTTTTTTTTAATCCTGAAAAATCTTGGTTTTACATGTTACTTTCCTTATTGTTTCTCTCATTTGACTGTGAGTTCCTTGAAGGTAGGGACTATCCTCTGCCTCTTTATATCCAGTTCAGGACTTAAGTAAACACCTAGAATGTGGTAGCTGCTTAATAAATGACCCAGCGCCCTTGACCCCAAATTCAGGATTCCTCTGATCTCACCACTCTGCCTCCTATTAATGAGAGACTTTCAAAAGCTAAATAAATCACTTGAGAGGAATTTCTTCAACAAGCAATTACTAAACATTTACTCTTTGTCTGGAACTATGAAACAATCGATTCCTCCTTGGTGAGAACCTCAATTTAAGGCAAGAGAACAATTTGTCATGAATTTCAGAGAGGACATTCTTGGATAGATGTGAGTTGGATTGGAAGGCTTCAGTTCATCTCTGGTGAGTAAGGCTGTTGAGTTCATTCTGCATTGTTTCAAATTCACTCCCTGAATTTACTTAGGGATTCAAGTAATGTTGCTGGTTTAGGCATTAGCTTTGGGATGTTTAGCTGAGTAAGTGGTCATTTGTGGTAGACACCAGATGGGGTGAGGTGACTCTACTTAGGCTTAGGAAGACAAGGTTAAATTTTACTACTGACACTGGCAATTTCTTCACCTTTGGATGTTGTCAAGACCTGCCAACTTAATGATAGCTATGTCTATGACTGTGAAAGCTTGCATCCTGGGAGTTCTCCATGGTGAGGAAATCCATATCTATTTGAATATAGTACTGGCCTTTATTTTGGTCATAGTCTCTTAAATCCAAAGAAGGGAGATCTTGATCATTACCTTCACTGATTCCCTCAGCACTTCTTTCCTGGATTATTGTATTAAACTTCTAATTGACTCCCTGTCTCAAGCCTTCATTGTCTGGGCATAGTGGGTAGAAAATTATCAAGGGGAGTCAGAATGATTGGATTCAATCCTGGTCTCTGACTCATATATGCTCCTGGATAAGAATGGTCCACATCATTTTCTTCTCCTCACATAATAGTCATTAAATAAGTCTTCCTGTTAGCTCTAGGATTGAAAATATATAATCCTCTGTCTTTTAAAACTTACTCTTTGTATCATAATTCCTTCTTACTTTTCTGATATCCTGACTCTATTTCCCTCCATGAATTCTACAGTCTGGTTAAACTGGCCTGCCTGCTAGTCTTCATACGTGGCAGTTCAACTTTTGTCCTCATTACTTTGTTCTGGCTGGTCCCCTGTGCATCAAATCTCCCATCTCCCTTTTTCTTTAGTATATCAGGATTCCTTCAAAATTCAGCTCAAATTGCACGCTGTACATTAGGCTATTCCTGTTTGCAGCGGCTTGTACCTTCCTCACTAAATATACCGTCCATCTGTTCTGGGTATATTGGCTAAGTTCTCATTTGTGCAGATGTCTCCCCAATTAGATTGTAAGCTCCCCAAGGACTTGAGCTTATTTTTCTTTGCAACTGCAACTTAGATCACAGAACCTGGAACATAATGCGCCTTCAATAAAAGTTTGTCAACTGGAGAAGTGATTAATAGATAAAATTTTAAAACTCAAAGGCCATCTAATCTAAGCTCTTCATTTTCTATATGAGAAAATTGGGGACTTTGGAAGTTAAGTGACTTGCCTAAGGCCATACAGTTAGTAAACACGAGGTGCCCTCTGACTTCAGGTAGTGACTGGCCCAGATGGAATTTGAGCTTAGCTTCTTGATGTTCAAGATTCAGTTCTTTTACCACTTTACAATGTAGTATCAGAGATTACATTGTCTTTGTTGCTATAAACTAGTTTCAGAGAATTTTTCACTGCCCTGTCCAATCACACTCCAAACTTACAAGACATTTTCACTCAGGTCAGCAGCTTTGGTTTCTGTGTTTTCTGTTGGGTTATCACAATGGAAATGCCAGAATTCATATGCTACTCATTCAACTTCCCAACTATTTCTTTAAGTAAATTATATGCAGGTTAAGTAAAGAACAGAAAGTTGAATTTTTTGAGTCAGCTTTTTAACTTTCCAGGCTTTTGTTCCTTTCTTAAAATTTTTTTCTATACAGTTTCATTTTCTTTATTTAATATAGTGACAAGAGATGTGAAGAGTCAGGCATCCAGAAAAATCTCATCTTATTTCCAGAGCAGTCTCTAACATCCTCTTGGAACTCAAGTAAACTTTTCTTCCTCTACCTATATCATGTGGTGTAATGAGACTGAAGAGCTCTACAAAGTATTTTGAAGTTCTTATAGCACGTAGGTACAGTCATAGTGTGGCATCATGGCCTATAATTATCTCTCATTAGAGAGGCTGGTAAATGTTCATTATGCAGCTACTAGTAGGCAAAACCAGTCTCAGCAACAACGAGTTTACAAACTAATGGAAGGGTCAGAAAACCAAGCTGGAGACCCTTTGATACACACTGGGTGACCCTAGACAAAACACTTAGCCTCTCAATGCTAGAGGCAACTCTTTGAGTTTATAAATTGCAAGGATCATATTGACCTGTATCACAGAGAATCTTTTTGTTTAGATCTTCCCTATGTTAATAAATTACGTCTAGTCCCTGTCCCTTTACCTCATAAGGGGGTAAACTTAATTGTCATTTCAGTAGCATTTTGGGAGGGAGTTCTGTGTCTGGTTTCTAAAAATAATTCATGACTTGCTGAAGAAGCCCTATATAACTGTTTAATGGAAGCACTACTCTGAGTAGAATGACCCTCTCAATGAGGGTCCTCTCACACACAGCCACCACTTTTAATGTCATCACAATTGAAAGTTGTGATGTATTTTTAGTGATGTTTAGTCATGCATATTTAAAAAATAGAAGATGAACAATAGAAATAGACCAACCCATGAGTTCTAGATAATGGAGAAGTGACTAGAGAGCAGTTTCTCTGGAAAAGATCTGGTTGCTTTAATGGAACACTAACTCAATAGGAGTCAACAGTGGCATATGATGCTCCAGAAAATCAATGGGTTCTTTGAGTTCAACAAACAAAGAATAGTGTCTGGAACTCAGAAGATACTTTCACTGTACATTACCTAAGGAAGCAACATCTGGAAGAGTGTAATGAGTTCTGGATGTGAAATTAGTTTGGGAAAGTCATTAATGATCTGGGTGCATCCATAGGACGTTAACTAGACGGCAAGGGTTTTGCCAGATAAAGGCGGGCTGAAAGAAGTGTATGTTTAGATTGGAGAAGAGAAGGTTGAGGAGGGAGATGAAAGTTATTTTTCAAGTGTTAAAAAAACTACATTATGAAAGACATCCTAAAAAAATATCTTACACTTCCTTTTGGACCCAGAAGGCAATACTAGGAGCAATGGGCGTAAGCTTCAAAGAAATTAAATTAGATATGAGGTAAGAAAATAAAAATAATTGCATGATAATTAGTGCCATCTCAAAGTATCTTAAGAGAACTCCATCCTTTGGAGTTTTCAAGCAAAGACTGGATAAGTTCTGCTCAGGGATGATATAGAGAAAATCCTTTATCAAGGACCAATAGGCCTTGATGAACTTTTGGGTCTTCTCCTACTTTAAAAGTCTGTGATCCTGCCAATCACATATACCATATCATTGAGAAATCTACAGCCTGAATCCTGAAGTCATTATAAATTCAAGCAGATTACCCCTCCCTTTCACATCTATTTATCCTGTATTGTGTCTTAAGGACAGAAGCTTTCAGAGTCCATAGAAGGTAGGCAATGGGAATTGCCTTTAGACTAATCATCTGACCCACTGGGACATAGATCATTAGCATATAAAATATATTGGGCAGAAGAGTTCAAAATCCATACTTATCACTTTGGTTATTCCATGGACTTAGGAACCCTTATGCAAGTTCAAATTTTTCTTTCAAGAGATTGTAACGTTAACTCAACTTACTGGAGGATCAGCATCTTCAGCAAATACAGTAGTAATCAGTGTGCCCTTGACTGCATCTGGAGCAACCATCCCTTTGTAGAGGCGCTTGGAAAACACAGGAGGGTGATCATTCATGTCCTGTAAAACAAAATTTGCAGTTGAGTCCAAACCAGGTTAGAGAGGAAGCGCCAATGGCTCCTTTGGTTTCTCACGATTCATTCTCTTTGCATTATAGAACCCATTTACCACTGTCAGTCCTTCGTACTCAGTTCCATTATTCTCCCATCAGTTTGGCACCCAAGAGGAAATGGTACATTCCCCATACAATTTTAATGTTTGAGATAGCAACATGAGGCAATTTAGCATATAAACACAGTTTGCCACCTAAGAGAATAAAGCACAGAGAAACCCGGGACAGAAACTTCCCAAGATACTTCCAGTTATATAGCTTAAAAGTTCTAAATCACTTGAAAGACTTTGAACATGTATTATAAAAAATGCTAAACTAGGAGACAGGTGGATAAAAACAACATTAAGAACAACTGAGGGAAAAAAAACACCTTATCCTTATCTGTTTAGTTGAAATTGGAAATTGTTTAGTCCAGTATTCAAAAAGGTCAGTTAGACTCCAACAAAAAGAGAAAGAAGCATTACTATCAGTAAATCAATCCACAGATAACAAGGACTTCAAATATTTGAGTCACTGTGTTAAGCCTTGAAGATACCAAAGAAGAAGAGAAAGTGGTCTTTCAAGGGACATGCATTCTAATATAAGAGAGAAAATATAGGTGCATATATTCGTATACATAAGACACATGAGCATTCAACCAATCACTATTTACAGAGTAGCTCCTGCTAAGTGTTGGGAATTCAAAGAGAAAGAGAAAATGATTCCATCCCTCAAGAGCATTACATTTTAATTACAGGGACAGCATGTACTCTTATTTTTTACCTTTTAAAAATTAATTAATTTTCATCCATATGCAAATGTACATTTTTAAGTTACAAAATCTCCTCCTTTCCCATTCCCCTCCCCTCAGTGGTGAACAATTAGGTTAGCATTATATATCCATATTTTTGATAAACATGTTTACAGATCAGTCATTTTTGGTATGAGGAATTATGATTAAGGGCAAGAGATATGTAAGAGATATTTTTATAAAGCGTTTGTTGGATTTGGAAGGGTTGTTTTTTGTTTTGTTTTCTATTTCTTCCTCTGGATGGGGATAACATTGTCCATAGCCAGTCTAATAGGGTTGTCCTAACTCTGTACTGCTGAGAGGAGCTGTTTCCATCAAGGTTGATCATAGTGTTTTTTTTTTTTTAGGTTTTTGCAAGGCAAATGGGGTTAAGTGGCTTGCCCAAGGCCTCACAGCTAGGTCATTATTAAGTGTCTGAGACTGGATTTGAACCCAGGTACTCCTGACTCCAAGGCCGGTACTTTATCCACTACGTCACCTAGCCATCCCCATAATAGTGTTGTTAATGTGTATATTGTTCTCAATAACATAAACTTTAAAAAATATATAATCCAGATTGTTGGGAACCTTGTCTATGGAAATAATGTAAATTATCAGTACCTGGTGTCTTTGAACATCAGAACCTTGTTTTACTAAGTACCACAGGATGGGAGTGGATTAGAGACTGGAAAGGTATTTAGGCACTAGTGTTTTGGTGAATAAATGGAGCACTTGGAGATCTTCATGGAGTACTTGTCTCCTTTGTCATCCTTGTCTCCCACCCTTCCAACACTCACCTGGGGAAGATTGAAAGAGTTCAGAAGTGGGACTCAACATAAGAGTCCAAGAGTTGGGACTCAACACCAGATAGGTATAGAATAGATACCTTTGGAAGGGATGGTTTAGGCAGTTAAGGGATTTGGCAAAGGTCTTCTAGAGAGGGGAGTTTTGAGGTGAGGAGGGAGGAAAATTACAGATTCTAAGAGGAAAAGTTGATGAGAAAGAACATTCCAAGCATGGGAGGGGGAGAAAGTCCCTGAAAATACACAGATCTGGTTCATATAGAGTCTTGCAACCACTTGTTAATGCTGCTATAAGGGACATTCTTTTCCAGGTATTTGCATTAGACCATAGTGCTTCTGAAGCCTCTTCCATGTTTTATGATTTGGGGATCTTATTTAACATGGACATATTGTGATGCAATTAGATAAGTCTTTATTAACCCAAATGGGCACATGAGGATCATAAGCCACCAGGAAGTATGTACAGTTAGTATCAAAATTAGACTTAGAACCCCAGGTTCCTGATATCTAAACTCTTACCCAAATTCATTAGAATCTCCACCATTGTCTGGTCTTTTATGTTAGGAATGAAAAACAGTCCTTCGACAATTGAACATTTCAAAGACTTGATTTATAATCTAGGGAACTTCTTTTCATAATCATTTCCCATGCTCAATGCTGGATGCCCATTAGAGGTCAAAGGGACTTTGACACAAGGCTAATTTTTAATTGCTTTCCAAAACCTTTGGACTTTTCTCAATTAATGTTATATCCATTATCCTAGAGTATTTGGTATTTGCTTTGATATAACAATTTCAATGACAATGCAAAGTGAAGAAATACTAATGAAGTGGCTATAAATTCATTTCCACAAGGGGTCAATGCAATTATCAAACTGCTGTTAAACATAGTTCTCTTTTATGTTTGTGGTACATTAGACTTATAAAAAGCAAAAAATGGAGAAAGTCACATGTTTCAGTAAGGATGAACAGACTAGAACTAGAGTTAACCCTATGGAAAATAGAAAAAAATCTCTCTCTTCTGGCCCTTATAAGTATTTTGACTAGAGAAAGTATGATGTAGACTATAGATAGATAATCTCAAAGCCAAGAAGAACTGGGTTTAAGGCACACTCCTTCTTCTTGTTATGTGAGCCAGAACAAGTCAATCACTCTTTCAGTGCCCCAGGTAACTCTGTAAGAACATCCCAATCATTAAAGTGAGGGGGAAAAATGGAATTGGCTGCCTTGAAGGCACTGAAAACCTTGGGATCAAGATCCAGGCCTGCCCTTATTGTGAGTTGGGCTTGATGGGGCTCCTGAAAAAGGAATTTTGTCTTTTGCTGATCCCTAAAAATGATCATTGAGTCTTTGTTAAATGGCTGCCATTGAGGGGAATGTATTCTCTTAATGCTTAATGATTTACTATATTCTTATAAAGAATATTAATTATAATAATAATACTATTAAATATACAGGAAGCCCATTCCTGACTCAAGTTTCTTCACACCTCCTATCAGGTATGTTCACTTTTCCATAGGACAGTCTTTCAACCATTTAATAACATACCCTTTTTTCCAGGCTAACGATTTTCATTCCCTTCTATCAATATTGCTATGTCCTGAACTCAAAGCCCTTCAGCAACCTTGTGACCACCATTTTTGTAGCCAGCCTCAGAAATTTGTTACCTGGGCATTGTGAACTCAAAAAAATCCATGAATGTTGATAACTGTATTTTAACATAATATACTCTCTTTGTAATCTTTTGTGTTTGTTTTCTGCACTATTCTGAGAAGGGATCCATTGCTTCACTTGAGAGGGTACATGACACACAAAAAGGTGAAGAATCCCTACTATTCCTTAGCAACATCCTTCTTAAACAAAGGTGCCAAAACAAATGCAGCAAAGATTAGAAGGAAAACCGAAAGCTGGGAAACAATTTTCACAGCTGGTGTTTCTGATGAAGGACTCAATCTTAAATATATGAGAACTGAAACAAATTTGTAAGATTACAAATCATACCTCAGTTGATAATAGTAAAAGGATTTGAAGAGGCAGTTTTCAGATGAAGAGATTAAAACTATATATATATATATATATGTATATACATATATATAGTCATAAAAATGCTCCAAATAATTATTGATTAGAGAAATACAAATAAAAAAGTATCAGATATCACTTCATACCTATCAGATTGGCTAAAATGACAAAAAGAAAATCATCTTTACTGGGAGACAATGTGGAAAAACTGGAACAATGATGCACTGGTGGTGAATTTGTGAAGGATCCAGCCATTCTAGAGTGCAATTTGGACCTACACCCAAAGAGCACCTGTATTAGGCCTATATTCAAAAGAAATCATAAAAATGAAAAAAGTCTCACATGTTCAAAAATATTTATGGTACTCTTTCTATAGTGGCAAAGAATTGGAAGTTCAGGGGATGCCCATCAATCGAGGAATGACTGTGAAAAAGTTATAGTATATAAATGTTATAGAGTACTATTGTTCTATAAGAAACCAAGAATGGTCCGACTCTAGAGAAGCAGGGAAAGAATTACACAAACTGATGTTGAGCAAAGGGAGCAGAACCAATAGAACCCTGTACATAATAACAAGAACATTGTGAGAAGATCAACCTATGATAGATGCAGCTGCTTCCAGCAGTTCAGAGATGAAGGACAACTCTTAGAGACTTACTACGGACAATGCCATCCACATCCAGAGAAAAAAATGGAATCTGAATATATACTATATTAATTTTTTAAAACTTCTCTTTGGTTTTTCCCTTCTTATCTCATGTTTTTTCCTTTCCCCTTGGGTCTAATTTCTCTTACACAAAATGATCAATTTAAATATATTAAGCACAAATGTACATATACCACTTTTACCAGACT
Source organism: Macrotis lagotis (assembly GCF_037893015.1). Lineage (NCBI taxonomy): Eukaryota > Metazoa > Chordata > Mammalia > Peramelemorphia > Peramelidae > Macrotis > Macrotis lagotis. The sequence goes on from NC_133661.1 coordinate 15,203,008, forward strand.
GTTTGGAGCCATGGGATGGGAGGAGGGGAGGGAAGGTGGCATAAAAATATCTAACTCATTAATATGTAAATTGAGAATGTTAAAAACCACCATAACATGTAATTGGGAAAAACAAAATAAAATTTCAATTAAAAAATACACGAAAAACAAATCAATGGCACCCAGAATGAAGTATGTATAGTCTTACCTGAAAGCAGGCCAACGAATTCCATATTCCTGGAAGCCACACTTCTCTTTATGTAGCCTAGCTAAAACATCTATACCCACATTTAGGAGCTAGCCAGAAGAATATCTAACCCAAAAAAAGAAAATCTGGTCTCATGTTTATCAAGTCAAAAAGTGTTTATTATTCTACGACCATATGCCCCAGCACTACACTTTGGTGGGAGGAACTGATGACTGCCAAGTGCTTCTGGATGAGTAGACTTTATTTACGTAGGAAAGGGACAAATAAAATGGTAGGGGATTGTCAATGCAACTGAAGTGGGTAGCTTCATATTCAGAAATCGAGAATCTATAGGGAAAGAATCACTGGTGGACTGAATATGAATGAATATTCATGGAAGGAAAAAATGATTTTATTATCAGGTTATTCAGTAGCTCCACTGGAAAGACAAATGAAAGAGAGGAGAATTATGGGCAACAGGCCATCAACTTGGCACCTATTTTGGAATTGTAATGAGCTGGATATAAGATTTCCTAGATATCTGCTGGAATTTTCTCTGCATTAAAAATCAGGAAAGTCTTGCCTTAAATATGACTTCATGCTTCAAAAGGCTGGAATACATATATTCTATTTCTGTTTTTCACTGAATAAAGTTGTATACTGGGTGAGGTATTATGGGAACTTTATGGGGAAGTCACAATTTCTTCTTAGAGTTTGTGATGCAGCAGAGAAAGCCAGGATCAGTCTGATAAGGACTGAAGGAGAAGATTCAACAAACAAAACTTCTGCAAGAAGAGAAGGAAGCCCAAAGGCTATATAGTAAATCATTAAGAATAAAATTCTGTAGAAACAAAGGAACCTTGGCAGTTCACCATACTATTAATTGAAGGAGAATTTGAATTCTGAATATTTTAGGGTTTCTCCTTTCTGAATAGAATATTTTCTAAACAAAAAGAGAAAACATATTTAGGGTCATCCCTTTAGCTAGCAGAATGGATCAACTGTTACAAACTTTTGGAAGGACTGAGAAGAGAGTCTGAGTATGGAAAGAGTTGGTTAGAGTGCTAGCTGTATCTCTGTAAGGAAAGCCACAATGATGTGATCACAGAAATCCCGCATCATTGACACATTGCCAGAAGAGCTGCCTCACTTTTTGTCCTAGGGAGGGGGATGTTTCTCTGGATTCAATCTGCAACAAAATGCATAATAGACCAAAAATATAATTCTATCATTCTGGTTTCTTATGAACAAAGCTGAGGCCATAAATGATGAGAATCTATTAAAGAATGGACTTTTGCCACATTTATTTTCCATACTTGATAAGAGGAGATAGAAATTCAGAACAATTACTGTAGCCATATTTTTTTTTTTTTTTTGATATCCTGGACAGGTGCTCCTCGATTGTGCAGTGGGCTCCTCATTTTTCCATTGGAACATATCATTCCAGACAAGGGAACATGATAGATAACCTTGGTGTTGGTTTGGTTCTGACTGCCACACAGAGATATCTGGAGGAAGCATCCAGGAAAGCAATTCTGAGAAAATATTTGCATTGCATGCAGTGAGTGATGGGGAAGCTCTTCTCCCCATAGCTGATTTTCTCTTTTGTCTTTTCTTCCTCTAGAAGGAAGTGCGATGTAATCAGAAGAAACCGTTGATAATATCACCACCATGTCTTCTCCATCAGATGGGATTGTACTATGGTTCCACCAAGCTTATTTCCACATGCTTGACAAAAATGATTGAACTTTTTTATCATGACTACCAATGGATGTGCACTGAGGTTGCTTATTTAAAAAAAACTGGTAGATTCTTTTAAAAAAGTGTTTTAATTGATCAGGTTTTAGCTATTTAGTCTCAACAAATCTCAGGATTTCAGAAGATTCAGAATCTTCCAAATTTCTGAAATTTGGGAAATGTGAATCACATGCCCAGTATCACACAATACAAAAAAGAGAAATTAAAATACAAATCAAGAACTGGATTGTGACAGGGTTGTTTAAATATTCCATTATATTGGGAATTCTGTGTCAAGGGCCAACAGCTAAAAGGCAGGCAGTTTAAAGGAAAAAAAATCAGCAGAAATGTCCTAGGTTCTGTCATTGGTCTACTCATGGACACTTTAGTACTGGAAGGAGAAAAAGTTAGGGGGTAGAACAAGTAACTAATCTAACCCATAGAAACCTGAAGGAAAGCCCTGTTCACCCTGTCCAAGTTAATGATGTTGGAAAGAAAAATGAATCAGAAAATAAAGACTTGATTTATTTTTCAAAACTAAACTCTAAGATAATTACTGTCACTCATTTTGGAAAGTTGAGTCCAAATTTGACAGCTGATGTAAAAGCTTTTCAGTCATTAGATGGAGGGAAAAAGCAGTATCTTGCAATGTGGTAAAATTAATCAAGTTGAAGCTTCATGAGGCAATTAGAAAGAAATGAAGCAAAAGTCAGTGCTAGAACATTATTATGAGATAACTTATTCTGGATACAGGAGGATCTAAAGAGGGGAAGATTTAAAACCCTTTTGTAATGTATCCTATTCTGGATACAGGAGGATCTAAAGAGGGGAAGATTTAAAACCCTTTTGTAATGTATCCTAAAAAAAGTATATATGGTCATGTAATTTTAATGAAAATTTTTCTGTTTGGTATTCTTTTTTGCCATTAAAAACTAAAAAAGCAAAGAAAAACAAAGCAAAACAAAAAAAAACTGTTGAAATTTTTTTATGCCTCTTCATTTCCCAATGAATGCATCTCCTAATAGATCTCTTCCTTGTAACACAGAAGCTGTCCAATAAGTCCATACCAGACAACATCTGCCTTATTTACTTCTTTGCTGAGAGGTGAGACTTTCCTCAAACTCCTATCCATCCAGTGCTCTAGGTACAGCTGGGTGAGGTCACCTTACTGCAATACCTCTGAGTACTGTGAAGACCTCCCAAATTTGAACTGTACTGATGAGATGAAGTAGTGATACCATCAGTTCCTAATGAGGTAGAGGTGGCTGTGTAGACAAATACCACCCTGATTTCCATGAAACACAGTACATGGATTCTTTATGCTTAGTCTGAAGAGGCAGAAGGGTAGATTGGAAAATCCTACAGATCAAGCCAATGGAGAGCTTGTAACTCCCTCTTCTTGCCTGTGCATCACTCGTGGCACTCCAATCAAATTAAAATTCAGCCTCTTCATGGCATGTGACCCAAGTCGTAACCTCATAATGTTTTATAAACTCCCACCTTCAGAAGGAAATGATGGTGTCTCTCCTTTCCAAGGAATTGAGAAAGAAGAACAATGGCCATTCCATACATATTCCCCAAAACAGTAAGAGGCACAGAGGTCATCAAATCAGTGAGGTATTTCAATGACCAGTAAGATATTACAAGCGTGTGTTCCAAGAGAAGGTTAATGATAAAACCATCACCATGGGCACCCTGTCTCTAATACCTTTCAGTTGTGTCTCTGATTAGTCGGTATTTCCCTTTTGTATTACTCTCAGTCTGGTAATCTGTAGATTGAAGGACATCATGTCATCTACCTCATAGACCTGTTGCAAAGCTCAAATGAGTGTGCAAAATGCAATCCTTGCATTCCTTGAAAGCACTATATCAACATGAGTTGGGATTAGTTTTATTTACCCCAGAAACTGCATGTACTTTGTATGTACTTAATCGTGTCTCTCTCAAATTAGAATGTAAACTCCCTGAGGGCAAGGACTCAGTTTTTGGGGGGTGCTTAGAAAAGTTCATCAGACATAGTAAATGCTCAGTAAATTCTCATTGGTTGGCTGATTGTAACAAGAGGAAAACAACAGCAACAAAAACTTAACAAAATTCCCCCTCCCCCCACCTCCAAAGTAGGAAATCCAGGATACTGAAACTGTTGTTGGAGTTGTAAACTGATCCAACTATCATCTCAAAAGACTAGAAGGACTAAATAAGACAAGTTTATAAAATGCTTTCTTTAGTCTTGATCTCTGGCTTCTCCCACATGAGTGTCTTACTGACTGTGTGATGCTGAATAAGAAATTTAAGTTCATGAAGCATTATTTTGCTTTTTCTTTTTTAAGTGAGGATCATGGTACCTGTAGCATCTTCCTTCTCAGTTTGTTGTGAAGCTCAGATAATGTCATGGCAGTCAAGCTTTGCAAACCTTCAGCACCATCTAAATGGTAGTTGTTACTATGGTCACTGAGTTCAATATCCTCCATTTCTGTTTTCAATGTCCAGCTCCTTCTCCCTGGTGAAATACCTCTCTTTTTCCTTCTTTTCTTTCTGCTTTTCTTCTGTCACTGCCCCATTAAAAAAAAATCTATCCACTTCCTCCAACCCCCTAGAGGTATTCCCCTTGAGGATAAGGGATTATTTTTCTTTCTTGAATTTTTGTCCTCAGAGAATCACAAGGAACATAGCCCAAGGTAGGTACTTAATCAGTGTTTGGTGACTTGTTGGACGAGCTTCTCCAAGTTATATCTGTACTCAGAGTAAGAAAGGAAACTTAGAAAGACATCAAAACCTGAAGATATGCATTCAGAAGGTTTGTTTTTAAAATGAGTCACCCAGAGACTTTCAAAGGTCTAAGAATCCTCAGGTGTCCATACAGGCTCCTTGCCAACTGTAATTTCAAATGGGGATGGATTCTAGTTGGAACATTCCCAACAAAAATATTGTTTCTGTGTTTTCTTTTTCTCCTGGCACTTAAAAAAAACGAACTCTTTTTTACTCCTATCTCTCTTCTGAGGGTAAAATAGTTGCTGTTCTCACATGGATTTGGCCTTCTTATTTCTCTTTAGGAAAAATAAATTAAATTTCAAATACAGAATCCTAGAATAATAGAACTGAAGAGGGACTTCTGAAGTCTTGTGGCCCAACCTCTTTCTGCCCCTCTGTTTTCTCCAGATACTTTTAGAATTGTGCAGAACAAAACTGACATTGTGAATTAATAAAAAATTGACCCACTGAGCATAGCAGAAGGTCTCTCCTGGGTTTCTGAAGGTTAGATTTCTTTTAATACAAACAGGAAACAGTCTATTGGCTGTTCAAAACAACACTGCTTTATTGATTCACATTTGGCTTTTCACCACCTAAGGCTCAGATGCCAGCCAGATGTGGACCAGTTATCTCCTATATTGCATTTGTGTTATATTTCACTCCCCAGCTAATTGCAAGAAGGCTACATGGGAGATGGAATGGTGAGCTTGGAGAAGAATCTATAGATTCTTCTTAGATTTTAGTTGCATACTTTAAATCTCTATGTGCCTCTATTGTTGTTTAGGGGTTCAATCATGCCCAACTCTTCATGACCCCTTTGGGTTGTGTTTTGTTTTGCTTTTGAACAAAGATACTGGATTGCTTTGCCAATTTCTTCTAAATCAAACAGAAGAAAATAAGGCAAACAGAATTCAGTGACTTGCCCAGGTTCTCACCTACTAAGTATCTGAGTCTTAATTTGAACAAAGGTCTTCCTGACTCTAGCAGCCTGCGATCCACTGCACCAACCAACCGCTCCATGTGTTTTTTCAAGTCAGTTGTTTTTCATAATGTCCAACTCTTATGGATCACTTTTGGGGTTTTCTTGGCAAAGAGAATGGAGTATTTTGTCATTCTCTTCTCCAGATCACTTTACAGAAGAGGAAACTGAGGCAAGCAGGTTTAAAAGATTTGCCCAGGGTCACACATCTATTAAGTGCCTGAGGCTAGATTTAAACTCAATTAGATGAGTCTTTCTGACTCCAGGTCCTGGGTAAACTACCTACTTTGCCATCTACCTGTTGCTTAGAAAGTGCTTTATTCACCAAATATGATTAACCTCCATTGGTTGGAGTGCTTCCCTACACTGATAAATCACAGAGGCTACTTGTAGCCAAATGTCTTTATTTGTATCCAGACCTTAGATTTCAAAGAAATTAGTACAAATTAAACTGGGAATGCATACGTCTTTCATGAAGAGAATGGAGAGGAAAGCATGCAATTGAGGCAATTAGGAAAGGTATATTCAGGATGTTAGGATTTGAGATACTGAATTCAATTCTGAAATACTGAAAAAGATTCTCAGAGTTGAGACTTAAACAGATGATCAGGAAAGAGGGAGGAGGCATTGTAGATAGAATGATGGATTTGAAGTTCTGAAGGCCTTTGTTCAAATCCTGCCTCAGACATTTATTTGTTATGAATCATTTAACTTTTCTCAGTCTTAGTGCCTTCATCTGTAAAATGGTGATAAAAATACCATATACCTCATAGGGTTTCTATAAGACCAAAAGAAAAACACTTTGCAAATCCAAAGACCCATCTTGGTAGGCTTTCATTATCATAACTATCATTTTCCAATTATTAATATTTATGTAAGTTACAATGACTCACAGAAGTGTCTTTTATGACACTGAGGTGGTGTTTGACTCTGCTGTGAGATAGGTGCCAATGACATAGATGGGTCATTACAAGATGACTTTAAATTATTTTCTAATTATTTGGAATGAAGACTCATGGATGATATCACAGACCCTCTCAGATGCTTAGTTAACCACCCACACACACACTTGGCCTTTATGCCTGTTTTATCCATTTGGTTTTATTGGAGGTTTATATAATTATGGATTTAAAGGTCATCAAGTTCATCCCTTTCATCTTACAGATAGTACAACTGAGGCCCAGAGAAGTTAAGTGACTAGCTAGCAAGGGTCTGAGATAGGATTTCACCTTAGCTCTATCCAGGATTCTAGCCTCTCTATCCTGGATACTTTTTGCAAACTGCCACAGAATGATATCTTGTGGCAGGAGTCAATGATTAGCCGTAATTTTATTTCTACCTGTTCAACAAGGCTCTTTTTGCTCATTTGTTTTAATATGTGTCTTCCCAATGCCGGCAGAGGGCTTGGCATATACAAGGATGGAGAAATTAATACTTGTTGAATTGGACTGAATTGAATTAACTATGGAAGTTATTTTTTTCTTCCAAACATTACTCCAGTTTACTTCAGTCTCATCACAATTTTCAATAATTGGTTTCATGGACTATCTATGAAATACTGGATTTTAAAAATGACAAGAAGACAATGCGTTTCCCAACATTTTTTTTTTGTCATAGAAAATTCTTCTTGACAGTCTCCCAGTAGGAGCCAGGCTTTGTACAAATCTCTCTCTGAATATAAATAGATTACCAATTATGTGATGTACAAAATAGTTTGTCAAAACTCCCAGTAAACAGAGGTTATGTGCTCACATGGAAAGAATAAGGAAATACCAACTCCTTTGTTTGACATTTAACATTTACAATCTCCAGGGTGCCTTTTCAGCATGGTACACATTATTTTTCCTTGCATACTATATGTTCTACTAAAAATGTCCTGCTTGTTATACTCTAGGCAGTGCATCTTCCATCAGTATGTTTTTACCCCATATTTCTTCCATGTCTTTAATGATCAGACTCCTCACCTCGGCTTCCCAGATTCCTTAGCTTCCATCATCACAGTTTGACACCTCCTTGTCTTAATCTCCTTCTTTGCTGGCATTCTCTCACTCACGTTATCACACATGAGTTTATCATCTTGTACCCATTCTCATTCTTACGTTCTTCAAATGATTCTTATTTAGTTGGAATTAAAAACCCTTTACCCTGGTATTTATTCATCAATGAGTCAGCTAGATTTTCAATGCCTTTATAAAACATGATACCCCAAACTGAGAATAGTCCAGATGTAGTCTGACCAAGGCAGAGCATATTGTGACCATCATAGCCTTATTACTGGAAGCTCTTCCAATTGGCTTATCCGTAGCTGTCCAGAAAATGCTGGCTCCTATTGACTGTACAGCACATTAAAATCCTGTCCCATTTAGAGTTCCACATATTTCATAAAAGTTAATGCCTTGAAAACAAGGACTTCTGATTGGTTGGTTTCTTGTTTTGCTTTTATATTTCCAGTATCTCATACCATGCCTCCTCATGCAATGTAGGAATTGTTGAGATATTTGTTGCCTGGAATTGATCCTCCTATTATGATCTGGCATTTGCTTCTCTCTCTTTAGTCTGTCTTCAACCTATCCTTCCAAACTTATTTTGCACCAATGATTGTCAAAGAGTTTTCCAGCTAGACTGGACTCCCAGCTATTTCCTAAACTGACCTTCTATCTCTTAATTCAATGTTTTCATACAACCTTGCCTCTGAGCAGGTTTCCACAGCTCCACTTCTTGAGGTTCCCATCTTCTTTCTAAGCTGAGAGCAAAATTACCTCTTCCAAGATGTCCCATGTATGGCACCCTCATCCATGTCTTTCTCTTCAATTGCCATTTCTTTTGTCATCTTTAGGTAAATTCTATTCCTTGCTTCAAGCCAGGAACTATTTTTAATTCTGTTTTGTCACTGAGGCTCCAGTGCCTAGCACAATTACAAATAGCTGTATTTGATATTTATTTTTGAATGAAATCTAATTGAATTGAAGGGAGGTTGGTAAAGAGTGGTATGAAAGAAATAATATTGGCTTTGGAGTCAGCAGGCATAGGTCCAAATTCTTCATCTGACAATCCCACTATGATCTTGGGAAAATCATTTCAGCAACATGAACCTTAGAATATGTGTGAGTTGGACTGGATGGTATTTATGATTCATACCCATTCTAGTTTTATGGTCATGTGATCCTGGAAATGATTTTCTATACTGGTTTCTATAGTTTAGATACTTAATAATATTTATTTCTTTTCAAAGCACAAGTCTGGAAAGTCATTTCATTTTTCTATAAAATGAGGAGTCAATGATTGGAATCATGCAATCTCATAGTTTTGGGGTCTAGGGGTCATTTTAAATTTATCTAGTTCCAATGAAGAATATTCTATGAGTTACCAAGGTCATTCCCTAGCTAACCCAAGACAGCAATTCATACATCCAGGCTCCGAATTGTTATTTCTAAAGATTATCAATGAACAAAATTTACTTTGTGTCATCAGTACTGGAGCTAGGAGACTTAGAGAATATCTAGTCTAGTCCCTTAACTATCTTTATTACAGATGGATGATGATGATGATGATGATGATGAAGAAGATCATGACATCAGGGGGGCAATGCCATGATAAGCACTTGAATTAGATTTGACTGAGGGGGGCCTGCACTAAGTCACCAGTCTGACTTTTCTCTAGCCATCAGGTCTAGTGATAGATATGAATCAGGATAACTGGAAATAGCCCAGGTGAGTAAACTGAGGCTCTAGAAGTCAAGACTACATATCCAAAATTATACAGTATAGAATAAAGCTGGAATTGAAATGCAAGTTATCAGACTCCAAATGCAGGGCGGCTCCCCATTCTACATACTAACTTTCAATAGACTTTATGGGGTGATGTATCTTCACATCAATGTCTTAACATTTTTTATCTAAGTAGGTGGTATTTTGAGTAGTGGAAACAGAGCCATAAAGAGGGAAGCCTGTTCTCTCATTGTCTATAAATTCTTTCTCTCCTTCACTTCAGGGTTTATAGGCGCATGATATATCTTGCACTGGCATAGAAAAGTCTGCTTATGCAGAGCTCCTTCCATAGGGAATTTCCTTTATTGATTAATCCATCTCAAAAAACTAATTTGAGCAACCCTTACTGTAGATTGAACTGCTTCTGAAGCCTTCATAATTTTGGCTTATGCACTGTGTCAGACTTGAGGAATTCCATAAAGAAGATGCAGCACAAATGCAGGATGCCATTCAAATCTATAGAATTTCAAGGGAATGCAAGAGACACTCCTCCCTTGTCCTTATTTTAGGAAAGAGGTAAAACATTCTGAGTGTCCCATAGACCAATGGGCAAATTCTGAATTGCTCAGTAGAATAATTCCATCCAATGATGCTATTTGTTTGGTGTTAGGTTTGCTGTATTGTCTTTTGTTGTCTTGAATTGCATTGCATTTTATTGCATAGTATCATTCAAAAGGTTTTTTTAAACCAGAATCTCTGATTACTTTTATAAAATGAACTCTCCCCACAAACCCTCTACCAATAAAGATCAGCAAGCTCTTTGTGAGCAAAGATTTGAGAGATTTACTTGGGAGTGTCAAAAGATTAAATTATAGCTTCTGATTCACCCAGTTAGTATGTCAGAAAAAGGGCATAAAATACAAGTCTTTGAGACTCAGGGGTTGGCACACTTTCCACCATAGAGCCCTGGCTTCACAAATAACTAGAGACTAATACAGAAGTACCTTGTGAATACCGTCATCCCACAGTACCCTTTCACAGCTCCAAGGAATCCTCTAGCCTGTCATTAAGAGGATTGATTCAAAATAATTGGAAATATCAATGTAGAGACAAAGTACCAAAGATACATTAAACTAGTCTTTCTAGAATACTTTGATACTTCTTGGAACAGAACTTTAATTCAAAATTTTCCATTAAAATTTCAATCAAATTTTACCAACAGAACTCTCCAGCATTCCAACCAATGAAGATAGTTCAGCCATTGGTTTCTTCAATTTATTCCCATAAACTTTATGGAAAAAAGTATGAGCATATACATGGATCTATGAATGTATGTGTCTATAACTTTTGAAAATGAAGGACAAGAGCCACCCAACCATGTGTATTTATGTATATAAGAACATGTGTGTGTGTAATACAATGGAACTCCCCAGTATTCCAACCAATGAAGATATTTCAGTCACTGGTTTCTTCAATTCATTCCATAAGCTTTACAAAAAACAAGTATGAGTTTATGTACGGATATCTGAAAGGATGTGTCGACAACCTTTGATAATGAAGGAGAAGAGCCAACCAACCATGTGTATTTATGTATATAAGAACATGTATGTATATAGGAATGTGAACCTGTTTATATAAATGATTTCTATATACATACATATATGTGTGCCATAGATTTAAAAACATACTCTATTTTCCCTCACTTGAAATTTAGTTGGAGAATTTAGAGACATAAAAGCTAGTTCACTTCCTCCCACTGAGTCCTTTTTAAATAATCATTAGATGGAATGAGTCCAAAGACTCATTAAGGCAAGAGTATTTCTTTTTTCCATTCTTCTCACTCCTGAATGCCCTCATCTGCTCCACAATTTAACTTCCTCTGACTTGCTGCTTGCTCACGTTAAACACTACATCTCCTAACTGGTTATTCCTCAATCCACAAACAGTTTCCTTGCTCAGTTTTCTTGCTTAGAATCATGGGAATCCTTCAAGACTAAGCTTAAGGAGCACCTTTTGCAGGAACCATTTCAGGTCATTCCCTCTCCACCTAACCCTGTAGGACTACTAGAAATTCTCTCTCCTTTTAATGTCATTTTCCAGATGCTGTGCACACCAAAGGAACATGTCTAGGTGCTAATTTGTCTCCCGTTTCAATGTAAGCCACTTGGGACCAGAGACAGTTTTCGGTTTTTTATTTGTAACCCAAGCAATTACCCAAGTTGCATGGCAACTACTTAACTTTTTTTTTTAGATTTTTTGCAAGACAATGGGGTTAAGTGGCTTGCCCAAGGCCACACAGCTAGGTAATTATTAAGTGTCTGAGGTCGTATTTGAACCCAGGTACTCCTGACTCCAAGGCCGGTGTTCTATTCAGTGCATCACCTAGTCGCCCCATGCAACTACTTAACTCTTAATAATGTCTTTTGCCTCATAGAATAGAACAAATATCTATTTTTTTCTTTAAAATCTTAGGAAAAATAAAAATTTTTAACTTGATTTAACCAAAAAAAAGTATTCTTTTTCCCCACTGACATACTCATTTAAGCAAATTTTCTAAAGGGATTCATTCAGGTAGTTTCATTTAGGCAGTCAGTCTCCATACAATGGAGAGAGTTGGGCTGGGATCAGGAAAATTTGGGTAAAATTTCACATTCATACATTTTGTATTTATGTGATTCTGGGAAAGTCATTCAACCTCTGTTTGCCTCAGTTTTGTCATCTGTAAAATGGAAATAATAGGAGTAACTTCCTATTAGTGTTATGATAAATTTGTTGGTGATTTACTTTGGTCGTGTCTGAATCTTCATGACTCCATTTGGGGTTTTCTTGGCAAAGACCTTGGAGTGGTTTTCCATTTCCTGGGCATACATCTTATTTCCAATCTCTGTGTCTTTATTGGAATCCTATCTTTGGTTCAAGTTTCCTAAAAGCTACCTGTACAGCATTTCTCTCTGTCTCTCAGAAAATGAGGAAGATTTTTTTATTGAATTGAATTATATAAGCAGCCAATTTCTAGAAATATCCAGAAAGACTATTTTGAGTTTTTTTCTCATTTAGGCTATTGTTCATGATGCTCAGTTAATCTTGTGGAGTAGAGAATAGTTAGATGAGGAAACTGAGGCAAACAGGATTAAATGATTTGTCTAGGGATATACAGCTAGTAAGAGTTCAAGTTCACATTTTGACCTCAGGAAGATCAGACTTTGTGACTCCAGATCTGATACTCTTTTCACTATACCACCTGCCCTTTTGAGAGAATCAAATAAAACCTTCAAAGTAGTTATCCCCAATGACTGGAATATTCTAAGATCTATACAAATGTCATCTATCATGATTATCATCATTATGCAGGTAAAGTAATCTACATTTAAAAATACTCTATGGTATTAGACAATTTAAATCATATCAGGTTGACATCTATGCCAAATGACTGGTATGGGTACCTTGTTTCTCTATTAATTGTAAGAAACAAAAGTAAGCAGTCTGATATATTGAAAGAAACAAAGGGGTAAGGTAGAAGAGATGACTCATTCAACTTTTAAGGAATAAACCTATCTAAGCCCATGTATATCAGTGTGAGTTAACTTTAATAGGTTGTGAGAATTTAGACCCAGTCTGGTAATTACTGTAAGGCACAACTTACACACACAGAAAATACAATACTTGGGGAAATGGCAGTTTCACTTAATATTGTTTCATTGTTTCCTATGTATAAAAAAATAACAAAAAGACATCATCAGATATAAAATGAGGATGTTTTGGTTTTTTTGGTTTTTTGATCAGTTCCAAGACCAGTTCCGGGGGGGCTCTTTAAAAATGTATCCTCCTAGTCAGTCCTAGGAAATGTCAGCAGGATACTGTTGAGGACAGAACATGAAGACTTTCATTTTCCTGGGTTGAACCTGTACCTAAGAACATTGCCTACAAGAAGCAGTTGGGGATCTTGCGATAAAATCTAACCAATCTCTCCTCCGCAAGATAACTGGGCATCATGAACAATAACCCAAATGAGGCAAAAATCAAAACAGTCTTTCTGGATATGTCTAGAAATAGTCTGCTTATATAACATTCAATTCAGTAAAAATCTTTTCTGCTTCCATTGGTTGTCATGAACTTAAAGTGGAAAGGGACCATCAAGTCCATTTTTTTTCATTTTCTGAGAGAGAGAAATGCTGTCCAAGTAGCTTTCAGGAAACTTGAACCAAAGATAGGTTTCCAGCAAAGACATAGAGATTGAAAATAAAAAAGAAAGAGAAAGGAGTATTGCTAGTCTGCAGGATATACTTCATGAGCTAGAAAAAAGTTGGAATCATCTTGAAAAACTGGGTTACAGCCAAGTTATGAAAGTATTAAAATAACAAATGAAGAAATTATGTTTTCCTTCAATGTTATAGGAAGGCAAACTTTTGGAGTGAGGGAATGACGTTATTAGAAATGACCCTAGGCAGGTTACTTAACCCTTTTTGCCTCAGTTTCCTCATCTGTAAAATGAATTAGACAAGGAAATGGCAATTTATTCCAGCATCTTTGCCAAGAAAATGACAAATAGGGTCCCAATAGTCAGAAATGACTGAAAAACAAAAAACTGTGCCAGGGATATTCCTGAAAGAAATACTCTGGGGGATATCAGAAATAGAAATAGAGTGGTGTAAACAGAACTGCTCAAAAAACCGATATAAGATCTTGAATCTAAGCAGTTCTGACACGACAGCAGTTGGGATTCTCTTCTTTGATCAAATTCTCCAGTTGAGCATTGACAGTCCAGCCCTGAGCTATCTTTATTATAAATCACTCTCCATTCTCACTATGGTATAGAAAAATTGACTTCTTTGCTATTCTTTATGTTTGACACTAGGTCATCTCTCTCTCTCTCTCTCTCTCTCTCTCTCTCTCTCTCTGTGTATCTGTGTGTGTGTATGTGTGTGTGTGTCTGTCTGTCTCTGTCTATGTCTCTCTGACTTTTCTGGAACTTATTCTTCCTTCCTTCAGCTTCCTTCAAAACTTGAGCTGAACCATACGCTGATTCAGGTAGCTTTTCTTTAGTTTCCTTCTCGGTTTCTGGTGAAGCTGCTGCCATATTCTTCTGTTCATTTTGAATTTCTTATATGTACATATGTTGCTTTCCTCATATAATATGTCAGGGAAAGCTATTTATTTTCCTAATTTTATCCTCCCACATGACCCACTGCCAAAAACAGAGCAGTGCCTTAATCAATGTTTACTGAATTGAATGGAATAAGCAGAATAACACATAAAGTAAAGTATTGTTAGTCAATCCATCTCCATGAAAACACATGACCCATTAGATACATCTAAATTGATTCATTTCTAAGTGAAAGATTAGAATAAATAATATTTCCTCCATATTTAGTAATGAGAACAACGCCTTTTATAAACCAACCCATTCCGCTCTCCTTCCACTTTATGGTATCATAATCCTGGGTTCTTTCATCAATCATATTCCATCCTGTTCATGTAACTTGCTTTGCTCAGTCATTCCATAACGACTGGACATCATAGAACTATTCTGCAAATTTGTTATCATAGAAAGTTGCCTTAGGTTAGAGATTAAATATCTTATCCAGAGTCAAACAGCTGTCAGAGGTAGTAAATGAACTTGTCTTTCTGACTTAAAAGAATACTCTGTTTACTACTTTCTCTCTTTAAAATCTGTATAGTTGACTTTTTTCATTTTTCTGTATTTGTGATGTGACATAGAGGAGAAAAACCATGACTGAGTTGAGAACATAGCAGAAATACTTCTAACCAATGTTAGAAAAATAAAGAAACATCACAGGAAAATTAACCGAGAAGAGATTTAAGAGATGGGGAAAAAAAAAAGAAACACTAATGGTTAAAAATGAAGAGACCTGCCCAAACACCTTGATTTTGGATATATTTTTTCAAGATGATTTTTTGAGTTTCTGAGATCTCTTGCTTACCTTCACGATCACTGTGACAGTGGCAATGCCTGGGGGCATGGTTCCTCCAATATCAAAAGCTTCCACAAGAAAAGTGATGTAGGCTTCATTCTCTGGAAAAGACTCATAATCCAAACTCTTCAACAGGGACAATTCTCCAGTGAAAGGGTGCAGGGCAAATAAGTGTTTCACTTCTGGACTTCGAATCCGGTAGGAAACATTGGCACCAAGGTCAACATCAGTGGCCTATAATGGGATAATTAGAATAGAGTTTAGATTGGAGGAGTTCAGCCATTGGTGCTGTGGACATTTTCAGAGTTTCTACACAACCATTCAGTTATTCATTCATTCATTTATTCACTGTATGTTGAGAACACAAAGCAGTAACAACAATGAAATACTGTCCCCACCCTCAAGGAATGATATACTATAGTTTTGGGGAGAGGAAAAATACATAGACTAACAAAGGTACTGTTACTAATTAAACTGACAAACAACGACAATAGTAAAACTATTTTAGTGAAAAACAGCATTAAAGATACAACCTTCAGGCTTGGTTTTCTTTTTCAAAACGTATAATTTCACTTTCAAGATAATTTATTCAATGAAATTCCCTACACATTCATTAGATGCCTGCTATGAGCCACAGATTAGGGCTAAAAAATATAAAAATGAAATAGGCCCTGCCTTCAAGCCCCTTGTATTTTGAGGGAAAAAGGAAAGGTTGTGTACACAGTTAGGGAAAAAACAAATATATTAAAGATAAATATAAAGTGAATGCTAAAGTAGGGCAATTAAGAAAGCTATATTGTAGGAGATGGTACTTGGGCTGAACTTTATAGGGATTAATGGAATCCAAGAGGGAGAACCAAGGAAGAGAAAAATGATATCTATATTCTGTTCCCTCAAACTCCAGTTCAACAAATCTGATAATGTTTCCAAAAAGAATAAATTAGGATAGATACTATATTCTAATATATATGTTTATGTTTACATATATACATATGTGTGTTGGAACATAAGTCATCTCTTTACCACTACAATTTGTTTCAGAATTTGTACTTGAATGCCCAAAGGCCATGAGATATGACAGACAATGAATAATTACTTGTAGATTGACTAACATAGTGTGTCCCCAGGCTTTTTATTCTACCATATATACGGGTTCTGTTCATAAATTTCAAGAGGAAAACTAATTAATGGACAAATTAGCTAGGGACATACTGATGTGGGCCTAAAAAATTGTCATTTCTTTCATATACCTCTATTTGAAGAAAGATAGTTCCCGCTGGGAGATTCTCTTCGACAACAACTGTGTAGGTGGAGTTGGTGAAAACAGGGCTATTGTCATCAATATCCAAGACTCTTATTGCCAGGGTCAGTGTTGAATGTCTGGGATGTACAGCTCCATCGGTTGCTATCACTACGAGCTCATAGTAGTCTCTTACTTCACGGTTAAGCTTTACTCTTGTGTAAATAGTTCCATTTGAAGTAATCCAAAAGAGATTGTTGAAATTTCCAAGACTATAATGCACTTGTCCATTTATGCCAGCATCTGGATCTGTGGCCTGAATGCATTGAGAAACAAGGACATTAAAATAACTACAAGAATTATACATTTTTATAAACTACAATAAATGATTTATCTATTTATAACAAATGAAATCAGAACAATGTTAATTTTTAATTATTTTACTTTTGAATGGAAGTGCATTGGACTGTTGTTTAGTTGCTTTAGTAGTATCTGACTCTGTGACTTTATTTTGAGTTTTCTCAGGAAAGTTATTGGAGTGTTTTTCTTTTTCTTCTCCAGCTCATTTTTATAGATGAGAAAACTAAGGCAACGAGGGTTAAGTGCCTTGCTTAGAAACACACAAGTAGCAAAGGCCATATGTGAACTGAAGTCTTCCTGATTCCAGGCTCTGGATTCTCTCTACTTCACCACCAAGCTGCTCTCTCACTATTGATCAGCATATCCTTGACTATTCTCTGGGCTTTTCTGATTTGTCCCTCCTTAGGAAGCTTGGTGAGCTTCCTCCTAGGGTCTCACCATATTGATGACAGACACTGCAGACATAACTATTAGCTTAGCTTAGTGCAATTCATAAGTCGCACTCGTAGGAGATCCATTAGTTTCTGCTGCCTCCAGTTGAACAAGTATCTCTCTATTCAAGTATTCCAGTTTGGGGGGGAGAAAATTAAAAAAAACCCTAAATATCATTGCAACTACACTAATACACATAAAAATAACTTGAATATGGAATGACACGATCAATTAATTTTATTATTTAGACATATTAATGAGTGTAAGTGTGATGTAAGTAAATTGCTCACTCTTTACTATCTACTTAAATTTTACTATCTACTCTAATTCTATTGTCTTTATATATTTTATAACCTTAGTGTGTATCCATATCAGAATCAGTGAATTACAATATTGGTAGGACCCTGTAAATCTCAAAGCAAAATGAAAGGCTAAGAATTTCAGAAATGTATCCAACTCTAATGGTGCAATTCAAATTATTCTCAAAAATAATTGTTTTTTCACCTACATCCCCAATGAGTGACCATCCTTTGCTCAAATTTCAATGAAGGGAACCCTCTACATCAGAGATAGCCAACCTGGTTGACTTCTGAATAGCAATAATTGTTATGGTGTTTTTCTTTGCATCAAGCCTAAAATTTCCTCTTTATGGCTTCCATCCAGTCCTCCTGGTTTTTTCTTTCCTGATCAAGAAGAATCAATAGAATCTCTTGTTTTCATTGCACACTTTATGTCACCTAGACCATTAGTTGCATGAGGGCAAAGCTCATCCCTCATCACTTATCTCTAGGATAGCTGTGAAGATGATGACATTTTGATTAGAGGAGTCTAGTTTAGTTATCAAAGAATAGAAAAATTGCTATGTGTACTAGGAGTCTAAAACATATGAAATCACAGCTCCTTAAACTATAGAAGCATTCATTAATAATTACCATCAGTGACTGAGTGTTTTGTAACAATAATAGTTTGTAAAGTAGCTATAAAGTTATTGGCAATAGATTATACACAATAGGCAACAAAACATTATCCAAATAATATCCCACTGCTTTCTATTGTAAATGTTTGAAAAACAACTGAAATGGGACGTGCCGTAATTTGGTGTTGAAATAAAACTTTCCTGACAAAACTTGTAATGATTAATTCAAAGAAATTCACTTCCTGCCTTTGATCTCTGCCTCTCCAATTTTGGAGCTATCTAGCCTCCAACATATTTATACGCCTATTTTTCCATGTAATTTTCCTGTAAGCTTAATGTAAGGAGAAAATCCTCAAGATTAAAGCAATTTTTATCTTTATGTATTTACCAAATGTCTTTTTAGGAACAATAAAGCTTGCTTTTCAGGTTTCTTCTTAGGAAGAACTCTTCAAGTTTTTCTTGCTAAATGCTGAGTTTTGTCACAAGAATATCCAATTAACATTTGGTGATCATTGTCTGCCTAATCTAACTGTTTATCCTGTAAATTAAAAGGAAATGTCATAGAACAAAAGAAGTGAACGAAGATGAAGGGGAAGAGAAGCCCAGGCATAAAGGCTTTAAAAGAGAGATAAGAGAAAAGCAGGGGAAAATGTTTGAGAATATATGAGAATTATAGAAAGCTGTTTTTTTCTAACTGTTTCTGAGTGAGTTCATACCAATATTATAAAGATTTATTGTAGTAGTTGGAGACTTTCTGTGAGAGATCTGGAAAAACTTGAAATTTTCTTTTTATCATCCCTCCTAACTTTTCCTCTCAGTTATATACATAAGGATGCTCATATATGATATACATTCATTGCAATTGCTTTTTATCTATTATCTATAAGTTTTCTAGATAGATGTCTGTATAAAATCTAGAGAGAGCAGTTTCATGTGCAGGAGCTGCATCTTTTCACTTACTCATTTGGTCCTCTTCACAACAAACATTTAGGAATTGTTCTTTGAGAGGTAACATGGTATACCACATAGAAAACTGGCCTATGCATCAGAAACAGGTATGTTCAAAATTTTCTCTGCCCAATATTAATCAAGTAACCCTTGGTCAAGTCCCTTGATCTCATAGTGCTCCCAAGATTGCTCCAAGGCTAGAGAATTTTCCAAGATTGGTAGAAATTTTATTCACTGAGTGTTTACACCAAAGAAATCATTAGTCTTATCTATTATCAAATGCCTATTACTGAAATGATGCAAGGATTATTTTCTATGTCCAAAATAAGCTGTAATATTTGGTTTTTGATAAAAATATTGAAAAAATGGCAGTTTCTAAACAGGGCAAATGGGGACCTAATGAATAGTAAAAATCACTACTGATCATATCTAGGAGCTACAATCAATCTACAACTTAATCATTCCAAAAGAAATTTCATTCATGAGTTTCTTCTCTTCTAATTTTGATCATTACTTTCATACATTTGGGATATAGCATTTGTAAGCTTCTCTGATCAAAAATATCTTCCCACAGTAGTCAAATTGCCATTGATTAAGCTCTCTGAATGTCATGAGGCTGGTACAAGAGATCTTAATGGTAGAATTTGAATTTGAAATTTATATCCCTTGGTGGGTAGGTTCTGTCACTCTAAGCTCTGCCACTCTAAGCTTTAAGAAGTCAGATGAGTACCTTTAGTATATACAGTAGAAACAGAGAAGGAAAATGGAAGAGTTAGTTTATACTTAACTGTAAACTTGAAACTCTATAGTCACTTTGAACCAAATGGAGATTTGGCTTAAATAAATATTCTCCCAACAGAATCTAAAACCTCAAATAACTGGAATATAAAGTAGGATCAATTGTCATTCAAGAACATTCCCTATTACAAGGCACTGTGTTGTATTTCTTCAAAATAACTGGAATCAATCTTAACAGCTGTGAAATGATAATTATGTATAACTGATGCCAAGGAGAGGGAGAGAAACAAGGAACTTGGCTTGCTGATTTGGTGGTTGTAGAGCCAGAAACACATGGCTGCAAGTATGATAAAGTCACTTCATCTACTTTCATACACCATAGAGTATTACATTGACATTGTGAACACAATGTACAATCACGGGATAGACCATTAGAGTCAGATAATTCTTACTGATATACCACAGCCCAAGAAGTTTTACAGATCTTGGAGAAAGGACCAATTAAAAAGTATCTCAGTTTTAAAAATTCTTCCCTAGTGTTGATTTATTTGTTCCTAGATTTCCTGCTTGAGAGGATCTTAGAGTCAATTTCTTCAGTTTGCAAATGAGGAAACCATCCTAGAGAAAAAGTGAAGAGACTTTCCTAAAGTTATCCAGGAAGAAATGAAATTCTAATTCATGTTTTCTGACTGTAAATTAAGTGTTGAGGGGCCAGCTCCTGGGAGTGATTTACACATATCTTTGGTGACCTTTTCCATCAGAGATATGTATGTATTCTTGCTCATTAAATGGATTTGTTGGCTCTCCAGTGAACCCTGACCTGGGACAATCCGTGGCTCTGGAGGTGGTTGTAAAAGGATTTTCTGACAAGGAAGTATGCAGATTTTTAAGAATAAATATTGTAAATTTGCCCAAGAAATTGTGAAACTGGGTCTCTTTTAACCAGTCATACTTGAGATAAGTTTTTTTTGTAAGAAGTCTGAGTTTCCAAGAATAAACTAGTAGAGCTGTATCATGACTTTGTGTGTATGTCTCTATTTAACTCGACTCTCGAGGAAATCAATGTCCAGACCCACATCAGAGCTATTGTGGGTGATAAATAAGATTTTTTTTTCCATTGTGCAATTTAAAAACATATTTCCATTAGTGATTCATTTCCTTTGATCTTGGAGGAAAAATTAGAAGATTATATTTAAAATTCCTTAAGGGCATATTATAAAGTTATTAGCTAATGACATTTTTCCACCTAGCTTCCTTCCCTAACCCCCCCTCCCCTTGATAGAAGTAACCTGATATAGGTTACACATGTACAATCAATCATATTGAACATATTTCCATACTAGTTATGTTGTTAAAGAAGAATCAGAACAAAAGAGAGGAAAAAGGGAGAAAGAAAAAATAGATTAAAAATGCAAATAGTATGCTTTGGTCTACATTCAGACTTTGTGGTCCTATCTCTGGATGTAGATGATACTTTCCATCACAAGTCTTTTAGAATTGTCTTTGTTTATTGTATTACCATGAAGAACTAAGTCTCATAGTCGATCATCACACAATGTTGCAATTAATATGTACAAAGTTCTCCTGGTTCTACTCAGTTCTCTTAACAACAGTTCATATAAGTCTTTTCAGGTTTTTCTGATATCCATCTGCTCATGATTTTTTTCCAGAACAATAGTATTCTATCATATTCATATGCCTGAATTTCTTCAGCCATTCCCAAACTGATGGACATCCCTTCAATTTATAACTCTTTTCAACTGCAAAAAGATCTGCTATAGTTTTTGTCCATTTGGATCTTTTTTCCCTTTTTCACATTATCTTTGGCATATAGAACTAGAAGTGGTATTGCTGGATCAAATGCTATACACAGTTTTATTGCTCTTTGGGGATAGTTCCAAATTGCTCTCTAGAATGATTGAATCAATTGAGAGCTCGCCAAATAATGCATTAATGTTCCAGTTTAACCATATCCCATTCAACACTGACGTTTTCCCCTTATTTGTCAAACTAGGCAATCCAATTCATGTGTGGTAGTATCTCAGAGTTGTTTTAATTGCATTTCTCTAATCAATAATGATTTAGAACATTTTTCCATATGACTACACATAGGTTTAATTTCTTCATATGAAAACTGCCTGTTCCCATGTATCATTTGACCATTTCCCAATTGGGCAATGACTTTTATTCTTTTATATTTGACTTAGTACTCTATATATTTTAGAAATTAACCTTTTTC
Source organism: Macrotis lagotis (assembly GCF_037893015.1). NCBI lineage: Eukaryota > Metazoa > Chordata > Mammalia > Peramelemorphia > Peramelidae > Macrotis > Macrotis lagotis. The sequence goes on from NC_133661.1 coordinate 15,225,154, forward strand.
CAGAAAAGTTAACTGTGAAAATTGTTTCCAAGACTTATGTGTTCCTTTTTATCTTGATTGCATTGATTTTATTTGTTCAAAAAACTTTTGATTTTAATTTGGATTGACCATATTTATGGAGAAAACATAGTAGTTATTTTCTTGGAACCTGATAACCCAGTAGAAATTGAACTTGGAAGAGGAATTCTAAAGTATATGTACATAATTATTCATTTAAAACATATCATTTATTAAATATCTACATACCAATGTATTATAATCATCCCTGGATGACAAAGTACAGCAAATTCTCAAAGTATGGAAGACTTAACTATAATTAAGAGAACATTTGCAGGTGTTTATTATGCACAAGGTATTGTGCTGGGTATGAAGGATAAAAAGACAGGACAGAATCATTCCCTACCTTCAGGGAGATTCCATTCCTCTGGCATAGTGGCAAGCCTAGACTAGAATATGAGCAAATGAGAGATAACAAACTCCTTAGGAAAATATAAATTGGGAGGTTGAATTTCCTCTTGGAATATTTTTTATGGAGGAGATAGCCACTAAACTAAGACATAAAAGATGACATTATGAAAAATTGAAGGTAATTCAGTCTAGAAAATGGTAATAGGTCAAATACATGTAAGAGGTGGTGGAATGATTAATTGGCTGAATAATTAGTAATCTCTATTATCTGGAATTTAGTTATAGCATAGAAAATTTGTCTTTTGCTCTATTTGGGGGAAATACCACTGAATGTTTGCAAGTTCAGGAGTGACATGGCCTGTCAAATACTTAAAAAATTATTTGTGATATACAATTCACAGCCTAGTTTAATAGTTTCCAAGAACAGCTCAAAATCCATTATGCCATGTTTCTTTCATTAATTGCCTATAAAATAATGTAATATTATGCAATACAAGAACTATAAAAATGATAGATTGTCCAAGAAGACAATGGGGACATAAAGTATAAGGGTATGAAATTTATCCTGAATCATCTTTTCCATACTATAAGGTGCCAATATTAGACTATGGTTTTAAGACAAAAGTAAACATGTTAGTTAAGGAGAAACAGTGCTTAAAAATGACTCCATATGTTCACATTGGTATGAGGGTTTGGGGATGGTTTAATTTAATTAGTTTGTGTTTGTTTTGTTCAAGAGGGTTTGGGGAAAAAATGAGCCAAGGGACATGAGTAGATGAGCAACAGTATACACTAAGTAGGGATAAAGTTTTGAAATCTCCCAAGAGTTTCTAATTGAATCTTGTTCTTTCCATTTCTGGAGCATGAATTCCCTCCACAACCTTCTTTGACAGGTGTAGGTGGTCATTCAGGTGCTCTGGCTGAGTACTTTTTACACTGAAAATGTCACCTGTTCATCAGATGACTCATCCCATTCTTGAATGGTTAGGATCTGAGGAGCCTATTGATTGAATAATTTTGTCTTTAGTTCTCAAAGAGGACCATGATACTAGGAAGGTGTTATTATGATTTGCAAGTGAATCGAATTTATGTGAGGCAGGAGTGTACAAAATTATTAACCTCATTGTCGCCTCTAGATCTCTATCCAGTGGAAAGGACTAGATTAGAATGACTCAAGAGAGCCCAGGAATCAGTAAAAGACTTTAAACATTGTAAAGTCTTTCTTAGGTCATAGTAGAATTGAGTCAATATTTGTCCAGTGATTAAGATTAGGTGAGAAATGAGGCAGGGTGGTATCTTTTATTTAGTCAAAAATATCAGTCTGGGAGGGGAAGACCCTCAGGATTTCTGGTCAAAACAGAAACAAACTACTATTTATTCTCTCTCAGAGCAATTAGAACCCAAACAATGACCAAGTAAAGCTTGTGTTGGCATGAATTACTAGCCAATCAATGAGAGTCAGAATGATTTGGCTTTAGGCATGGTCTTTAAGAAATAAATCTAGCATGTAAATGCCAAGATATTTTCTGAGGTTTCAGTGATTAAAATTTATAATCCTTTGAGCAGAGCACTCAAGATAAGAGCATGATTCTCTATATGGAGAGTGGGGGAGGGGAGAGAAGGAGGAGGAAGGAAAGAATGAATGAACTGGGTTGCTCAACCAGAACTGACCAGTTGGATCCCCAGTGGGGCAACTAAACTAGGTAAAAATTGATGTTTGTCCTCCATTATCCAAGAGGAACAAAGTATTGGAAAGGTGATGTCCTGACTTACAAATGAACTGGATTTAAGTGGGGCAGGACTTTGCCTGTCTGTCTCTCTCCTCCAGAGAAATCCAGGACCTTGGAAAGTTCTAAATCTGGATGACTGGAGATGGTTCTCCTGAGAGATCTTAATTGAATTGCCCTAGGTCACAGAGGTAGCAAGTTGCAGAATGGGGATTCAAACTGATGTTCTTTGATTCCAAGTTTTATTTTCTTTTTCCTTTTCATTGTACCATACTGTCTCTCAATTTTTAGGTTTATAGGATCATAGACTTCAAGGTAGAAGGAACCTTACAGATGATGAAAGCCAGTCTAGATATTATACCTGGAAGAGGATGGCTTAGAGATGACATCTTAGTTCCTTTGCCAATCAACAATTCCACAATTCAATATATTTAAATAATTATATCATATATGAAAGGAGGAGACCTCAAATTTGGATTTAGGATTGTGAGAAAATGGGAGTCCGGAGAGAAGACTTGCCCAGAATGTTCTACAACAAAATCCCATATGTTCTAGCTTTGCCCCACTTCTTTTTGCATTTTTATAACTCTTAGACAAACAGCATAATCCCATTTCTCAAGAGTGATCCCTCAACTATTTCATATAACTAATTGGTTAATTCAATTCATCTGAGTTAAACATATACGATTCCTTTTTTTTTAATCCCTTGTATGTTATGGAGCAACTGAGTGGCTTAGTGAACAGTGTGCCTGGTCCCAGGAAGTCTCATTTTCCCAAGTTCAAATCTAGTCTGTCATGACTAGCTGTGTCACCCTGGGCAAGTAACTTAGTCCTATTTGCCTCAGTTTCCACATCTGTAAAATGAGTCAGAGAAAGAAATAACAAACCACTCTAGTATCTCTGCCAAGAAAATCCCAAATGGGTTCATAAAGAACTTGACACAACTGCAAAACAACTGAACAACATGACATGGTCTCTAAACTCTTTAGCATTTTCTTCTCCTTCTTCATATTCTTTCTAGTTTTCCAGATTAATTTGGAAGGCCATAAGGGTCAAACAAAGAAAATGTAGGCCACTCAGCATGGCCTTTATGAACTATAGTCATGTATCCCTCCCTATGTCAGCTTTAAACCTCTAGTAAAGGAAAGAGTTTTGATTAGGAATACATTTGGCTGTGAAAACATGTTTATCAAAATAACCTGACTGTTCAACACTGAGGAGGGGGATGTGGCAAAGGAGGGTGGAAGGGAATTTTGTAACTTAATTTTATACATATATATATATATATGCATATGGATGATAATAAATAAATAATTTTTTAAAAAAAGAGTACATTTGTTTCTTTGCACCTGCTTCTTATGATTTACAGAATCTCAAAGCCAGAAGGGGCCTTAGAAACAATTGTGACCAAGTCATAATTGAAGAAGTATTCCATAGCTGAATAAATATCTCCAACACAAGTGGTTAGACAACCTTTGCTTGAACAGTAAGATGAGCCCCATTCCTTCTCAAGGCAGTACACTCTACTTTTGAATAGTTTTAATTGCTAAGAAATTTTCAGTGTCTCAAGTCTAAATCTTCCTTGCTGTAACTTCTAGTCATTTTTCCTGGTTCTGCTCTCTGAGGCCAAGTACAATGAGGTTACCTCTTTCACATGGCATCGTTTCTGAGTCTTTTCTTCCCCCAAATCAACTTTATTCATTCCTTTCACATATCTTCACAATGTAGGGAAATTCATAATTATTCAATGCTACATTTTGGGAGAGGGGCCCTTATATCTTCCTATTGACTACTCTGAAAGACCCAAGACTCTAATTTACTCCTAAGGGTAGGATGTGATATGCATTTCTTTCTTGAAAATCTTAGCAGTAATGAAAGAAATATTGAAGTAAAAATAGGAAAGAAAACAATTAGTCAATTGGGCAACAGGGACTGGGGAAATGAAGCAGTATGTTTTGTTTGCCTTTATAAATGAATTTTGAGACATTTGGCAAGATAACCCAAAATAAAACCTTTTATCAGCAGTACTGTCAAGAAGTTTATATTGATGCTTAATATCCAGCAAAGGTGCTCAGTATGTGATGCTATAATGAAACCATTTATCTTCCTAGAAATCAATTAAAAGTTAATTAAAATTGTTAATAAGAAAAATCACACATTTCTTTCCCTCTTGTAGTACATCAAAGCAATAAATAGCCATAGCAGCAACTTTATAATGATATGTCTGTAGTTAACTTGTCCTCGTAATCAACATCTTACTATGAGGCCTGAACTACAGATGCTGATTTTGCAGTCATTTTTATTAGAAAGTAGGTTGGCCACCACTGAGTAGATCAAGACCTTTTTGGATGAGATACTGGAAAATCAGCAGCAAAAGGCATGGGGAAGAAAGTTTAGTGTCTTGAGAAATCTAGTATGGGAAAGCTGATGTAGAACACCACTGCTTCGTTTTAGGAAAACAATAGTCCAAAGAGGAGCACACACTTCAGAGGGGCTGGAAGTACCCTCTAATTCTATGATTATGTGCTCAAAAAAGGCTTATTTCAAAAATTTCTATTAATCTCAGAAAGAATCACCCATGGTACATGGCAAAGTCTTGCAAAAATGATTATTGACATTGTGACCTCTTTTCATTAGTCACTTGTATATGGCTATGCCTTTGGTTCTACTAACTGGACAGAAAAAAGAAAAGGAACATCTTAGGTGCTGATTTTCTTGGATAGGTATTGGGCTCTGTTATACCAGCTCTCCTAGATTAGATTCCTTCAGAGATTAACTTCATAGCATCAACTTTGTCAATGACTGGCAATGTCACCTCCCTAAAGGAAAAATTTGGAGGAACATAGTGATTATAATGACATCCCCCCCCAAATGTTCTTCCTTTCATCCTAATTATTTCTGTGGCACTACCTCCTCCTCCATTGTTTTATTTTATCTTTGTTACTTCCCAGTCCTTTCAACACCTGTCCTATCCAGCTTCCAGATCCTGTCAATTCTGTTTCTTACATTTCTCAAATCCCTTCTTTCTTCTCCACCCTCCACTCTCTCTAAACCAAATGCAAACTCTTTACCTCCTACGTAAGCTGAATTTCTCCAGAAAATCAAAAATTATCAGAAACGTCTAAATTTTCTTCCAATATTTGGATCAAGAAATTGCTGGGGGGGGGGCGGACTCAGGATATCAAAACATCTCTCTGCCTTCCAAATACATATATCAGGGTTGAGAAAAAGGCAAGTAAAGTTTATGTGATTGATCCATTTGAGGACAACAATCTATACTCTCTCCTCACCAGACATGTCACAATCATGTCAAAAGATATTGACCTAGGAGTGGCTAGGTGGCACAGTGTATAAAGCACTGGCCCTGGAGTCAGGAGTACCTGGGTTCAAATATAGTCTCAGACACTTAATAATGACCTAGTTGTGTGGCCTTGGACAAGCCCCTTAACTCCATTTGCCTTGCAAAAACCAAAAAAAAAAGATATTGAACCATCATGCCATAGATAGGGAGAATGTGTTAAACTACATCATAATGGGGAACTTTCATCCATATCAAAATAGGAAAAGATAAATGTCTTCTTATTATGGGTAGTTTTGCATGTTAGATATTTTGATACAGTAGATAGGTTACTGAATTTGGAGTCGTGCTATAACCCTCATTCTAGGAATAGGCCTCAAACAGTCTATCAATGACATGTTTACACTGTGACTTGGAGCAGGTTAGTTTTGGATCTTAATGTCCTTAGCTATCAGATGAGAGATTTGGACTAGATGGGCCATGAAGAACCTTCCAGGACTAGATTTCTGGCCTCGGAACATTGCTACTCTTGTTATTATCATTATTTTGGAACAGCTCATAGGACCATGGATTTAAAACCAAAAGGAATCTTGAAGATCAACAACAAATACTTATCAAGGACTGATTTTGCACTACCATTGTTGCTGTTCAGTTGTGTTTGATTCTTTGTGACTCCAAGAAGCAAAACACAATGGACCCATCTATCCTCTACTATCTCAAGGGATGTCTAAGTTCATATTCACTGTTTTGACTATACTATCTATCCCTCTCATCCTCTACCATCTCATTTTCTCTTGACTTTAATCTTTCCCAACAACAGGGATCTTTGTCAATGAGGTTCATTTTCTCATTATGTGACTAACATAATTAAGATTTACCTTCTGTATTTGACTTTCCCAGAGAAAAGTCCGAATTAATTTTTTAAGTGTTGACTGATTTGACTTCCTTGCTGTTCATTTGACTCTCAAAAGTCTTATGTACCCTACATTAATTCAAAAATACTGAGTGGTGCTGAGCTTTTTTTTTTAATAATCCAATCATCTGTCATATGTTGCTACTGGATAAACTGTGGCTTTGACCATACTAATCTCTAAGATGATGCCAAAATTTTTCTTCCAAGGAGCAAGCATCTTTTAATTTTGTAATTGCAGATACCATCTGCAGTGATCTTTGAGTCCAAAAATATAAAATCTGACACTGCTTCTGTTTCTTCTTCCTTTATTTACCAACCAACCAGCTGCCAAGATCTTAATTTTTTTAATGTTACGCTTCAAGCCAACTTTTACAGTCTCCGCCTTCACCCTCATCAGGAGGCTTCTTAATTCCTCTTCACTTTTTGCCCTCAAAGTCCTATCTGTATATCTGAGATTATGGATATTTCTACTGATGCCTTTTAAATCAGTCAGTCGTCCATTTTGTATGGTGTGCTCTGCCTAAAAGTTAAATAATTAAGGTGAAAATATACAATCTTGTCATACTCCTTTTCCAACCTTAAACCAATCACTTGTTCCATGTGCAGTTCTAATTGTTGCTTCTCGGCCTGGATACGGCTTCCTCAGGAGACAAGCAAGATGATCCGAGGATCTTCGAGAAAGATGCATTCAAGGTTCCCACATAGGGGAAACGAATAATAAAATGATCTGTCCTACTTCTTATAAAAGGTCACACACAAAACTATTGTTCCATTCCCCAGCGCATCTGAAAAATATCTTAGAGTTTGTCTGGTTTGTAAATTCACTTCAAATCAACATTATAGTATGACAGTGGAGGAAGCCAATGTTTTCTTACATAGCCTCCAGGAGAAGCATTGAGTCCAATCCATAAATTGGTAAGCAAGCATGCTTTGCTTCCTATGGAGCTATGGAACAGGGACTGTGGATAAATGATGAAACAAGCTCTCCTTGTGAGTATCTTAAAGTCTAAAGTGCTAGACTAAGGAAGGGGGGGGTGTCTCATTCTCCCCCATTTACCAAACAGTTTTGTGATAGTTCCCCACTCTGCATACTGTACACCATCCTCTATCTCTTGGTAGCTTTCTTGCATTTTTGGTTTTTGCAAAGCAGTGGGGTTAAGTGACTTGCCCAGGGCCACACAGCTAGGTAACTATTAAGTGCCTGAGGTCAAATTCAAACTCAGATCATCCCGACTCTAGCCACTCACCACCTACCGGCCCCATATCCTGCATTTCTGAAGTGTTCTCTGCCTCTTGGATTTCCTGGCTTCATTGAGGTCTCAGCTAAAGTCTATTCTTCTATTTAAAATAATCATCTTTGATCTCCCTTAAGGCACATGCCTTTCCTCAGATTTGCCCTGTATACATCTTATTTGTACATAATTATTTGCATGTTGTCCCATGAGCTATTTGATAGCAGACTGTTTTGGTAGGACTTATCATACTGTCTGATACATAAGAGTGGTTTAATAAATATTTGATGACCTAATCTGATTTGACAAAAATCTGATCTTGTCAAATAATATATGCATTATGGGATTTAATTCCAAGATTCCTATTTGAGGAAAGAATTTTTCAGGCTAAATGTGTCTATAAAAGGACAATGACAGTGAAGGACTATTGCCATTATCTCATATGCAAATAACCAATATGTTGACATTGCTGAGGAGCAAATTGGGGCTCAACAGAGTCTGGGAGGAGGAGATGGGGATATATGTATGTATATGATTAAGTAAATGTATATATAACTTTTCTAACAATTAGAGCTGCCTCAAAGTGGGATGGACTGACTCACAAGGTAGTAGGCTCCTCCCCCACTATAAAGGTCTGGATGTCCAAAGATTAGGGATATTTTAGAGGCAGCAGAGTGCTCAATTAGCGGCAGGATAGCCTTACTTTATTTCTTGCCTCAGACATTTATTAGCTTTGTAACCCTGGACAAATATCTTCACCTCTCTGGATCTCAGTTCCCTCTTGTGTAAATAATAGCCTCTAGTTCGAAGGTTGCTATGAAGAATAAAAGAAAAGTGGAAAAGTTTTGAAATTCTTAAAGTACTAGGCAAATATGAATAATTATTATTGCAAAGATCATATCTGATTTCAGATACGAAAAGGCTGGGATAAGGGATCTTAGATTTAGTTTTTTGAAAACATCTTTGAGGTCATTCAGTTTCTTACTTTTAAAGGAAATCAAGAGTGAACAAATGACTTGATTGGTTAATTGAGATTCAAAATCTAGTCTTCCTGACTCTAGCTCCAGGTTTTACTATATTATATTACATTATATTATATTATATTATATTATATTATATTATGTTATGTTATGTTATGTTATGTTATGTTATGTTATGTTATATTATATTGTAATTGCTGAACAACTTGAGGTTCATCCATTTTGAGAGTCTGAGTATACCAGTGATGGATGGACCATGTCAGTTGAAACTCTAAGGTAGTATAGTCAAGTCACTACTGATTTTTCCTATAGAAATAAATAAGCAGAAGGTAGATGCTGAGATTGCGGGATGCCACCATTGCCCTCATCTGGATTTCCAAATTGAACTAACTTGAAGGTACAAGTAGAACCATTGAGGGCAGCTGTGGAGCAGAGTCAGTTACACAATCATACGTAGTCTCTTAGCGTGTCAATGAGGATGAAGTGAATATTGAAATAAATCACTATATATCAAGAAAGGATGTTATTGTTGAAAAGGCATTCCTATTTCACAGAAAAATAAGCCTCCTGTGTGTTGTGCATAAAATATTCACTTCTATGGAGACAAATTCTGACTTTGTAACATCTTTTGTTATTTTGTTATTACCCTCCAGGTAATACCAGAAGGTTTAAAGTCATCAGTGAATAAAAAGTGAACATTGACAACATCCGTTTTCTACCCTGCTAAGATGCTGTTATCTTTACCAAGGATGATAGACAAGATGAAAGCCCTGTAGAGTTAATACAATCATGTTCAGCTCTAATCACTGGTTTTAAAACCAGAATCCCTGTGCTGTTGTGCTTTATTAAAGTCTACTTGAGTCCATGCTCATGCAAACCTATCCTTGCAGTAAAAGTAATGGAGCTGTCTTAAAAAGAGGTAAGGAGAATGTTCCAAATTGGGGACCATATTTGTGTTCTTGGATCCGAGGTGCCATCTAAGTGTACACTATTTTGACGTGCAAATAGAGCCTCTCCTTGTCTCACCTTTGCCACAAAGTATTCTCAGATATTGTTCCATAAAATAAATCTTCTTTTCCAACAAGACTAATAATATCCCTAGAAGGAAAGGGCTCCCAACCAAGTATCTGGAACAAGTAACAATGGATAATCTCAGTCCACTTGCTTCATTTCCCTGACTTGCAAAATGAGAAGTGAGCACTAATATTTCATTCTTTACTTCATATAATTAGCGTTCAACATAATGCTTGGAACATAGTAGGTGTGTTGATTGATGATTGATTTCAAAGATACCATTTAATGATTCTTTGATGCTAATAATTCAGATATAGCTATGGTAATGTGGATTAACATTTATATGGTACAAGGTGCATATTATGCCATTTAAACAAAGCATAAAAAACTTTGATGTAGGAACCATATATAAGATTGTTCTCATTTTATCAAGGAGGCTTAGAGAGGGTAAATGACTTGCCCATATTGCATTTCTAATTAAAGTATCACAGGAAAGATTTGGACCGTTGTCCTTATCGAAAGTAGTCTTTTTACCATGATAATTCTTATCACAAAAACAACCTTTAAAATTAGTGCCTCCTGGAATTCCTCCCTAAATTACAGAGAATGGGTTCTCATAGGTTATCCCAGAGGACAAGAATGACATGGTTCTATAATTTGAAATTTCTACCAGGAGTCTTAAGAAAAATTCTCTTTGTTGTATCAGAAGTAGTCAAATTTAATTTAATTTAATGTTTGTTCTTCATTCTTGAGAAGACCATGGCATCGGGGAGGTGATTCCATGGAAGGCACATGAATTGGATAATTTTGATGAGAGGGGTACTGCGCTAAGTCACCAACCTTTCTTTCTGCTCCAGAACTAATTGGGTCTAGGGGCCAGACAGGAATCAAGACAATTGGAAATGGTCCGGGATGAGAGGCAATCAGAGTTAAATGACTTAACCAGCCCAAGTAAGAATATAGAGACAAATCTGCCCGTCAAGTACTCAATTATTTTAGGGGTGATGATGAAATAGCCAAAACGACTATCAGTATCTTGGGACTCTTCTTATCCATAGTGAAGGGGGAAGCATAAAAAAGGAACAAAGGATTCTTTCATCACACAGAACTTGAGATGACTATAAATGTTCAGATCAATATTTGTTCATTCATTTAATAAAAATTTAAGTGTCTGCGATTAGGCAGACACTATTAAGAGTTGGAGATACAAAAAAAGCAAAATATATTCCCTCTCCTCAAGAAGCTTACAACCTAAATAAAAATACAACACACAAACAGATATATACCAACAAGCTATGTACTAAATAAAAAAGAAAACTATAAAAAGGGAAAGCTCTAGAATCAAGAGGGATTAAGGAAGGCTTCCTATAAAAGGTGGGATTTTAACGAATTTCCCAGAGAATACCTTAGAGTGAAGGAAGGAAAGCTTTGCCAGCATGGGAGAGAGCTAGAGAAAAATGCTCAAAGTCAAGAAATGGAGAGTCTTGTTTATGGATCAGCCAGTAGACCAGTGTCACTGGACTGAAGTGTATGTATATATATATATATATATATATATATATATATATATATATATATATATACACACATACATATATATAATAGGGAGTGAACTATAAGAAAATGGAAAAGGTAAGAGGAAGAAAGGTGATGAAGGACTTTGAATGCCAAATGTCTTTGATCCAAGAGGCTAAAGGAAGCCACGGGAGTTTGCTGTGTAGGGGAGAGTAGAGATATGGTCAGAACTGTATTTTAGTTAAATTTTTTTATTCACTGAAGGATGTATTGGAGTGGGGATTATTTGAAGCAGGGAAACCCACTGGTAAACTATTTCAATAGTCCAGTATTGAGGTGATAAGGCCTGCAGCAGAGTGTGGTAGTGTCCAAAGAGAGAAAGGGAGGTATTCAAGAGTTGTTGTAGTGATCAAATTGACAGACCTTGGCAACAACTTTGATAGTGGGGTGGTGGTGGTGAGAGAGAAGGAGGAATTCAGGATAACTTCTAAGTTATGAAGGAACTGGAAGCATTGGGTTGCTCTCTATAGTAACTGGTTAAGGGAGGCAGAGATTTAGGAGAAAAATAATGAATTCTGTTTGGAATATACTGAATTTAAGATATCTGCTGGACATCAAATGTGAGATGTCTGAAATGCAGTTAGAGAGACGAGAATGGAGGTTAGAAGAGAGACTGGAGCAAAAAAGTAAATTAGGGCATCATTGAATAGTTAGATAAAAATAAAGAATTATCAGCATAGAAGGATAGCTATGAATAGTGTGTTAACCTATAGAAATAGATTTGAAATACAGCAATTAATATAGGAATTTCTAGATATGTGGGTACTGATAGAAACATATACACATATGTGCATAATGTTTGTCCTTTATTTTCAAAGAAGACAATAACATATGGAAGGTGATGCCATGACAAGTGCATGGATTGGATTTCAGGGTGGGGGTGTTGTGCTAAGTCACCAGCTTCACTTTCTCCTCCAGAGCTATCTGTTCTAGTGGCCAGGTATGAATCAAGATGACTGGAGATGTTCCTGGATGTAAGGTGATCAGGGTTAAGTGACTTGTCCAAGGTCACAGAGCTGGTAAAGAGTCACGAGTTTGAGGCTGGATTCAAACTCCATATCTATCTATCTAGATATATATTGATATATATATATATATAGATATAGATTATATATACACACACATATATAGATATAAAGATATATAAATGTGTGTTTGTATACACATATTTGTCATCTACAAACACACAATGTACACAATTCAACTCTAGCTATAGCAGTTCACTGAATAAGAGCTAAATTTGTTTGTGTGTGTGTGTGTGTGTGGTCACATCATGGAGAAATCAGCATAAATTACACAAATTGTGCAAACCCCATAGAGGAAGATAAACGATAAATTTGAGTAGAGTAGACTCTGCTAACAATTGAAACAACTTGTGCAAAGAAACTTTCAATTCTGGAAAATGAAGAAAGAAAAGTAAAGGCCTTAATTCAGGCACTAATTCTGATAAAGTTTAAAGAACTGGGGCCAGACCCTTGATCTATTCTTTAAATAAGCTAATATGGAAGTCCAGGGAAAACAATTCTAGATTATAAACTCATTTGCAAACTATTATGGAAAATGATTCATAAGGATGACTACCATGACTTCTCTGTTGCCCAACTCTCCCATTGCTCCCAAGGTGACACCATCTTGGAAGCAATGAAGAAACAATAAAAAAATCATTGAATATTTTTCAGAATAACATTCAGACCCAACCCCTATGAAAAAGAAAGTTCAAATCAACAAAGATGGATTACTTTGGAAACCTATTGATGTCAATGCCACATCAAGAGAAATTTTCAATATAACTGGTAGGTTTTTAAAAAGTGAAATGACATAAAGCTAGATGATTATCCAGGACTTTAAACTAATGGAGCTCAAACTATGACAAGAAGAAATGGAGGTCACCAAGCATGAATTAAAAGTTTGACCCCTAGTGCAATCTGGACACATCTTAGTCTTCACATACAATCACTTTTATTGAGCCATATCAATGAGGAGCTACATCTAGGTTTTTTCACATTGTTAGGAGAATAATCAACTTTATAAAGAAAGAAAGTCCATTAAAAAGAAAGCTCTTTGCCAAATTGTGAAAAGATATGGGGTCAGAGTATAGGGCATTTTATGCTATTGTGAAATACATAGCTTTTCTTGTGTGAAAGACATTTCAAAAGGATTTGGAGTGAAAAGGAGTAACGTCATTTTCTTAGTGATCACAATAAAACTAAAAGAAAAAAATTTACGACCAAAAGTTCCTCTTGGAACTTGAAATTTTTTAGACATAGATATTTTGGGAAAGCTCAATATTCCAAATCAATAAATTTAATGTTCTCAAATTTATACCCTGATCCAGAAAAATAAAGTGACTTCCTGTATGATAAATGTAGCTTGGATAATAACTTTATAAGACACAATTTTGAAATTAATAGGAGAGGAAATACATACTCATTAATTATTTGACTTTTTGAGAAGCAATTCTCTTTAAAACAGATATTTTATTTTCATTTTCTAATTACATATATAGTTTTCAATATTCATTTCTGTAAGATTGTGAATTTCACAAGTTTATCTTCTTCTTCTCCTTGACAGTGAGTAACCTAACATAGGTCATATATGTACAATCATGTTAACCCCATTTCCTATTAATTATGTTGTGAAAGAAGAATGAGAACAAAAGAGAAAAACCGAGAAAGAAAAAATAAAGCAATTTTTTTTTTTACAAAATGAAAATAGAATGTTTTGGTCTGAATTTAGACCCCATAGTTTTTTTTTCTCTTAATGAGGATGGCATTTTCAATCACAGTGTTTTAGAATGGTCTTTGATCATTGTATTATGGAGAAAAACTACGTCTGTCATAGTTGATCATCAGACAATGGGACTGTTGATGTGCACAATGCTTCTTCTCACTTCACTCAGGATTAGTTTATGTCAATTCTTCCAGGAGGAAAACATATCCTCCTGACATTCACCTGCTCATGAATTCTTACAGAGCAATAGTACTCCATCTCATTCATATATCACACTTTCTTCAGTTATTCCCCAATTTATGGGCATTCCCAAGACTCAGATATTTTAAAACATGAATTATAGAAGGGTCTTATTGCCTTGGACAAAGATTGATACTTCTGCTCTCCCTCCATGTAAACAAGAATGGTTAATAAATAAACTTATCTTGTGATAGTGCATTGAAATAAACTTTTGAAAATGAAAATCTCATGTCATGAATATAGGTGAATAAAGACTGAATCTACAGGAAAAAAGAGGCAACATTACCCCTCTATAGGGAAAAGTGTCAGTTGTGGGGTGGGAAGATCTGTGTTTAAATCCTGGTGCTGATCCTGATTATCTGAATAGCTTCAATGCGGATATAGCCCTTTCAGGTTTCCAACCACTTTGTAAGGAATTTTATTTGATCTTTATAATAATTCTTTGAGATAGATGTTGTTTTTTACTGTTATTTTTCAGTCATGTCTGACTCTATGATCCCATTTGGGGTTTTATTGGCAGAGACACTGGAATGTTTTACCATTTCTTCTACAGCTCATTTTACAGAGAGGACCTGAAGCAACAGGATTCAAATGATTACCCACTGTCACGCAGCTATCAAGTCCCTGAGGCAAGATTTGAATTCAGGAAGATGAGGACTTCCTAACTTCAGGTCCAACACTCAACATCATCTAGGTGCCAGATAGGTGTTATTACTATCTTTATTTTACAGTTGAGGAAACTGAGGCATGAAGAGATTCAGAGATTTGATCAGGATCACCCAGCTAGCAAATATCTGAAGCTGATTTGAACTCTGGTCCTCCTCACTTCAAGTTTTGCATTTTATCCACTGTGACACCTTGCTAGGCTCATAGAAGCCATTTTCCTTCTAGAAGGAAGTAGTTCATGGTGTAGGAATTTTAATAAGATTTGACTAAGGAGAATAGATTTTAATATAACTGAACTTTCAGAAATTAGATGCAAGAAACAATTAAATGTCTACAATCACATTGAGGGGCATCTCCAGTCATCTTGGTTCATATTTGGGCACTGGAGGAAAAAGTGAGGCTGGGGATTTAGCACATCCTCCCTCACTTAAAACCAATTCATGTGCTGTCATGGCGTCATGTTCCTGATGTTGTAGTTTGTCGAAGGACAAACATCATCAGGTGGCATGTGCATTAGGGTGGGATTCTTTTTGTTTTGTTGTTTACTTTTTCTTTCAGCATTATTTGCTGAATTTGGATTTGGGGCCAGTTTGTGCACACATCTAGTGGGAATACCCACAGCATATTTGATTGTGTTTTGGAGTCTTTTGGGGTCCTGCCACTGCTTTGCCAGTGTAGTAACAATTATGATCTTCCTGCATGATGTCCATCTCAGCTTAGGGACTTGAAAGAGTTTACTTTTCCTAAAGTGGACCGATCAGGACAAAGCCTCAGTGTTGCCCTATTGTAAATTCTGCAAGGTCCTGACCTGGCTTGGGTCTGAGAAACACAACTACACGTTTGCTCCTAGTTAGATTTACAGAGGAAGGCTTCAGGAATCAGTCACTATCAATCACCTGAAATCTCTGCAGGTTCAGGGACACAAAGGTTTCTCTTTGTTCTGGGATTTATGCCTAGATCCTTCAAACTGGCCTGAAGGTTGAGTCTAAGAGAAAACCCTGGATATCTGGGAGATTTTTATTATACAGAATTAGGAAAAATAGTAATAACAATAATTGTCATAAGCATAGCAAATGTACATTTTTCAGAGCTCTTTCCAAACAATATCGCCATGAATCCACTATGAATTATAGCACTTTCTAAATGTTTAAGGACTCTGTTAATGGAAGGAAATAAAGGAGCAAATATCACTGTTTATATGTCATCTACTATATGCCAGACACTATGGTAAGAGCTTTTGACAAATATTATCCTGTTTGATTCCCGGCAACAACCTTATAAGGTTGCTATTATTATATCTATGTATAGATAAGGAAACTGAACCAAATGGGAGTTAAGTGACTGATGAAGATCATACAGCTAGTAAGTGTTTGAGCCTGCATTTGAATCTAGGACAAATGAACTAAAACCACCAGATACATCAAGAAAGGTGGCAATATTGTCAGTATTTACTATATTACTATCATTTATGTTGTGATCCATACAAATGACTTATTTGTGGGAAATGTCAAACAATTCCTTTCACATCCCTAAACCCTTCATCTCATGTGAAAAAAGTGCCCAAATTTAAATTCATGTAATAGATAGTAACTAACTAAAAACAGAGTGAATCAAATTTAAAAATTTTTCAGTTGGCTTATGGTTGTGCCTTGTAGTCTGAGCTCCTTTAAATGAAAAGACTATGTAGTGGCATAATTTTACTATAAGTTAAGAGAAACTCATCTTAATTTCTTTTGTGGTATGGTAACAATACAACCAACAAACATCACAATTATAATGAATCTGACTTTCAGTAAAGGACATGATGAATCCAATGATAAGCAACATGGTTCATTAAAGAAAACACTGGATTTAGGACATCAAAAATCTTGGCACATGATGCCAACATTGGACTGAATGTTGGCTAGGATGACTTCTCAATCCCTTTCCATATATATGATTCTTACTTTAAAACTGAAATACTCTAGTTTCACAGATGCGGTTTTATAGAAAGAATGCTGGACTGGGCCTCAGTTTCTTCCTCTGAAAAATGAAGGGGTTACATTTTATAACTTTCAAGGACTTTCAAATTGAAGATCTGTGCATTTTTGAGAATTATAAAAGTTGGGGCAAGGTATTTGAATAAATTTGAACAGAAACTTCTGCTTTTGCTACTGGAATTACTATACTAAAAAAATACTCTTTCCATTATCTGGAGAAATTCAGGTATTCCAGAATACTTTATTTGCTACAACTTCCATATGCTCTCTCAGTCACAGAGTATCTTTCACTGGCAAAAAAGAAAAGTGCAGAGGAACAATAAAATGATAAAAGGAAGGAAGGAGATACCAGAACTATGGAAGCCAAGAAAGATCATGTGAAGCAAGTTAGTAACCTGAGATTTCTCTGATCATTTCATTAGGGACATAAAAATGAAATGAAGGATAATAAAACACAATGATTCCCAAATTAGCTATTTATGTGGAAGCCTAACTGGCATTTAATTGAGCTATTTACTATGCCACATTGCACCTGAATTGTTTCAACTCTCCTGTTTTTTAGGCTAAGGAGTCTCATGTAGGAAGAAGGATGGGAAGGAGCAATGCGTGGGAGAAAAGGGAGGGAAAGAAAGAGAGAGAGAGAAGAATGAAGAATGAGGAGGAGGAGGGAGAAGAGAGTAGAGAAGAAAATGTCTTTTTTATAATGTTTGTCCTTTGTAATGGAAAAGAATCTTTCATCAAATATTTGATGATATAACTTGCACAATTATGTTTATTATCATGAGGGGCATGAGGTACAAATACATCTTTCTCACTACTTTTTCTAGAACCATTTCACCCTATGACTTGATTTGATAGGAAACAGGACTTCTGGTTATGTTTGGATGCTATGCGACTTTATTCTTATGGATATGGTTTTTCTCCCATATAACCGAGGCAACACCATGTTGCCACTGGTCATTTGAAGCCAGTATTCTTGGACATGTCTGGGTTAGACTGGATAGGCCTGCCGCCCCTCTTAGCATCAAGGCCCTATGCTTTTCTCAGATTCACAAGGATCACAGCTATTGCTATGGCAGCCAGTTTTGAGAAATAGCTTGAGTAGACCTTTCTACGTGAAGAGGAATAATGTGCCTGGCATAGGGACATGATAACAGTCCAGTCTAAAAAGTGCAGCTGGTGGGAAAAGAAGAGCTGGTGTGTGTACACTAATGGAGGTTTAGGGAGAAGTTCTTTAATGCCATCTCTCTAATCAGATGATTGAAAGGGGGTTCTGAAGGGACTGATGAAGTCTAAGTACTATCACTGATGCAATTTTGCAGACCGATGACTGACCTGGTGATGAGGCTTCCTGGGGCATGATCATAACGGAGTCAGACCAAGGAGTGCAGCTGGTGAGATCAATATGATGGTCAAAATCTTACCCTGGTACCTCATCAGGAGTAGATATTAGCCTGGGTTCCTAAAGGCTCTGTTAGGAACAAACTGTGGCTAATCCTACCCAACTGGAGGGACCAGACCACCTACTGAGACAAAGAGTGGTGATCTGTGCCAATGACATGCATAACTACACCAATCATATTAAAGGTCCTTTAGGTATAAAAACTGCAGTGAAACATTGCCTATGAGAGCTGGATGGGACCTCTAGAATCACCTAATACAATCCCTTCATTTCACAAATGATAAAATAAGTTAATCTAATGAATCCCTTATATATGTATTGACTGAGCTATCTTCATTTGCACGGATGCGCGCGCGTGTGTGTGTGTGTGTGTGTGTAACATACACATGGGAAAATTGGGGCAATTTGGAGCGATGTCTCAGGATTTCTCCTGGGTTTGTTTGAATGGCTAATGAGGTCTATTTTCTTTTTTTATTATTTATTTAAGGCAATGGAGTTAAGGGACTTGCCCAATGTCATGCAACTAGGCAATTATTAAGTGTCTGAGGCAGATTTGATCTCAGAACCTCCTGACCCCAGGGCCAGTGCTCTATCTACTGTGCCACCTAGTTGCCCCCTAATGAGATCTACTAATATGATAACATAATAATGCCCCTGCCCCCTCTACGTGCAGATTTATTACTGCACTGAAGGAAAAGTTGTTTTGAATAAAATGGAAACTTGGATTCAATGAAATCTAGAAATAGGAAGTTGGACTGAATGAATAATATTGTAATTCTTACTTTCATTTTTTTATAAAAAAGGCCAAAAATGCACCAGTGGGAGGCCACTTATAATGGAAGAAGCAATGGGGGTCAATGACATCAAAGTCAGAGGATCTTGGTTTGAATCATGGCTCTGCTTCTACTTGTAAGACTTTGGGCAAGTTACATTCACTGTTCTGAGTTTCAGTTGTCTTATTTATGAAGTGAAGAATTTGAACCAGATGCCTAACGAAGTGCATTCTAGCACATGCTCTATTACATTGGGATAATAGCATATGATCATCCTGTGATAACAGAGAAGTATAATGAGGCGGTATGGATGTCTTCTTGTTATCACAGTAAAGAATGGGAGATAATTAAGTTATTTCTACAATTATCAGCACAGCAAAAAAAAAAAAACAGATAAAGGAACTGGAAATTAAACTGAATTTCCATTGAAAAAGATGATATGAACATTTCCTGGATTGTGAAATTAGTGATCTTTCTGAGTCCCTTCCATCATGCCCATAAAGTGCATCCCAGTTGATGTAAACCATCACGACTCATATCGCACCTAGCGTTTGAGAAGGCTACTATGAGAATTTTAGTCTACATTGGGAGAATGTCATTCTAATATGGACAATACAGAAATATTGATGAGTAGGAGAATTTTTAAAATAGGGTAAACAGAAGGTTGAAGGTCTTCAAGATCACACCATACCAAGATCTGAACAAGGAAATGGGGATGTTTAACCTTGTCGGAAGATGACCGCAAGTTGGGTGGGAGAAGGCAAGTCAACTATATTAAGGACATTCACGTGGAAGAGGGCTTATATTTATTGTTTGACTTCAGGGTGAAGACCTAGGAAAAAGGAATCGATGTGTCAGAGACACATTTAGACTTTAATATAAAAACAACAATAAAGCACTCTCTTGAATCGAACTATCCAAAATTGTATTGGATTGTCTCTGGAAGTAATGGGTTTATCTGGAGGCCTTCATGAAAAGGATGAAGAACCTTTTGTTTGGAATAGTCAAGATTAGCTTATCAATTAGTCAACAACCATTTATAAAGCACCTATTATGCACCATGTACCTGGTACTACACTGAATTAGATGAACTTTATAGTGATTTCCATCCCTGAGATTTGGGGTTTATGTGAGTTTCATCCAATGGTTTTTTTTCTCTTAATAGATCAAGAATTTAAGAACTTAAAAGAAATATGGATAAATGAGATCACTAAGGTGGACATTCTTCCCTAAGGTCTTTGTATTATTTCGCTTTCTCTTTTATTGTTGGTGCTTAGGGAGGTAAACATTATATTAGGAAAGATTATACAATACTGATCTTTGTGAATTCGATTTACTATTGCTATCTAGTAAGCAATTCCCCTCATTTCTCACTTGAATATCATAATCTTTTAATAGCAAACAAAAAGCATTTTAAGAGTGATAATACAATTGATTTGAAGAAGAGACCTGCCTGCTATACTTAACTTTGCTCTGCTAAATATATGGAAGTTACATTCTATACAATTGAAATGGGGGGGGGGGGGCTCTGAACAGCATCACTTCATCAGTTCCACCATTGTGTACAAAACAACATATTTACATAGACATGTATTATTTATGAAAAATATCATTGATATGCTCAAAACTAATCATTTTTATGTATTTTCTCCCAGATCACATCTTAAATCTAGTTGCCATATTATTTGCATGATAAAACTTTAGGAACTGTGAAGAAAACTGCAATAATATATTTCTTGGTCTACAAAGGATATCATATTCAAGTATAATATTTAAAATGCATGTTCTTTGTATTCACAAGCCACCATGCCTTCCTTTGTTTTCTTTTTTTTTTTTGTTAAGAGGGTTTCTCATCAAGTTATTGTGTGAAAATAGTTTCTGACAGGAAGTCAAAAAATGAAAGAAACTAATGGTAAGTTCTCAAAGTACGTCATGGCTAGAACAAATAATGGTGGATCCTATAAATTACCATTTTACCCTAATTGAGAGTATTCTTACGCACAGAAAATTTAAGGGGTGAGATAGGAAGTAGTAAATCAGCCATGCTTAAGAGACAGCTTCCTTTTAGCCAAAGAGAAAAAAATTAATTTTTTGACTTGGCATAATTTATACAGGATTAGGAAAACCTCAATTTAAATTATTCCTTAGGTAAAATAAATAACAATAGCAGCAACATTTATATAGTTTTTTGAGTTTAGAAATTTTATCTGTATGTGTATCTCTCCATGTATGCTAGCTCATTTGATCCTCACAACCCTATGAAGTGGATGCTATTAAAATCCTTCATTTTAAAGATGATGGGACTGAGAGAGTTTAAATGCCTTTCTAATCGAATCACACAGTAGCGTATGTGGCAAGAGTCAAATTTGGGTCTGAGTCCCTGTTCAATATTCCATTCGTAGCATTATCTCCTTGTCTGCTTACCAGCTATATGATCTCTCAGCCTCAGCTGCCAATCTATAAAAAGGTAGTAATATCATTTACCTCACTGGGTTGTCATCAAATGAGAGAAAATACATAAAGTCTATCTTAATGAGCTATATAAATGCTAGTTTTTATGATATGCTTTAATGATTCAAAAGATCATAGACCATTCAGTTTTTAAAACAGGATATAAATATCTAACAATAATTGCTTAAATTTATTTAGCATTGAAGAAATATTAACATATTTTAATTTCATGTTGGAGCTTCATAATAATCTTGCAAATATCATTATAGAAAAGGAAAATGAGGTTCAAAGTTGCTCCTTCACTGTTTTGCTAATGGTCAAAAAAACTTTCTATTTCAAGGGCAAGATCTGATTCCAGGTCTTTTCTGATTTCAGCTTCCTTAAACCACACAGACTTTTCCTGAGCAGGTCCAGGAGGTAGGAAATTCAGAGCAGAATGCCTGGTAACTTAATATGAAGATATATTTGATCACTGACCAAAGGGACCTTTGGATCTGCTGAAGGCAAGACAGTAGGTTACATTTTTTTTTTGCCTGTTTCTCAGGGAATATCAAGAACCATCATATTAATAAGCATTTTAATGTAAATAACTCTTCTTAGGGATAGAAGTCACATTTGTTGGTTTCCTACTGATCTTAATGAGCATTATATAAACGATTGTAATTAGATATTGAAATTGCATCTAATAGGCACTCATTAGAAAATTATAAGCTAAGAAGTTTGCTTTGCAAAAATGAGAGAGAACTTCTGTGAACTTCTCCATGGGTTGTTTCAAGAGGGAAACTCCAGGTTAATTCCATGCTGAGGAGGAGGATTTGCTTATGACAGAGGGAGTAACCTATAATTCATAATACTGAAGCACATAAACTCAGGAGTCGTATTAATTCTGACATATGTGATGACAATGATATAGGTCAGAGAGCAATTCTAAGCTTCAGCAATTTTACATAATTGTTTTTCTTTGAATCTTCAAATCCTTGACAAATAAAAACCCTCACAAGGAAAGATAATGGAAAGGCAAAGGACCCCCACTGATCTCCTTCTTTAGCTCCTCAGACCATCCAGTATAACAAGATCTCCGTGAGAGAGTGATTAGGAAACTCCCACTGGGAAGATATTCAGCAGTAAGTCAAGGCTTGGGAGAAAGGTTTTTTGGGGGCAATATTTATCCAGTTTTTAAAAGTAATAAAAAAGATGAAATATGAGAATAATAATAATATGAACAATAATAAAAATCAACCAACCTCATTCAGATACTTCCTATCTATGGCAAGTCACTTAGTTTTATGTATGTAGATATATATATATATATATATATATATATATATATATATATATATATATATATCTACATACATACATACATATATATATATAGTTTTATATATATAAAACCCTAACCCTATATATATATATATATATATATATATATATATATATATATATATATATAACTAGGTGACTTTCCAGGTTATAAATTATTTCTTAGTCTTAGATGATAATCTATAAAATGCATGCAACTATAGGTATAGACAAACACTGAGACACTATATCTAAAAAATTTACCACAAATTTTGAATGTTAATGAATTTTTGTTCCTGAATTCAATGTAATGGATCTAAAGATTAAAAGTGATGATACTAATAAAGGCTTTTACTAGGGTGTATGCAGTGATTTTTCAAATGAGATTATTTTTGGTAAGTACATTGCAAATCTTAAATTAGAAATGTCTGTTATTATAGTAATACTAATAATAGAGTAAATGATATGGGCATATTACTTTGAGGTTTAAAATTCCCTTTAGATGTACTCATTTGAAGTAATTGTTCAACCCTTTTATAGATAAAAAAGAGGAAACAGCATGGAATTTTGAATTAGGAATCAGATGCTCCCAATTCAAATTCTGATCCCAGCTATTTATTATTTGGACAATGTTGGTCAAATCAATTCCATCCTTTAGTCCTCAATTTCCCTTACTATAAAATGAGAGGATTGAATTCATTGACTTCAGAGGACACTTATGACTCTAATTATAGGATACTATAGAAGTTAGGTGACCAGTCCAAGGATAGTCCTAATTAGAATGTGAGGCATGATTCAAACTCAGGCCACCTAACTCCCAGTCTACTGATATAGTCACTCTCCAAATATTCTTGATGTGTAGTGTCGTTTAACATGTAAAGAATATTAAAATTTGTATCCATATAAGTATACATACACATCTACCTCATAAGTATATATTTTACATATATTTTATTCATATATATATATATATATTTATATATTTACATACACAGCCGCATTTTCTGATTATATTTTCTTTTGTTTGGTCTAGACCTGTGATTCAATTGGGGCAGGGTATTCCCAGCCAAAAAAATTCCCTCTACCAATTCAGACTGACAACTCTTTAGGAACTTGGAGTATTAAAGAGTTTTTTGGACAATGAAAACTTAAGGGACTTACATTAAGGAGATACTGGAGTCACTATCTCAGAGACAATATGTATCAGAGGCCAAATTGGAGCAACCTCATTTGATCCCAAGAAATGAAATCTATTTATTATACTATGCTGGTTTTCTTTATTTTCATTCAGTTTAATTATTTTTTTTGGCCATGGGGATTCTTTGGGACCCCGTTTCCGCATTTTCTTGGCAAAGATACTGGGAGTGATTTGCCATTTCCTTCTTCAACTCATTTTATAGATGAGGAAACTGTGGCAAACAGGGCAAAGTGACTTGGCCAGCATCACACAATTACTTAGGGTCTGAAACTGGATTTGAACCCAAGTAGATGAGTCTTCCTGACTCCAGCTCCCACACTCCATCATGGTACCACCTAACTGTCCACTTATTTAGCTTAGGTAAGAAGAAAAATAGCTAGATGTCTCTTGTGAAGATCCATCAAGTATAAAACTATGGACATGGGTAGAAAAATCCCCAAATATTCCATTCTAAATGTTCAAAAATGGCTAAATCTGATTGCGTTTTCATTTTGTTTGGAATTATTGGTAGCTTTCTTCTAATAAAAATAAGTAAATAAATGAAATTAAAAAATTAAATGAAAATGGCTTATGCTGTAATTAAGGGGAAACATAGGAATTGGAGGCCCAGTTCTCTGATTTCACTTTCAGAATTATTTCCAGTATAATAATACTGGATAATAATAATGATAATGATAATGATAATAATAATAATAATAATAATAATAATAATAATATACCTTACTCAGTTCAGAATCAGAAGTACAGAACCCCTAGAAATTCTTAATACCTACTTTATAACTTAATACCTACTTTACATTTTACTTGTATTGAATTAAACCATTTCTATGTTTCCCAACTATCATTTTTTTAAAAAAAGAACATTTTCAATGAAAGGAAATGGCAAATGCGGTAACATTCCAAATAGTTTTATGTGAGTTTTAATCCTATTGATTCTCATGGATATACAAACATATATATTCTACTTTTTGGAGTTCACTGTGACCTTTATTTTTCACTAAAATAAAGCTGAGTGGTCAGTTGTCAAGGAGCCCCACCTTTTATCTTTCTAGAACTAGTGATTATTTTGTATTGTTAGGAGGCTCAGATAGTGCAAGTTCATTTCTCCATAGTCCTGAGTGAAAAATAAAACTACAAAAACATGAGTGAATTAATTCATTCTCTATAAACCATGAATAACACATTAATTCACAGTCTTAGGAGAAAGTACTAGATAAACAAACCATACACACAGGCTAGAGGCACCCTAGAAAAGGCTTTAGACTTTAGAATTAGAAGCTTGGTTTGTTTAATTAGTCTTCACTGTGTCATTCGCCTCTTTCCAGATGCCTCTGTTGCAGGTGTGTTCTCTGGTTCTGCTAAGAAGAGAAACCCACTTGAGCTGGACCAAGACTATCAACAAAAATAGTACCTCCTTGTGTCCACTTGAAAAAAATTTCAATGCCCTGGGAAGATCCTGCCTTAGAATTCATTCTTAGAGTCGTGGAAGGAAGGAAGGAAGGAAGGGAGGGAGGGAAGGAGAGAAGGAAGGAAATAGAAAGAAAGAGGAAGAGTAGGAAAGAAAGGAAGGAAAGACTAGGAGAGAGGTAGAAATTAAAGGAAAGAAGGAAGGAGGCAGGAAATAAGCTTTTATCAAACCTTTTTCACGCACCAGACATTTTACTAAATGAGATACAAATATTATCTCCTGAGTCATGCACCACCTTGTGAAGTAGGTAGGATTATTATCACCATTTTATAGTTGAGGAAACTGAAGCAGTGACTCTCAATAGTCATTAAATTACACAGATTCTATCTAATTATTGATACTGAAATTGTTATAGTTAATGCTATGCAAATGTGAACTACTAAGAAGAAAAACCATTGTGTTAAATAAAATAAATATCACCTCACCTATCAGATTGACTAAGATGACAAAAGAGAAAATAATCAATTTTGGGGAGGTTGTGGGAGGATTGATTGGGACATTAATGAATTGTTGGAGTTGTGAACTAATCCAACCATTATGTAGAACAATAGGGAAATATAACCAAAGAGCAATTACACTGATCATTCCCTTTGACCTTGCAATCTCAATTCTAGGACTATATCCAGAAAAAAAAATCATAAAAAATGGAGAAAATCCCACGTATTCCAAAATATTCATAGCAGCTCTTTCTGTAGTGGCAAAGATTTGGAAATTGAGGAGATGTCCATCAATTGGGGAGTGGCTAAACAAGTATATGGTATATAATGTGATAGAACATTACTGTTCTATAACAAAATCTGAATGGTCATACTCTAGAGAAGCATGGGACAAATTATACGAACTGATGCAGAGCAAAGGGAGCAGAACCAAGAGAACAATGTACGCATTAACAACAACATTGAGAAATGATCAACCTTGATATGGAAACAGCTCCTTTCAGCAATTCAGGCAGTAGAACAACTTATTATGGAAAATGTTATCCCCATCCAGGAAAGAAAAACAAAACAAAAATACCCTATAGAATCTGAATGAACACTGTATTCACTTTTTAAAAATTTATATTATGTATTTCTTTCCTTTCTCATGGGTTTCTTTCTTTCCCTTTAAATCCTAATTTCTCTGAAAATGTTAGACATAAATGTATATGTAAAATATTTACCTGAGTGGTCATGGCTGAGGGGAGGGGGGTGGGGAAGGGAGGGTGGAAAAAATGTAACTTAAAAATATACATCAGCACATGGATGAATATTGAAAAACTTTCATAATACATAATTGGAAAATAAAATATTATTTGAAAAAATAAATAAGAACAAAAAAAATTTACATAAAAATTTACACAGATTCTAAGTTGTTGAGGATGGATTTGAATTCACATCTTTGCAGAGTGTAGGTCTAGTATTTTATCCACTGCCTCCATCATTAATACAGGATAGTGGTTCGCCACTCTTGGACTTGATGCCAGGAGAAATCTGGGTTAGAATTAAGACTCTGCTGCCATTATTATTTTAATTCTATGAATAATTCATTTACTGGGGCCCAGGCTGTTGGGCTCTCTGAACCTCACTTAGGCCAGCCTCAGATAACTGACAAATAAATTTTCCGTCCCCAATCTCTTGCCAAAGTCATTCTACCTTTGCAGGTTTGGTCTGATGTCACTGTCACATCCAGCCTTTGAGAGCCCACTGTCATCTCCAAGTCACAAAATGGAAATGGAGGAAATCTGGAGAACTTATTTATTACAATGAACTATGACCTTCTGAATCAATCTAATTTTATTTCAATCCTGCTGCTTAAAAATATGACTAACTTGGGGCAGCTAGGTGGCACAGTGGATAAAGCATCGGCCCTAGAATCAGGAGTACCTGGGTTCAAATCCGGTCTCAGACACTTAAAAATTACCTAGCTGTGTGGCCTTGGGCAAGCCACTTAGCCCCATTTGCCTTGCAAAAACCTAAAAAACAAAAAAAAAATATGACTAACTCCTAGGGGCATCTTCTCCCCTAGAAATCTACATCTATGGATAAAAGACCAGAATTAAATAGTACAAAGGTACAGTAGTTGTCCTTCACTTTTTTTTGAGTTTTTGCAAGGCAATGGGGTTAAGTGGCTTGCCCAAGGCCACACAGCTAGGTAATTATTAAGTGTCTGAGACCAGATTTGAACTCAGGTACTCCTGACTCCAAGGCCAGTGCTCTATCCACTTGCCACCTAGCCACCCCTGTCCTTCACTTTTGAAGAAGATCATGTTGTCATATATATGATGACGTGATTTGAACATTATGTTTATTATAGTAGGTGAGTGTGGCACAATGACATCCTTCTCATTGCCTTTGCCAGAACTATATCACCTCTTTACCTAATTTGATAGGAAATAGGACTTCTGGTGATGTTTGGATGCAAATATTTATTTATGAGGATTATTAAAATAGATGGTCTTAAAATTATGCAAACTCTTTTCTGAAATCTCTAAACACAACACAGTATTTGTATTCCAATGGTTTTGCTGGAGAGAACTCACAAACTATCTCATTTATGACCCACTTGGAGAGAAAAGTATTGTTTCAATCACTGTTCTGGGCATGTTGTTTTTTAAAAAAAAATGCCCTAAAAATGTTCATTTCATCTTTAGGGCTACCATACAGGGATCCGACAGCCCCATTAATCAGAGCAAGGCCACCAAGGTTTTGATTTATTTTGTTTAATATTAAGTTGTATCGTTGAAGGAAACATTGATTTTTTTTTTTTGCTTCCTGAATGAGAGTTTCCTGCCCCATCTAAAAGCCTCGATTTACTAATGATGCTGAAATGACTTTAAGGGATTCAAACTGAGTAATTACCTCTTTGTCTCAGCAAAAACTGAGCATGTGGATCTCCCGCTCACCACAGGAATATATTTGCAGCTCAGGTTAAATAAATTCAGGCTCTTTTGTCTCAAAGCTCAGAGAATCTAGTGTTGATTCAGGACTACATTTTGTTACAGTCAACTCCAAATAGGTTGGTCACAGAATATTTGTAAAGCATGAGGTGCAAGGTTATTGGGAAATGACTAATTAGTGATGACCTGGATGCAGGTGACCCAATCCAAAACCACCCAACTCAAAGCAACCCAACCCAAACCATTTCCAAAGGCCCAACTAGAATCCTAGATCTAAATTGAAAAACAGATCTGCTAACAGACTTTACATTTTACTGGAGGATAGAGCATATGTATACACACACACACACACACGCAGCAAATAGTACAGTGAAACTGAGGTAAGGGAAAAGCAGTGTGGGAAGGATCCTGGAAGACTTCTCAGTGAAAGTGGTACCTGAATTGATTTTTTTTTTATTTTTTTAGGTTTTTTTTTTTTAACAAGGCAAATGGGGTTAAGTGGCTTGCCCAAGGCCACACAGCTAGGTAATGATTAAGTGTCTAAGGCCAGATTTGAACCCAGGTACTCCTGATTCCAGGGCCAGTGCTCTATCTACTGTGCAGCCTAGCCACCCCTTGAATTGATTTTTGAATAAAGATAAAGATTCTGGGAAGAGAATGTACAATGGAGTGCTGTGTAGGCATGGAGAATAGTATGTACCAATTCAGAAAGGCAAGAGATGGAGTATCATCATGACAACTTTAGGATATGCCAAAATCTGTCAATATTAATTGTATAATTTTCCTTTTAAAAATAGATATGTCTGCATAAAATCAGGAAACAAAATGTTTCTTCTAACAAGACTCTAAATAGTAAATTGATATTTAGCTTATAATTAGTGACATAATTGTATACAAGTTCCTAATTAGATAGGGTCTTGTCAGCTTATCAGTCTATGCCTAATGGAACTGAAATTCAAATGATAAATATTTTGGACTCTAAGTTAAGAGAGAAAAATGAGAGTAAATTAAATGACATTTGAAAAAACACACAATGCTGTGAGCCATCCTAAGCTATGCCTGGGCAAAAGATAAAACAAACCCATTGAGACCAGAGCTTTCTGGTCCTTCATATGGCTTACTGGATCAGGGGAGAACACAAAATCAAAAGAATCATATCCATAAGGAATCCCTAGAGTATCAAAAAGATCCATTGATTTATCTGGAGTATCTTGGGAAAGGTAACTCATATATATAACAATCAGGGTAGAGATTGGTCATCCAGGATAACATGGGGCAGGTGAAATAGCTCTGCATTTCAAGTCAGAGGGTATGGCTATGACTTTCCAATCTTCCATTTGCTCATTTTCTGCTCTTGGGATACTGAGTGCTGTCTGTTAAAATGGTAGCTGAGGTGGGGATAGGCTAGATTGCCTCTGAAGACCCTTTCAAATCCAAATTCTTCTGTTGTCTTCTGAACCAAAATCATTTTCAGAAGAGAAGGTAAATGTGTTTGTGTGTGTGTGTGTGTGTGTGTGTGTGTGATAGATAGACTACTGGAAATCTATAATGAAATCTATGCAATATTGAAGGGACCAAAGGAAACTCTCCAGCCTGTTGGTGGATCCCATAGTGAGGATTCCTGGAAAGGTTGGAACAAATGTATGGGGTGTGGTTTTCATACCCCACAAGGAAAAAAAAGGAATCCAAATTTTAGAGTACATAACTCACAAAATTGAACAGATTTGTAATAAAGTCAGAGGCCTTAAGAACATATTTACCATGTGAAACTCCAGGGGCTGAATCAATATACATAAGTTATATTCTATCAGTGAATAATCCATTCTTTGAGAGTAATTGTTGAGAGCATTTATAGAATATCATTTAGCAAAACTTGGGTGTCCACTAATTAATCAAAGGATATTTTAGCATTCAGTGGGCAGCCTGTCTCTCATTCAGTTGAAAAAGACTTTGTAAAAAGGTTTCTAGGGCACTTAGTAGGATCCTTTTGGAGTATTTATGTGAGGAAAGACATGGAATTATAAGACTGAGGTTTGAATTTCAATCTGCAACACTGAAGGCAGTACCCATTCCAATGAGCTAACAAATCTTCCACAAACAGACAATCATGATAGCATCAATCAGTGGTCGGAAAGTGAATGAACTTTTGGAGATGCCTGGCTTATGTGCAGATCATCTTAGACAATGCATCAAGCAAGAGATTGCTGCCATAGTATTGGAACTTGATAGGGACTAGATGATTTAAGCATTTTTCACTTACCCTAACTTGTCCAACAAAGGCATTGGCCTCTTCTTCAACCACAGACAAATTTCTTGGAAGATACGGGTCAAAAGTTGGAGCATTGTCATTTACATCTGTCACCACAATGTTCACAGTGGCTGTGGAAGTCTGAAAGAAAAGAGACTTGCAATGAGCTGAATATCTTTCATCAGGAAATGAACTTGCAATAGTGACTACAGAGAAATGGTACAACATAATGACAATGATTAGTATATTGGATATATTATATAATTACATCATTTCAAATCATCCCATGAGATGGGTCATTCAGGTTTCATGAGCCTCATTTTATAGATGAAGAAACTGAGTTTCAGTGAACTAAAGAGATTTGCTCAAGATATACAAATATTAAGTGACGGAGACAGGATTCCAACCCAGTTAAACTTCTGGTCTACTTTCAGAACTCTTCTTAATCCACAACAACTTTTTTGAACAAATAAGCAAATATGAAATTAGAAGGCCCAGGACCCATTCTGAATTCTGTTCCTTTCTGAGTGTGAACAAGTCGCATCTTCTTATTTCTTCCTTTATGATTCTGAGAATGTTCAGAAGATGCAAATTTTAATCTGGGAGATCCCTAACAGGTCACCCAAAGCAATCACCTCATTTTACAAATGAATAAACTGAGCTCCAGAGAAACAAAATAAGTTTTCCAAAGATAGGAGGTAAAATGAATTTTGAATTCCTTCCTTTCAGTGCACCATGCTATTTCTTGGTGGATGAACTAGAAGATGCTTTCTAATCTTGAAAGTTTTTCCCTCATCTATTATCTCTAAGGGTTGGTTGATTAAATTAATTCTGGCTTTTGTCCCTGTTTATTCACAACCCTAGTCAATAATAGAACATTTCCAGTGACTTTTGTTGTTATTTATCTGAAAGAAAAATAAAAGTTTGTAATTTGCAACCATTTTTTTTCTTTTAAGAAAATG
Organism: Macrotis lagotis; assembly: GCF_037893015.1. Taxonomy (NCBI): domain Eukaryota; kingdom Metazoa; phylum Chordata; class Mammalia; order Peramelemorphia; family Peramelidae; genus Macrotis; species Macrotis lagotis. The sequence continues at coordinate 15,256,595 of NC_133661.1, forward strand.
ATGAAAAGTGCAAATAGTGATATTAGAATATAAAAGGCATCTAGAGGTGTCAAACACCTCCACAAAGCATATTTTTCGAAACAGATTTTACCTTTATGGAGACCACAGGGCAAGGTTTTACATTTTTAGTTTGGCAAATAATTCTTTGCCTTCTTTCTCTCTCTCTCTCTCTCTCCTCTTGGACTTTATAAAGACTCTTCTTTTTTCTTCATTTACAAACTATATATTAATTTGGGAACACTAAAGAGTCATTGCCACGTTCATGCCAATGCTCAGATAATGTGCGGCTCCTGCCCTGTTGCTAGTTCTGCATTGAAACTAAGAATCTGGAATCCTTATGGAGGCTGATAGTGTCAAGTTCTCCAAGAAACATGGTTCCCTGAGCTGTAACTAGAGATATGATATTCATTCTGTAGCAACTCCTTTCTGACATAGAAGATGATGTTGCCACCAAAGTCAAAGTGACCATATGGGCAGTGATGCTTGGAGAATGGGTTCCTCTCCCCTACCCAAGTTACATTTCTGAGATCCCAGATCATACTCTCTCACATGAATATATCAACCTAATGGAATACCAACCTAAATCCCTTTCTCTTTGTTGGAAATTCCCTGGAGAAGCGATTCTATATTTTTCTTGAGAGGTGAGGAGTGGGGAACTTTTTCAGGACAAAACATCTAAGTCCATCTCCGTAGTAATTCTTCCTCTTTTTTTCCCCTCCCTATTCCAACTGTCCAAACCACAAACTAACAAAATGGATCATAACTATTTAGCTTTAATAATTTTCAGACCATATTATGGCTCCTCTTCTTTTGTGAAGATTCAAATTCTCTACTTCAGATACTCAGAGCTATAATGAAAATGAACCCACTAAAATGGCAAAGGACTTATAGGCTTATCATAATTTCCTAGCAATGATCAATTTAAATTTTCCTCTTCTCTATTTCTTTTCCTTCAGTTCACTTTTTTTCCTCTCCCTTTCCCCCTTCCTTCCCCATTATTTCTTCTTTTCTTCCTTCTTTTATTTTGCTTTTCCTTAACTCTTATTTTTTTTTCCTTCCATTTCTTTTTTCTTCCTTCTTTTCATTCTTCCTTTTTTTCTTGCACATTTCTTTCCCTCTTTCCTTCTTCTGTGGTGTGAGGAAGAGTGGAAAAGAGGATAGTTATATTAAAGCTATACTATTTGATAATCTGAAGCTCCACTGATCCATGCAGGACTTTACTATCAATTTTATTCTAACCAAATAGCCTATTTCTGGATTCAAAGGGCATTTTTTTCCCATATATTCCATTAATACTGAATTCATAGGGTTATTTTGTGATTTTCTTAAAAAACCCCACATACAAAGGTAAATTATTTTAAAATATTTTCCCATAATGCTTTCCTTTATTTCTCTACTGGAAAATTTCTTTTAGAGTATTATGAATTTAAATTTTGTACCTCTAAGCACACCTTTCAGTAAGGTTCACTTACTGTTTGGTAATTTTAACCTACCTAGAACACTAGAAAACTTTTGGATTCTAAAGCAACTGTAAATATATCATTCTCCGAAAGGTCTAAATAGTTTATAGTTTTTTATATTCAAGATCCCTATACTGGCCAAGAACATCAGTGGCAAAAAGCATTCATGTTGACCAAAATATTTTCTGCCATATTTTATGTTGTATGAGAGAATGGGAAGCAATGTGGATTACCAATGATGAAAAAATGGTCAAGTAAATGATTTAGCATAGTCTATAAGAAAAGTGAATTGTGAGGAACTCAGAGAAACCAAAGGAATATTTGGATAAACCCATAGAATGATACAAGTAGAATCAGGAGTACAAAGGGAATTGCATAAGGCAAGTTTGAATAATTAAAAGGCAACTGAATTATCCATTGTCAATCACCAACCTAGATTAAAAACCCAAATGATAAATTACATCTTTGATCTCTTAGTAAAAAGACCATAATCTTTGGTACAGTATGTGGAAGATTTCATCTGACATAGACTCTCTCTTGGTTGACTTTATTCAACTTTTTTTTTTTAATAATTTAATAGAGTAGCTGGATCTGGAAATTATTAGAGTATGAAAATGAAATGGAAAGTTAAGGGGCGGCTAGGTGGCACAGTGGATAGAGCACCAGCCCTGGAGTTAGGAGGACCTGAGTTCAAATGTGACCTCAGACACTTAATAATTACCTAGCTGTGTGGCCTTGGGCAAGCCACTTAACCCCACTGCCTTGAAAAATCTAAAACAAAAAGAAATGGAAAGTCAGAGAGCAGAGTGCATACAGGTCTGGATCTAGAATCAGTAAAACTCATTCCTGAGTCTTAAATTCAGCCTCAGATGATTAATAAATCTGTGACCCTGAGTAAATCACTTAATCTTGTTTGCCTCAGTTTCTTTATCAGTAAAATGAGCTGGGGAAGGGAATGGTAATCTGCACAAGTGTCTCTGTCAAGAAAATCCCAAATGGGTTCATGAAGTGTTGGATACAACTGAAAGAACTGAACAAGACAATAAAATTTAAAGATATCAGTAAGTTTTTTTAATGCCTTTTTTTCCAAGGAAAGAAGGAAATTATTTATATTTTCTAATTTCTCTGTATAAAGTCACTTTTTACTTTTTTTCTTCTTGTTGTTGAAAACAGAATCTATGATATGGAGAGGTGATGATGTTTGTCTTTGATTCTCAAAGAAGACCATGACATCAGGGAGGTGATATCATGATAAACAAATGAATTAAGTTTGAGTAAGGGGTTGCTGAGTTGTCACCAGCCTCACTTTCTCCTCCAGAACCATCTAGGTCCAGTGGCCAGAGAGGAATCAGAAGGACTGGAGATGGTCCTGGACGTGAAGTAATCAGGATTGAGTAACTTGTTCAAGGTCACACAGGTAGTAAGCATCTGGGGTTCATTTGATTTTGAAGATGATGCCAACCATGTTAGTGATGGCATGACATACATTATGTGTATTATAGTGAGGGGCATGCTGTGCAAAGGCATCCTTCTCACTTGATATTTCCAGAACCATTCCACCGCAAGATCTGATTTGATAGGAAACAGGAATTCTTTCCTATGGTGGTCTTCTTCGAAAGTGAAGGATCACTATTTTTATTCTTAGAATCTATGAGATCAGGCTCCTTATAATATGCTCCAAGAAATAGTCATTTTGTATTATTAGAAGAGAAATACATATCAAATATTTAAAATATCCTTCCAAAGGTCTTCAATGAACTGTCATAGTTCCATACCTGTATCTGAAGTTCAACCTTGGTTGAATGAACCCTAGACTAGGATAATTATTTGCGTTCATTTGCAGCCAGACTAAAAGAGAGCACTCTGGCCTCCTGATTCATTACATCTGGCTGGCAACAACAGAGGAATGATAACAGGGCTCTTCAGGATTGCTCCCTATACCCCAGAAAATACTTGTGACCATGTTATTCAGAAGAGATCTGTACATTTTGATGCTAGTGAGTTAACAGAGACCACCAGGAATTACAGAAATTCATAAACGATAAAGGCAGGAAAAATGCAGTAACTGAAACATTTTCAAAGTAATTAGGTACAAGGGAAACAAAATTCTAACACATGAATTCCATGCCTTCTTAGTAAGGCTGATAAGCTATAAAATTATGAGTTATACAGACTAGATGATACAATCTTAATTTTGTTTCCAGGAATTTTCTCTTTTGCATTCAGGAATTCATTAATAAAGGAAATGCATAAGATACAGCATGAAAGGATCTCCAGAATGCATTTTGGTTGAAAATGGGGAACGAAGGCTTGGGTCTATAAGTCAATTCCTAGCAAAAACATACAATGTAGCATCCCCAGGAGACAAACCACAGATTGTACACCCCTGCTAGCCCCATCATGGCTTTATTAGTAGTTCAATTATTTCATCTCACAGATGTTAAGTACCAGTACCCACAAATGAAGCACTGGAAGATAAAACAAACTTGGGGCTTCAACCACTTCAACCAATCAGGTCTTGGGGTGGAATGGTTCTGGAAATATCAAGTGAGAAGGATGCCTTTGCACAACATGCCCCTCACTATAATGCACATAATGTATAAGTCATGCCACCACTAACACGGTTGGCATTGTCTTCAAAATCAAATGAACCCCAGATGCTAACTACCTGTGTGACCTTGGACAAGTCACTTAACCCTGATGTCCAAACTTTAAACCAACACAAACCTTATGTGAGGAACTGTCGATTCAATAAATTCTAATCTTTACACACACAACCTCACAATCAGTTCAAGGCAAATGTGGATACTGTTGGTTTTCAATAATTACTGGCAATCTCACAGCATTATTTTTGTTGTCTTCAGTTGTGTCAAAATCTTTGCGACCCAATTGTGGATTTTCATGGCAAAGATTTTTGGAGTAGTTTGCCACTTCCTTCTCCAGCTTATTTTTCAGATGAAGAAACTGAGAAAAATAGGGTAAAGAGACTTGTCCAGAGTCACACATGTAGTAAATTCCTGAGGTCAGATTTGAGTTAAGAATTTCCGTACTTCAGACTGATACTTTGTCCAGTGTACCATTTAGCTGCCTGCTACCGACTACTAGAGCAGCTACTGTGACTACAACCAATTAACACAGCTATCATCAATTTGAAACTTATAGAAATACAGAATACACCCATACACCGGCTGGGCACATCAGGAGAATGACAATAGGGCACATTAGCATTGTTTCTTACACCCCATTAAATGGATTATGGAGAACAGATTGTTGTTATGGCCATTTGAATTCTAGTGAAACAACAGAAACCATCAGGAATCACAACAACGCATAAAGGAAGAAGGTAGGACAAATGGCAGCAGTTGAAACTCAGCAATACATTTGTACAAAAGGAACAAAACTAAAACACAAGCCTTTCATGCCTTTTTTGTATATCAACACAAAAACACATTCACACACAATACATGCAAATATACCCATATTGTAGATTATTCATTAGTTCTTATTTATATATGAATTTTGTATGTACGTATGCATGGATGGATGTGCATTAGAAGGGGATCAGTGAGTGCGGATGGGGACAGGCTTAGGGTCTACTAATCTCATATGTAGTGACATGGTGACTTCAACCTATTTTTTCATTCTGTATCATGTTCATTCTTATCATCTATAATTCTAAGGTTTTCTTCACTGAGTTTTCATTATTAATTAGGACAACTCGAGCATATAACTTATTAACTGGAAAAAACTCCTTTTCCCATAGATGCTCATCTCTCTATACATCATACCATAACGTTCATACTTTGGGAACAGTCTTACCATTCAGATCTCAGAATACTAGTCAGAGCCTCTGGAAATGTAAGCAACATTATCACAAACATGAACCACTATTTTTATTACAAATGGAGTACCTTAGACTGTTGAATATATTTAGCCATCAAATGACAGAAGTCATTAAGGCATCATTAACTGACTACTCAAGAACAGCATTAGATCTCCCCTAGAATTAATAATTAATCCCCCCCCCCTTCCAAAAGAAAGTCTTTATTATTATCACAGGAGTCAAACATTTCCAGGACTACATCATTAGCTATACCTGGACAATTTATATTGATGACAAATCACTGGAACTGATTCTAAGACAATGCATAAATCCTTATTCTTATCACCACATATACTGCCCTAGAGATGACAGAAAAATATCCTGACATCTGATGATGATGATGGTGGTGGTGATAAAGAGGGCAATAAAAAAGAATAAAGAGTAAATGTAGAGATTTTGGGTGTCCTAATAACCCGGGGCTCACACAGGCCAGGTTCAATCTGGGATGTCTAACTCAAAGTCAATTGAAATCTTGACTAAATGTCCCAACCTGAATCTTATTTCAATAAAATCCTCTAACCAAAAGATATATATATATATGTATATATATATATATATATATATATATATATATATATATGTATATAGATATAGATATAGTATTTGTTTCCTCAAGAGTTGGAAACAGAGTCCTTGAGTCATATATGTGGCATTAACAAAGCTATGGGATTTGTGATTGTCTTTAATTCTTCTCACAGATGCTAAGTACCAGTGCCCACAAATGAAGCATTGGAAGATAAAACAGCAAAACAAGACCCCTCTGGAATGGAATCGAACTTGGGGCTTCAACCACTTTGCATTCTGATAAGTGACTTTCACAGAGTTCTGTTACCCTAGCAGGTAAATCTACATTGGGAATTGTTACAAAGGCAAAGTTGTCATAAACCCTGCATCATCAGAACAAGATTTGGGGTTAAGGAGGAGGCTGGTACAAAATGACTAAGATCAGGATTTCTAAACATGGGATGAATGAAATTAATTCTAATAATGTTAATAATTGTATTTCAATACAACTGGTTCTCTTTGCAAATCCTATTTTATTTTTCACTGATATACTTTTTTATTTTTCTATTTAATTATCTATCTATTCATTTATTTATTTTAGATTTTTCAAGGCAATGGGGTTAAGTGGCTTGCCCAAGGCCACACACAGCTAGGTAATTATTAAGTGTCTGAGGTTGGATTTGAACCCAGGTATTCCTGACTCCAAGGCCAGTGCTCTAGCCACTGCACCACCTAGCCACCCCCACTGATATACTTTTAAAGGGTCCGTAGACTTTACCAAAAGCTAACTATGGGATCAACATACAACAAAGAATGAAGAATCCTTTATACAGGTAGATAACCATCTCCTTTTTTTCTGAGAAGACTGCTTAGTGAGGAGAACCCAGGCACATTAAACTTCAGAAACAATTTCCATGCTCTCAGACATGTTCCACAATTATGTGCAAATGCGATGCCTGCCACACAGAAAATAATGCTCTCTCTTGTAAGCCATCATTATTATTCCATTGCCCACAAGCTAATGATGAGAATGAAAGAAGGATGTGGACATTTGGGGAATAACATGAAGCCAGTAGTTGGAAGAGATTCATAAATAAGACTTGCCAAATTGCCCGTTGTTAAACATTTTTCAAATAACGGAATTAAATTTTGCTAAATTACAAATGAGCTTACATCGCCTTAAGTGACTAATCTCTCTCCACTCTATAGCCTTACAGTGTTTTACAAGATGAGTGACACCATATCCACTTTGTTGTTCTTTCTATCCCTGTTCTTTGCTTCTTATTGCCTTAGGATGGACCTAAGTATTTTCCTGACCACAAATTTTTCACAATGGGACTGATATCCCCATGCGGTTTTAGTGAAAAATCATTTTTTAGAGCTAGTAATACTGGAAAAATGAAAAAAAATCCCCTCTAGGACTATCTGCCATCAATTCTTTATAAATAAAGTTTTAGAGCCCCCAATGTCCAGCTATAGAAGTGAAATTATATCATACCTATATCTAAAAGCATAACAGGGAAATGAGCATGAAAATATTTTTGCTTGTTGCTTTTATAAATAAAGAATTGATGGCAGATAGTTCTAGAGCCACCAAGTTCACAAAATGAAAGATGTCATAACTAATGTTCAACTATTGAAGGGAAATTATGTTATTGCTACATCAAAATTTATAACAGTGAAATAATATTGGGAAGACATTTTTGTTTGCTGTTTTCAGGTGCAGCTGAAAATAAATATTGCATAGAATTTAAGGAAGACGTGAGTTCAGACCCTGCCCCTGTTGTTTTTGATATATTATTCTAAACAGGCAAATCCATTGTCCCAGTCTCAGCTCCCTCACCTATTAATTGTATGCAATATTCACCACTACCTAATTATAGAGGGCCAGATTTGGAATCAGGAAAATATTGACTTAAAGCTTGCTTTTGACATGCGTTCGTTGTGTGACCTTAACTTCTCAATGTCTCAGTAAACTCTCTGAGATTAAGTCGTGGTTGGTATTCTGTACAATGGCAGCAAGAATGCCTCATTGAGAGATTCAACTACTAATGAAGTCACACAAATTAAAACATGCACAAAAATGAAAAAATATGTTGTATAAGAACCATAGATTTAAAGCTTCTAAGTATCTAAGGGATGAACTAAGTCAACCCTCTCTTTTCACAGAAGGATGAATTGAGGTCCAAGGAAGTAGAATAATATTCTCAAGATCATAGAGGTAGTAAGTGGCAGAGTTGAGAGCTGAACCCAGGTCTTCTGGATTCAGATTTGTTAATCTTTCCATTCATTGAATCACTCTCACAGAGCCAGTATTCTGTCCCATTATTTTTTTAAATTTTTATTTATATAAGTCAATGGGCTAAGAGTGACTTTTCTACAGTCACAGAGCTAGGCAATTATGAGGCTGAATTTGAACTCAGGTCCTCCTGACTCCAGGGCTGGTACTCTGTTCACTGTACCATCTAGTTACCCCTCTGTCTCTATATTCTGATATTTTCTCTTCCAAATGATTTAGGATTTTCTACCATTTAAGCAGTGGGACTTAACTAGAATCTTCAGAGAATTTGAAGAAAAATAAAATAAAATTCTGTCATGATGATGGTCTGTTGTTATCTTCCCTATGAATGGTAATTGTCATGAGAATACCATTAAGCAGGGAATGTCATTAGCTAGAAAGGATAGGAAACTATTTTGCACTGACCAATATTTTCTCACAGGACATTTGAAAAGTGCAAAATTTCTTAACTCAACTTAATGACTCTCCGATAATGGGATTCTGGGTCAAAAATGGAGAGATCTCCAGTAGACGACTGACTTAACTCTTTCAATCACACTACACTACAGGTAACTTATCATTCCATGAGGGCAGCCCTTCTCTCTCAAGTTTTAGCTTGTCTTCATTTTGCTGTTGTTCCATCTAGTTTTTTTGTATGGTTCTTGCTTGCTGAAGAAAAATTTTCTTTTTCATCTGGCAAATGTAGCATTACACTGAATTGAATTTGATGTTTGTCCTTCATTCTCAAAAAAGACCATGACATCAGGGAGATGATGCCATGGCAAGCACATTGAATGGATTTGAATGAGGTGGGGCTATGCTAAGTCACCAGCCTCACTTTTTCCTCTGCAGCCATCTGGATCCAATGGCCAGATATGGATCAGGATGACTGGAGATGGCCCTGAATGTGAGGCAATCAGTATGAAGTGACTTGTCCAAGGTCACACAGCTAGGAAGAGTCAAGGGTCTGTGGCCAGTTTCAAATTCCTGTCCTCCTGACTCCAAGGCTCTATCCACGTACCACCTAGCTGCTCTGAACTGAATTTCCATTAAACTGAAATTCTATCTGTTAGGTGGCATTTATTAAGCTTGGTTAAGAGAGTCAGGTTTCTTGTTTTGTTGATATGTTCCACTGTGATTCCTTCAAACATACTACATATAGAAAATAGGTGTGATTCTTAACATAATAATCTCCTCTGGATATTCATGTATGATTACAAATGAACATAAACTGGGAATATGCCCCAAGGGCTATCAAACTTGTACACACCTTTTTAGGCTGCACTATTCACTACTGGGTCTATATTCTAAAGAGATAATAAAAATGCAGGGAAAAAACCTCCATGCACACAGATATTCACAGCAGCATTTTTTGTAGTGGCAAAGAATTAGAAACTGAGGAGATGCACATCAATTGGAGAATGACTGAACAAGTTATAGTTTATGAATATGGATTATTATTATTGGAAATGATGAACAGGCAAATTTCAGAAAAGACTTAAATGAATAGATGCTAAGTAAAGTCGGCAGAACCAGGTGAACACTATAAACGATAATAGCCTCATTGTGCCATGATCATTTAAGTATGATAAACTTAACTCTTCTCAGCAATAGTGATCAAAGCCAAATTTAAAAGACTTGTGATGGATAATACCGTACACATCCAGAGAAAGAACCACAGAGTAAGAATGCAAATCAGAGCATATTATTTTCATTTTTTAAATTTTCTTTTCCTACCTTTTGACTTTCCCTTTTGTTCTGATTCTTTTTTCCCCACCATAACTAATATAGAAATGTGTGTATTATGATTGTGCATGCACAATTTATAACTGATTATTTACTATCTTAGGGAGGAAAGAATGGAAGGAAAAAAACTACAAAAAACGAATGTTGAAAACTCTCTCTGTATAATTGTAAAAAAATAAATAAAATAAGTAAATAAATAAAATAAATAAAAATAAATAATTTTTAAAAGGAAAGTGTAAAAGGACTTATTTACATGACACATTCTATGGCCTATTGGCTCCTTGCTGAAATTATGAAGATAAAATTTCATAGTAAATAAGTTGTGTATTTTCCTATATTCCGAAAGATGTGGCTGTAACTACCAAATGACATAATATTCTTTTAAACTCTTATTTGAATTTTCTGGCGGTAGCTCAAATCACCCATTTTAAAAAAAGATGAAGATTGTAAAGTGGAAAACTGATAAAAATCCAATCCAATTCAGGCTAATGAATCTAACATTGCCTACCTTAATCTTAATTAAAGACCATTTCTAGATTCAAGGGGATACAGAGAGAGAAAGGAAAAGAGTCCTTATTTTCAAGATGTTTACAATTTACTAAAGGAGAGAAAGTTAGGACAGGTAACATATAGATTAGAGGAGAGAAAATTCTACAGCTCTGACTGAAGCAGTTCAAATTCTCCCTCTAATTTTGTTTAGTGAATCATTTATTCTGTGTATACCTCAATTTGTTTATCCATAAAAAGTGGTAGATGAACTAGAAAGTCTCTGTGGTCCCATCAAGTCTAGATATATAAGCCTATGATATGTCAACAAAGGGATCCCTTTGTCAGCAGAGCCGTGAAGAGATCAAGCAATTCTAAGAGGTGGAGTTAAGCAATAAGGGAAATCCTGGCAAAAGAAGGTGTGTAAAAGTCTGGTGTCTGGAAGTACAATGTGTAGTTTAAAGAAAAGAAAGTAAGACACTTTATTTGCTTTGACCATGACATCTCCATCAGTCTATATTGTTATTTCATGAAAATGTAAGCAACACAAAGCACTTGTCATAACCTGGAACCTAAACATGCCTCCAAAACTGTGCCAATCTATAGCATGAGCTGAGAAATATCTAGCTATCCATCATTGGCACAGAAATGCTAAATTAACCCATGAGAGTTGGTGAGATCACCAATGAAAAGAACATAAAGAAAAAGAAGAGAAGTTTAGAGGGCATCTACAACATGGGAAAAAAATCCAGCAAAGAAGACTGAGGGATCAGAAAGGACGTTACAAAAGTATTATGCAAAAGTATAAAAAAACAAGGAAGATGGTAACCTAGAAGAGGGGATGAAAAACTGGTAAATGCTGCAGAAGTCAAAATATTTAAGGACTAAGAAGTAGTTAATGTGTTTGGCAAGGTGGCAGGGATTGACGGACATTGTGTTAAGTAACTTTACATTATTTTATCTCATTTAACCCTCAGGATCAAATGTAGGAAGGAATTTCACTTGTTTTTCACTTGTTCAACTCTTCTTGAGCCTATATCAAAATGGCCCTTGGCAGAAAAAAAGGTTCCCCTCCTTCCCCTCCTTTGCTGGGGTATATTCCTAAATAACGGTATTGCTGGTTCAAAGGGTATGCACAACTTTATATAGCTGTAGGTGTAAATCAAATTTGTTTTCTAGAATAGTTGAATCAGTTCTTTACTTTATCACCAATTTATTATATTTGTTCACTCCTTCCCTTTGAGCATTTATTTCTGATAGGTGTGAGATGGTAACTCAAAGTTGTTTGAAGTTGTCTTTCTAAGATCAATGGTGATCCCCTCAATCTGTAGTCATATGGATTCTGAATTATGCAAAGAGATGTTACTATTTTTACTAATAAGTAAATTGAATGTAAATTTATTTTCATAATATAATTCTTCACAAGGGAGTATAGTAATACAACTTAGGTTTTAGCTCACTAGGAAAGAGGAAATGGAAAGCCACTGTCCAAAGAAAGCTATGGTAGGTGTCTGTTTCCCAAAGCATTTTTTTTTACTCTTTCTCCCCCTTCTCCTCACTTCTACCATTGGGAGGAGAATTTAATGAAAAATTTCTTAGGAATGATATATTTTTCTTTCATAACTTAGACATTGGGAAGTCATCAGTATATTACTTCATTACTGTGCTTGATCACTGTTCAGAAGCCAAAAGACACTGAATGTGAATTCATCCATTTGTCTGAAATCTATCTATAATTGAAATAGCCTGAAAATTTATCTCTGAGCTTCTCTAAAATTGCATCTCTCTAGTATGGCTTTCATTGTTTATATGTTAAGGCCTTGGATTTCTTCCTCATTTTTGTCAAAATCATAGCATTTTCTGAAAGGAGGAAAGTTTATTCATCCAAGTCTTTATTATATCAAAAGGAAATTAAAGTTTTTAAAAAAATCTCCTGGTATAAGAGGTTATTTCTTTTTGTTTTGTAATCATTCCCAACTCAGTTTATATTCATGAATTGCAAATAATATCAAAATGAGTCAGAATTTTTACTGAAATTTAATTTTTTGGTCTCAAATTTCTATTCTCTTATCGGTTGGCTTGGAGAAACTGATATCAGATAAGGCAAGCTGGGTTAGAAAATCTCGCTGCTCCTTATTGCCTTTGTTAAATTGCAATTTTGAATCTTTCTTGGATTCAGACTCCTCATGTTTAAAAGTGAGAGGTGAACCAGATAACTTCAGAAATTCAATCCCACTTCTAAACCTAACACCCTATAATCATCCATCATTTTAGTAGAAAGATGTTAGGGATATATTTGGACACAACTTCACCATCATATAATATAAGCACATAAGCCTTCTAGTCTAAAGACAATGTTTTTCTTCTTCATATTGAAAGTGTATATTCATTTAGATCCATTTGACTAAGCAAATCATAACAGTAATTTTATCTTCAGCAAACTGATTCTCAATTGTAATGGGTAAGAGAACAGAAATTTAAAAACTAAAAAGGAAACTCAATTTCAATTAGAATTCTGAGTAGTTTTGAGATTATTTACAATGTAGGACTATGACTTGAAGTGGAAATGACTACAAAACAAAAAACAACACCTCTTGTTGCCAGGAGACTCTTTAAAACTTTAATTTCCTTTTGATATAATGAGGTCACTGGATGAGTAAACTCTCATTTCTCCTTCAACGCTATGACTTTCACACAAGTAAGGAAGAAAGCCTGGGTCTTACATACAAAGAGGAAAATCACACTGGAGGGACACAATTTCAAAGAAGCTCAGCAATAAATTTTGAGGATATTTCAAATATGGAAAAATTCCAAACAAATGGAAAAGCATATAGAGTATGCTATTACTTTATCTTTGCTGAATTATTTTTATGAGAATGATTTTTTCATTGATTCAAAAGATCTTTGATGGAAATATTAACGTTTTTCCATTAGTAGCTCTTCTTGGCTTCCATTCCAGGGAAGACTATGCTTCTAGCCCTGGATAAACAGATTACCTGAAATCTCATTACCATGAAAATTAACTCATGGTTTGATATTCAAAAACATCTTAACTCATCTTCTCTTGTCTCTCCCCTCTGATTATGGGGCTGGAATCTAAAACATTAAATGTCTCTCAAAGCTTTCCTTTCTAAGGGGCTCACAACCTTACAAGTGAACTCCATTTTCCATCAACATCACTGCTTGGCTTTGACTCCATGGGAAGACCATGTCTACTCACTGGATATCCCCTGGTGTCTACCCCATCCCCCCTTTTTTTAGTTTCATTTTATATGTTGTTTTTCTCCATTAGATTACAAGCACCTTTTGGTTTTGTTTTTAAATTTACACACTCAGTGCTTAGCAGAGCACCTGGTGCTTGCTAGGACATAGCCATACCTTATGGGTCCTTATAAATGTTTAATGAATTGAATGAAAAAGAAAATTTCATATCTGGAGGGAAACATTAGTCATATTTCTGTAGTTGTGGTTTGTTGTGGGTTTTTATTCGTTAGTTTTGTTTAGTATGAAAAAAATAAGAAGCATTTGAGTATTGTGTTGCAATAAAGGAAGGAGAGGGTTTCAGAGAAATCTAGTATGCTTTATATGAATGAATGAATGCAAAGTGAAGTGAACAGAACCAGGGATTAGTTTATAGAATAACAGTATTTTTTAAAAAAATACAACTTTGAAAAACTTTAGGAATTCTGATTTAAAAAAAGTTCAACCACAATTCAAAAGAAACTCATGGCAAAGCATGTTAAATACCTCCAGAAAGGGGCTTGATGGATTCAGAATACAGATTAAGGCACACATCTATTTTGGAAATGTTTAATGTAGGAATTTGTTTTACTTATCTCTAATATGCTTTGCATTTCTCATTTTCTCAATGGGAAGAAGGAGGGAGGTGGTAGGGAAATCATTTGGAAATGGAAATGAAATAAAATTGAAAACAATTTGATTGGATGGAGCAAAAACCAGCTTCAAATGTCTCTCCTTTAAAAAATAATCTCATATCTATATCTATATCTATATCTATATCTATATCTATATTTGATAAGATCTTAATATGGTTCCTTGAATGACAGAACCAAGGAGACAACTTTTTGTTCATCCTCTTCATCACTTTTAGGCTCTCCCTCTCCTTCCACTCCTCAGGAATATCTCCTTATTTGAGACGCATTTAATCCATATTTAGTATCCATCTACCAAATTGCAAGTTCTTCTCATTCCTTCTTCAAGGAGCTCATTTCCCCTCTTTCTAGTCACCTTCCTTCACAAGTGTTTTCTTGGGAGGTTCAATAACCAACAATTCTTCCTCAAATTTTCTTATTTCCCAATTCCTCAATTTACATTAACTCCTCCTCCCTCTGACTTCAGTTACACAGATATGGTCACACCCTTTAATCTGTCATATCCCACAAATGTTCTACTTTCTTTTTGTGAATGCTGAAATTTATTTTTCTGCTCACACTTTTATCATTTGATCTTACCCTCCACATTATTATTCCAAAATCCTTTTTCATCTTCTCTCTTATCCCTCACCCTTAATTTCAACCCAAGGTTATTACCCCTGAACCCTCTATGTACATTTTCCTCTCTTCTCCGTCAAGCCTTGGCCAAAGTTTGAATCAGCACTACTATCTTCTCTTAAGGTCTCTTGCCTCCAATTCTGAGTAGTTTTGACATTATTTACAATGTAGGACTATGAATTGAAGTGGAAATGATAACAAAACAAAAAACAACACCTCTTGTTGCCAGGAGACTCTTTAAAACTTTAATTTCCTTTTGATATAATGAGGACACTGGATGAGTAAACTCTCATTTCCCCTTCAATGCTATGATTTTCACACAAAGTAAGAAAGCAAGCCTGGGCTGACTGGCATAGTGGCCTTGGAGTCAGGAGGATAAAAGTTCAAATTTGACTCCAAATACTTGACCCTAACTAGCTATGTGACCTTGGGTAAGTCCCTTAACCCTGACTGCCTTATATTCAGGACCATCTCCTGATTCCCATCTGGCTATGAAGGCCACATGTCTCAGGAGGAGAAAGTGAGTCTGGTGATGTAGCACAGAATACCCTCTTTCAAACCCAATTTATAGACTTGTTGTGATATGATTTCTGTGATGTCATGGTCTTCTTTCAGAATGAAGGACACACAAACAAATAAAAAAAACCCCAAAACAACAAAACAAATGTCAAGTGCCAGAACGGAATTCCTTCCATCAATTTTTGCCTTTTCTCCTGTTACATGATGCTGAATGAAGCTGATGAAAATTATGAAATTGTGACGACTGTGGTCAGTAAAAAATCTCAACTGGGTCCTCACTGAAGCAAGCTGCAAATCTGAATTCCACTTACTATAACAGATTCTCCATAACGTTTCATCGTTCCTCAGATCTTCCATGACTCCCATCAATCTTAGACCTTCCTCTTCTTTCTCTTCTTCTCAGATCCCTTTCACCTTAAGCAGTTGCCCTCTCCTAACTGAGGCAAACTTCTCTACATACATAAGTGGCGTCATTCCTTTCCATCTTGTCCAACAGATTCTGCTGGCACTTGTCTGCTATGCTGTTGCTTAAAAAAAACATACCCATGTATTCCCTATCCTCATAAAAATTTCTCAGTTGCTCAGTTCATCTTTGCAAGCTATCATCCCATCTGTCTCCTCTCTTATTTAGGTAAACTCCTTGAGATGACCATCTTCCTTTGTTCTCACATTCTTTCTTTCTCTCTTCAGTCTTACTTCTGACTTCATTTTTCTACCAAAATGGCATTCTCTCATTATCAGTAGTCTCTTAATTACAAAATCCAATGGTCTTTTCTTCTTATTTTCTAGACCTCTTCATGATCATTGAAATGATTAATCACATTATACTTAATTCTCTTCTCTCAAAATGCAGCTCTCTCCCTTGTTCTTTTCCTTCTTGGCTGACTTTATTTTCCTATTCTTCTTTGCTGAATTTTCACCCAGGTCATATTTATTCCCCCCCTGTATATTCCTTTAGGTTTTGTTCCTGATCTGACTTCTTTCTTCATATATATTATTTTGGTTGGTGATCCCATCAGTTGCCATGTTTGTAGTCCAGATGGTGCCAAGATCTAATTATTCAACCTCACCTCTCTCATGACTTTCAATCTTGTATCTCCACCCTCTACTTTAGCATCTTGAACTGGATTACCATAGACATCTTAAACTAAATATATCTTTTTATTCCAGATTTTTCAAGGCAATGGGGTTAAATAGCTTGTCCAAGGCCACATGGCTAGGTAATTATTAAGTGTCTGAGGTCAGATTTGAACTCAGGTACTCCTGACTCCAAGGCTGATGCTGTATTCACTGCACCACCTAGCTGCCCAAACTAAACATATCTTGAATTAAATTCATAACTTTATCCTCAAGCCCTTCTCTTTCCAACTTTTGCTATTACTGTTGAATTTGCACCAGTCTTCTAGTCAATCCAGGACAGCAACCTTGGTATCATTCCTAAGTGCTTACTTTTATTTGCCAAGCCTTGTCATTTCAACCTTTGCAACTTCTCTGAAGAGAACCTTCTCTTCTCTTGACACTATTATTGTCCTGTCCAATGTGACTCTTGCATGTTGGACTATTTCACTATTGCAATAGCCTGCTGGGTGTATGTGTGTGTTGGGGGGAATCTGTCTGCCTCAATTCTCTCATCATTCTACTCAGTTTTTCACTCAGCTGTCAAAATGGTCTTCCTATAATACCAGTCTGATCATGTCAATTCCCTTACTCCATAATCTGCAGTGGCTCCCTATCACCTCCAGGATCAAATACAAATCCTATTTGGCTTTTAAAGATCTTCATAACCTGGCCTCCCCTGCCTTCCCAGTCTTCTTATATTTTAATCTTGTCACATAGTCTTTAATTCAGTGAAAGTGGTCTCCTAGTTGAGACATAAGCAAGACAGTCCATCTCCTGATAAAAGGACACATAGAAGATCTGTTGCAGAGGGAAGACTTGAACCCAAATCTTTTTGAAACCAAGACCCACTCTAATTACTTTATTCATTCCATAGCATCTCTGTTTAAAAAATGATTATTGTTGCTATTTTTATTGCTGTTATAGAAATGAAAACTGATGCTTACAAAAAGAAACATGCTGTTAAATGTTGAATAAGATCCCCAAAATATGTGTACTCATGACTCATGTATGTGTGTATGTGTGTATGTGTGTGTATGTATATAAATATATATATGTATATGTGTATATAAATATATATATGTATATGTGTATGTGTATATATATATATATATATATATATATATATATATATATATATATATATATACACATATATGTTTCTTTGAAAGGCAATGGGGTTAAGTGGCTTTCCCAAGGCCACACTGCTAGGAAATTACTAAGTGTCTGAGAATGGATTTGAACTCAGGTCCTACTGATTCCAGGCCCAGTGCTCTATCCACTGCACCACCGAGCTGTCCCTTGATATATTTTTAAATGTAATATGCATTATTAACACCTTTTCCATCACTTTCTTAAGGCTAAATGATTTGCTCAAATCGAAAATTTAACAATTGGCTCTCAAACTCTCATTTAAACTGACTCCAGACCACTTCTGCAAATATCACTTTAATTTTTCCAAAGTTTGTTAAATGCATTATTCAATCTGAGTCTTACAACTGTGCTATGAGGTTGGTGGTATTACCATCCCCATTTCCAGATTGGGGATCTGATTGACTTAGGGTCCCAGAACTATGAAGTAAAAGGCTGAGGCTAAACCCATTTCTTTTATTATGAGTTCAAGTTGACCACTTCATCCTTTATGTCACACTTCTTCTATTTAAAACAGTATCCTAAATTTCACCATGGGGGAGCCCAACAGGAAACTGCTAAAATAAGGAAAGCTGAGTAAGGTGATGGATTTCCAAATACATGGGAGTTTGAATTGGAGGGCAAGAATAAATGAGTTTCAGAAACTGTTCCTAAGAATCTAAAGCAGAGTGGTGTTTGACCAGGACCTAGCAGAGAAAAATGAAGAAGGGAAGGCAGAAGTGACCTGAAGAAGCATCTGAAAATAAATGAGAATTTCTAAAAGGGGATTGACAGAGCCCCTATGGTAATTATATTTGGAACACCAGATCACTAGACAGTAACACCAGAAAGCTAAGACATTTTAGAACTTAATTAACTTTATTTTATTTCGAGGACATTTGTTTAGGTCAGGTAATAGAACATCTGGACAAGTGCTCAATAAATATTAGGTGAGAAAGAGAAAGCTTAACTGGACCAATGATCATAGTGTCTGCCAGGAACCAAGCCCTGAAAGCTATCTGTAGCCTGGCTACCTTTCAAGAAAGCTTGGACATAATTCAATATTTCAATCAAAACCTGGCCTACTTCGGCTGAACAGAACTTGGCTGGAGTGGATTTGTGGTCTTTTTTGTTATGAATTCTTAAACCTTCAAATTCTAGTTTTATGTATTTTTTAATCAGCACAACAGATTTTTCTCTTAAATATTAAAAATGGGAGGGAAAATGCTTTCCCAAAATAATTTTATTGCCCACAGACTTTGAAAATGATTGCTAACACTTTCTTGTCTAGGAAAGATAATCTGATTTTATCAGCCTTCCTAAGGAATTACTCATCCTTTTCAAGTTCTCCCTCAGGGAAGTTTTTCAAGTTCAATGTCCCTCCTGGTCTCTTCAAATCTGATTGCATTCACTCCCTTCACTTTCTGTCAGTGTGACTTTCTTCTTTGCACTTAGAAATCTAAGCCATTCCTTATTTTTTTGTTTTTGTTTTTTTCATTCCTTATTTTTTACAACTAAAATCAACCTCACAGAAGGCAATTTCCTTCATAGAGTCCTCATGCGTTTCAAAAAAAGAAATTGTTTGATTGCAAAGACAAGTGATGGTTTTGCTATTGGTCATAATTTCTGTGCATGTGTAACTCATGTATGGACATGATGGTACGCAAGTAAAGGTTTGCCATACAGTGACTTAGAGGCTCACTGATGAATTGGCCACAGTTTTTTTTTTTCACTTGATAAAATGGTTTGTCAGTCCCATTTAATCCACAAGTAGAAATAACTAGACCCTGGGAAACTATATAAATTACTTTCATTTCAATGACTATTCAGTCAAATGAAGAACTTACTAAATGAAACACTTATTTCTGTTGTTCCTTTGAAAGGAACACATGCTTTAAAAATTATGACATTTATCCTGTAATTGTATAAATCTCAAATTGTATAGATCTAAAACAGAATCAAAGGGTTGGAAGGTGTTTTCCAAAGTCATTCAGTCCAACCCAAACATGAAGGCAATATTTTTGTATGATGTCCCTGACAAGCAGACATTGTTAATGTATGTCAATGTATCTCTATGATGGAAAACTCATTATTTCCTGAGATATTCTACTCTACTATGAAATTTTTCAAACTCAGGAATATAAAATAATTTTGAGAAATGTGTGTGGGAATTTTTGTTAAAATTAGGTTTAAGAATATGCTTCAAATATAATTCATATAATCTGGGGCTGATGAGAGAGGATTAGGGAACACTGAGAGTATTATTTCCCCAAATGGATTTCTAATTCTCTAGGATGCTTCTAGCACCTCTCAGCAAACTGGGATCAGAAGCAGAAAAGGATGGATAATATAAAAGGTGCATTTGTTCAGATAGATATAAGATGTAATAGATGGTTCCTGAGGAGCCCTCCACCTATGATTCAATGATGGCAGAGCTTAAAGAGCTATTAAATGTGATATTGTTATATACTTTAAAATTAACTTTAAAATTTTCCGTTTTTCCTTTTCCTTCCTTCCTTCTGTTTTCCCTTCCTTCCTTCCTTTTTCTTGATCTTTCTTTCCTTCCTTCTTTCTTACTTTCCCTCTCTTCATTTCTCTCTCTCCCTCCCTCCTCCCCTTCCTTCCTTCCTCTCTCCTTTTTTTCCAGTTTTGGGAGGGGGAAGAACAGACTAGAGAGAAATAGTTCTTGTTAATGAAAAATTTCAAATAAAAATGAATTCTTGTTAAGTGAGTGAATAGTGGGCTCTCTATGCTTTGTGCTAGATGTGTCGCCAATCATTCTAGCCTCTCGGCTTCCTTGGCTTTCTTTAAGATTCTGTTCAATGGCTATCTTCTTCAGGAGACCTTTCCTACTTTATTTCCCTTTATCCTCCAACCTCTGCTATCCTTCTGAAATCGGATTCTACTTACACAACTACATTATACACGATCCCTCTGAAATCACACACCATTGACACCGGCTACATTATGTACACATATCGGTGTATTTGCAAATTGTAGCTCTCACTTACAATGTGAGCACCTGGAGATGCTCCTGTCCCCCTCTTATTTTTCCCTTTCTTTTCCACTAGTGGGTAAGACAGGAATTGGAACGTTATTGGTGGTTTTTTTTTTATTATTTCAGCAGTGTCCCACTCCTTGTGATCCCATTTGGCATTTTCCTTGCAGAGATACAGGAGTGGCTTGTTATTTCCTTCTATGGCTCATTTCACAGATGAGGAAACTGAGGTGTACGGGTTCCCTGGGGAGTCAGCATCTGAGGTCAGATTTGAATTCAGGAATATGTGTCTTCCTGTCTCCATATCCATCATTCTATTTCATGCACCTCCTAGTTGCTTCTGTGATTGGCATACAATAATAACTTATGAAATGATTACTGGCTGACTGAATTACAACCTTGCTTGGAACATCCATATTTAATGTGTAGTGAATGAAATGATTTATTACATATAATGCTGCTTTTTCTCATAAAGAATTAAACTTTTGCCAATCAAATATTAGGCGCAAATATATAGCAATAATTTTCAGGTAAAATAGATATTTTTTAGGATTTTGCAAGGCAAATGGGGTTAAGTGGCTTGCCCAAGACCACACAGCTAGGTAATTGTTAAGTATCTGAGGCTGGATTTGAACTCCGGTCCTCCTGACTCCAGGGCTGATGCTCTATCCACTGCACCACCTAGCTGCCCCTAAAATAGACTCTTCAAAAAGTTTACTTGCCATTGCTATTCCTTTCAAAACCAACTATATTCCATTTCTCATTTGGCATGTTTTCAAACAAAGCAAACAAATCACTTGTCCTTAACAATTTGTCCTTTCATGTTTTTCCTGCTCTTTTGACAACTATGTTAAAATCTCATTTGGCAATATGAAATATAATTAATGTTAATAATAATGAACACTTTAGACTTGACATATTTGTCCTCTTATTGTTATTTTGGTTATTTCCCAACTTCCCAAGTTTCACAGAAATGATGACAGAAGTCAAATGCTCTTGTATACATTGTTTATTTTGATTGGAATGTGTGACAAGTCAGAAATGATGTTTCTTCAAGGTCAGAACAACATCACAAGCAATCTAAATTTTATAATGCTTTGAGTTTAGAAAACTGAATGTGGAAATCCAGTGCAAAACAAGTGAGATTGGTCTCTGTCAGTTCTAGTTTTGTAAGGAGTGTAAGCAAGGAGCTGATACAATCCAGGCTTCCTTGAGATGGAAAGTGACAATTTTGGAGGAAGGGAGAGTGAGATTAGCAGCCTCAAGGCCAACAAAAATATTCCTCTTTCCCAAGTGGATGAATTCGCAATTAAAAACTAAAGAATACTACTGAGTCAAAAATCAAGAAATTCATTGTAAGTCTCTGTATAATTCAACCCCGCCAATAATAGTTGCTCACATTATTTTCTTGAATATACCAAAACTGTACTTGGCATTTTAAGGGATCCTTCCTTCCCCTGCCCAGCCTGAATTTCTCATTTCTCAACAAACATAATAACAAGATCACATTTCCGAGCCCTTTAATATCTGCCAAGTGTTTTTCTGTATATTATGTCAGAACTCTACAAGATCTTCATCATCAAACCATAGGTGGAGCACTCCTCAGGCACCATCCATCTCCTACATTTTATGCCTACCTGAACTACCTGAAATGCACCTTTTATATTATCCATCCATGTCTGTTTCTGATCATATGCTGCTGAGAGGTGCTAGAAGCATCTATCACCTCATCTTAAAGAACTAGAAATCCATTTGGGGGATGATACTCTCAGTGTTCCTCATTTTGTCTCATCTACCCTAGAGCAACTCTTCAAGACTTTTTTTGGCAGACACCTTCAGTTATATAAAACTGAACAAATTCAAGCCCTTTGCTTAGAAGCCTTATTTCTTCACTTCTCTGCATCTCATTGTCCCTTGTTACCATTTCTTATTATAGACTGCTTTTTACTAGTCTCTACTAAGAGCTAGCCCTTCTCTCTGCCGAGACCATTAGCTCTTGTCTCCTCAATTCTACCCCCTTCTCCTTTGCCTCTTCCAGTTATTCCACTGTTTTCCCTAATTTTCAACCTCTCTTTCGGCCTGAACTTAAGAGTCAAGTACACCTGAAGTAGAATCTTCTCTCAGATCAGCAGTGGCTATGGGACACTGGGCAAGTCATTTAACTTTTTTGAGACTCAGTTTCCTCCTCTGTAACTTACACTTGTATAGTTCTCTAAGATTGGCAAAGGTTTTTTTAATAGATATTACTCATTTCCATTCTCAAGGCAAGCCTGAGTGGGAGGTGCTATTATTCTCCTACTTTTACAGTTTAAGAAACTGAGGAATAGAGCAGTTAATAGCCTGGCCCAGGATCACATAGCTTAGATTTGAACTCTGGTTTTTCTGACTTTAAGTCAGACATGAAGGAATGCTGCCTTTTTCATCTATGTCAAATAGTGTTTACGAAAATCACATTTTGCATATATATATACATATAATATCTATATAATATACATCTATCTAGCTATATCTTTGCAGATCTTGAAGCTATATTGTTGCTCACTCTTGTCAGTCATGTCTGACTCTTTGTGACCCCATTTCGGATTTTCTTTGGCAGATACCAGAGTGGCAAAGCTACATCTCCAGATCTTACAGATGAGTAGACTGAGGCAAATGAGGGTAAGTAACATGGCGGGGCACACAGCTAATAAGTTTCTGAGCCTGAATTTGAACTTAGGAAGACGAGTCTTTGTGACTCCATGACGGGTGCTCTATCCACTCCGCTACCCAGCTGCCTGTACAACTATCTAAGTCCTATTTATTATTTCTATTGACTGGACCCTTCCTACGCGGCCTGCAAACACACCTGAATCTCTCCGAATCTTAAAACACCTTCACTTGGCGGAAACCAACATATCAAGTTGCTTTTTTCCTACGTACCTTCTTTTCTCAGACTCTTAGAAAAAAGCTCCCCTTAAACCTTGGTGCCATTTCCTTTCCACTCATTCACTTTTCTAGCTCCTAGACAGTCTCTTCTGACCCATCATTAAATGGAAACTTCTTTTTCCACAGTTGCCAGAGATCTTGTAATTGTCAGAATCTGCAGTTCTTTTCTCAGTTTTCATCATTTAAATCATATCATGTTTTACAAATTTATTTAATATTTTATTTTTCTCAGCTATATGTTAAAACAATTTTAATATTATTTTATCAAATTTTAAGTTGCAAAGTCTCTCTCTCTCCCCCTAAACTCACTGGGAAGACTAGCAATTTAAAATAGACTATACATGTATAGTCATGCAAAACAAATTTCTAAATTATGTCATTCTATGATAGAAAGCACAGACTTAGAAAGTCCCAGGAAAAAAAATGAAAGAAAATGTATCAGCAATCAGGTTCTACCAATTCTTTCTCTGGATGTGGACAGTACCTATCATCTTAAGTCTAACAGAATTTTTTTAGACCTTGGTATTGTTGGGAATGGTTGCTATTAATTGTATGTCATCATATAATATTGCTGTTAATATAAAGAGTGTTCTCCTGATTCTATTCATTTCACCTTGCATCAGTTCAGGTAAGTCTTTCCATGCTTTTTCTGAGAGTATCCTGCTCATCATTTCTTAATGCCCAATAGTATTCCATCACAATCATATTCAATAATTTGTTTAGCCATTCCTCAACTGATAGACATTCCCTCAAATTCTAATTCTTTGCCACAACTAAAAGAGCTGCTATAAATATTTTTGTACACCTAAGTTCTTTTCCTTTTTTTATTTGTTTGTTTTTGATCTCTTTGGAATATAGATCTAGTCGTGGTATTGCTTGGTCAAAGGGTATGCATAGTTTTTATAGCCCTATGAGCAAAGTTTCAATTGATCTCCAGAAAGGTTGAATCAGTATATAATTTAACAGCGTTTTAATTTTTCCACATTTCCTCCATTTGTCATTTTCCTGATCTTTCTTAACTTCTTAGAATTTGACGTTGTTAATTACCTTTATTTACTAAGCATTCTAGAATTATCCTCACTGTTTGAAAATCTTTCTTGAGGGGGCCACTAGGTAGCCAGTGGATAGAGCACTGGTCCTGGAGTCAGGAGGAACCAAGTTCAAATCCAGTCTCAGATACTTAATAATTGCCTAGCTCTCTGATCTTGGGTAAGTCACTAACCCCACATCCTTAAACAAATAAAAACATTTTAAAAAGAAAAAAAGAAAACTTTTCTTGAATTCTTTTACTGATTTATCAGAAGATATCAGTGTGTCTCAGACACATTTATACATGGGTGTGGGAACACAGGCTATTCTAACGGACCGCCACCTGGCAGCAGCTGCTATGCTGCCCTGAGCGTTAAGGTGTGCCGGAGTCCTTGGGAGCTGGTCTTTCCTCCCCACGGCCCAAGGGCACAGGACACAGTTGTGTTTTAGCTCCCCTCTAACATACCCCCTTATCCTGTAATGCAAGTGCTGCATGTAGACCCGCTTGTCACATCCCCCACTCCCTCACTTTGCTTTGTTCCACCCGGAAGACCTAACAGTATATATGTAGAAGCTAAGCAGTAATAAATTTGAGCTGGAGGCATAAGGCAGTGTGGCTTGACTCCTTATTCTCAGCTCCCGTCCTGAAGAGAGGTCGTGGCTGATAGGGCCCCAAGGTGAAGCAAGCTGCAACACATGGGTGTCCCCCAAGGCTCTGACCTGACTCTCATGAACTCTCACGAGAATAATAATAATTACAACAGCAACGACAATAATAATAAATTACTAAAAGTCAAAACTTCCATAGCTTGTCTGCCAGGCACAACGCTAAGGATTTTGCAAATATTATCTCATTTCATCTTCATAATAAACCTGCGAGATAGATGTCTTTATTATTGCCATTATAAAGTAGAGGAAACTGAGGTCTTCTTAAATGCAGTTCCAATTTACTCACTATTCTACCATTCAATTGCTATCTCTCTATTCATATGACTTCCAGATCTGTATTCTATCCTTAATTTCCTCTCCTGAGCATCTATCATGCTCTACCAGCTGCAAATTAAGTATTTTAATTTCAATACCTTAGACATATCTCCAGTTCAGCATGACCAAAACAAATCATCTTTCACCAAAACTGTCATCTTTCCAATTTCTTTTTTTAATCAGAAAACACCTCCATCCTTCCAGTTCTCTAGATTCACAACCTTGGCCATTGTTGACCCCTCACTCTCCCACATTCCTCCATATCACTTCAGTTGCCAAGTGCTGACTATTCTGCCTTTGTAGCATCGTTTGCATGTCCCCCTTGGCCTCCAAGTACCCTTTCAGTTTTGGATTTATGATCCTATATTCACTTGTCTCTACTCACTGGACTATCACTCACATTCAAGTTACAGAGATGGCCCTGACTCGATGTCCTACTTTCTTTAAATCATCCTTCACCATACCTAAAGCACTATTTAGATCATATCACTACTCTCTCTAAACCCCAGTGGTTTCCTATTTTGCTATTGGATTGTTAGACATTTTTCAGTCGTGGCCAGCTTTTTATGACTCATTTTGGGATTTTTTTTGGCTAATATGCAGGAGGGGTTTATCAATTATTTCTTCTGTTCATTTTTTCGATGAGTAAATTGAGGACAACAGGGTAAAGTGACTTGTCCAAGGTCATACAACCATTTAATTTCTGGCACTAGATATGAACCCATCAAAGATGAGACTTCCTGACTCTACGTCCGGCACTCCATACACTATATCACCATTGCCTTTAGAATAAAATGAAATTATTCTCTTTGGCCTTTAAAATTCTTCACCATCTAGGTTGACCTCCTTTTCCAGTCTTATAACCTAGATTCATTTCCAGCTGAACATATTCATTGTTTTTAACTCGCAAAATTACATTTCCTATATTTATATCCCGAATGCCCTATAATGTACTCCTTTACTTCTGCCCCTTATAATCCCTAGATTCTTTCAAAGTTCACTTTGGGCCAACTACAATATTAAACTTTTCTTGATCCCCACTCCCACTGCCCCCCCCCCCACAGCTAATGCCTCACAATTATAAAAACTTAGTCTGGAGGGAAAAAAGCAGGAAAAAGCCCCAAATTGTGACTATGTTCAATTTCATATACAGTTTGAAAGGCTTTCTCCTCTTCTCTGAGCCAGCCATGGGTCTGAACCATCAGGTTTACAATCTAATTGATATGATTATTCTAACATCTAATCATGGCCATCACTCAGGATAGACCCCTTTAGGGAGGACCCCAGGATCCCTGGCACTACCAGCACCAAGTGCAGCATAGAGTTGAGCCTCAATTATCACAGGGGAAGGGTTTACTAATATGCATGGACCTCACTGAGCAAGGACAATTGAAGAGGTCAGGGACCTTAGGTTAACCAAGGACAAGTGGGAGCAGACCTGATTTAATCTGAGATCTGATGAAGTTGGGAGACCTCTCCCAGCCCGGTGATTGGTTGAGGTCAATTCCTTTGTCTCCCTTTTTTGGTTTTCTCTCACATACCTGCACATAGGCACAACCACTATAGACAGAACTCAGATTTTGCAATATATATATATATATTTAAACTAACAATATTCTCTTACCTTCTGTGGAAGCCAAATAACTTTCAGCCCTCACAGCCTAGAATCTGGCAAGTAACCAAATTCTGTTTAAAGACCACCACAGAAGGGCTGCAAGTCCACAACTTCCTTGGAATGTCCCTTTTTTGGGGGTTTAGTTTTAACTCTTAGGACAGATTGTCCAGTCTTTGGGCTGAAATTTACTCTGAGTAATTTCCACCCAAAGTTCCTAGTTCTGCCCTCTGGGGCCTAGAAGGACAAGTCTACTCCCTCTTCCATTCCACAATTCTTCATTAAAATAAAAACAAAAAAAGAAAGAAGAATCCAGAGTCTTACAAAACTGCAAAGGTCATTATCTCAGCTGATCCACAGAAAAGAGGTAGTAATTGAACTGCAAGGGTTCCCTTTGTTAAGCAATGGAGGGTGCCTGGAACTGTCAATCAAACACTACAGTGAAAGCATCAAAATAGCTAAAGGAATATCCAAGGCACTCAAAGTTTTCTTGGATTTGATAACTACAAAGATTTTAAACTAGTATAATTGATGAAAAATAAATCCATTAAAGAGAAAATATTTTAAAAAGAAAAAAATCATTTTTTTTGCATTGAATATGACTGTTTTTAGATTTCCTGAAGATATCTGAATATTTAAGAAGAGTAAATAAAATTAGGGATTTCCTTTGAAACCAAAAGTGCAACTGTTACTACTGAGACCAATAGGCAAATTTGGAAGTCTAGAGGGACAGCAGGACCTCTGATCAGATTGTACTTCTAACACATAATCATGGTCATCACTCAGGATAGCAACCCCTTCAGGGAGGAGCCCAGGATCCCAGCACCAACTGCAGCATGGAGTTGAGTTCTATGATAACCTGTACACTTTTAGTAGCCTCCAAGTACTAAAGATCCCTCCAGATAAAGTTCTCAGTACCAAAATCCTCAGCACTATCGAATCAAGTGGAAACTGATTAATGAAAATGATACTTGGCATGCTGTACCATCTGCCTACTGCTCTAGCCTTAGGACCATTGACCTTCCCATCAACACTAGGCAAAATCCTCTATGTGTATGTATTCTCTGCTATAGAATAGAAGTTCCTTGAGATCCAGTACTGTCTTATTTTTCTATTTGTATTCTTTGTGATTGACATGGTGGTTTGCACACGGTAAACATTTAATTCTTCCTTTTTTTCCCCTCCCTTTCTTTCTCCTGAAATTCTTCCTTCCTTCCTCCCTTCCCCTCTCCCTTCCACCCACCCTTCCTTCCGTCCTCCCCTCCTTCCATTCAAATATAATTTCTTCAAGGGTAGGGATCATTCATTATTGTTGCTGTCTTGGTACCCCCCAAAGTCAAATTGACAATACTTTTATAGATCTTATTACATCTCAAAGTCTTAGGAGTATTTTCAACAACAGTAAGCAATTACTAAGTGCTTTCCTGAAAGGAAACTAAAAAAATGCAAGGGAAACACATTTCCATGTTAGAATTCTATAGAACATCAGCTCTGTGAAAACTTCTTTACTTTTCTGCTTGTTTTTGCCTAAATTGACAAAGGGATTTTTGAATTTAATATTAACCATTTGGGATTCCTATCTTCTGATACCCAGTCTGATTTGGAATCAAATCCGAGCTCTAACTCATTCAACTCATGGCATACCTTTTCATTAAGTATTTCTATATTTCTGAAGCCTGCCATGGTATTCAGTAAATAGGAGGGCCCTTGAAGACACATTGAAACCCAGGCTACTTGAGGGAATTTCAAGGAGAAACTGCCTAGCTTGGGGATGCCCTTTCCTTTGTCATTCCTTGCTTCTTCAGTGACAGATACGTCTCTATATTAAGTTAGTTGGAATTAGAATTGTCAGGGTTCAGGTTAGAAATGAATTCCATTTGCCTCTCACAACTTAGAGGGTTGTTGTTTCAAAGAGAAGTTATATTTCTCAATGGGGAAACACTATTTCCGCTTGTCTGAATCTTAAAGAGACACTTGTCTCCCTTTTCCTTAGATATAATGTACCCCATACTAAAGATAAAACTTCATGTACTTCAAGCATTCACCTATACACCTAAGAGGAATAGCAATTTATATTATTCTATATTTATCCAAGGATGCTGATTTCATATTAGGTATGAGGTAGAACAAATTATGACAAAAGAATTTATTTTTTTAAATGGGAAATTTTTAGTATTCATTGTTGAGCTTTATCTTTTGAAGATATATTTACAGCAACCAGACATCCCTGAGAACATGGGACTAAACAATAATGTTTAGATATAAGATTAAGGCAAGGATAAATGCTCCTGAAATTGAAAGTAAAAGTCATGTCCTTTCTCAGCAATGATAAATTGAAGTCTCAGAACCCCTTCTCTCTGACACATAGGAAAAAATGAGAATGTGGCACATCTGCCAGGTATTATTTGTTTGATAATTCTGTGGATTCTGTGGCAATATCTGTAAGGGATTATAAATTTGAAAAAAAAGTCATTCCCTCTGAGAGGACCTGAACACTTGGTTTTTAGACTTCTCTGGCCCCCTTCTCTTTTCTTCTTATGTTTTAACATCATCTGTAGCTGTGTTCACTGGAGTAATTTGAAAACAACAAGAAGAACAAATAATCAGATGTTAATTGATCTATAGTCTCATCTCTTTGAATGATTCCTACAATAATGCAAATTATAACCCATCTGCTATAGCCTGGACATGATTCAGACCAGCCTTGTACTGAGAGTTGAATTTGGAATGAAAAGAGATATTTATAGAGAAACTAAGTTCTTTAAAATATATTTTTTTTGGAGGGCAGAGTCAAGCTGGTGAAAAACAGTGAGGAAGTTACCTGAGTTTTCCCCAATTTCCCTCAAAATAACTTTAGCTCCTCCCTCAAAACAAATTCTGGAACAATGGAAACAACAAAAGATAGGATAAAACAAATTTTCAGACCAAGATAACCTAGAAGAACTGGAAGAAAGATCCAGATTACTCAGATAAAAGGGGAGTATAGCACAGTACAGTTGAATGCTCAAAAGAGAAATAGGAATTGTAGTCAGGTCCAAAAAATTCTCCAAAGAGTGCAAAAAAAGGATCATTAAAAACAAATAAAAGAGGAAGAAGGAAAATTCAGAAAACAAATAAGAGTTATGTAAGAGAACCATGAAAAAAGACTCAACAGTTTAGAAAAATAACATACCTCCTTAAAAATCGTAATTGGTGGAAATTGAGAGAATGCCCATCAATTAGGAAATGGCTGAACAAGATGTGGTATATGAATGCAGTGAAAAACCACTGTTCAATAAGAAATGATGATGAGAAGGATTTCAGAAAAACCTGAAAGGATTTACATTAACTGCCTCTGAGTGAAGTGAGCAGAACCAGCAACAGCACTGTACAGAGTAAGGGTAATATTGTGTGATGGTCAACTATGATAGACTTAACTCTTCTCAGCAATACCATGTCAGTCAGTTCCAAAAGACTCAAGAAGGAAAATGCTAACCACATTCGGAGAACTATGGAGTGTGAATACAGATTGAAAAATATTCTTTTTAGATATTTTTTCTTTCTTGAGGTTTTTCTCTTTCACTCTGATTCTTTCACAACATCAATAATGTGAAAATATGTTTAACATGACTGTATATATGCAACCTATATCAACTGCTTGCTGTGTTGAGGAAGAAGAGAGGGAAGGAAGAAAGGGAGAAAAATTTGGGACTCAATATCTTACAAAAATGATTGTTAAAAACTATATATGTAATTGGAAAAAAATAAAATGTTGTTGGTACTGTGCACAGCATTCTTCTGGTTCTGCTCACTTCACTTATCATCAGTCCTTGTAAAGTCCCTCCAGAATAAAACACAGGACAGGAGAGTGGTAAACATCGTTCCTTAGATTTTACCATCTTGGAAGAACTAAAAACTTGCAGTTCTCTTTAAGTATCTCTGAAAGAAGCTGGACAAAACCCTTGAAGTTTGGGACATTGTGCCCTCTACCCTGGAAAAGAGTCCTACTTTACAGAGTTAAAAATCAAATAATAGATTGAGAAAATGAGCAGAGAAAAAAGAAATTCTGACCATAGAATATTACCATGGTGGTAAAGATGATCAAAAAAACACTCTCAGAAGAATATAACAAAGTCAAATCCCCTACATCCAAAGCTTCCAAGAAAATTAAGAATTGGCCTTCAGTTAAGGAATGAGCTCAAGACGATTTTTTTTAGGTTTTTGCAAGGCAATGGGGTTAAGTGACTTTCCCAAGGCCACACAGCTAGGTAATTATTAAGTGTCTGAGGTCAAATTTGAACTCAGGTAACTCCTGACTCCAGGGCCAGTGTTCTATCCACTGTGTCACCTAGCTGCACCCAGCTCAACAGGATTTTTAAAGTGAAGTGAGAGAGACAGAGGAAAAACTGGGGAGGAAAAATGAGAGTAATGCAAGAAAATCATGAAAAATGGGTCTACAGATTGGTAAAAGATACACAAATAAATACTGAGGAAGAAAATTGTATCTTAAAAAAACAGAGAAGGCCAAATGGTAAAAGAGGTACAACTAGTCAATGAGGAGAAGAATGCCTTAAAATTCATAATTGGCCAAATGGGAAATAAGGTAAATAAGATCACTGAAGAAAATAATGCCATCAAAATTAGAACTGTGCAAATAGAAATTAATGACTTTTTAAGAAATCAAAAATCAAACAAAACCAATAGAATGAAAAAAAATAGAAAATAATGTGAAATCTCACAGGAAAAACAACTGACATGAAAAATCAATACAGAAAAGATAGTTTTAAAAAATATTGGACTTCCCAAAAGCTATGATACAAAAAATAACTGACACTTCAGGTTTCAGGATATTGTCAAGGAAAACTGCTTTAGTATCCCAGAAACAGAGGGCAAAACAGAAATCGTAAGAATACATTTAGATTTCTTCCTGAAAGAGAGCCCAAAATGAAACCTCTCAGGAATATTATAGTCAAATTCTAGAGCAACCAGCTAACCAGGTTAAGAAGAAAATATTGCAAATAGTCTGGAACTCTCAGTCACCACCAAAAAAAATTAAAATGTCATGGAGCAATGACCATGATAACACAAGATTTATTAATTTCTACATTGAAGGATTACAGGGTTTAGGATATGATATTCTGGAAGTAAAAAAAATTGGATTACAATCAAGAATCAACTGCTCAGGAAAAATGAGCATGTTCTTTCAGGGGAAAAAAAAGATTGATATTCAATGAAATAGGGGCCTTTCTTGATAAAAAGACCAGAGCTGAACAGAAAATTTGACTTTCAAATATAAGACTCAAGTAAGGATAAAAAAGATAAACAGGAAAGGGAAATCATAAGGAACTTAATAAGGTTAAACTGTTTATATTCCTAAAATGGGAAGATGATACTGGTAACTCATTAAAAACTTTCTCGTTATTAACTCACTTAGATACATACATATATATATATATATATATATATATATATATATATACACATATTTGGGTATATATATACAAATTTGGGTTGGGATAAATCTTATGTGTTACCTCATAACTATTAGATTGACTAATAGGACAGAGGAAGAAAATGATAGATGTTGGAGGAGTTGTGAGAGTAATGAGATATATATGTGTGTGTGTGTGTGTGTGTGTACACACAAAGGTCACAGGTGTGAGTTGAATATGAAGGGATGATCTCTAAAAACATAAAATTAAGGGATGAGAGAGGAATGGACTGGGAGAAAGGAAAAGGTAGAATTAGAATGGGGTAAATTATCTTATTTAAAAGAGATAAGAAAAAGCTTTTATAGTGGAGGGGAAGAGGGGGGGTAGATAAAGGGAAGTGAGTGAACCTTACTCTTATAAGAGTTGGCTCAAAGACAGAAAATGATGCACATTCAATTGGGTATTGAAAATCTACCTTACCCTACATGAAAGTAACCAAGGAAGGAGATAAGAAAAGAGGTGATAGAAAGGAGGGCATATTGGGGGAAGGGGTAATCAGAAGCAAAACACTTTTGAAGAGAGACATGGTGAAAGGACAGAGAAAAGAATAAATGGAGATAAATAGTAATAGTAACTTCAAAATAATTGTAACAAGTTTCTCTTATAGAGGAGTAGTTTCTAAAACATAGAGAACTGAGTCAAATTTTTCAATAAAATAGTCATTCCCTATTTGATGATTAAAGAACAAGAACAATGTTCGGAAGAGGAAATCAAAGTTATCAATAATCGTGTGAAACTGTGCTCTGACTGGAGAAATTTGGTTAGGATAAATCTTATGTATCACCTCATAACTATTACATTGTCTAATAGGACAGAGGTAAAAATGATAGATGTTGGAGAGGTTGTGAGAGCAATGAGATATTAATGTGCTCTTGGCAAAGTTATGAACTGATTCAACTGATCCTGTGGAGCAGACCGGAATTATGTCCATAGGACTGTAAAACCATACCCTTGGACCTACCAGTGCCACTACTAGGTTTATATCTCAAAAGAGATTTAAAAAAAGGAAAAGGCTTAACATATCCAAAGATATTTATAGCAGTTCTTTTCTGGTGGTAAGGAGATGGGGCTGACCATCAGCTGGGGAATGACTGAAGAAACTGTTGTATGTGATTGAGATGGGATACTATTCAAGTGTGGGAAACGATGTGGAGGATGCTCTCAGAAGTCCTACCTGAACTGATGGAAAGTGCAATGTCTTGTACAAAAATAACAGCAATATTGTAAGATATTCTGTTGTGAATAACTTGGCTATTCTCAGCAATACAATGATCCAAGACAACTCTGAAAGATTTATGAAGAAAAATGCCACCCATCCCTAGAGAAAGAGCTGATAGTGTCTGAATACAGACTGAACTTTTTACTTTCTGTTTTTCCTGAGTCTTTTTGATCTATGTTTTCTTTTACAACATGACTATCATACACATATATAACCAATATCAAATTGATAGTCTATTCAGTGGGAATGTGAAGTGGGAAAGGAGAGAACATTAGAATTAAAAGTTTAATAATTATTTTTACATGTAACTGAGGATATTAAAATACTAAAGAAGAAAAACCTTTTAAAAAGAAAAACCTATAAAGACTTACATCAACTGATGCAAAATGAAATGAGCAGAACCAGAAAAACATTGTACATAGTGACAGCAATACTGTACAGTAATCAAATTGGAAGAATTTAGCTATCCTCAACAATCAATGATCCAAGACTACTCTGAAGAAATTATGGTAAAAAAATGTTTTTACCTTCTGGGAAAGATTGAATGGATTCTGCATACAGATCAAAGTATGCTTTTTATATAAATACATATACAAATATAGCATTTTTACCTTTAAAAAATAAAAAGCAAGATTGTCTTTATAACAGAGAAGAGAATTATAACAGAGAAGAGATAATCAGTAAGAATAAAACATTGATTCGCACTGACACAGCTTCCCTTGTCCATGATGGTCTTTTCACTAGAAAAAGGAAAGGAGAACATGCCCTGCTTCTTCCTGGGTTGGAATTTAATTCTTAAACCTTGAAGAAAGCACAGAAGAGAACAGACCTTATTCTCTCATTACAGTTACATCTTAACTTCAGTAGTTTTTGTGGAAAAAGTAGACTCATTTTCATGGCTGTGAAGGATCCTATCCCACTCTGTTTGCTTGTCCTGGGCAGTTGCTATCCATAATGCTTCACAATTTGTACCATTGAGTTCATCTAATAATCTTGCGATCTTCCTTTCTTAATTTAAGATCATGACTACATCAGTGGAGTACTCACATTATTCATTTGGTATATGCATATATATAAATATTTACCTAATGATAATTTTTAACACAATTCTTTTGTTATTCATTTTTTGCTACAGTGCCTATGTTGTAGCTTTCTCAGCGTTAGCACATACTTTCTCACTGTTCAATGTGAGATGCTCACTATGAAATGAGTGTCTGTAATGTTCTCATATTACTTATTACTACTACAGAACTAATGGTAGAATGTTGGTGTTAAGATTATGAGCAATGCTGTAACTTGAAATTGGGTCCATTGATAACTGAAATTACCAGTGTGAGTTTTTTGTTTCAATTATTTCATAATCCAAATAATGACTGCTATTCTTGTTTAGGGAGATCCCCTTCATAAGGTTAAGTGATATATCAAGTATAATGAACTATATTTCCTTTTTACACAGTGAGCTAGTGGCTTTCCTTAAAATCAATCATAAGTGCTTTTAATTTATTAGTTGACTACATTAAAAAAGAATACTAAAATGTTTCTTTCTAGCATTGGGAGAAGACTTAATAATGAGAACTTCTTTCAAAGTCACCCTCATGATAGTGTTAGCACCTCCAATGAGTAAACTCAGTTAATAGTCAGATATCAAGGTTACTAAACATGTCTCATCTTCAAGTGAATTATCAGAAACTATCAAGTCTAAACAGGCATGGGTAACAATGGCTTGTCAGTGCTGAATGTGACCAAAAATGATTAGGCCCCCCCAAAAATCATTAGCTCAAATCTGTATACTTAAATAATCAGTGTTGATGAAAAAGTGAGATTTTTTTGATAAATGATTTCAAATTCCATATGATAAAAAGAAACATCACCAAAATGCATACTATAGTGATTCTGAAATTTCAAGCTAAGGAGCATCAGTGCTGCCCAGATTCACTATGGTTTGTACTCCATAAACCTGGGAACTAACATCTGTAGACTCACAAGGAAACTGGTAAGGATAACAGACAATCAGATTCCTAGCATATTTTTCTAACATCACTGGATCGGACTTTTGCTGTTGTTTCTCAATATCTTACATATAGAGGTATTTTTTAATCTTTTTTTGGCATCATAGTGATGATAATTACCACATAAATCTACATTCACACTGGGATTTGTTATTAAATTAGCTTTTAAACTTATAGAATGAGTGGAAGAGATTAATCATTAATTCAGGACAAAGTTCTGGATTTTGAGTGTGATAATCTAGGGTCAAATTTGGACTCTAAATATTCTATGTGACTTTAGTCAAGTCATCTCTGTCCTTACCTGCTATGAGAATCTCCCTCTCAGTCAAATAAGAATTTTGGATTAGATTACGTTTAAGTTCCCATCAAATTATTCATCCTCTGCTGACTGACATATGCTGCGATAAACACTGTGTTCAAATGTAACCACATATATTTGTCAAACTTTATTATGAAGGCATTCATTTTCCTTAAGAAGACTCAGATAAGATCTTAATGATAGTTCTGTTTTCTAAATTCCTCTGTCTTGATGATTGTTCATCATTCTACAATTTTTTTCTTTGTTTTAAGGTTTTTGCAAGGCAATGGGGTTAAGTAGGTTGCCCAAAACCACACAGCTAGGTAATTATTAGGTGTCTGAGGCCGGATAAGGACTCAGGTACTCCTGACTGCAGGGCTGGTGCTCTATCCACTGTAACACCGAGCTGCCCCTACAATTTAAATTGACCTGAGAATGATTGAAATAAGGGTGAGCTAAAAATAGACCAAGTCTCTTTTCGACTCACTGAGAGACGGTTGATGAGAACTCTCTTGACCACATAGAGACCGAAGACTACAAATATCTTTGGGATCAGAATTGTTGTTTGTCCTCTGTTCGCAAAGAAAACCATGATATCAGAAAGAAGAGGTGACTCGCAAGTGATTTGGATTTAATGAGTCTGGGCTCCCTCTCTCCTCTGGAGTCATCTGGGTCTGGTTGGCAAGATATAGATGAGAACGATTGGAGATGGTCCAGGATACAATGGGAGACCTTGTTCTCTTTAAGCTAAAATCTTTTCCAGATCTTAGTTTGTCTATGGGAAGTTCAATCAGTGATTAAGGAGAAGTGATGATGTTTTTCCTTTGTTCTTAAAGCAGATCATGAAATCAAGGAGGTGATGCCAACCCATGTATGAGAAATAGATTTGAGCTGAGAAGGAGCTATGCTAAGTCACCAGTCTCACTTTCTCCTCTGGGGTCATCTGGGTCCAGGTATGAATTTGAACAACTGGAGTTGGACCTGCATGCAAGGCAATTAGTCTTAAGTGAGTCATGTAAGACCAACTAGCTGGCCAGTTAATGCATATTAATGCATAACATATGCATACAATGCGTAGAACATTTTAATGTTTCCAAAGTACTTCAAATATATTATCTCATTTAGTTATCACAACTGTATGAGGTTTTTCCCCCCCCCCATTTTTTTCAGATAAGGAAACAGAGTCCTACATAGATCCAGAAGGGATGAAAATATAACTTTCCAAAAGGCACAGGCCATAGTGGACAGAGATCTGTCAGCCTCCTAGTTAGGAAGGTCGAGGCTCACTATGCATCATCATTATCAACCTGTCTGTAATGTTTTCTGACATCAGTTTTGATTTCATTGATATGAGGAGCTCCAAGAAAGGAAATCAATTACCAAGGCATATTGACATCTTCTCTGAAATTTTAGAGTTTTAGGGAGTTGTCCAGGATTCTGGGAGGCTAAGTGATTTAGAAATCACAGTCCATGTGTCAGAGGTAAGACATGAACCTCGACCTTAACACTTAAATAAGAAATGAGACAAAGAATGGTCTCTTTTACCTAGTCAAAAAAAAAAATCCGGGAGGAGAAAAACATCAGAATTTCTGGCCAAAACAAAACCTGTTCAATTTACATTCACTGTGAGACAATAGAGCCCCCAAAATAAGACTCTGAGGTCAAAATTAGAAATTAAAATATGACAGAATTAAAAAATCCTATCAGACCCAATGATTCAATTCCAAAGGAATTTTCAAACTTTCTTATGGCCTAAGAACATCAGTTCTTAGCTGGACCTATGAATAATGTATTGAATAGACTAATTCATCTTCATTAGTTTTTTCCTGATAGAATATTGTTATTCATAACGCATTTCTTTGCATTTAATGTCCATGATTAAAATATTCTTATTAATGGAGCTATAATTTCTTTTCTGTTTTATAACATGATATTTCCTATAACCATGACTTTCTCTTGATGGTTCACATCAAAGTTCCTCCTTAATTTCATTTCATTCTAATTATATCTTTTCGTTCTGGGCCAGATTCCCTCCTCTTTCTCCTCCTTCTACTTGGTATCTTACCCTTCAGTCACTGCCAAGGCGAGTCATCCATTAACCTTTCATCATAAGTCATGTTTCTTCATTTCTTTAATTATTTCCTTCTTAAAATTCCCTTTGACTTTCCACATGTATCTCACATAAGCATTTTATATTGAAAAAGGTATTAAATATTCAACAGGAATAGATTCTATATTTTATTTTATCCATTTCTCTTAGAGTTGATCTCACCCTCTTTTGGATCCTAATATTTATGCTAAGACTTCCAGATGTTCCATCACTAGTGGTTTGCGGTTTGATTAGCACAGACACCTATGCCAAGTGAGGGTCTACAGGGAGGTCATAATTATTGTTACCTCCAACCACCTAATTAAACAATTCATTTTTTTAAACAAAGAAGCATGTTTTAAACACCTATACTCAAAATCCTGTGTTAGATATCAGCACAGAAAAGTACGCCCCCACTACACACCATGATATTTAGGTCTGGTTTTTTTTTTTTTGGTTATTTGCAAGGCAATAGGGTTAAGTGGCTTGCCCAAGGCCACATGGCTAGGTAATTATTAAGTGTCTGAGGCTGGATTTGAACTCAGGTACTCCTGACTCCAGGGCTGGTGCTCTATCTACTGAGCCACCTAGCCACCCCTACATCATGATATTTAAATGTAATTTATTTCCAAAATTTTCTACTCCAATAAAATAATTTCTGTAATAACTAAAATAGTTTTTAAGGATCTTGTGGTCTTTAGAGATGGGGTGAAGGATTATAATAGATACACAAATAAGTGAATTCAAAATGGATAGTATTTAGACATGCAAACAATTCAGCTCAAAGGAGAAATCATTGACAACTGTGTGCTTGGAAAGATCTCCTGGGAATATCACCTGAGCTCTGCTTTGCCTTTGTGAAAAACAAATCTTTTTATAAACCTATGCAGAAATCCTGAAGGAATTTTCTACAACAAAGCATGCATTTGTGGGACCCTTCACTTATAAACTGTGATTATTAGAATTTTTGCCTTTAGAAATATTGATAACCCCTCCATGTTAGTTACTTTTTTCATAAACCATGTTTAATCTCTTTAATCTAGTCAAGTTCATTTTTTTTTAACTCTAGGTCTAATCTTGGGTAAGTCACTTAATCTTTTAGGATCCAGGCAATTTTCTAAAACTATTGCTGAACTATTTCCTCACTCAGAGTTCCCTATATTGATAAGATAAATGACCTGCAGCTAACAAAAAAATTGGGAGAATTATCAGAATCCATCATGGAGCTATTTAACTGAGCTCTAGTGCATTCTGATGAGACTTCCTCCAGAGGGAGATGAGGGGTTAATTAGAAAGCCAGGATGACCTAAAGTCATTCCATCCACACCACTGCCAATTGCTCTAGGATAAAATACAAACTTTAGGTCTTCAACTTTTCTACACTTTGTGTGTTACTCTCCCTCACGTGGTTTATGCTATATTTGAATTCCTTGAGCTTGACATAGCCTGTTCCTCACTCCTACAATTGACGCCCCCTTTATTCTTAGTTTTTTTTGAAATTAAACTAAGGATCCATTTCCTAGCTCTACCTCTTGTTGGATTGTTCCATCCTCTGAACCCAATAGGGTGATCTAAAGCTTCTTTTACTTGGTGGGTCCTGAAGTATTTGAACAGGTATCACGTCTCTCTGCCCCTAGCCTTCTTCTGGAGAATTAACAACTGTGTCTGGAAAACATCTTAATACGGCCTGATTTCAAAGAAAGTGCTATCCTCTAGCTTCTCTACTTGTGGATGTCTTCCTAAACCATCGGGACTGGATCTGAAAACAATACCATAGCTGTGGTCTGACCAGGGCAAATACAGAGTCACTCTCACTTCCTTATTCTAGGGAAACCATATGGCTCTTAAAGAAACCCAAGACTGAATACATTTTCATCAATGACATGTCACAAGGTAGAATTCATTCAATAACTTATTCAACAAAAATGTATTAATTAAATAATATATCTCAGGCAGCATTCTATGTTTTGGGAGGAAAGAGATAAAGACAAAACCATTCCTGCCTTCAATGAGCTTACATACTATTGGGAGAAATGAGCACGAATAAGTAAATAACAAATGCAAACAAAGTAAGTTCTGTGACAGGAAAATGGTGCTAAGAAATTGGGGTAGGGGGAGTGGGTTTTATTTTTCAGTAAAGATTTCTCAATGAGGAGTGTAAGGAAGGGAAAGAATTTGGAACTCAAGGATTTAGAACAGAATGTTGAAACATTTTTTCATGTAACTGGGGGAAGAAATAAAAAAAAAAAGATAAAAAAATTAGGTTGAGCAACTAAGTCAGTCCTTATATATAAAGTTTCATCTGATCTTTCCATGCACCAAAATACTAAGGCCTTTCTCAAACTGCACTTTAACCATGTCTTTGCTATCATATGATATGGAAGACAGTCATAGTCTTCAATTCTTACTGACACACCAGTATGACACACAAACTGTCACAATTTAAAGATTCCATATAAATATTTCAAAATGGAAAATCTCCAAATAGCATTTGTTTGCCCCCAAACCATAAAATTACTGAAGAATAATATATATATATGTATATATATATACATATATATATATATATCTGTATGTATATGTAGGTAGATAGAGAGATAGAGAGATAGAGAGATCCATGATTCCAACAGGTTTTTTTTTTAATCACAGAATAGTTAGGTTTTTTGTTTTGTTTTTTTAAGTAGCCTGAAGTGCATTGTTAAAGTATATTCATTAGAATTTTACTCACCCCATCAGGTCTGCCATCAGAAGCAGTGACTATCAAAATGTAGCGGTCTGTACTTTCTCTGTCCAATGCTTTTCCCAAGGTAAGAATTCCAGTGCTAAGAGGAGAGAAAAACAAATAGAA
Organism: Macrotis lagotis; assembly: GCF_037893015.1. Taxonomy (NCBI): domain Eukaryota; kingdom Metazoa; phylum Chordata; class Mammalia; order Peramelemorphia; family Peramelidae; genus Macrotis; species Macrotis lagotis. The sequence continues at coordinate 15,297,711 of NC_133661.1, forward strand.
AAAGTTAATATATTTCAAAAAGCCCATGATTATTACAATTAATTTCACTGGGGAAATTTTAGAAAACCTTCCTATTTTTGCATGTATAAAGTGTTTCAGATTTGTCTTTTGGTGAAGAACACTGAGACTCAATTTATATGGAGAAAAACATTCTTGACATGGAATTTGGAGATGTGGTTATAAATTCCAACTCCTGAATTAACTAGCTTTGTGACTTTGAACAAGTTTTTTCATTTTTTTGAGTTTCATCAGAATCTCATTATTACCACCATATATAGTTAGAAATAATTTTACTCATACCATTTAATTGGATCCTCCTCAAAAGCCTATAATTTTGGCAATACCAGTATTAATAGGATCTCCAGGAAAACGGAGCCTGAAAGAGGTTAAATGTCCTACCTACAATCCTCTAGTTAAGTATGAGAAATAAGATTTGCATCCAGTTCTTACTAATTCTGAGTTTGTTTTTTGTTTGTTTATTTATTTTTAAATTTTTTTCATTTCTATCCCAAACCTACTCCTGGCGCTCTGAACTTTACCAGAGTGACTCAGCTGACTTCTTGCTCTGGAACAGTCCCCCAAATCTGCAGCATTCTTACCCTGGATGACCCCTCAGTGCCTGAGGCACCCCCTTTTCACTGATGGGTTCTTTCTCAAATCTCCACTTTTTTAGAAATTTACCAGGTCAGTCATCCTTCATTTCTTTTTTAGATCCAGGCTTGACTCTCTAAATTTCACCACCATTATCCCAAGTGGGTTCCTTCTCTATATTTCCATCCCCTGCTTTTATGTCATCCCTCATGAAAAAGAAAGCTCCTTGAGGGAAAGAACCATTGATTGTTCTTATTCCCAGTGCTCAGCATAATGCTTCATAGATGCTTGTTAAGCTTGCTTTGAATTAGTTCAGTGCTCTACTCAACAGTTCACTATTCTACTTTAGTGAAATAAGAATGCTGATTCTGGCAATGTGGTATAAGGTAAGGAATAAATAACTGAGGGTAGAATTAAGAAGACATGAATGTAAGGAGCACCTTGGACTCATAATCACTGGGGAATGCTGGGAAAATCAATTAACCTGTTAGTGTCCCTCCAACACTCTAAGAACTGCAAATTTCAAGATATGTGATGATCTGCATCAGTAGACACTCCTAAGAGATTAGTGATAACATTACAAGTCTGGATCCTTCAACTTCTATCCCCACTAACTTATACATACACATTCTCTCTCTCTCTCTCTCTCTCTCTCTATATATATATATATACATATTATACATATATATGTATATATACATATATATGCATATATAATATGTTTTATATTATATGTTTCTATGCATAAATATATATATATATAGTTTTATCATCCATTTTCTATTTTTCTCTCATCTATGTTTATATGGACATAATCTATTTGTCTATCTATCTCCATACTACTTATTCCCTAGACCAGCTCTTTATAAACCTCAAAGCACTGTGGTAATCTTGCTTTTATTATTATTTCATACTATAGACAGATAAAGAATTTTTAATATTGTGACAATTTTTGGAAAGGATTGCAGAATACAGAATTAAAAGGGGTGATTGAAAAATGCATCTAGGAAGATCACACCTAGAGATAAATGATAGGCAAACAGATAGATAGATAGCACCTAAATTAATTCTGAAAACTATTGTGTTCATCAAGATTCTCAGAGTAAACAATTCTATCACTCTTTACTAATCTAGCTGCTCTTACAGACTGTAGATTATCCCCAAGGCCATTTCAATCATTACTGTTCATTACAAAAGGTAGTTCATTATTTTATAAAAAAAAAACCTAACTTATTCTTAAAAATGACCATTAATCATGGAACATCATGATTATACCAAACTTGGAATGGACTTTAGAGTCCATCCATTTTTCTTTTGAGATGAAGAAACAGAGGCTAGGAAAGAGTTAATGATTTGCCTAGGCCCCACAGCTGGGAAGGAGTGCAGTAGGCTTATATTGTTGTCTAGTTGTGATGTTACAAAGCACACATTATTTCCATTTAATATTACTAGAAATCTATAGATACTTTTCTCACCTCACAGATGAAGAAATCAAAGATCATAGAAGTGAATTCAGGTCAACTGAATTCAGTTCAATTTAGATGGGTTATAAGCTCCAAGAGGCCAGGAGCTATTTTATATTTTGCCAAACATGCCACATAGCCAGAGCTCACTATATTGGGATTGTAACAAATTCATTCTGCAGCTACTTTGAATAAAGTGAAGTGATTATCTTGGAGACTAAAAATGATAGAGACACAATATGATCAAAAATTTCAGGCTAATAGGGACCTTAGAAACCATCTAGAACCTCTTCATTTTTATAGATAAAGATATTAACCCATCCAAAATTGCATAGCAAGTACACACTGGCAGAAGAATTTGAATTAGATTTTCCAAATATTATCTCCACTATGACCTGCTACCTCCCCAGTATTATTCTCTATCTTCTACTTCCTCAGGAGAAGCACTTTAAAATACAAATGAGCAATGTGTAAGAATTAGTTCAATGTACTAAAGTTGTTTAATTTAGAGAACTGAAGATTAAGAATGGAAGGAATATGGCATCTGTGTTCAAGTAAAGGCAATGAGCTGTTATGATGGAGAGGAGGCTATAATTAAATCAGGAAAACATCTTGTTCCAAACACTTGCTGATGGTGTGATCCTAAAGAGATCACTTAATCTTTGCCTCAATTTCCTCATCTGTAAAATGAGGCTAATAATATAACCTATTTTTCAGTTCAATATAAATCCTAGTTACTATTATTATTTATCCTATTATTTGTATATGAAAAATTGAAACATGGAAAAGGTAGCTTCTTCTCAGGTATATTTTAGCAGGTATTCCTTCTTTGGTTATGTGTTCAGTTAGATGTTGATTGAGATATCTCCTAATTTTGAAATTATATTACTCTGTGAATTTCAGTCTGTTTGACAGCTCTTTAGCTGTGGTATGACTTCTTTCTGTAAGTGACCCACATAGGAGCCAAGATGACACTGTGAAGCTAGCATGCTCCCAGACCTTTCCCCTACACACTGTGTCCCCCAGAGACACAGACATTAAAGCTATAGATACCACCAAAAAAGATAGAAAAAAGCTTTCAACTTAGACATCATGGAGGATCTTCAGTGAAGGTCTGCCTCTCTGGGGGAAAAGGGATTATGCTGACCCGTGCTGTGCCAGTGTCTCCAATGCCTTACAATCAATTATAAAGTTCTTAAGGGAGATCTTCAGGGTGTCCCAGTGCTTAGGGGCTCTTTGCATAATTAAATCTCTATACAAAATAAAATATACAAGTGACTCTACTTTAACAGATACTCAGGGATTTGAAGTACCAAGGGTGGGAATTTAGAATGGCTGGCCATAAAGAAATTAGGAAGTGAGTTTATTTTAATGCATACTTTAGTTAAAGAGGGTTTAAGTACCATGGTTGGGGTGTAAAAAAGGACAGTGGGAGACAGTGCATTCCAGACTTTGACTGGGGAGGGCTGTAGATGGAGGGAGAGAATATACTTAGAGCAATTGGAAATGAAAACATCATAAAGAGATCAGACAAGAGATTCATTCCATTTGGAGGAGGATGCTGGGTGGGGGTAGGGTATAAATGGTTCATGAAAGGAATTGGGTTTGCAAGATGTTTTGGTTCATGAGTATTGTGTGTCCATGGAGGGTACTTGAAAAGGGGGTAAGGTATAAAGTGACTATAATTTGTTGTGATATGACTTTTGAGAGTGTATTTTTAATGAGATAGAAGAGGAGAGGGTGCTTAGTGACTGAGGCAATGCTTCTTATCAAACAATCAAGTGATTATTCAATCAACCTTGGAGAATTGTATTTCTAGCAGGTCAGATAAAAGGAGTCTATTTTGACAAAGGTTATATAAGTACAAGACAGGGTTAAAACAATAAAAGCACTAGGAGAAAGCTAGGTATTAATGGAAAAATAATACCAGGTGAAGAGGCATAAAGCACTATTGGAGAGTAGGAAGGGAAAGTGTGAAGCTTGAATAAATCCTACTCAATAGATCTGGCCCCAGAAAGGGAATAATATACAGTCCCAACTGGGTATAAAAAATCTTTTGTATCATACAGGGAAGTAGGTAAGGAATAGGAAAGAAAAAGGCAGAAGAACTTGATAAAAGGGAAGGTAAAGGCATAAGTGAAAATAAACTGAAAGTTAAAATTTCAAAGAAAAATTGAAGGGAAAAGAAGTAAAACATTGATGAGGAAGAATAAGAGGAAAGGAAAGAGAAAAGTACAAATGGGGAAAGATAGCATGGAAAGAAATACAGAATTAGTAATATTATCTGTAAATGTGAATGGAATGAACTTTCTTATTAAGATGGAAGCAGACAGAAAAATGAATTAAAAATCAGAATCCTACCATATGTTGTTTATAAGAAACATATCTGAAGTAGTGAGATAAAGGTAAAAGATTGGAGGGTAAAGGTAAAAGGGTGGAGTAAATACATATTATGCTTCAACCAAAGTAAAAAAAAAATCAGGGTAGCTGTCCTGATTTCAGACAAAGCAAAAGGAAAAATAGCTGTCATTAAAAGGAATGAGGGAAGGAAACTGTATCTTTTTAAAAGCACTCAAGGCAATGAAGCTATATCATCAATAAACATATGAGCTTAGTGGTATAACATCCAAACTCTTAGGGAGAAGCTAAATGAATTACAAGAAGACATAGACAGCAACTTTTTTTAGGATTTTGCAAGGCAAATGGGGTTAAGTGGCTTGCCTAAGGCCACACAGCTAGGTCATTATTAAGTGTCTGAGGCCAGATTTGAACTCAGGTTCTCCTGACTCCAGGGCTGGTGCTCTATCCATTGCCTCACCTAGCCACCTCACCAGCAACATTTTAATACTGGGGAACTCAGTCTTCTTTTCTCAGAAATAGATAGATGTAATCACAAAATAAATAGGAAGTTAGGAAGAAGGTGAATTAAAACTTAGAAAACTTAGAAAATTGAATGGGAATAGAAAATGGAACCCATACTAAAATTTACTATGTACTAGAGAATGAAAGCCTTATAAACAAATACAGAAAGGTAGAAATGATAAAAAGCACATACTTTTCAAATCAGGATGCAAGTAAAATTACATATAATAAAGGGCCATGGAAATATAAACCAAAAATTAATTGAAAACCAAATAACTAAATTTTAAAGAATGAGTGGATCAAAGAATTAATCATAGAAATAATCAATCATTCCATCCAAGAAAATGATAACAATGACACATCAAATCAAAATTTATGGGTTGCAGCAGTTTTCAGGTGAAAATGTATATCTGTAAATGCTTAAATAAATAAAATAGAGAAAGAGAAGAACAATAAACTGGAAATACAACTAAAAAGTTAGAAAAAGAACAAATTAAAGATTTCCAATTTAATAACAAATTAGAAATTCTGAAAATCAAAGGAGCGATTAATAAAATTAATATCAAGAAAACCATTGATCTAATAAATAAAACTAGAGGTAGTTTTACGAAAAAAAAAACAATAAAATAGATAACCTTTGGCTAATCTGATTAAAAAAAGAATACCAAATTACCAGTATCAAAAATGTAAAGGGTGAACTCATCACCAATGAGGAGAAAACTAAAGATATAATTCATATCTGTTTTGCCCAACTGTAATCCAATAAAATTGATAACCAGATTGTAATGGATGAATATTTATCAAAATAAAAAACACCCAGATTAACAGAAAATAAAATAAAATACAAAAATAATTCCCTTTCAGAAGGTGAAATTGAAGAAATCATCAATAAAATCACTAAAAAATGTTTCAAGGTACAGATAGATTTACAAGTGAATTCTTTTGAACATTTATGGAAAGATTAATTCCAATTGTACATAAAACATTTTTTAAAAACAGGTTAAGTGAATTCTACCAAACATTTAAGGAACAATTAATTCCAATTCTAAATAAACTACTTTTAAAAAATAGTTCTATCAAATTCCTTTTATGAGAACAATATGGTGCTGATACCTCAAACAGGAAGAGTCTAAACAAAGAAAACTGAAGACTAATCTTCATAATGAACATTGTTGTAAAAATCTTTTTTTTTTTTTGCAAGGCAATAGGGTTAAGTGACTTTTCCTATGGTCACACAGGGAGGTGATTATTAAGTGTCTGAGGTCAGATTTGAATTCTAGCTCTCCTGTCTCCAGGACCAGTGCTTTATCCACTGTGCCATCTAGCTGCCCCAATGCAAAAATCTTAAAAATTTAGAAATTAAAAAAAATTTAGCAAAGAGATTATAGCAAAATATGACTAGGATAATCATCATGATCAGGTAGGATTTATACCAGGTAGGCTGGGATGGTTCAATATTAGAAAAACACTCAACATAATGGAAGATATCAAGAACAAAACTAACAGAATCATATGATTATCTTAATAGATCCTGAAAAGACCTTTAACAAAATACAGCATTCATTCCTTTTAAAAACACAAGACAGTATGGGAATAAATGAAACTTTCCTTAAATAATAAGCAGTATCTATCTAAACCCATCAACAAATATTATCTGCAATGGGGATGAACTAGGAGCTTTTCCAGTAAAATGAGGAGTTAAATAGGGTTGCCCATAATCACCATTACTATTCCTTATAGGATTAGAAAGTTAGATTAAGCAATAAGAGAAGAAAAAGAAAATGAAGGAATTATAATTAGCAATGAGAAAGCAAAACTTCCACTCTGCAGATAGAATGGTATACTTAGAGAACCCTGGATAATCATCTGAAAACTACTTGAAACAATTAAGAACTTCAGCAAATTAACAGAATATAGAATTATAGTTTTATACCACAAAACCTATTAAATCATCAGATTTCTATACATGAACAATAAAGTCCAAGGGCAAGAGACAGAAAGAGAAATTCCATTTAAAATAAATGTAGACATTAAATGCTTGGGAATCAACCTCCCAAGGCACATTTAGCCACTGTATTAACGTAATTACAAAACACTTTTCTCTCAAATAAAGTCAGTTCTAAACAACTTGAAAAAATGTCAATTGTATATAGTTAGATTGAGTTAGTATAATAAAAATGACAACTTTACCTAAATTAAATTGCGTATTCAGTGCCATATAAATCAAATGACCAAATACCTATTTTGCTGAGCTAGAAGAAAGAGTAACAAAATTGATCTGCAGCAAAAAAGGGCAAGAATATCAAAAGAACTAATGAAAAACAATGTAAAGGAAGGTGGCCTTGCTTTACTAGATTTAAAATTATGCCATAAAGTGGCAGTCATCAAAACTGCCTGATATTGATTGAGATATAGAGTAATGGATCAGTGGATCAAATACAGTAGTAATTTACTATTTGACAAACCAAAAGGAATAATTTTCTGGGATAAGAATTCAATATTTGATAAAAATTCATTTGGCAAAACTGGAAAATAGTATGACAAACAGTAGGCACAGACCAACATTTCACAGCCTATACCAAAATAAGTTCAAAATTGATACAGGATTTAGACATAAAGGGAGATGCCATAGACCAATTAACAGATCAAGAAATACTCTGTCAGATTTATGGAAAGAGAAGAAATTTATACTCAAAGAAGAAAAAGAGTACACTAATGGGGTGGCTAGGTGGCACAGCGGATAGAGCACCGGCCTTGGAGTCAGGAGTACCTGCGTTCAAATCCGACCTCAGACACTTAATAATTACCTAGCCATGTGGCCTTGGGCAAGCCACTTTAACCCCATTGCCGTGCAAAATCTAAAAAAAAAGGGGTACACTTATAAATTGAAAAAGGGATGAGTTTGATTATATTAAATTAAAAAGTTTTTTGCACTAATAAAATCATTTCTGTTAATATTAGAAGAAAACCCGAAAGTTGGAAAACAATTTTCACAGAAAGGGGTTCTGATAAAGGTCTCATTTCTAAAGTAAATAGAGAATTGAATCAAATTTATAAGGTTTCAAGTCATTCCTAATTATTAAATGGTCAGAGGATATAAAAGGCATTTTTCAAATAAAAAAATAAAGCTATGGAAAGCATATGAAAGCATATGAAAAAATGTTCCCAGTCAATTCTGATTGGAGAAATGCAAATTAAAGTAACTAAGAGATACCACTTCACAACTATCATATGGGCTAAAGGGAAAACGATCAATGTTGGAGGGGTTGTGGGACAATTGGGAAATTAATGCATTGTTTGGTGGAATTGTGAAGTAATCCAAACATTTTGGAGAACAGAATGGAACTATGCCCAAAAAGCAATAAAATTGATTATACCCTTTGAACCCGTAATACCAATACAGGCTTTTTTCCAGTAGACATCATAACAAATGGGAAAAATCCCATATGTTCCAAAATATTCATAGCAGCTTTTTTGTAGAGGCAAAAAAATTGAAATTGAGGGGATGCCCATCATTTGGGGAATAACTGAACAAGTTATGATATATGAATATTATGGAGTACTATTGTTCTATAAGAAATCCTGAATGGTTGGACTCTAGAGAAGCATGGAAAGAATTACAAGAACTGATGCTGAGCAAAGGGAAAACATTGTTCACATCATCTTCAACATTGTGAGCTGATCAACTTTGATAGATACAGCTCCTCTCAGCAGTTCAAAAAGTTAGGACAGCACTAGAATACTATTATGGACAATGGCATACATATTCAGATGAAGAAAATAAAACAAAACACAACTACAGAATATGAATTAACATTATGTTTACATTTTGAAAATTTACATATACAGAAAATGACGAATATGTAAACACGTCAAACATAAATATATACATACAATGATCAGTAGACTGTTGCTGAGGGGATGGGGTAGGAGGGAAGGATAGAAGAAAATTCTGTAACAAAAATATTTATCTGGATGAATGTTGAAAAACTTCCATAACATTGAACTGGAAAAATTAAATAAAATATTAATAAATTAATTTCTAATAAAAAGAATGTTAAAAAAAGACAGTGGCCCACATTCTAAATATGTTTTCCCCCTAAGTTTTAGAGTTTCATAATGGCCAAAAGATATAATCTGATTTGTGCTTAACATGATTATGGCTTAGGAGGTTTGGAGGGAGACATATTATTGAGAATGGCGGGGCTCACACTATTCAAAATGGAACATTATCTTTTTATCTAAGCAAATACACAAAACATTAAAAATAAATTCCGAAAGGAGATAAGTTATTGTTGACTTGCAGATCATAATCTGGTGGTAATAAATCTCAATTAATTCAAACTCATTTAAAATTAGTCAGTCACAGGGAAAATTGATATATGGGGGAAAAAGCAAAATCATTGTCCATTTATTGATGAATTTTTCCACTTTTTGACCAAAGTTTCAAGACTGTAGGAAAACTTAATGTCAGGTGGTTTTTACTTGAAAATTTTTAAAAATCAATTATGAAGGCAACTATTTCTAAATAACTTAGATAATGTTCTGCGTTGATTCTTAGCAGTGATGTTTGGATATTTTTTTCCTGAAGATTTTTCAAATGTAAAAGCTAAAATAACATTTCAAAAGAAAGTCAGAAATAATGTTGAGTATAAATACTAATTCTGAAATTTATGGGGTAAGAAATTTAAAAATCCAATATTCTAAAGGAATGTGAAATATAAATGTCAAAATTATCTTAAAATATAGAAATTTGCCCTCACTTATGCCTCATACATCTTTTTTGGAAGTTACCCATATTTACTTTCCACATCACAAGAAACTTAGTGGAGAATGGGAAGATGGCAATCATCGATTATTTCTTGTTATTTTCACAGGATGAGTTCATATATATTTTTTCATTAAGATATGCCTGTGTTGTAATCCTTTTTTCCAATTCTCCATAATTCTTTAATTTTTTAAGATTTTGTACAGGATTATATGCCCTCATAAACCATGAGCTTCTCTACTGTTCTCTGAGTGATATTCATTATTTAATTCTTTGGAGACTATAGCATCATGGCATAACTTGCCATTGCAACCTACCTCTGAATAACTTTGGTATTGAAGGCAGGTATCTGATTCAGGGATATTAAAAAACAAGGAATTTGCTAAAAATCAATCCAGCCAACTTGTTTTTCCCTAAAAAAAATAAAACGTGCTCAATACATTGTTCATATTAATTGTCTGAGACACATATATGAATAGATGGATTATTTAGGCTGTCCATCGTTTAATGACAATGGACATCCTACAGTTTTCTGTGATAGATGGTTAGACCAAACTCTTTTCATTAGGTATTGATTTCACCCAAGAAATCTGAGGTGTTTTGGGATATTGATGCTGCAAGCCCAATATAAAGCAGCAAACAATAGCATTTGGCTGATTTCACATTGATCAGAAATCCATTTTCAACTTGGAATAGTTCAGCTATTCATTGGAAAAGTTTAGCAAGCATCCTTCTTCCTATTTTATATTTTATCTGATGATATTAATGATGAAATTTCAAAGTTTTCTATGGAGCTACATTTTTAGGATTGTTATGAATCATATTATGCATAAATTTGAGATATGAAAAAGTGACATCGCTAGAGGAGAGGTCTGAAGGAGTCATTTTGTTCTCCTAGATACAATGCTTTGTTTTGTTTTATTTTGTTTTTCATTATCAATTAAGATTGAGTAAGTAGCACTTGTTTGCTATATCTTTCTTATTATGTGAGAGTAGAGGAGTCATTCAGTCACTCATTCTAAAATCCCTTTACTGACACCTGTTATTTTTTATTCTAATATTCTGATATTTTTATTCTAATATTTCTATTTATTTTATTCTAATATTTCTATGTATTATTCTCATAAATATGTAAATAAAAAGACATATAGCCTAATATTTGTTACGGTTATCTGGTCAATTCTTTTTGTAATTAAAAGTTGCAATAATCATACACATTTTCCTATCTCTCCTTTTACTTATGCTTGAAGAATCAATTCCCTAAATATACTGTAGGTGCATAGTCATTTTCATGTCATCTTTCCCTTTACACTCTAAACTTCATGAGAATTAGAATTGTCTTTTGTCTCTTTTTATATCACCAGGGTTAAACCTGGTTAATGGTTCCCAGTTGGCATTAATAAATGCTTACTGATTGACTGACTCATTTCAATACCCTCATCATTTTCTTAGATATGGCACAAACACTGTGATGGTATATTTGGTCTTCTCTGGCTATTTCTATAACCTTGGCTCCCTGTAAAACCACCTGATTTGTTCCACTCTCATTATAAGCAACAATTTATGGTTTCCACATTAGATGCCCTTTGAGTGACAGCTCAATTGTGTGTCTCTCCCTAAACTTTTTAAATATAATTTATCCCTCCATGTTTTTATTTATTATTATTTATTTTTATTTTATTTATTATTATTTATTTCATGACCTTCCTTTTGTTGCATAAAACCCACATTTATATATTTTATATATTTAACCAGTGTTACTTTTGCTTATTAGAGTGATGCTTACCTTAGCAAATCAAATATTCACTTAGTAAAATGACTTGTGGATTCTTTAGTGCTGCTAGTGATTATGATAATGAATCTATATCTCTAAAACTTCCATATGAAATGATTGCAGTTTGCTTTATGTGTCACAGTAGATAGAAAGCCAGATTTTATGTCAGGAAGACCTGAGTTCAAATATGACCTCACAAACTAGCTATGTGACCTTGGAGAGGTCACATTCATTTAATATGGAAAATCTTTGTTCTTCATTATCCTCTGCAAAGATTTTTTGGGAAACACAAGATGATCAAATATCCAAATCTCTCAGTTCCTTTATTTGATACTCTAAGAACTTGTAAGTCATCCTTCCTTATTAGTTCCAATATCTTTATATTGGCCTGTTATGTTTATATTAGAACTATCATTTTCAGTATGATTCACTTCCTTCTAGAGGATACCCATTTTGGGGACAGAGGACAAAAATCCTACATTTAGAATGTCAATTGCTAAGAAACAAGATTAAAAATGGTGTGACCAGTACCATATACCATCTTTCTTTTCCATTGTTCTCTCTCATGAATGCTATAACAATAAAAGAGGACCAAAAGACTCAGGACCATTTTTATTTTTCCTTTTTCATGGGTAGTTTGGATCAAATAAATCATTGCCACAAGACAGACCTACTGGTAATGACATTCTCTAGATTTGCTTCAGCTGTTCTACTGAAACCAGACTCTTTCTGTTACCTGGAAATTTAATGGTGATACAAAATGTGGATAAATGGCTAATATATGTTCATGATTTTTTTTCTTCTCCTGAGTTTTATGACCAATCATATAAACCTTTCTTTGACCAACTATGAGAGTGAATTTTACTAGGATAAATGTCAGATATGTCCTATTATTCTCCTTGTCACTGCCATTCCTTCAAGGAGAGAGTTTATCATTAACTGTTGCTCAGGAAAGATTCTCCTTATCTTCAGATGAGTGATATGCAACAATTCTCTATCATTCAACTGGAGTCTTTCATTTAAAAAAAATAAAGACAACTTAAAACCAGTTCAAAATAATGAGACAAAAATTTCTTGGAAAGAATAAATAAAGATAGTGGCATTGCTACATAGAGGAAAGGCTTTTCCTTACCATAATAAGATATTTCAACAGAAGTTTTTGATTATCAGATTTCTATTAAGTAAGTCCTATTTCTTTATGTATTTTCCCTGTTGATGAAGTCATAGGATTTTGGTCATTCATATTATTCATATGGCTTATCATATTTATTGTCATCCTGTGTTAAATGGATATTTTCTCATAGATCTCATGGATAAACTGCCAAACTGTAGATAGGTTAAGCTGAGGTTGACAAGACATGCAATCACCCCCTGATTGATCACAGATACATAGCTTCTTAATCTTAACTCCTACTTCCCCAAGATAGCATAGGCTCCAGAATAAAAAAAAAAAAGATTCTCTTAGCCTCCTAGAAATGCCTTTGAAGAGTTAGATGATTCTCAAATCTCCTTTCAAGTCCTCATTGGTATGTATCCTCCCATAATTACTATTGAGAATCATTTTAGTCCCCAGTCTAAAGTACTAATTTTAAAGAGATAAGTATAGGGTAGGATCAACAGCTCCTTTCAATACAAACAAAAAGAGATGTTCCCTAAAAATATAGGACTTGATTGGCTTACAGACAGAGTACAGTGTTCAAGGAGAGTCTCCACTGACAGATTCCTGGCAGACTTTCTGTATTGAAGTAATTTTCTAGTTCCCCAAGGCCACACAAGACCTAGCTTTGTAGGACTAACACTCTACACTTTGGGGATGTAACAAAATATCAAGACTTCATATATTACCACAACGTTCCTGCAAGGCCAGATTTTTTATTTTTTTTATTTTTTTTTGGTAGAGGGGAGTATGCATTTACTGAAATTAAATTCTACCTTATCAGTATGTGAATATTCTTGCTGTTCTGGCTAAGTAAGTCTCCATTCTTTAACTGTTAGCTGACCTGTGAGTACTTACTTTTTTTGAGCATCACACATAAAACAGCAAAGTAACCACATCAGGGCCATTCTTAACAGGCTATTTACTAAGATAATAATATAAGAATAATAGGTAAGAAACTCTTCCCCAGCAGTCTGTGACAAACCCTTCTATTAGTGTATAAGAATGTAGGGAAAGTGGGTATTCCACAGCATCATGATCCTGAAGTCCTCCCATTTAGAGTATAAACTATCTGTTATCCTGAGACCCAGAGTGACTTCCTTGCTGGTCTTTTGTGAAGGCTATGAAGAGTTGACCACTAATTGCTTAGTTTCCAATATAGACACTGCTGCCAGCTGATCTGGTGATAGCATTAGAAGATATATGGAAAGACTCTGAAATAAAAAAATTCTTCAAATGTTTCCAAGTTCATTCTCTAATCATAGATGGGATGGGGAATGGGGGGAGAGACAATATGGATACAGTTGTAGAAGAGAACTTCCCTTCCCTTCTCCCCCAGTCTGTAGGAGGTTCCACTGTAGGAATTTTACTGGAAAGTCACACTTTTTCTAACCTCTCAAATTACCCTCTTCTAAACTTGACAATTTAAAGAGGACCTTATTTCCTAAGTCTAATCAGATCTTTCTTTTGCAATGGGCCCATTTCTGCTTATGCAGTATTAGCCAAGCAATACAACAAGGGGGAAGTGGGGAGGTGGGGGTTGAGACAATTTACCAATATTTATTGAACTATAAAGTTCTCCAAGTGTGTCATTGTGGGCAAGTCACTTAACTTCCCTAAGTGACAGGAAAGTTGGAGACTAAGTGAAGAACAAATGTGTGTGTTTGCTTGTGTATGTGTGTGCTTGCATGTGTGTGGTATGTGCATTTCTTAAAAAATCAAAGAGAAAATTAAAGTTGATAGAAATCTAGTATTCCCAAGTTTTCTGATTTCATTGATGAGAGTTGACATACAGTTAATTGACTATGACCTAGAGGGCTTGTATTTTCTGATGGTGAAAAAACTTGGCAGATGGTTGCTGTGCTTTTCCATGGTTGGCAAATTCATTACTTTGTTGGCAACTTGGTGATGGGACCCATGAGAATCAACTGTCAGGTGACAAAGATACTTTTCTATCAATTGGCCTTTACTTGAAACCTTTCCAGTTCAGGAGATCCAGATCACAGTAACACACACACACACACACACAGACACACGATTCTCTAGTGGATATTTTTCTGCAGGTACTACAAGGCTTGTCAACTCATTCTTTTCATCTTGCTAAAGGTCATTTGGGACCTCACCTTGGCTGCCACTTTCCAGATGATAGAAATTAAGAAAGTAGAAAACTAATATGTTTACAGGATAGACAATTTATCATCTTCTGATACTCAACCATGTTTTAAGAAAGGAAGATCAACTAAAGTGCTCATGAACTTACAAAACAAACTACATAAAATGAATTAGCCATCACTAGAAGGAAACAAAGCTGCCAGTGAAGATAAATGGTGAAAAAACATTTCTATCTGAGGAGAAAAGCGACTTTAGGAAGTCATCAAGTTTATCACGGCCCTCAGGCAGCATCTCAACCATATCGAGAGAGATAGATGAATATCCATGCACACTTTAGAGTGCAAAAGATAAAATAGTCCTCAACCTTTTTCAATAAATAATTTCCATATTTGACCACCATGATCATCAACATTTTTTTAAGATATAACGTAAATGTTCAATGATTTTGGGAATTTCTGTATACTACAGAAAAAGAATGGGAGTGATCTAACTGCTGAACAGATTTGCATGGTAATGTAGAGTTCTATGATAAGATGTCTTAGACCGCTGGTTGTGATATTTAGTAGACTTGTTTCATCATGAGACTTACATACTTGGTTATAATAAGTAATGGTTTCACTTGAATGATTTAATTCCATTTAGAATATGACTTCATATATCACAAGCTAATAAATACCATCTCATAGTTCTTGTGGAAAAAACATCTCTCCAGATGTTTGGGGCAATCTGATGTTTAGCCCAAAAGTCCCAATACTAAAGATCCTCCAAAAGTTTAGGCATCTTCTGTCTTAGCCATAGTTAAGAGAAATAGACCTGATGACCCAGATCCTCCAGGAGCCTCAATGGCCTTGAGTTAGACCACACATAGATGCATAATTTGTGGACTTCTGGTAAAAGATGGATTTGGCATCCAAGAACCTTTGATTCAGATCTCATCTTAGACATTTACTAGATAGGTGACCATGGATATTTCATTCCTATGACCTTCAGTTTTCCCACAAAAAAATGTAAATACCTGTAGAACTTGCTTTGCTAGATGGTTGGTGACTCAGATGACATTCTATACACAAAATGTTTTGAAACTCTTTTGGTATCATAAGTTTTCTGGGGTACATTGGGAAGGAGGGAATAATTATTTATTAAGCTTTTGCCATTAAGCTTCAATAGACCTGTCAGGTTTCACTTGACCTTAACAACATCCCTAGAAGGTATTTGTTGTTCAGTCATATCAATTAAGTCTGACTCTCCTTGACCCCATTTGGGGTTTTTTTTGGGAAATATTGTGAAGTTGTTTGTCATTTCCTTTTCCAAATTATTTTACTGTAGAGAACAATGTGACAAAGACGGTTGAATGACCCACCCAAGGTAGAAACACAGTAAGAAAGTGTTTGAGGATAGATTTGAACTCATAAAGATGAGTCTTCCTCACTTCAGGACTGGTAATCTTTGTGTTATGCCATCCACCTGTCCAATTTTGTCATTACTATATCATAGTATTATATTTATTTTACAGTTGGTGAGAGAGAGAGAGAGAGAGAGAGAGAGAGAGAGAGAGAGATTAAGTGATATCTCCAGGGCCACACAGCTAGTAAGTGTCTGAGGCCAAATTTGAACTCAGGTCTTCCTGATCCTACCTTTAGCACTCTACTGTAACCCCACTTGGCTGGTGAAAGTGATGGTGACAGTATATGAAACATTTAAACTTCTAATATACATAGAAATCAAAGTTGGTATCAGAGGAATTGATCTGAATATAATCTCTTATTCACTTCTCAAATCACTTTACCACTTTTGGTCTCAGTTTCCTTATGTACAAAATTAACATTTTAGACCATATATAATCTCTAATCATATGCAGATGCTTGTGTATGTTTGCATATGTAAACATAAACATGTACCCAAATATATATAAAGTATGCGTGAGTGATTTCATTCAGTTTAGGATTCCAGTGATAGTATAGATCAGAAGCATCTCTGTCATTTATAGTTTTTAAAAAATTGCTAGGTCTATTGAGAATGCCAATGACTTATCCAGGGTAATACAGCCATTATCTCAGAACCCAGGACTCCTTTACTCCAAATTTGGTTCTCCATCCATTCAGCCTTCCTATTTTTCATATAATTGTTTTCACACATTCAATCACATAGTTAAAAGCTACCAAGGCTAATGAAAATCAGGTTAATAGAAATGAACTTGTGAAAAGTGAAATTTTAAATACATGTAGAATAAATTTTGCTTAACAGAACTCATTTTTTAATGAAACAGTTTTTAAGGCCAGGCTATTCTCAGTTGAAATGCCCTTGTTGTTATGAATAGCTGACAACTTTAAAGGGATGTAATTAATCCCAGGTCATGGCTGCAAATGGAACGTTTCCACCTCAGTGAGTTTTACCTAATAAAATGTTTAAAATAAATAAATAGTCCCCTGTGTATGATTGCTCTGCTCAATCCCATTCTTGAGGCTCTCATTACCATGGAAGGGGGAGAAGTACAAACAGCTGACGGCCCCTGATTAGGAGCCTTCTCTCTAGCTCAGTTATTTTCTACCTGCTAAATGTTAAATTCTCAAAATATTCAAGGCTCAAAATTCAATTCAATAAGTATCTTCACTTACGTTTCTGAAAGGTTGAAAACTCGTTGAGGATCTCCATTCTCAATGGCGTACGTTATTGGATCATGCTCTCGATCTGTTGCCTTTGGGAAGAAAACATAATGAAATGATCAAGTTACTGATAGAGGGTTTAACTTGTACATGGGAAAAAACAAGTGAAATGTAAGAATTTGAAAGTACCATAGAGGCACGGACAGGGATTGAATCCTGAGATTAAAGAGATGCGGTGGTTCCTGATTCTAGCTTGGACGCCAGGAAAGTATGATCTAAAGCAAGTCATTTCATTTCTTTAAATATCAATGACTTCATCTAAAAACAAAAATGTAGTTGAGCAGAAATCTAAGTAATGATCCTATAGATTAACTAGACTCAGACAAAATGTGATGGTTTATATTTAATGGTGTTGGGCATCTGAATTTTAGTTATGTCTATTGTTTATTGGGGCAACTAAGTGACGCAGGGGATAGAGCACCAGACCTGGAGTCAGGAAGACCTGAGTCAAGTCAAGTCTGGCCTCAGATACTAGGTGTGAGATCTCAGACAAGTCACTTCACCTAGTTTGCCTCAGTTCCTCAATCTGTAAAATGACTTGAAGAAGTAAATGGCAGGGGCAGCTAGGTGGCACAGTGGATAGAGCACCGACTCTGGAGTCAGGAGTACCTGAGTTCAAATCCAGCCTCAGACACTTAATAATGACCTAGCTGTGTGGCCTTGGGCAA
Source organism: Macrotis lagotis (assembly GCF_037893015.1). Classification (NCBI taxonomy): domain Eukaryota; kingdom Metazoa; phylum Chordata; class Mammalia; order Peramelemorphia; family Peramelidae; genus Macrotis; species Macrotis lagotis. Next base: position 15,315,768 of record NC_133661.1, read on the forward strand.
GCCACTTAACCCCAACGCCTTGCAAAAAAAAACCCTAAAAAAAGGGAGTAAATGGAAAACCACTCTGGTATCTTTACCAAGAAATCCTCAAATAGGTCAAGAAGAGTAGGAGACAACTGAACAACACATCTTTACTAGCGCTAGGGACATTCTGAACATTGTTTTTCTCTTTTTTTTAAAATGGTGCTTTGATGTGCTTTGATCTTTGATCTAACTAAAATGGAGCTAGATGGAGGACCATCTATCATGTACTTGATGAGCTCTTCCTTTGCAGATACTATACCACATATTCTCTGTTTTAAAGGTTTAAATTTTCCACGTCAATGTTCATTATAGATAATGACATTGCAAACTTCAAAGAAAAATGTGCAAAAAGATATTATGGGAGAGAATTCTTTATTGGGCTGTCTTCTTCATTCCTGGGTGCTCCAGCAGGGTGTGATGGTAGACAAGGATCACTGTGTGGCAAATGAGCTCTAGAACAAAAAAAAAATATGCTGACGCTGAAGTAACCCTTTGAATTTGGTTTTGTTATCGACCTCAATGATCTGGAGAAGTGCTACAGATAAAAGCCCCCGAGTCCAAAGGTCAACAGAAGAAAAAAAAACATAGACTATATTTGAGACCTCTGATACTCCAGTCATGTAGGTGACCATGCAGAATGTGCTGTCTTTGTATACTTCTGGTAGCACCAGTCTCATTGTGATAGTCTATGGTAATGGGCTATGGCAATGGTTTGACTCACACTGTGCCCATCTATGAAGGTAACATCTTTCACCATGACATCCTCCAGAATTCTTGAAGATAAAATCCTAATATCAGAGCTGATAAAGAAATTATATAATATCAAGGAGAAGCTTTATTAATTATCCTAAATTTCAAGCAGGAAATGGTCACTACCTTATCCAGTTTTATTCTGGAAAGAAGCAATGAAATTCTGTTGTCAGGTCATCATCAATAGCAATAACAGTTGTCTCAAAGCACTCTTCAAATCAACTTTCTTATATATAGAAGAATTCTTATGATATTCATTCGACTCAATCACAAAGTGTAAGGTCGATGGGCATGCTTAAGGATATTCATGCCAATAGAGGATTGTCCATTGGTCTCACCACATAGCTGTCATTGTTGACAGAATAAAGAAACAAATGATAGGCTTAATTTCTAACACAAAGAAAATCTGGATCCCTGCCCCCTCTGAACAAAACTCTCTCTGGATTGGTGGCTCCATTCTGAGTCCCCTTTCCATCTGACGGCCATTGTGACAAACTACTAATTATTATAAATGATTCTTTAATGGAATGACTTATTCTTTCCTCCCTTCTTCCTCCCTCTCTCCATTCCTTCCTTCCTCCTTTCCTTCCCAAATGTTATAAAATAATTCCCCCACTCCCACTCCCCCAAAAAGAGAAATGAGATTGGGATGGCTTTATTTCATATTTAATTCATATTTTTAAAATTGGAGAAAGAAGATGATGAGTATGTCTTTAAGGACATTGACTGTTTATATACTTTAAATGATTTCTTTCCATAATTTATGTTTTATTGTAAAAGGTTACAAGTAGACACAGTTCTACATAAGAAGCTAATTACTGAAATCTAGACAGGAAAAAAAGATGGGACTGATATTTTTTATGTTTTTTAATAATTTTTAATATATCTCATGTTTTTTATATTCCACTTTGATACTTGTTCCTAGTTTGTATAAATTTTCAGAACCATAATAGCCCTGTCTTTTCTTTCCCTGTACCCTTACCTCCTTTCATGAATATTAATGAAGAATTTTTATGTCTGCCTAAAATAAAATGAGTGCTTTACTTGTGTCCTGTCAAATCTACTTCAAACAAAAATCCATATTTTAAAGGGAAAATAATTAAAATTGTGTCAATATATACCTGTACTTCCCAACTTACAGGGTTGGAGGCTCACCAGGATTAGAGGAAAATAGATGGGACATCAGAGGCCATCTATTCTAAAACCCTCATTTTATATATAAAGAAACCGATTTCCAAAGAGGTTTAATATCCTACCAAGTCTACCCAGGTGAAATACGTAGCTAGAAAGCATTCCCAAGGTATGTAAGCTTCTAAGTTATTTATTCCACTGACTCTGAGATCCTACTTTACAAAGTGATTGGGAATGATGCAAATACTTCATCTGAATAATTGTTTATAATTTAGCTGTGTGAGAGGATAGAGTCAGAAAAACTACTGGGGCACAAGATCTGTCACCGACACATACTAGTTTTGTGCCCCTAGGGAGGCTAATTAACCTCACTGTATCCTACACAACTCTCCAACACTGAATTAGAATTGAATTGAAAACCTGCATTAGTGACAGAAATTTTTACCAACTGGAGTCCCTCAAGCAAAGATATCACAAATGAGAAGCAAAATATAATAGCGAAAATACGTTATTTATTATCATCACTATTAGAGCATCTCTTTTTTTAAACCAATAAGACAGTGTGATATGATCAGAAAATCACTTTTACCACAAAGAATCTTGGAACTCAGTTCTTTCCAGAGAAAATATTGCTAGAGGCAAAGTCAAAAATTTGAATTCATATTTCTCAAATTCTGGACCAATTTTCTCTCCACTAGGTTTCACTGAATTTAATCCACTTGATATTTTTAATGCTATGTTTACAAATGGTGGTATAAAACATGGCATTAAAGACATATATGAGTAAAAGAGAATACAGATTAGTCATGTGGGAAGAATGGATGAGGAAGACAAATAATACTTCAATGATATGACTAAGGATAAAAAGAGAATCAGATAAAAATCCATTTTTAAAATTTTCAATCTTCTTGCAATCCCCGATATAGCCCCAGTGTAACATTGCAATGAAGCAACTAAGCAAGGGAATCATTCAAGTTAAATTCATTGGAAGTCAGAGATAATTAAGTTAAAAAAAAGTAAAAACTTTTCTAGAAGTGTCTCAGAGGTTTATGGTAAATAATTTTCTTTAAAATCATGGGAAACTGTTGAGATTTCTTGTCCCTTGTTGTGTCAGCTGTGGAACAAATAATATTATAAATAAAAGAACCACAAATCACCAAATTCAAATCTTTACAACCAAGTTTTTTGTGGTCTTTCGAGATTTTAATTATTACTAGAATTGCACCCCTTTCTTTTTTGTTTTTTTTTTTTTGTTGCAAGGAAAACGGGGTTAAGTGACTTGCCCAAGCCCACACAGCTAGGTCATTATTAAGTGTCTGAGACCGGATTTGAACCCAGGTACTCCTAACTCCAGGGCCAGTGCTATATCCACTACGCCACCTAGCTGCCCCAAGCTGCACCCCTTTCTGAAGAGCTTAAAAGGATACTGTATAATTATAACAATTCACTTAGGTAAAAAAAAAAAATCTCATTTTCTGATTATATCTTTATCCTGAATCAAATGGGAAAATCCAAAGATGGAGATTGATTCCAAGAAGTAACAAATTAACAGATGAAAGACTCTAGATTAAGAGTTGGGAAGAATCAATGAAGTCATGGAGTCTGGTCCCCTCATTTTTGTAGATGAGAAATCTGAGGCACAGAGAAATTAATTAATTTGTCCAAGTTTACACAATCAAAAAATGTCTAAGATAGTATTTGTACTCTGGTCTGCTTGACTGCAAGTCCATTCAAGCAAAGAGGCAATTTAGCATAAATCCTTTATTTTACAGGTCAGGAAATTGAGTCTCATAGAGGTTGAGTGACTTGACTGTAAGAAAGATAGAGTCTTACCAAGGGCAAGACACCTTGAACCTTCAGCTGTTCTTTGGATGCCATTATCAATACTTGCACTCCCTCAGGGACCAGGAACAAATGAATTTAATGATTGATGAGAATAAATAGTTAAACTAGGAGGCTACCAGATATTGGATTTCCTCTATATTGCTGTCTACAAGCTAGGCTGTCATCTCCCTCGACGTGCCCTGGTCCTTATGTCTATGATAGTAGCACAATAGGGGACTCATGGTATCTCAAGGTCTCTACTGCCATAATAATGAATGTTCCTGCAATCCCAGAGAGTGTTTTGTGATGCTAGACCCTGATGCATCTTTGTGTTACTTGCTTGAGGATCCAGATCAGATATTATAGCTCTGGAAAATTAATCAATTAACAAGCATTTATCCAACACAACCTGTATACCAGATGTTAGGGATCGTTATGCTGTAGAGTGGATAGGGTTGTGGTTAGAAAGTCAGATAGTTTTTTTGTGAATTCAAATATAGCCTCAGACACATATGAACTATGTGTTTCTGAGTAAATCACTTAACCTGTTTGCCTCAGTTTCCTGATGTATAAAATGAGATGGAAAAGGAAATGACAAACCACTCCAGCATATTTGCCAAGAAAACCCAAACAGGGTAATGAAGAGACAGACATAACTGAAAATGACTCAGTAGTAACAAGGGATACATTAACAAAAATGAAGCAATCTTTGCAGTCAAGGAAATTACATTTTTTTTTAGTTTTTTTTTCAAGGTAGTGGGGCTAAGTGGCCACACAGCTAGGTAATTATTAAGTATCTGAGGCTGGATTTGAACTCAGGTACTCCTGACTCCAGGGCCAGTGCTCTATTCACTGTGCCACCTAGCCACTCCAGGAAATTACATTTGAGTCAAAAAACCTCTCCTTGGAACTTCGGTTTAATTAAGAGCCTTCCCTCTCTTCATATCTTCCTATTAGTCTTGTAAATAATTTGCTTTATATGTAGTTGTATGCTGTCTCCCAAAGTAGATTGTTTGAGGGCAGAGAGTGACTTCTTTTTTGTAACTTCAGAACTTAGTTTCCGAAAAAGAGTGTGTACTTAATAAATTAATTCATTGATTAATGAATTGTCTGATGAATTAATTATATGACTTTTTGGTCAATAGCTTTGCCATATTATATTTCCTATTATTCCTTTATACAAATGAGAAACTGGAAGAAACCTTTACTACTTGATGTTCCACAAGGTGATTTCAAGTTCTGAGATACATTGATTCCAGGAAGACTTAACTCCTTTGTGTTCTAAATCCTACAATTTTCTGAAAATAAAATACACAGGCAGAAACACACACACACACACACACACAGCCATACACTCCTCTATACGGTCCAGTGAATAGAAATAAATTACATAACTGAATTATTATACATGGGTGGGAGGGATTATATCTAGTGGATTGTAGGAAGTTTAGGCAGAGAATACTTAAGTTTATTTTTCCTCTCAAATGCAAATACAGTCAAGAGCAACTTTCTCAGTTTTCTTTAAAAATGCACATTGCTTTTTAGTTAAATAGAATCTTCACCATCCATTTCATTTCCTTTATGAATGCTTGTGTCTAAGCAAAGCACAGACAAAGAAGGGACTCTCTGCTATAAATTCAGCCTAAGTATGTTTCTTGACTTTGTGTTCCCTCTGTCCTACTCTTAAACTGCTATTATATCTCTTGCAAAAAGGAGCAGAGTGCTTTCTGAGTGTGGAAACGGAAATAAAACATTAGCAAGCCTTGGAATGGAGCTTTGGGGACATTAATAGCAGTAGTTTATAGCAGAAAGCACTAACTGTCTCTGTCCAAATGGGTCAACTTTTATCCTAATACAAATTTCAAGCCAAAAAATATCAGAAAGATTTGTATTTGGACATTTTATAAACTCATAATCAAAACAGTCAGGTCCAACCCCTTGTGACTCCATTTGGACTTTTCTTGACTCATTGTACAGTCGAGAAAACTGAGACAAATAGGTGACTTGACCAGGGTCACATAGCTTGTGACTGTATGCTACTGGATTTGAACTCAGGAAGATGGGTCTTTCTCACAAAGCAACCCAGGTAGGACCCACTCCAATTTTGTTGCTGCTAAATTTGGAGGACTAGAACGTGTTCCCTGTAGACAGTAGGCACTTATTAATGAATGTTGACTGAGGTTCTATTAATTCAGTATTAGGTAGTTACAAAATGTTGCTTCTAAGAACAAGTAAGTACAACATTTATATTCAATATTCATTACAATTAATCCCTCTAAACATCTCCAAGTTACCTAGGAAATAATCAACTTTGAGGCTGAATTTTAATCAGTTTGATTCTAGTCTTCAGTGGGAAGGTAGAAAAGGCAGCAATCAAAATGCTTCTGAACAAGTCATTCATATTCTACTGCTTACCTCCTCTTTCTCCTTCTCCTACTCTTCTTCCTCCTTCCTCTCTTTCTCTCTTGTATCTTATGTCTGTGATGTTCTATTCCTTACCCTATCATTCTTTCTCTTTTCTATTTTTTTTGCATCTTCCTGTCTGTTTCATTGTCTCTCTCCATAGTATAAGAAATGTCTATGTGAATCTGATATATTTTCAGTTATTGATTTATTAGTCATTTAGACCAGGAGCATTTCTTTGTTTTTTTGCAAAGCAATGGAGTTAAGTGACATGCCCAAGGTCACACAGCTAGTCAATTATTAAGTATCTGAGGCTGGATTTGAACTCAGGTCCTCCTGACTTCAGGGCCAGTGCTCTCTCCACTTCGCCACCCAGCCTACCTGACAAGGATCATTCCTTAATCATTTTTTATGGGTCAGGCACTTGGTCAAGTTTTGTGTCACAAAGGAAGGCAAAAATGATTCCTGCCTTTAAGGAATACATATTCCACTGGGAGATGCAAGCACCTAACATCATGGAAATTACTAGGGATGTATGGGATACCTGTAACAAGGATGTAGAGAAGAAGAAAGCATAAAGGGATTAGAGGGATGAGAAAGGCTTTCTACTGAAGGTGGGATTGGAGATGAGCCTGAAAGAATCCAGAGGTACCAAGAGTTATAATAAGTCTGGGCCAACTGGTGGAGTTTGGGAAAAATGCCTAGAGAATCTCAGAATTTCAGAGCTGAAGTGACACACCAGGGAATCTCTAGTATAAACTAGACCTAAAATGCATCCCACCTTTACATTCTCAGCAAGGAATCAGTTATCTTTGACTTGAGCATCTCCAGTGAGAGGGACTCTACTACAGTTCCAGGAAGTCCATTGAACATTTGTGTGATTTTTATATGTTAGCAATTTTCCCCCCTTCGTAACATCAAGTTGACTTTTTCTTTTTGCAAATTTCTCCCATTATTTTCTTTCAGTAATTAATTTATATTTCCAGACTCCTATATGAGTTTGATGTCCTAAAGTCAGGGGTTGTAGGTTTAAACCTTGGAACTTTCATCTACTACTAATGTGACCTTGAGAAAATCATTTAATTCCTCTGAGACCCTTTCTGCTAATCATTAGAAAAAAAAAACAGATTGGAATTCTCATGAAGTCTAAAGAAGGTCTCCTTCATCTAGAAATCTGTGGAGCTACCTGTCATGTTGCCATTTGCTCCCATTTCTTCACAAAGAGGAAAACCTAAGTTGGTCCACATTTTTGATTGAAAGGCTTCAAGACAGGACAATGGATGATTTCAATAGAAATGAATGAAAATGAGAACAATTGGAGATTGGGATTTCTAGTAAAATGTAGTTTGAATCTAATTTACATGTTTGGGGAAAATGTTTATTAAATGCCTACTCTGTACAGTACACCACAGAATTACAGAGAAATAGTAAATGCCTTGGATAAAGGTATACATCACATGCTCATTACACTGGTGGCTAACCCAAAGCACAAAAGGAGATCTAATATATTATTTTACAGAGCTGGCATCCAAAAAACAGCATGACAAAATTAACTGAATCTGAGAAAATGAAATTTAAGAAAGATAAATAAGAAAGTAAAGGTTTATCCTTAGGTTTAAAAAAAATTAACTTCAAAGTACAAAATGATGGAGGCATTGCAAGACTTTTCTGAGAGGGATGGAATTTCAGTGCACTGTCAGATTAATACAAGTTAGAAGTATGATATAGTCATCTGAAAAAAAGCTATTGCACATTTTCCAAGCTTACATTCCAAGAGACAAGAATGAATAGATAATAGTTCTTTAGTCTTCTCTCCTCATTAGAGCAAACCTGGTGTATTAGTTTTGTTCTGTGTACCATAGATTAAGGACAATTCAGAAGAGTACAACTAAAATGGTGAAGGACTTTGAGTCAGTGTGAACCACTGTTAGAGGAAGGACTGAAGAAAGAAATGATATAGAGTTGAAATTATAACTGTGGTAAATTTGATAGAGTGGATGCTTATTTGGGGTATGAGAGCCTGAATGGCTACTGAGGACCTGCATAATACTGAAATTCTCTAAGATTCTCTGAAGCAGTCCCTGCCTTCAAGGAGCCAATATTCTCCAGAGAGGAATTTTACAATTTTGTCCTTATTACAATTAATCAGAAATGGTAGTATGGGGTTATAGAATAAATGTTGGGTTTAAAATCAGAAAACTCACTTTTAGAATCTACCTCACTTACATAGTGGTTGTGTGACCTTGAACAAGTTTCATGTTGGACATAGGAAGCATTTGAAAAATACCTCAGGCTTTAGACTCTTGTTAATTGTGTCTCTTTGCAACCATAATTTCCTTTTGTGTAAAATCGACATAGTGATACCTGAAATACCTCTCTCATGAGCTGTCGGAAGGCTTAAATGAAATAATCCATGTAAAATCCTTTGCAAGTCTTAAAGCACTCTATAAATATCAGCTACTATTTTTGTAATGAAAAGTAAGACAGTAAATGCTAACTTTCCACTTACAACACTGCCCATCCTCATCTATTGCCTTCGTGAAGTCAGTCTAGTTTGAGGGGAAGTCCTTAGAGATTCAGACTCAATAAATGTGCTCCCATGGAAGGCTTGCCAGGAACTCTGGGCAAATTTGGCAGGGGCTGGAGATTCATTGGAAGAAGATATAGATCTGATTGAGATAAGGTCCCATGGGCTTGTCCCCTATGGTAAACTGCCAATTGATGCAAGGGTCTCTCAGGACAAGAAGAAAGAAGCCCAAAGAACCTTAAAAAATCATTAGAAATAATAGAACCATCAGAGGGGGAAAAGATGGGGGAAAGGTCAAGAGAAGGTCAAGGCTTAAGCTTAATTTCACAGAATTCATTAATACTTCATTCTCTTGGAGTTCATGACCCAAGTAAATATAATTCATCATAATTTCATCAATTCTTCACTCTTCCTATCCCTTCTGTTTTCCACATTACATTTTAATGCAGACATCCATAAGCTTGGGTGCAATCCATCTACTGAGAAGGCTCAAGTTCTGACCATTTGAACATCAGGTAAAGGAACTTGAAAATTTAGAATGAAGAGAGAAGTCTGGGTAGGAAGAGGTGGTAGTAGTTTTCCATAAAAGAGCTTTATGACTCTTTTTAGTTGGCTTCCTAGCTTTCAGATGGAATAAGGAATAGAGTTCAGGACCTAGAGGAAGAAAGACTGGAATTCTGAAACTATTTCAGATCACAGATACTTCCCAGCTGTGTCTTCTGGACAAATCACTTAACTTGTCTCAGCCTCAGTTTTCCCATTAAGAAAGTAGAGAGACAGTAACAGCCCCAACCTAACAGGACTGGGGTGAAGATCAAAAATGATGATATGGGTAAAGCATTTTGCAAAAGGGATGATGTTGGTGTTAATTCACTGAGAGAGAACCTTAAAAGGAAAACCAACAGCTCCTCAACACTTCTTGAAAAGGCTGAGTGATGAGCTCTGTTTCTTTCTAGAATACTTGGGATTTTGAATCTTTTTAATACGTGTCAGAGCAATGGATAGTTAGAGAAATGAGTGAGACATGCATTTGTTGGTGTGTGTGTGTGTGTGTGTGTGTGTGTGCATGTCTATCTGTAAACCTTCAAAACTCCATTTCTTTGAAGATATCACTGATGAAATATAAAGGAACTTTTTTTTTTTAGAAAAATCACCAGGCTAAATTGTCAGCAAAAACAAGAATAGCATCGAAGCATAGGATAAGAAAGTCAAAATCTTCCAAATTCTACCCTGATTTCTCTACGTTTTTGAATCAGAAGTTTACTTCTGGCAAATATGAATAAGAAACTCAAGGATTAATGAAGGTAGACAAACAAGGACCCAGATAGCTATACTCCTTTTCCTTGTTTTTGAGTGAATATATTAAGAGGAGGAAAAAAGATTATAAGGGTAAATTGGAGTATTTATGTAGTGCTTAGAGGATTATAATAATGTACAATTTGCATGGATCTTGTTAATGGTAATAGAGTAATTAGTATTGCAATTAGACTTGCAAATACAAGCATGGCTCTTTGGTGGTGGTGTCATCTCCTCATTAAGTCTTCTTACTGTGAATTCTACTCCTTTATTGTGACAGGTTTTAGCTTCTTTGACATCATTTAAGCTCTTTCATCTCCATTTAATAGGGCCTGGATGGGAGATAGAAAAAAAAGCTCATCCCACAGGATCATTGATCTTAGCTCTGGAACATTGCTTAGATGAAACTCAGGAAAAAATATTTTTAGCAAAATGATGCTTCCTCCTTACAGAGGAGACTGATCTCAGTGGTCTTCCATGTTCTTTCTAGATGCAAACAAAGCCTATAGACCTGACCCCTTGCCCAGCACTCTGATGTGTTAAACAGCATAATATACCCATATATGGATGCAAATGTATTTGAATGAGTATATGTATGAGTGGTGTGTTTCCATGTATGTTTGCCTATGTGTATGCATTATGAGTGTTTGCATGAATGCATGTATTTCTGTGTGAAGGAAAGAAAATTTGCAAGGATCACCTTTTTTATCACGTCCTTCATTTATCAAAGTAAATAGCTTTGTTGAGGAAAAAGCTCAATGAAGATTTAAAGGTGATTATGTTTTATACTTTTATATAGGTTCCTAGATTTAGAGTTGGAAGGGCTCCTCAGAGGCCACTGAGTCCAAGTCCTTCATTTTACAGATAAAGAGACTGAGACACAGACAAGGTAAGGAACTGGATGAAGATCATTTAGTCTGAAGTTGAAGCCAGGTTTTCCTTATTTAGTTCACTGCTCTATCCATTACACTACACTGCCCTGATTTGCAAAAGACCTGTGATTTCAATCCACTAACTGGACTTTTAACCATTGCTTGACTTACATAGAGGATGATTGCATGAATTTTCATGAGAGAAGCCATAGAAATACCTTTGGGGTGATGGAGAAAATGTGATCATAATGGAGCTAATCCTCAGCTTTACCTTACCAAGTTCATTTTCAAATTCTACAACTTGTTCAATTTGGGTTCCACTACCATAGCCTTCCATGGCCTCCTTAGACCATGATGAAATACCATGAAGGAAGTGAAGGAGGAATTAGATTCTTAGTTTTCTTAAGTCAAAATTCTCTAAGTAGCTGGAGTTTTAAGTGGGGTGTAACTGAGCTCTTCCTCAGATGGGTACTAATTGAGAGAGCTCAAAGGAAAATCATTAACTGCTGAGCCTCAAATTCCTCATTTGTAAAACGAGATGTTAGAACTGAATTCCTTGCTTTCTTTCATTGCTATCTTTCATGTTGATGATTCTGTGTAACTTTGGAAACTTCTTCCCTTCTAATTGCTTTCCCTTTCTATTCCTCCCTTACTACCCTCCACTTTTCATATGTCTTTACTTCATACATCTTCCTAGTCTCTGAATTTAAAAAAATAAAGGAAAGTCTCTTTCAGGATCAAGACAACAGTTGTTTCCCTCAGAGAGTCTTCTCCGATTAGCTGTTTATTGAATGTACCTCGTAACATTGTTTTTGCTCAGTTCCTATTTATCAAAATCTCAGGAAAATTACAGCATTTGCATATTTAAGCTTTAATCAACAATAGCTGGCAGTGTGTGAAGTAATAAACAGCTTCCAGGCAAGCAATAAACTCTGGGACAAAGCAACAGTGGGAATCATTTATTGCCAAGTTACTGAAGGTAATTCTAGTTGCTGCTATTAAAACCTCGGCCCCCGAAACTGGTTATCCGTGGCAATGAGCCACAAAGGCCTTGAAGTCAGACCTGGTCACCTTCTAGGCAGATTTCAAAGGAACGGAAGAATTTTCAATTAAAAAATTATAAACATCAGAAACAGGTGTGAACACACATTGGAAAATATAGCATGTTCTTTGCAAAGAGAGAATAATATATGTTTTGTAGCAATCGTTCTCATTCTTTTAGGCAACTTTGATATAATCAAATATAGGCAACTATATATATATATATATATATATATATATTAATATAGTTGATTATTTGCTTAATCACTTCGGTCTCTCACCACCTGTACTAAAGTACACCAGTGTCCTTCTATCACTCATTATCTCTCAAAATTTGTCAATGATCACCTTTCATTGCTTCCATGGCATTAGATATTTATCTCATTCTTTGCAATTCCTTACCTTGTCTTTCCTTCAATCTTACCCAACATCAAGATCTTTTCCAATAATCCTGAATTTTCATTATGGAATCAAAGTTTTAAACTTCAGCTTCAATATTTGACATTCTAAGAAATAGTTTGAATTAATATCTTTAAGTTTTGAACTATTTGATCTAATCTCTCAAAAGCACCAATTCTTCAGCAGTCAGCTTTCCTTATAGACCAACTCCCATAACCATACACCGCAACCAGAAAAACCATCACTTTGACTATACAACACATTGTCAATGAGGTAACATCTCCTTTTTAGTATGGCATCCAGATAAATCAAAGCTTTCCTTCCAAGGAGCAAGTTTCTTTCAAGTTCATGTCTACTGTAACTGTCTGTAGGGATTTTTGCCCCCAGGTATATAAAATCTGACACTACTTCCATTTCTTCTCCTATTTGTCAGGAAGTAATAAGGCTAGTTGGTGTGGTCTTAGTTTTTTTTTATTTTATTTTATTTCCTTCTATTTTGGGTGTAAAACTTCATGTTCTGCAAAGAGAATGGGATTATCTGCATTTCTGGGATTGTTGATATCTCTCCCTGGTAACCTTCGTTCTGGCTTTTATTTGCCCAGCCAGGCATTTTGCATGACATCCTTTTTATTTAAGTTAAATACATGAGGTGAGTATAAAATCCTGCCATGCTCCTTTTCCAATCTTAAAATGAGTCACTTGTTCCATATTGGAGTCTAATTGTTCTTTCTTGACCTGCATACAACTTCCTCAGAAAACAAATAAGATGATCTGGTACTTCCACCTCTTTGAGAACTTGATGCATTTTGTTTTGATCCATAAAGTCAAAGTCTTTAATGTAGTAAATGCAGCACAAGTAGAATTTTTCCCCCCTGGAACTCTCCTGCCTTATCTATAGTCCATTAAATGTTGGCAATTTGGTCTCTAGTTTTTCTGCTTCTTTGAAAAGCACCTTGCTTTTCTGATAATTCTCAGTCTACATACTACTGAAGCTTGTTTTTCAGAACCTTATAATAAGCATAATCTTAGTGATGTATGAAATGAGTACAAATGTTTTGTAATTTGAACATTCCTTGGCATTTCCTTTCTTTAGGATTGGGACGTAAACTGATCTTTTCCTAGCCAGTGCTCATTGATGAATTTTCGAAATTTACTACTTTATTGAGTACATCACTTTTGATGACTTCATTTCTAAGGATTTTAAGTAGCTCAAATGGGATTTTGTGACCTTCACTAACCTTATTTTAGAAATGCTTCCTAAGGTCCACTTCATTTTTGAGAATGTTTGCTCTAAATCAGCAACCATATCAATATGTTTAAGTATGTTGTTAAGATCTTTCTTGCATAGTTATTTGGTGCATTCTTGCCACCTCTTCTTAATCTCTTCTATAAAATCTTTTCATTTTTGTCCTTTATAACCTTATTTTGCATGAAATTTCCCTGCATAGCTCTAATTTTCTTGAAGAGCTCACTTTTCTTTGCCATCTTATTGTTTTTCTATTTCCTTCTATTACTCATTTAAGAAAATATTTTTACATTCCAGGTTCCAATCTAATACTAATCTTAATGAAATTGAACTTCTCTTTTGTTACCAGACACTTAACAACTGAGATTCCTTTTATCTTTGGTCCAGCCACTTCATTAGTTCTGGAATTACTTGTAGTTAGTAGTCCTTGGCTCTTCCCCAGTAGCACATCGGGCATCTTCCAACCTGAGGGCGTCATCTTCTGATGTCATATCTTTTGTCATTTTAATTCTATCCAGAAGGTTTTCTTGGAAAAAGATACTAGAATGGTTTATCATTTCCTTCTCCAGTGGATCAGTTTTGGACTGAATTCTTCCTTATGAACTGTCCGTTTTGGGTAATCCTGAATAGCACAGCTCCTGGTAAGAGTTATGCCATGAAAAAAGATAGTGATCTGATCTGAGAGAGTTTGCACTCACTCTTGTGCTCTCTGTCCCTCTCTCTCTCTCTTTCTCTCTCTCCATCTCCTCTCTCACTCTCTTTCTCCCTCTCCATCTCTTCTCTTGCTCTCCCCACACATATGTATTTATGTTAAACAAGTATGTATCTATATAGTTTCATAAATATGAGTGAATATGGATAAATGCATAATTTACTTATTTTATGAACACAGCATTTTCCATTCAAAAAACATAGTGTTCTTGAATGAAGGTGCAATCTCATTAAATGGTGGCAGAGTAAATGACATGACAGTACCTTATTAATATCCATTTAATTGAAATGAATTCCTCACATTGGCTTTCATCTCATTCTGTATAGCTCGATGGTCCAAGTTAGATAGATGTCATTGGAGTGGGGGGTGGGAGAGAAGGCCTATCCTCCAGAATGTTCAGTGAGTCTTTGTAACACATCCAAGACTCCTGATGATCCTTGTCTATCTAGGTCAATTCTCAGCAATGGAAGAAAGAGGCAAGTATTGGAGGCATCTCCAGCTATGGACTGAGTAGGTGGTATCTTACTGCCCCTTATAGGAGGATTCCTATGCCTAAAACAGAAGTAGAGGAAGGAGTAATATGGACAGGTATTGAACCTAGGGTAGCTGGGAGGATGGGTAGATCCATTTGAACCATACATTCTCTTTGTCTTGCTTTGATCCAGAGCCTATCTCCTTATTAATAAATCTTGGATGGTCTCACACAAACAGTAACCTTAACATTATAGAATCTCTGAGACAGGAGGGACCATAGAGATTATTGAAACCTAACCTCTTCATTTGGGAGAATAGGAAACTGAGGCTCAGAGAGTTTGCATGATATGTCCATGGTGATATAGCTATCAAGTATCTTAAGGATGATTCTAATTTAACCTTTTCTCTCTCAAATTTTCATTTTATCTATTACAAATATGAAGTTGTCAGTGAAACCTTAGAAGAAATTGTTTTTGCAAGAGAAGACTGAGATCCCTCAAGGACTGAATAAGAGTTAATACAGAGTTTCTCACCTTAGAAGCAATAACTACTCCCTGGCTAGTTCATTCATAAATGTCTAAGGTGAAGAATGAAGTTATATAACAAGGAAGGAAGTGAATATCCAGTGTCTCGATCACCAATTCTCAATACCCCATCTCTCCTTATCTATGCTGGAGATTTGCATTGCCAAAGTATTTCTGAGAGGTATAGTGGCAAACAGAAATGGGTTTCTGAAATGTTCTGCTGTCTCTCTTGAAGTTAGTGTCCAAATGGGCAGAGAGGGCAAAGCAAAAAAGAGCTGACCTCAGACCACACAGGTTGCGACTGTATGAGGAAAGTCATTCCCACTAGAGGCTATTTTCTTCTATAGCCACCCTTATGCTCATCTTCCTACACTTTAAAATCCCTCTGTGAATTTAGTAAATGTTAAAAATAGCTATTCATAGCAGAGCTAGGGTTTGTATATTGATATTATGTTTTGATCTTTTTAAATTTTTTTTGGCAAGGCAGTGGGGTTAGGTGACTTGCCCTAGGTTATACAGCTAGGTCACTGTTAAGTCAGATTTGACCTCAGGTCCTCCTGACTCCAGGGTCAGTGCTCTATGCACTGTGCCACCTAGCTGCCCCCTATCTACCTTATCTTAATTGATATATACTTGTCACAGCCTTGGTGAGGGGGCCGTTGTTGTTCAATCATTTCAGCCATGTCTTACTCTTTGTGACCCTGTTTTGGTGGTTTTTCATTCCCTTCTCTAGTACATTTTACAGATGAGGAAACTCGGGCAAACAGAGGGTCACATAAATAGGAGGAATCTGAGACCAAATTTGAATTCAGGAAGACAAATCTTCCTGATTCCAAGCCCGACATCGATCCCCTGCTACATTTAACTGCCCACTTGTGATGTGGGTATGTTATTATCTCCATATGTACATTAGAAAATAAAGTAGCAGAAAAATAAAATTTCTTATCCAATGAATGTCGAAGATAGCTTCTTGGTTTCCTCGATGCTTCTTCCCCACCCCCCCCCCACCACCAACCCCATTATATATGTAAACATGCATATATTTATATATAGACATATATGTTTCACCCTTTGTCATAAAGATCAAGTTACCTTATTAATGTCTGGAGAACAGTGTTCCAAAGCCCCTTGGTTACAGATCATTTAGCTCCAGGCATTGGGTCCTCTGATGTGAACCCAGCACCCATTGTACTCTCTATCACTGTCTGGGATACTGGGCACTTAAGAAATGCTGCCTGATCAATTGATTAGTTCAGTGAGAGTTCCTCCATCCTCATTTTCAGATATGAGAGTCATTCTAGGGAAGGTAGTGAGATTTGGACTACTCAATCTCATTAGCTAGCCACTTGGGTTGAGCAGTTCTGCCTCCATGCTGCATCTGAATATCTACTCTTTAGCTAAATCAAGATTTCCTCTAAAGGAAAGTCCAAGAATCTGTTCTCAGACACATCTACAACCTGTTAAGTTGCTGGGGATCTCCACCATGACAAACCTATCAACCAGTAATATTGACTCCTCACTTCCCTAAACCCTGAAATTTCAAACAGATGAGATTACTCTAATCACAGAATCCTTCTCTACTCATCCCATGAGTCACTCTAAAAACCATCCGTGTCTGGCCATCCATTCTTAGCCATTGTCCACTGGCCCCAAAGACTGTTTTCTATCCAGATCTACTTCACCAATTATAGTCATCACAAAAGATATTCAGTGGATTTTAATAACACAGGAGATGGGAATAGCTATTCGATAACTTTGATCAATGCTCAGCCTTCTTTGACTAGGCCACATGAGCCTATTGACACTAGCAGTCTGAGAAGCTTGAAAGAATGGATTCATGAATTTGTTATTAGCAAATTTTGGCATCATAGGCTTTGATCTAGACTTTTGCAATATCAATGACTGAAACTGCAGAGATTTTTGAAAATTCTTTATAAAAATGTATTGTATTTGAAAATGGTTCGGAAGGTTTTTAGTCAGACTTTCCTTTTGAAGAGAAACACATAGACCTGTTCCCCCCGCCCCAACCAAGGTCTTCCCAAGAAAATATGATTTTATCAGGTTGTAGGGTAAATTAACCATATGCATTTACTCAGGTCTATGTATTGCCCCCTTACAGAGTATTTCATTTTTCTCCCTCTTGTTCATAATCTTATTCTTCCTGAAATAATGTACAAAAACACCCACACAAACTCATTTCAAGGGAAAATGTGAAAAAGCATTTTCCTCATAATTAAACAAAAAAGTAATAATAGAAGAGGAAAACTAACAGATCTTTCATTCCTCACACATGTGAGCTGCAGAATGGCCAGTCATGCAGATCAATTATATTTCAGGGGATGTGTGTGGTGGGGCACTAGAGAGAATATTAGAGGACTCATACACAAGAATGGGGAAAGCCTTAGTTTATAAATGGTATTAACTGTGTGGTCCTGAATAAAGTCTCTTAATCTCTGTCATTTTTTTCATTTGTAAAATGAAAGGGAAGGAATTTTGACTTTTTAAGGTCTTTTATAATTTTAAATCTATAGCTTTATGATCCCTGGGTTTAATTTCCTCATCTCTAAAAAAGGTGAAAAATAATAGCAAGAAATGCAAACGTGAATAATTGGTAAACTCAAATGAGTGAATTCTGTTCCAGGATGCAAGCTAGATTTCCTCTATCATATATCAGCTTAATCTGGCTCTGCAATTTATGGATTGGAAATACCTTTGATTATCAATGGCTACTGTCTCACACTGACCCTCCCAGCCTGCATATATGGAGGCTTTTCAGGTCCTCCATGTTTTATTCCTTTCAAGATTTTTCCATTGGGGCAGCTAGGTGGCACAGTGGATAGAGCATTGGCCCTGGAGTCAGGAGGAACTGAGTTCAAATCTAGCCTCAGACACTTCATAATTACCTAGCAGTGTGACCTTGGGCAAGTCACTTAACCCCACTGCCTTGCAAAAGCCAAAGATTTCCTATAAGCCTTCTTTCCTGGCCTGCTTTCAGGTGTGGCCTCATGACATCATATTATAAGCTCCATGAGAGTTGGATCTATTGATTTTTTTTTAAACAAATGTATATTCCCAGAACTTAGTATATTGCCTGGAATATAGCAAATGCTTAAAATTGTTGTTGGCTTGTGGAATCAATGAGTGAAAATTCATTTAGTATAGAAAGCATTTCATATATTTGATGTATTGTCCTAAGGATATAAAAATAAAAAGAAAATAAAGTGATCCAGTCCCTCCTCTCATGGGGCTTACCTTCTAGTTGGATGATGATGATGATGACCAAACTCATATAATAATGCAATTAAATCACTTTGGAATGTTAAATTCTAACTGAGCCTCAATTTTAGAGGGAAAAACTATAACCTAATTGTGAAGAATTTTTAGAACATTTAAAAACTGCTCAAAGTCTGACTTGACAGCCAATTCCTCACCCTGAAGGGTAAAGAGCAGCTTCTCAGAAAGGTTCCAACTAATTGAGTAGCTCCTGCAAAGCTCCTGTAATTTTGCATTACTTCTCACTAGCTTGAATTTGTCTTCAGGCCTAAACATAATATTTCCTTGATGCTCCTATCGCTCCTAAAATTATCTGACTGGGAAAAAAAATGAGACAAATGGAATAGTAGAGCCAAAGAATCGACTTAGACCTGGAAGGGACATTAAAGATCTCTTAGTCCATTCCCTAATTTTATAGATGAAGAAATGTCTCAAATGTCGAATTATGTCTGGGAATGATGACATGTAAAAGGCAGAATTGAAATGAAATAAGGATTCACAAATATACTACCTTACTGAGATTAATGAATCAAGAAGGGTGGTTGAGCTCGGAGGATAAAAATAATGGTGGGTCTGAGGGGCCAAGAATACTGTGCTATTTGGCAGGTCGGAAGGAGGCAAGTCTTTCTCAAGAGAAAATCAAGTTGATGGGATGCATGGGTAGAGAACCCATCAAGAAGAAAATATTGTTCTTAAGACCAATACCAACTATCCTGTGATATCAGTGAGGCACTCAGGAAGTAAATAGGCAATCAGTTATTATCCTGGCAACAGAATCTAATGAATGGGCTGATAGATCGGCAAATTTCCATAAATAGGAACTAGAGTGGGTCTTCTGGAAGAGTAGTATGAGGAATATTTGAGGACTGAATGATACTGAGGAATGGATACACATTCATCCACATGTTTATACACATACATGCACATATGAATTTGCAACCACTGGACATGGTTTATCCACACATACACATGTATGTTCTTATGTTTGTGTGTTCACAAATTTGTACATATATCTTTTGTTGGGATCTTCTTAGACACAATCTGGCCCCCTGATAAAATAAGATTTTCCCCTTTCTTGTTCTCAAACCACAGAGGATGAGACTATGGAGAAGCATGAAACAGAAGGATCAGAGGATGAACAATAAAATGACTTGTCCAAGGTCACTCAATTAATCTGTCCTAGATGTAAAACACAAATCCTGGTTTCCTGGCTTCTTATCCAATGCTCTTTCTACCAGATGGCAAAGGGTTCAAAGTAATAGTCTATTAATGAATTACTTTCTTTTCTTTGCATAAAAAGTTGAACTGGACACAGAGACCACTATTCTCTGGTAAGTGAGGTGGACCATGTAAACTATGGTCTTCTTGTAATCATTCAATCAAATAGCATTTATTAAGTCCCTACCATGCAATTAGTCTCAGGAACATATTATTTATCCAAAGTATTATCAACAAAAGGATGAAACAGAAAAAGCTGACATTCTTTCAGAGAAGCTCAATCAGATGAGATATCTAAGATGTCCAAGTTCTACCGTGTCAGCAGCTCTGACGTGTCTGGCAAATCTTTCCTATTTTCATGAATAACCAATGGTTGACAGTAAGAAAAGTCACATTTTTAATGGTCCTGACCCTCCTAAAATAAGCTCTGTTGAATATGGCATGGACTTGTTTCATAATGACCCTTGGAAGGTTTAAGACCTGAACATAACATTTCCTACTCATCTCTTCAAGACCATAACTAGAAACTCTTGATAATTTAATTCAATAAACATTTATTATGTCTGGACAACATCTAAAGTACTGAGCTGTGTGTTTCAGATACAAAGATGAAAAAGGAAAGAGGATCTGCCCCTAAAAATCTGACATTTTCTTGAGGATCAGAACTCCATGTGAGCCAGCCTCCCAAAGGCATTCTTATAGGCAAGTCTCTAAGAACAAGAGGGGCTGATGGGAGTCAAGGAGAGATTTTTAAATTTTACTAGGGAAAAAGGTGATGAGGGAGAGCAGACTTTTTAACTGGGTGGATGGGGGTGGGACTGAGGGAAGATTTCAAAGAGGGGTGATAACTAGTGATAACTAGTTCAGTTTTGAAGAAAGATTGTGAAAGGCAGAAATAAGGAGAGAATGTATGACAATAAATTAGATGAGGTGCTTGGACACCATTTCAGACACTATATTCATTTCCTCTCCTCTTTAGGTGCCTTTCAGGTTCCTTGTTTAAGAGGGCATAATTAAGTCTTCAACCAATCAAAACTACCTTTGTGCCTCCCATGCTTTCAGAATACCTGCCTTATATCACTGGCTTGGTGGTTTCCTATTAGAAGGTAGCTTTAGATGGGGAGCAGAACAGAAATGAAATGATGTGACATTTGTCTCCACATATCCAAAGACTTATGACAGCTATCATCTCCACGCCCAAGAACAAGACAGAAATTCATGCTGAGGGTTCTGATTCAACTCTGAATTTCTGATAAGGGAGTACACAGTCAGGAAAGGAGGTGGTGGATAAAAACAGTTCTTTACTCCCTGTGTACCTCTATACAAGCCTTTTAATCTTTCTCACTCTCAATTTCCTTATCTGTAAAATGAGAGGATTGGACTAGAGGACTGTTGAGATTCCTTCCTGACCTTCATCAATAATCCTATTTTCCTGTCAGAGACAGAACTCAAATTCAGGTTTTTCTCATCTTGAGACTGGCACTCTGGTGATAAAGAGTTAACTGTGAGCCGACTCTAAGAGGAAATCTCACCTGCTCCACTCTGTGGGGTGACCCATTTGGAGAACCCAGCCATCTGATTCTCTTGTGCTCAATAGGATGCCATCCTTCCCAGGGCATTATAACCAGGCCAAACAATATGATGTTACAGTGAAGAAAATCAAACAGACCCAATTTATTTTCTGGAATAAATAGGGGTGTGCGTGTGTGTGTGTGTGTGTGTGTGTGTGTGTGTGTGTGTGACAGCACATTAAAGGGAAAACAGAAAAAAGAAAACACTAAGAGCTGTCCAAAATAAGCACTTCGATTTTCTTCCAAAGAGGCCTAGCCTGCCCCTCCCTCTTTTGGAAACAAGGTCCCATAAGCACCTGTGGTCTAAATGGACCAGTGAAGAGTCTGAAGATGGCAGCGTACCAATGAGCAGACAAAGGAGCTGGTGGTCCTTATTTTAGGCAGTTTTCCGTAGCTCTAATGGTGCCTATTATCCAAGGTCTCTGGATGAGTAATTTGATAGAAGCTTTTCAACTTGGGGTTCACTGGTTCAAATTCAATCTCGGTGCCTCGTGAATGAGAGGGGGTGTGTGGTGGCCTCCAAAAAAATGACTTGATAAGCTCTCCTGGCTCTTCCTAATAGAAGCGACCTGCAGCAATCATCACTCTTTCTCATCCTTCCACAAAGGGGACAAAGGTTCAATAGACATGTCATCTTAACTATTTTCTTAGCTTCAGTGCCATAGATGTGCTGGGCCTGGGGAAAAGAGTTTTCTTTCCACTCATCTCCTTTCCTTAAGATTATTCAACTATTATTGGTTTTTCCTACTGCTTTCTGAATTCACTTTTATTCTGTGTTTTAAGATAACAAAGTTCTTTTTTTTTCAAATCAAGGCTCAAAAGTATGTAGTACAAGAAATGGTATCCCTTTTCTAAATGATGAGAGAGAGGGAAACAGTCTTGATGGTAGGGAGGCCCCAAAGTGCTACGGACAGACTATGTCAGGAAGTAGTGGTCGAACCCTTCCAAAAGCATCCAAGCGCACCTTGGAATGATGGAGAAGGAATTCTTTTTCAAATAAAGGGTGGATGAAGAGGCAACTAATGGACCTTTCAACCTGAAAATTCTACCATTTCCTGACTTCCCCAGGGTTCCACAGTTCGGTAGTGTCCTGACCTGGGTTTCAGTCCTGGTTCCTTCCTGCTGCTTTACCTCTTTATCTGTGATTTGTGGCAACTGTAAAAAAATATCAGATTATGCTTTTATACAAATATGATCTCTTTGTTCAATAGAGAGGATATGAGAAGAGACCTCTGAAGTCATCTGCTCTGACCATTTTGTTTTCAAAGACAGGACACTGCAGTCCGGAGAGGTGAGGGCATGTTCCTGATGTCACACTAGTGACAAATGACCACATCTCTCCTAGCCCTGAATTCAGTGCTCATTATTGTGTGAACTGGGCAAGTCACTGTTACCTCCACAGCCTTACCTGTTCCATCTTTAAACTTGGAATCATATCAGCACCTACCTAATAGGATTGTTCTGAAGTTTAATGGTGTGGACTTCTCAGTCATCCCCCCCCTCCAAGAATCTTCATCCTTCTGCAAAACTGAATCAGCTTCAGGATGCGTACCTCACCTGTTCTCTGACTGGAAGATGGAGAAGGTGCTCTCAAACCTCCAATAAAGGAGGGGGCAAGAGCCAGCCCGCTCTTCATTTTCCACCTGAGCCTCACTGCTTATTTCCCCACCCCACCCCCTTTCAACTTCCTTTGATTAGATTGTAAGTAACTTGAGAGCAGGAAATTGTTTCACCAGTATTTAATTAATGCCAACTGACTGACAATTCGATGACATGATATATTGTAAGTGCTTTGCAAGGCACTAAATTAACTTTGGCATTCACTAACATGCTATGCTACTTTCTTTGAATTCAATTTAATAAATGTTTATTAAGATCCTATTATTCTCAAAACAGTGGGATTTATATAAAGATGTATATATATGCGTCCCTTTTTTCTGAAGGAGTTTATCAGATAATGGAGATGGGGGGATATATAAAAAGAACAGGTCCTAGGAAAGCATTTTAGCAAAATCTCAAAGGGGAAATAGAACTTTCAAAGGAAGGAGGAGTTAGATAAAGCTTCAGGGAAGAAATGGCATCTAGATTGTACCTTGAAGAATGAGAAAGAGATCAGAAGGTATGACCAAAGAGGGAAATCAAAGCAGAGGTGAAAAAGAAGCACTGAATTTGCAGACAAGGGATGTGAATTCAAATCTTGATTCTGACCCTTAACACCCATGTGAACTTGGATAGGTAGCTTAACCTCTTTAGGTATCTGTTTTTAATATGTAAAACAAGGTGTTGACCTAGAGGGAACTCTAAAGTCTTTCTCATCTCCATCACTGTGAGTCTGGGGTCTGTGAGTATACTTTATACCACTGGGTGAATGGGCTGAGTGAGGGGAGCACAGGATATGACTAGGGAACACTACGGGCTGCAAAGTGGGCTTGGAGTCTGACTGTACAAGGCCTTGAAATCCAGGTAAAGGAGTTTGTTTTTTATTCCACAGGCGAGAAGAAGGAATGGAACATTTGTAATTCTAGGAGCTACATTAATAGGCCCTCATAGGGGTTGAGATGATTCTGATTCTTTCAGGCTTTGTCTGAAAAAAAACTCCTTAGGATCAGAAACTTCGGACTTTGGGATTAATAGCCACAGAACAATGACTTTGTTTGATCCTGCCCTCTTACATTTACTGTCCCACACATGAAAGGCAGGTGCTGAAATGGATTTGGGAAAGAAATGACAATATATCAGATGACACTAGCACAATGTTTCCTCTATTGACCTCTTAGGTTGGTTTCTCTTTAGTGCATGTGTGTCTGTCTGTCTATCTATCTACCTTTTTTGTATATCGAAATAGAGATAGAAGTGTGGATACACTCATGTGTATGTCTATGAACACATATATTAGCTTTATATATTTTATATATATTGTCTTCATATATTATCTTTATAAATTTATATTATCTTTATATATTATATATAATCTTTATATGTATATTTTCTTTATTATCCTTATATATTATATTATCTTTATATAGTCTTTATATATTATCCTTACATTTATATTATCTTTATAAATATTTTATACACATATTATCTTCATATATTTATTTAGTATGTTTATATTATGTTTATATATGTTATATATTATTGTTATTTATTATGTATGTTATCTATATATTTATATTATCTTTATATATCATATAATTTATGTATATTATCTTTATATATTTTTATATATATTATCTTTCTATATATACATACAGAGGGAAGGAAGAAGAAAGGGAAGAAAGGGAGAATAGAGGGAGAGTCCTTATAAAGAAGTAAGCACAAACCTGATACCAAGCAATTGGGTGGATACAAGAAGGTAAATACTTAGGCTCCAAAAAATCTTTGATGCCAGTTTCCTAGTATTTGACAATCAAGGAAGAAGAGAGACAAATGACACCTCTGTATCTAGACTTATGCTTTTATCTAAAAATCTCTAGAAATCTAGAATCTAGCTCTATCTAGAAAACTTGGTATCAACTCTCTACGTGTTGCTCTCTTTAGTACTCCCTCCTTATAGTTATCTATAGATGAGGATCTGAATAGAGAAATAAGATTTGCGCTTATAGAGCTGGGGCTCTATAACTTTATATCGAGAGACATCTCTAAACATCCCTGTTTGGAACATAAAGCAGCAATATTTGAAGAATCTTTGAAAAGTCAAATATCAGAGCTGGAGTGAATCTAATAAGGCTGAAGGGAAAAATTAGAAGAATACAGAATACAGATATATATCTATATCTATCTATATACATGTACAAATATATATATATATATACACACACATAATTACATATATATATGGAGAGAGAGGGGGGAGGGGAAAAGGGGAAAAGAGACAGAATACTCATTAAGAAGGGGCAGGTAGGTGGCATAGCTGATAGAGCTCCAGCCTTAGAGTCAGGAGGACCTGAGTTCAAATCTGCCCTCAAACAATAATTGCCTAGGTATGTGACCTTGGGCAAGTCACTTAACCCCATTGACTTAAATAAATTTAAAAAACTTAAAAAAAAGAAGTAAGTCCACACTTGATACCAATCAACTGATCTTCAGAACATGGCAGGACAGAAAGATACATTAGATTTTGGAATGTAAGAGTTATAAGATCCTTAGAATACCAGAAGAACCTTAAAAAATAGAATGCTAGAACTTAAAAAGGATATCAGAATAATGAATGTGAGAATTGGGAGAAATTCTACTTGATAAAAAATAGAATGTCAGTGTTGTGAGGTTGGGGCTTAGAATAAACAATATCAAAGCCAGGAAGGCATCTTAGATGGACAGTGTCAGAGCTGAGAAAGCCTTCATAACAAAGGACTTGGATTTTATTTTTACAGCTTGGATGAAGCCAGGCATGATGATACACACTGTAAAGTCCTGACCTGAGGTGAGCTTACTGATCACATGTGAAACAGTCTAGCACTAATTCAGTGAGTTCCCGTGGTAGAGTGGGATTATGAGAGTGCCTAAGGAGAGAAGAACCATCCCAGGGGTTACATCCCATGGAGTAAGTAAACTCAGTAAACTCCTGGGTTTTCATCTTTATTGGCAGGGGTTGGGGCTGTTCTCTGTGACCTCTGCACATCCTGCTGAGAAAAAGAGGGAGACTCAGTCAGGAAAGAAAAGCAAAGGAAGAAATAAGAAAAATGATAGGAAGGGAGAGCAAGGAAGAAGAAAGAAAAAGATAGGGAGGAAAGGAGGGAGGGACGAAGTGAAGAAGGGGAGAGAGAAGGAAAGAAAGAAAAAGAAGGAAGAAGGAAGGAAGGAAGACTTTAGTGGGAATTATAAGCATAGAAGTGAAAACCAGAAAAATCCAGATTGGCAGCTGGGTCCTTACAAGACTGAACATAACCAGAGAATATAGAGTATTAAGCTATGGAATGTTAGAACTAGGAGCAATCTAGAGATTCTGGAACTCAAAATTCTCTTGTTACTGATGGAGAACTTTGAGATTAAGATGTGCTTGAAACCCTAGGACTCATCCAGGGCAAAGATGGGGCTAGATGGGAGGTTTCCTTAGCCTGCCATTTTTTCCTACAGTTTTTATTATGAGTACAAAGTGACCCAGATTCAGTCCAACGGTGGTTCAACTTTTAAACATGAAGGTCAGCAATCTATGTGCAATAAAAAGAAAATATTTGTTTTTACAAACCCTGTGATCTTTCCTGCAGTGATTGAAGCAGACTCCTACTGTGGTTGGAGCAGTTTGACAGTGGTCACGATCAGCAGAGCGAAATGACTGTGAAACACTTCACCCACATGATTACAGAGCTAGTCTCAGGGCTGCATTTCCATTCCGTGTCAGTTAACACACTTTCACATTTTTTAAAAGCCATGGGCATGCATCAGATCCATGCATCTTCTAGGCCATAGGATCAAATATAGCTATAAAATATTAGCAATCACTGGATAGAACCCCTTTATTTTACAGACAAATCGAGGTCTAGCGAGAATAAGTGATTTGAGAAGATGAGACAAGTAAGACTTTGAATTCAGCAGTTTATCCACTACTACCTAGAAAGCACTATCAATGAATGTCTTTCATTTAGGAACAACGGATTATTTATTAACTGGATTTCAAACTTCATACCTGGAGATTCAACAAAACTGCCCCAATCCTCATGGCTTCACTGACTTCAAGGCTGTACATCAGCTGTGGGAAGCGTGGAGGGCTCTGGTTATTTGGAGGAAGGACTTCAATATAGACAGTGCAAATGGAATCCCTGAAAGAAAAGAGAAAAAAGGAGGTCACATCTCCATTTCATATGAAAGACTGGTTATTGGGGAGTTGGAACCCAAACTGGAAGGTTCTTCAGTATCCAGCTCTTCTCTCTATCGAGAAAGCGGTACCCGGGTCCATCCAATGAGCTCTTTTCAGCCCAAGGATAACTATGAAGCATAATATATGGCAATTGAAAATAGCATAAGAAACTGAGAAAAACAACCAAAAATGACTTACTGAAAGATGTTCTCCCTGTTAAGGAATCCACTTATTGAAATGACAGGAATCAACTCTATTGGCCAGTCACACAATTACATTCTTATGCTAAATTAAAAATTGTATATTAAATGACTTAAGACTAATAGCTAAACATATTTAAAGTAGACATTTGTGGTTTCACATGGGAGAATAGTCAGAGCTCCAAGGGATCTCAGAGGCCAGCAAGTCAAACTCGGATTTCATAGATCAGAATGCTGAAATTGAGAAAAATTAAAGAGCTTCCCCAAAGTCACATAGACTGCTATTTGTAGAAGCCATATTTTCCTGCAGTAAACTGTGACTACAAAATTAGTCCTCTTCTGTCCCTATACCATGGCATCTGGTCATGTTTGTGTAAGACCAATGTAGAAAGTTGGTTTTTGTTTGACTACACATATCTATAACAGGAATATAAACACACTATTTGTGGTTACATTCACACATCCATCCATATATACATAAAAATATTCACATATATGTGCACATGAATATACACGTAAGTTGTATATCCAGGCACGAAGAACAATTAGAAGTACCCAGTGCCAAAGAATGGAGAGATTTATAATTGGAACAGCCAGGAGACAGTATCACTGAATCGGAGAATAACAATGGGGCATAATAAGATTAGGAAAGGTAGGAGAAAACTTATGAAGGGCCTTGAGGATCTTGTATTTGATCTGAATGGTAAGGAGAGCAATTAGAGTTTATTAAATTGTGCTATGTTCAAAATTGTACTTTAGAAAAATCATTTTAATGACAGAATGAAAAATGGCTCAAATTGGGTAGAGACTTGAGGCAGCAGACCCACCAGTTGACTACTGCAATAGTGCAGTATTGAGATGATTAGGGCCTGCAGAAGGGTGAGAACAATATTGGAGGAGAGAAGGGGATTTATTAAAGAAAAGGTACAAGATGCCAGGCCTTGGCAGCAACTTGGACATGAGGGGGTGAAAGATGGTAAAGAATCCAGAATGACTCCTAGGTTTCAGGTCTGGGGGACTGAGAAGATGTTGTTGCCCTCTACAGCAATAGGGGATGGAGAGATAGGGTAAGGGTGAAAAGCTCTAAGGGAAAGATAATCAGTTATGTTTTACATACATTGATGATAAATTTGATAATCAACATAGAGATGGTAATTAAATTTACAAGAGCTGATGAGATCACCAAAGGAAATAGCATAGAGAGAGAAGAGAAGAGAGTCCAGGATGCACCTATGGTTAATGGGTATGATCAGAATAAGAATTCAGTAAAGAAGACTGAGGAGCAGTTAGATAGGCAGGTGGAAATCCAGAAAGATATCAAGGAGGAGAGAGTGTTTGATAATGTTAAAGGTGGCTGAGATCAAAAGAGAAAGATCGAATAAAGGACATTGGATTTTGCAACTAAGAGATCTTTGACAATTTTGGAAAGAGTAGGTTTAATGGAATCAGAAGCCAGAATGAATGAGAAATAATTCATTTGGACCCCTATCTATTCCTATCAGTATTAATTTTATATGATTCTGTGATCGTAAGTTTTATATACATATATGTATGTATATATGTATATATAGCTCCAGAACTGTGAGCTAAAGATTTTAAGATCACTTGTGTAACCATAAGAATTTACTCCATCCTATTTTTTCTTGTCAGGGTGACTAAATTCAGTGTCCTGGAGATGACTCAAATAGAAAGTTTTTCAATTCATTTTTTGTACCTCCAGATTATTCTCTCTTGTCCAACAAAATCAAATGACCATCTTATGTCCACAATGACAGTGGAGAGGCTTTTTGCTTAACCCAGTTCATGACATATCATTTCTGCTTATCTGAGCTTACGTGTCATATATCATTCAATGAGATACATAATATGTAAAATGAAAGTTAAAATCAGAGGGATAGTAATAGTCTACGAGGGTAGAATGGGACACCAGGAAAAGCCTCCTGACTGAGGGAGGATTTGAGTTGAGTTTTAAAGGAAGCCAGAAAACCAAAAATCAGAAGTGAGGAAGGAGAAAATTCCAGCAAAGAGACAAGTCAATGAAAAGGTATGGGAGATGGGGGGAAAATAATAAGACTTGGTTTGTTGTTTCCCTTCATTCTTGAAGAGGACCACAATGACACCACTATTTTGGGGTCAATGTCTCATGTGTCCAACTGTGGCTGAGATGATCTACTTCAGCTTAGAAGATTCTGCCACAGATTGGGGATGAATAGTCAATATAGAAAGACTTGGAAAGGTACAAATGGACCTAGTTTGAAGGGACTTAAATTGAAAAATAAAGGCTTTTATATTTGAGTTTGGAGGTACTGGGGTGCTCCAGAGTTTATTGAGTGGGATGGTGGTGACTTGGCTAGAGTGATGCTATTGGAAAATTGTATTAGGAGCCGAGTGAGGAATTAATGAAATGGGGGAGGCAGGAGAGTCAATCAGAAGGCTACTGAAATAGTCCAATGGTGAAGATCTGTTCCAGGCTAATGGCAGTATACACAACAAAGACCACAGTGATGCCATGATAATCACATGAATTGGATTTGATGGAGGGGAGACTCGCTTTCTCCTCCAGAGCCATCTGGGACCAGTAGCCAGATATGAATCAGGATGACTGGAGATGGGCTTGGATATGAGGCAGTCAGGGTTCAGTGACTTGGCCAAGCTCACATAGCTAGTAAGTGGCAAGCATCTGAGGTCGGATTCCTGACTCCAAGATTAGGGCTAACCACTGTACCACCTAGCTTCCCCTAGTGTTCATGGAGAGATGTACATGAAAGATGTGATAATAGAAATAACAAATTTAGATACAGATAGGATCTCTACAATGAGTTTAATGTAAAGTTCAGAGTGACACCTATATTTTGAGTCTGGGAGCATGGTGGTGTACTTGACTGTAATAGAAAAGTTTGGGAAGTTTTAAGGGGAAAGATAATGAGTTCTATGGTACTTCATAAATATTCCTTACATAGGATCTCATTTAAAATTCTCTAAGATCCTTGACTCAATGAAGAAGATTCTTTCTTCCAGAGCACACAACCAAAGCTGCTTTGGCTTTGGGCCCAGGCTCTCTCATCATCAGTTTCAGGTACTTCTCTGTATCACCAAAGGGAAATGCGAACAGAGAAGAAGTGGGAATCGGGTAATCAGGTAGCATACATGTGGGAACAAAACAGAAGCCAACTGGTTAAACTGAGAACTGTCCTCAATCAAAAAAGGAGTTAGACAGTGAGAGTAAAGGACCTACAACCCTTTCATGTTCATAGACAGACACAACCCATTGGTTTGTAACAGGACCTTCCCTTTCACATGTTTTCTTCCCATTCAGGACATGAAAGATAGAAGCTGCAAACTTGTCTTCCTGGTGGCAATTTTCCTGATTTTGCAGGCATTTGTGCCTCTTCCACATTTAATGAGTTAATAATCCTCATTTAAACTAGCTTCACCAGTAATCAATATGCCTCTAAATATATAATTTGCCCTGTGAAACTTCTGGGATATTAAAAAACAATGATCCTTGCCTTTGAAGAACTCATTTAATATATGGTCATAATTAGGCAAGATAGAATCAATATTCAAAATGATTTTTAGGGTTAAAAGCACCGGATGAGTTAGGAAGCCTAAGATTCAAACCGTGCTTCTGAAACAAAGAGACCACCAAATAATTAGTTAATCCCAAAGTGCCAGGACCTCTGTTTGGTACTGGGAATGTAAATACACAAATTAAATAGTCCTTGCCTTCAAGGAGCTTATATTTTATCCTGGGAGAGAGAGGCAAGGACTATATATAGCATGGTTGTTTTGTATTCAGTAGTTAACACAAAGTGGAAGTGAATAGCAGATGGTGAAATTCTTTAGAGACTAACAATGGTTCTTTTTTTTTTTGCAAGGCAATGGGGTTAAGTGGCTTTCCCAAGGCCACACAGCTAGGTAATTATTAAGTGTCTGAGAACAGATTTGAACCCAGATACTCCTGACTCCAGGACCGGTGCATTATCCACTACGCCACCTAGCCGACCCTCTAATCATCGTTCTGAAAGAAATTAGTGAAACAAGGTCAAATAATTTAGGGGTGAAGAGAGTCTAAATAATCAATGGATTATGAGAAAGACCTTTGACCACATCACAGTGATAACAAGACTAGGACAACAAGGGCAATGCCTCAGATGCCAATGGGCAAGGGAGAGGATTTTGGAAAGGATCCACTTTTAACCTCGGCTCATCTGAAGACCATGGTACCTAGCCCTTGAGTCTCAAGTTCCTCTCCAAGATACAGTGAAGGTGAAGATAAGGATGTAGATGATGGAGGAACAAGGCAAAGGAATAGGGTCTAAAATTTAGGAGGATGAGGGAGTTGGGGAGGCATGTCCCTCTCTCATAGAAACCCCAATCAGAAGCAATGAAGGGAGCTAAAGGAGTTAGAGTGTGGGGGACGTACTTCCTGGGGCAGCAGCTGGCCATCTGAACTCTGCTAGTCTAACTCATTGGGAAGCACTTGGACTTCTGAGTTCTTCCCAGATGACTCAGGATCCTGACATCTCCCACCAACTTATCATTTGCCACCATCCCCAGTTACTGCAATACTCTCCCCCAAGACTTTGACATGAATAGAACTGGGTCTTCTCAACTTTCTGCCCCTCACCATGTAAAAACCGAACAATTTCTGTTATGTCTCTGCTTTTTATTCTTCATGTGATTCAATGAATCACGAGAAAGAGTATTTTTCAACTGACATGGTTATTCCTAGGCAGAAATATCTTTTTTTCCTAATGGCTACCACTATAGCGAAGTGCTAGCAATGAAATAATATATGTGTATGGTAAGTGTAACCTATATATTATTTAACCAATTAGTTTATCAATAAATAACCACAATGAATCATCACCATCACAATAATGGACTAACATTTATATAACACTTTTAGGTTTGCAATGGGTTTAACAGGCATTTAAAAAAAATATTTATTTAAGGCAATGGGATTAAGTAACTTGCCCGAGGTCACACAGCTAGGCAATTAGTAAGTGTCTGAGCTCAAATTTGAACTCAGATCCTCCTGATTTCAGGTTCAGTTCCCCCTCCATTGCAAAACTTAGCTGTTCTTCACAGATATTTTTTCATTTGGTCATTCATAACCTCAAATTCAGAGCTCTCAGTCACCAAGTTAGCTAATAAATAGCATCTTGAGTAATATTACTTAACTGGATAAACCCTTTATTTTCTGTAAAAGTGTTGAAAGGAACTAGATCTCATTTGCCAATAAAATGATGTGTCATAAAAATGATTAAAAAATATAATGTGCTATACAATTTTAAAAATGTATTAGTGTAAACAATAATTTTGGTTATTATTCACCATTACAATGATTATCATTTAGGAATCATAATCATTCCACTCCAAAATAATATTAACACACAATTTGGAAAGTAATACATGATGTCATCAACATGGGTATGCTTTCCAGTGATTCAGATGATAACTTATCTAGGCTTTTCTATCCTATTCAATTTCTTGCCATATCTTTCCATGCACTCACCATGGGAGGTTCATCTAACATGTTAATGGTTTTCCATGAGTTGTCTTAAATTCCCAAAGATAACAATACAGTACATGGGTTCCCTAATATATTTTTATTTATTAATCACTATTTAATTTATTTTTAAAAATTTATTTCTTTTCATCCAGATACACATATATACTTTAAATTTACAGAATTTACCTCCACCCTCCCTTCCCCCACCCCTCACCTCAGCAGGGGACAGTCAGTTTAGCATTTTGCATGTAATTTTTGGCATGAGGAATTAGGATTAAGGGAAAGAGATACATAAGAGATTATTTTTATAAAGTGTTCATCAGATTTGTAAGGGTTGTTTTTTTTTATTTTTCTGTGTGTTTTGTTTTGTTTTTATTCCTTTGGTTGGGTCTAATACAGTCCATAGCCAGTCAAGTGCAGTTGTCCTGGCTCTCTGGACTATTAAAAGGAGCTGATTCCATCAATGTTGTTCACTTCATAATGTTGTTGATGTGTACATTGCTCTCTTGGCTCTATTCCCTTTGCTCAGCATCAGATCCCATAAGTCATTTCAGGGTTCTCTAGAGTCTGACTCTTTATTGTTTCTTACAGAACAAATAATATTCAATAGTATTCATGTACCATAACTTGTTTACCTATTCCCATGATGGGCATCCCCTCAATTTCCAATTATTTGCCACTACCAAAAGAGTGCTAGGAATATTTTGGAACATGTTGGACTTTTCCCTTTTTATATAATTTCTTCTGGATAAAATCTGAGAATTGAAATTGCCAGTTCAAAGGGTATGAACAGTTTTATTGTTCTTTGGGCATACTTCCATAATGCCTTCCAGGAAGACTGGATCTATTCACAATTCCATCAGCAATGCATCAATGTCCCAATCCTCCCATAACCTCTCCAACATTGATCATCTTCCCTTTTTCTCATCTGGGATAATCTAATAGGTGTGAGATAATACCTCACTGTTGTTTTACTTTGCATTTCTCTAAATCATTATTGATTTGGAGCTTTTATAATTTTGGCATTATTGATGTTTATCCCTAATATTTTTAACTTAAACCTTGATCCTCATCAAAGCTTCCTCCTATTCTATTTTCTTCCCAAGTTGAACTATTTATTCAAGCTTGCTAATTTATTTTATGTTTCTCTTGTCCATTATATCTGTCCTTCAACTTCTACTTTTTTCAATAGGAAAAACATGTAGATATAAATTGTGTTTTTTTAAAAAACAACACCACAACAATTTCCTGGTAGAACTATGTTCAACTTTTAAAAATACTACATTCTTGATAAAAGTAATCTTTACTTTCTGGGATCTCATGTATATACTGTTTTTTCATCATAGTTACTACAGAGCCTGATCTGATTCTGACTGATGTTATATGAATTCATAGAAACATCTATATATAATAGAGGAAGAAGGGGTTGTAGAAATCATTCATTCCAATCTGCACAATATAGAAAGGATGAAATTGAAGTCCACATGTCATTCATATATTCGTTTTCTTCTGAAATATTTTGTCTCTGACCTGAGAACTGAGGATCTTGAAAATCACATTTCTGGCTAACATATATCAAGGGTTACTCTTGATACTTGATATGTATTCTTTCTGACTCTAGTTCTAATACTTCTGGACAATATTCCGTTATGGTTTCTTGAACAAAGGTATTCTTGTTATGGATTTTATCATGTTCTCCTGCCAACTCTATGAAACTTGAACTTTCCTTTAATTCCCTGGTTTCCAGACTAGATGCTTCTGATAGCAGAATCTTGTTTGTTTTTCCATGTTGTCTCTATTTTGCAAAATTATTTTTATTGTGCCATTGAATTTTGAGTTAGTTTTCTGTATTTCCTCAAGAAACCCATTGTTTTTCAATGTTTCCTGGCATGTTTTCTAGGATTGTCTTTTCTACTCCTTATATCTTTCTTCATTAAAACAAATAATGAGACCTTCCATTAACTCTTGTAGTTCTTGTGGCCGTTATCTTCTCTAGGATTGTTTCAGAATTATTTTCTTCTGCAATTTTATCCCATAATTTTTATAGGCTATAATTTTATCACAGTGCTTTAGGGATTTCCCATTACTTGGTTATTTTTCTCTAATCTCTCTACCCCATCCATATCCAGTGCAAGTTTAGTCCTTGGCCCTTTGCCTGTAGAACTGTGGAAGATGCTGGATGGATCATTGTTGAGAAGAGACTTCACTATGAGAGGCCGATGATGGAAACCAATGATTGACTGTCCCACTATTAAGTTGCCTCAAACATTTATTATTAACCCAGAAATGATTATATGTAGTCTCTGACCCCTTAAGATACGACACAAGCCATTGATAGGCATGTCGGTGGATGACAAGAGGAGTTTTGTATCAATAGAGTCCTCTCTTTTGAGGATGCGATTGCAGTTCTGTTTTCATCTGGAGCTTATCTTGCAAATATTTCTGGTCTTTTTCTTTTCTAAAATTTACTTATTACTATTTTTGAAGCCCCAATTTGACTAAAGATTTTAATTCTACCACCTCAAAGAAAGTGATCCCAGTGACTGTCCACTAATAACATGAGAACTTCTAACAGTCCTAAAGTCTCCAAGCTGAATTGACTTGGCTCTATCATTAATGAATACTATTTAAACTTCTCTCTAAATAACCTATTTCTGTCTTCAACATCTAGGCTAGCTATCTGCTTTGTGATGAATGAAATGAACTCTGTCCTGGCAGGGATGACTTTTGAGTGTCTAAATGATGTCAGAGCTGGATAGTAGAAATGATAGACTATGACTTGAGAGGTCAAAGCACTTAAGTCTTTAAATCATTAAGAACTATAATATTCCTTAGAAGTCCATGGCATTTTTCAATGCACAGGGAGACTGAGGAACAGAGATATTACCTGGTATGGATTTCTTAGTAAGTTGGAAAAATCTCCAGATTCTCCCTGAAGCCAACTTTGCCTGTTCTTTCCTTGAAACACTATTATCCTGATTAATATTGAGTTCTGAGAGATGTACAGTGAAAAGTTTTCCCAATTCCAAACATGAAATGCTGCTTCTAAATTAGAAACCTTTCAGGGGACATTTCTGTGGACTTTAAACTATTGAATACTATGTAAAACAACAAATACAAATTCATCTTAACTTATTCAAGAGAGAGGGAGATAGTTAGTATTCTGGATTTCATAGGCTTATATCTATATTTCATGTCATATGGTGGGAAATAACTAAATGATTATCAAGGCAACTACCATGTTCAGAACCGCAAAGGATCAGTCATCATTTGTAAGTTTCCAGGGAGAAATGTCTTCTAAGGTCAACAAATATTGGACATGACTAATAGAAGATTGTTTTGGATATTTATACCAAATTTGTGACACTTCTAATATGCAGGATTTTCATGCCATAATTTGACAAGGGAATTGACAAGAACATTAGAGTAATTATTTCCCTCCTAAATTTTCTTCTGACCCTGGCATTCAGGTTTCAGCTGACTTTGCAACCTAGATTTATCCTTATGTTCTGTGGCTTTCTCACTCTTCAGCATCTCTGTCCTTTGGCCCCTCCTTAGGTTCATTGCATTCCCCCTGAGACCTCCATGTAAGGACAGACTCAAGTCATCCTTCATTCATTCTTCTGTCAAGTCTCATTTTATTTTATTTTTTTACATATTACACTGTTACCACATAGTTGTAACTTCCTCAAACTACTTTTCATCTTACAATTATAATGTTAATTCCTTGGAGGTAGGGACTCCCTTTTTTGTCAGTCTATAATTACATACACACACACACAATCACACACATATATATTTATATCTATCTATCATCAGACAGATATTGATATAGATAGATATAGATATAGATAAAGATATCTATCTATCTATATCTTTAACTATCCACCTATATCTATATCCATATCAGACACTGTACTAAATAGAGGATACAAGCAAATAAAAACAAAGACAGTCCCTGTCCTCATCAATGCAATCTAATAGGAAGACAATACACAAAATGACAGAAAAGCAAAATAAAGTTAGAAAGGAGAGATAGGGTTGAAGGATGTGTTGGAAAGCTCTAAAGAAATCCCAAAGCAGTATAATTGGTGACAAAAGGACAGTAAAAATGGATTGTAGTTCATCTCTAATCAGAGGCCCTAGAATCTATGGCCTTACCCTCCACCTACTTGTATTTGTATTTCTAGAATACAAGTCCAATGGGAAGCACATTATAAGCATTGGATTTTTTAACCTGATTTCTTTCTTGTATTGGCTCCTTACCTTCACAAGACTAAGCAAATAGATTCTTTCATAAAAGATTCAATTCACTAAGCCATGTTGCAGCATATACTTCAACATAAGGATAGTCTTTCCATAATCACTTTGCTAGTTCATTGCAGACATGACCTATTTCCCTTCCTAGCCTTTTTTATGTTATA
Source organism: Macrotis lagotis (assembly GCF_037893015.1). Taxonomy (NCBI): domain Eukaryota; kingdom Metazoa; phylum Chordata; class Mammalia; order Peramelemorphia; family Peramelidae; genus Macrotis; species Macrotis lagotis. Next base: position 15,352,992 of record NC_133661.1, read on the forward strand.
CCTCTTCATTTTATTATCTGGCCAAGCTGGCCTTTCAGTTATTGCTTGCATATAAGTCTGTGTGTGTGGTCTCTGGACCTTCCCCCTGTTTGGATCCTGTATCTAAAAATGCCCTCCCCTCCTCACTCCTATCTCTCCTAATATAATTTCTCAGATCCTCGAAGACTTGGCTCATGCATCATCTTTTCCATGAAGCCTTTTCTGATGCTCCCATATGTTAGTGCTTTCCCCCACCAAAGTCATCACCTTGATTTTATTTAACATTTTAATATATGTGCAGGTCATTTTTTGATAGATAGGACTATCTTCATTAATGCATTTAAACTTTTTCTCGGTCTATATTTTTAACCTCTCTGACTCTCTAACAATAAAATAATGGCGATGTTTGCCCTTCATTCGCAGAGACTATTACACCAGGGATGTGATGCCTTGACAAGCCCATGCACTGTATTTGAGTGGGGGAAGGATGCTGGGCTAAATCATCAGCCTCACTGTCCAGATCCAGCTGGATCCAGTAGGCAGAGATGAATCTGTATGACCGGAGATGGTTCTGGATTAAGTGACTTGTCCAAGGTCACACAGCTAGTAAGTGTCAAGTGTTTGAGATTGGATTCAAACTCCTTTCCTTCTGGTTCCAAGGTTGGTCAGTGCTCTACTCACTGAATTACCCTGCTACCCTACTATGAAATAACAAGATAAAAAACAAGAAATGCAAATAGTATCTAAAAATTAGTATATAGTTTGTGTTCTGGGAGCTGTGATGGATAGGAATAGACTGTATATTGCTCTTTAGTAAACATAACTGTTGCTTCTGAACTCCCATTCATTAGAGTCCTGTATTCAACTGAACATATAAAATTGATGCAGTTAATTGAACTTGTACTTTTTCTGTGGTTTAATAATTGCTTTTGTTTTTGATTTTTTCCATCAAATTAAAGAATGGTACAGACAGTTCTCAGGAATCCAGTGCCTGGGCCTTCCTGATCCAATTTAGATTTTTAGGAGAAAAAAAAACAAATGTGGCTCAATTTAATTATAAGGCTAAATCTAGATTCTGAAGAAGAGACTGTGTGGATGTATATCATAATATGAATTACCTTCTCTCTGCAGGTGGGGCATTGTCAGCTGCTTGTACGGTGAGGGCATAGGTCCGTCCCACTGTCAACTCTACTCCTGGTGCGATGGTAACAAGGCCCGTGGTTTTATTGATGACAAAGTCGCCCTGATCCCCAACAAGGATCTGGTATGAAATTTCCCCATTTGACCCTTCGTCTGCATCTACTGCAGTGAGCTGGAATTGAAAATCACACAGAAATCCCTCAGGATTTGTCACCAAATTGTCATTCACCCCATCTCCTCCTTCCCACCTAAGGAAGTTTTAGAGGAAAACACCAATCAAAGATAAGGGGAAGATTTTCTCCTATGGTGGTACTGAGCGAATCACAGTTGGAAAGATGCACATTTTCTTTTGGGAGTAGATAAAGAAGGTCTGAATTTCTTCCTTGAAATCAAAAAAGTACAAAAGAAGGAATCTCATATTGTTATTCTAAGGAAAGGGAAAGAGATTTAGAATTGGCTGATCTGAGACCAAATTTTCTTTCTATAGCCATGTGGTTCCTAGCATGACCCTTGGCAAATCACTAACTTTCTTTGACCTTTGGTGTCTTCCTATAAAATGGAAGAATTAATCTAAGTGGCCTGAAAGTTACTATCTAGAATCATGGAGCAATGGAATTTATCATTTTCTCATTTACTCTCATTCTTCCCTTTCCAGATATCCTCCATCAAAACAATGACCATCTCTATGAAAAATTGTAAATTCTTTCCTTTTTAACCTTCAATGCGTCTAGTTTTTCTTGTCCCGTCAGTTTTTTTTAAGGTTCTTTTACTATCTCCTTTCCTGGAATCTTCCTTATTGAAAAAATATTTGATAAAACTCATTTGCACTAAAAATAAATTATCTATTCTTTTGAGCTGCTTTGCCCAGAAATAGCCAAATTTTCCTGGAAATCCCTATGACTGAGGAATGAATCTTTAACTGGATTGATTTACCTCAGCTGCTCAGTAAAAAAGATACTGGAGGACTTAAGAATGCCAGTTACTCCTAAAATATCATTTTCACTTGCGCTCAATATGACTGCCTAAAGTTCTCCCTGCACTTCATAAAATGGTTAAGTTTCCTCAATGGGCAACTGTTTGCAAAGTTATCAGGGAAGGTCTGATAATATGTCACTAATGAAAGAAGCCCATTGGTTGACTTCAGAAAGTTGATTCTTCTGGGAAAGACTGAGAAATGTTCTAAAATCATAACAATTCCACGATTTTGCAAAGACAGCTCTGCAATTTTCAAGCATCATCTCCATTGAAGCTCATAAGAAATTGTGACACAGGTTTCTGATATCATTCTATGTGCTTTTGAAAGACAAGGAAACAGACTCAGAAAGGAACTTGCCCCAAATTAGGAGGCAGGCAATTGTCAGAACTTGGATTCTGACCCATTCAAGTCCCATTCTTTCTTACTTGAAGTGCAGTGCACTATCTTCTATGTCAATTTTCTTCTTTTCTGGCTCATATATACTTGTGAAATTTGAGATTCTTGATTCTCACTGACAGGCAACAAAATTTTTACAAAGTCTTAGGCAATAATAGTCAAAACAAAGTAAATAATTGTTCTTCACAAAAGCAGGATGTGCATGATAATGATTAGTTTATATTAAATTTGTTAAACCAGGAAAGAGCATGTGTCTGTATGCCTGCAAACCATACATAAATAAATATATCTATACAACATAAATGCATATATTTATATATAAACATATATATATCTCCATGTACACACACATATATATATATATCTCCATATATCTATATCTATATATATCTATATATACACACACACACATATATCTCGATACAGATAGAGATAGAGATAGAGATGATAGAGACAGAGACAGAGATAGAGATAGAGATAGATATGCTCTTTCCAGCATTAGTTTTCTATGACTCCAATGATCAGCTTACTGAAAATGTTTTCCAACTTTGGTTGCATTTTTCCCATTTAAAAATAACATTCTCAAGGTTTTGTACTAGGAAACTCCATTATAAATAATCTTTATGGTTCCAATTTCAAATACTTTATAGATATCCATTTTTGGCCCATAAATAGACATAGAAGACTATATCACCTGGTTTCCCATTTAAATTTTGATTATGATTCACATATAAAATAAGAGTGTAACAGTAAAAATAATCTACTAAAGACAGAATAGGGAATTTGAGAGTGAAACTCAGCATCTAGGAGATGAAATGTGTTTGGGGGTGGACAGATGTGGTTGTTGGGAGCTAAAGCAACACATAAAAGGATTGTAGAAGTAGAATAAGAATGACAGGCATGGTCCTGTAGGAAGAGGCAGAAGCTATTTACAGAGACAGTCAAAATGAATGATGTATTTTTGAATGAGGGAACCATTCATGCTGAGTAAACTCCTTCTCCTTTATGTGGAATGAAACTGGGAAAAGAGTGGATATAGGTAATTCAGTCTATGTAATCTATTTTAACTTTAGTAAAACACTTAGCACAGTGTCTCAGGAAATCTTAATTAAAAATTAGTTCGAAATGGATTCGATTTCAACATTCTTCCTGGGATTTAAAATTAGTTAATGGAATTTTGTGGGTAATGCCAGCAAGTCAACATAAGAAGAAATATCAGTAAAGATATGGCAGACATAGGTATTAGGGCTAGTCTGGCTTATTATTTTTTAAATAACTACTTGGTAGGCAGGAGGAGCAAAAAGATAATTGAATTCAAGGCAGGCATGGGTTTGACACATCATTAAAAAACACAAGACACAGAGGAGTAGTGATTCTAATCAGAAGAACCTGGGCTAAAATTATGCCTCAGAGAGACTTGCAGAGTACCTATGGACAAGACCCAGAAGTGGACAGTACCCTGGGCATTCCATAGGTTTATCAGTTATATAGTGACTGATGAATGCTAGGATAAGGAATTTCCCATCAGACTCTCCCCTACATGAATGAAGTAAAAAAGGCTAAGCATGGATATACAACCTTTCAGTTCTTCCGGGTCACACTGTTCAACAGAAACTCATCAAGGGCAGTATATACAATATGACATTTAGTTATAATTAAAATGCAATCCATATCACCAATGAGCATAATAATAAAATGTAATAATGCTGCATGAATGGGCTTTGAGGACTAAGAAAGAGAAAAAAAATACCCTAAAACAACATAAACACATCAAAATTCATCCATCTACACAGAAAACACTGCAGAAAATACTTGACAAGTAAGGAACTTGAGAATGATTAAAGAAATGAACAGTAGTGGAGAGAGCATTAGATTTGAAGTTGAAAGAAGACAGGCTTAAATTTTGTTAGGGCTATTTGGTTATGTAATCTTAGCCAAGTCTCTTGACTTCTGCTTACCTCAGTACCCTGTCTATAAATTGAGACTGGAAAGGGATTCTTAAGTTGAGGGTCTGTGAAAGTGGCCTTTTTAAAAGGGATAATTGCTATTTGATTTCATTTGCAATCTTCTCTATGTTATTATTCATTTAAAAATCATGATTCTGAGAGGATGTCCAGAACCTTGACCAGATTGCGCGCACGCGCTCGCTCTCTCTCTCTCTCTCTCTCTCTCTCTCTCTCTCTCTCTCTCTCTCTCTCTCCCTCCCTCCCTCCCTCCCTCTCTCTCTCTCTCAATTAAGAACCCATAAACATTAAGATGCAAGATCCTTGAGGTCCAACAATCTTTGTGACCTTCTTATTAAAAGTCCTTCCTAGGGGGCTCCTAGGGTTTGCAGGGGGTAGAGCACTGGCCCTGGAGTCAGGAGTACCTGACTTCAAATCCAGACTCAGACACTTAATAATGACCTAGCTGTGTGGCCTTGGGCAAGCCACTTAATCCCACTGTCTTGCAAAAACCTAAAAAAAAAAAGTCCTTCCCAGTAAGGCTCAACCTAACCCTTCAGATTTTGCCCTTCTTGCATTGTCTGTCCTTACTCAACTGAAGATCTTTGTTTTTGTAACTAGACAATTCATTTCTGACTTCCTTCTGCCTTTCCAGAGCCTAGGACAATGACTTGTTCGTTTTGGGGAGGGGAGTAGAATAAAAGGTTCCCTCAATGAAGAGATATCTCCTCAACATTTCTCTCATCCACACCTTATATATTTCCTCTTTCTCCCAGTATGAACTGGTACATCTGAAAAGTATCATGTTACAGGGATAATTAAGTGACTTGCCCAAGGTCACCAAGCCATTAGAGGAAGAATATGAGAGCTGGCCTTCCTTACTGAAGGTCAGACTGCATCCTGACTGATATCTAGCCAGAATTTAATAAGTTCTTGGGGGACATTCAGTTTAGATCAACATATAGCCTGGAAAAGGCTAATAGACTACCTTGTGTGGGGGGTGGGGGGGAGGGGAGCAAGATGAGGGAAAAATTGTAAAATTCAAAAATAAATATATAAATAAAAATTTAAAAAATGCTTGTTGGATTACAGTTATCTTATTTGATTCTTAAATCATGAAATGAATAATACTCAATGAATATGAATAAGATGGGATGACAGAAACCTTTAAAATATAAAAAAGAACTCTGTCTGTCGTGTGTGTGCGTGTGTGTGTGTTTGTGTGTGTGATAAGAACATCAAAATCATTGTTTACATGAAGCTGGATGGTTTCCTACAGAGTAAAGACCATGGGGAAGCATTCCCTGAACTATGACAGACTGAATTCAGAATTTCTTTGATGATACTTGCTCTATTTATTTATTTCCTTTTCCTCCTCCTGGTGGAGACAAGTCTTGGAAAAGAAGCAGGAAGGAGAGCCAAAAGAAGAGGACACACCACTAGACTACCCCCCCCAAATCTCGTAACTATCAAATTGAACCTGCTTGCTCACCATCATTGTGTCTCTAGATCCTAGATTTCTATTTCTAGATCCTGGAATTTTGCTCAAACTGTAACCTGTGCCCGTTGTGACCTCTCATTTCACTTCTCATGAGTAGAATACCTAGTTTCTTCTAGGTGCCATCTACTTAATCTTCCAATTGCCAGTCCCCTTCACTCCCAAATTATTTTTGTTTGTTTTCACAATGTTGTATTTATATTTATACCCGCCTTCTTCTCGTGATAAGCTTAAGGGTAGAGACTCATTTTTGACTTTCCAACTTCCTCATTTATGTAGCTGGCACATGGTAAGGGCTAAATCAATACCTGTAGAGTTGAATAGGTGAATCAGATAAAGAGAAAAGAAAGGTCAGGTGACAGTAAAGAATGAGGTCGTCAATGGAGGCTAATTCATTCATTTGGAAGCCACCATGCTTCTTGTTTGGCTTTTCATAACTCTGTTCATAATTCTGGCTGATTTGGGGGTCATCAGGTAGTTGGGGAATTATATTGCTGTGACTTTTACGGTTACTTCTGCCAAGCTGTTTTCAGTTTAAGAAGCAAATATATCAAGAGTCTATGGATTTATTCAAAAACAAGGCCAGTGAGCAAGGGAAGTCAGAATAAGTCAGATAAAAGGGGCAGAGCTCTTCCGTTGACCAGAAGAGAACAATGATATAACACAAATACTTAGCAATAGCCAGTTGTCATGGTAACAGAGGACCCTTCTTCCTGATTAGGAAATGAAGAGGGGAGCAGGCTAGAATGGTGATGCATAGTCTTTGCTCTTCTGTTTTATTTCCGTTCATGCAGAATGAGTTTGTGGATGGAGGTGTGGGATAGAAACTTGATGTACTTGCTTTAGGAACCATCTTGAAGGGACAAGAGTCTGTCAGAAAGTTGCACAAAAAACAGTTTTCCAGCACCTGTTTTAGGCCAGTCGTTAGGAGTGTTCAGAATACAAAGAAAGGCAAAAATAAAAAAAAATCAACAAAATCCTTGCTCTCAAACAGCTCAAAGGTTAATAGATTTGAAGGTTTAGCTGGAAGTCTCCAGTTAGCAAATGATCCAAGAGGATAAACAGTATAAGGTTAGTCCACTAAACTTTTGACACAGCACAGTAGCTGAAATAACACCAAACTTTAGGCCAAATATAAATAGCTGGAAGGTCCTTAAGAGAGGGTCAGAGGGCAGAAGTGAGGGGAGTTCTGAAATCTATTCTTCCTTCACGATTCTGGGAAAAATCCACAGAGACCCGAAGTTGTAAAATGAATGACTAAACTCAAGAGTAAGATATTTGTCTGACTTTTGTGTTCAATGAAGAAAAAAGTATCTGTGAACTGATACTGAGCAAAGGCAGCAGGACCAAGGGAACACTGTCCACATAAACAAAAATATTGTGAGTTGATCAACTATGATGGAGGCAGCTCCTCTTAGTGGTTCAGTGAGCAAGGAAAACCTTGGGAGCCCTATTATGGATAATGTCATTCACATCCAGATGAAAAAAATAATATGCTAAAGAATCTGAATGAACACTGTATTTGCTTTTTAAAATTTTCCCTGAGTTTTTTTTTCCTTCCTATAGTAAGGTTTCCTCTCTTTTCTCTCAGTCCTAATTCCTCATACAGAAAATACCATGTTTGACACTAATGTAAATTTACAACATTCACTAGAGTGTTTGTTGCTGAGGGGAGGGTGGATGAAAATTGTATAACTTATAATTAAACATGTGGATGAACACTGAAAAATTTTCATAACCTGTAATTCAAAAAAGAAAATATCAATAAAATAACAATGATAGAAAATACCAACAACGTTTTGATGTAATGCATTTCATGACAACGCAGAATTTCAATTCTAGAAGGGACCTTGGAGGCAGTCAAGTCCACTCACTCTGTAATATTCCCACATACATAACCTTGCTTAGAAGAAGCACGATGAGGGAAATGGTGGCCCAGTGAATCGGAGACATAGGTATAAAGCCTGCCTCAGGAACTAGATGTTTGACCCTGGGCAAGTCATTTATACTCCACCTGCCTCAGACATAGTTTATTTGCAAAATGAGAATAACAATGGAACCTACTTCACAGGATTGTTGTGAGGATCAAATGAGAAAACATGTATATTGCTTTCCAAAACCTAATGTAAATGCTAATATCACTTTTGCTTTCTTAAGGTTATCAACTTCCCTACATGATAACATGGGCAACTAGGGGGCACAGTGAATAGAGTTTTGTCAAAGTATATTTATGCAAGTATATGCTTGAAAACATTTTTTGACTTCCAGTGAAGTTACCTATCTAAACCTGTACCTCTATCCACCACTCTTCCTCCATTCTCTCTACCTCAATAGATGCTACCATTATCTTCATGAAGTCCTGAGACATATTGTTTTGGTTTGACATTTCCCAAGCTGGTAATTCCTCTCCCACAAACACTTCCCAAATCCTGCTTTTATTCTTCATACTCTTTCCCACTGGTTGCCACCAAACTAATTCATACCCTTGTTGCCTTTTGATTGGACCATTAAAAATAGCTTCAAAATTGCTCCTCTTATCCTTAGGTTCTCCCTTCTTCAGCAAATGAAGCTTTCATGGTATAATACAAAGAATTTGGCATTTGAAGCCAAATAGACCTGAATTCAAATCCTGTATCTTACATTGACTGGATTTGTCACCCTAAGCTTCCTGACGTAATTTTCTGAGCCTCACTTTCACAATCTGTAAATTTGGGGCACGAATGTTTTTAGTTACTTTCTCACAGGGTTATCTAGTTAAATATAAACTATATAAAAGTTGGTGAGTTGTTAGAGTCTCTATGGAAGAGACTCCATGGCTCCAAGTGATTTTTTGTTCCCCTATTTCTCATTTCACCCTATCCTTTCGCACATAATGAACTCAGAATGACTATATTATGGCTCTTTGGGTAATTCTTATCCCTCTACTAAACTGTCCTAGCCAGAAATATTTGTCAGTGTCTTTGTTTAATCTTCACTTTGTTTAATCTAGCACTTCACAAAAAAATACAATATTTAATTGGTGACTAATAAGTATTTGTAGGAAAGGATGACTAGAGGTGATTCTGTACTCTCACGTGCTCACAGTCATTTTACCTAGTAAAGATCATTTCCCTTAAGACAAATGGATATACTGTCTGTACTTTCATATAGGTAGAAGAGAGATGAACGTCTTTGAAATAGCCTACATATCCTGGGAATATTTACCAGTATCAGAACCTTTGTGTCTCTTCCTTCCATGGGATTCAACATCTATTTGGGATGGTTCAAAAACCTTGAATTTCACAAATATTCTTGTCTAAGTGCTTGACATCATCTGGCCTTCTCTTGTTATTTTATGTGTGAAACACTGTGGTCAAAGAAGTGACGAGTCCAAGATAACGAAGGTGTGATACATGAGAGATTAAAAACTCATTAGGGAAAAATAATATATGATAAAGGAGAGGTCACTAGATGGTATAGTGCATAGAGCATCAGATCTGTAATCAGGAAGAACCATGTGCAAATATAGTCTAAGGTCAATACACATGAACAATATATGTATAGATGCACATGTTATATGTGTGTTATATGTTATGTATGTATATGTATATATGTATACATATATATGTATATACATATATATATATACTTTGGGGTCATATACTAAAGTATTTTAAATGTGAAAATGAATAATTTTTACTTTGTTTCTAGAGGTATCCTAGTACCACCATATATATATATATATGTATACATTATATATATATGTATACCATATATATGTGTATGTATATATGTATACATGTATACATATATATATGTATATATATATATAAGGGAGAGAAAGTAATAAAGGGAAAAGAGAGAAGAAACTAACCATTAGAATAGACAGGGTAAGAGAGGACAGGAGAGAAAGGCTATACATTTATTTTCTTGGGAGACAAGCTTAGCTTTAGAAGACTGTAAAGTAGCTTGCAGACCCATTTCTACATTAACTAATCAGCGATATTCCCATTTTCCTTAGACAATGGCTACCTTTGAAGTTCTTTTATTCACAGAAAGGGTAATGGACTACTTAGGAAAATTCAGAGAACTGCTATGTTTTCCATTAATACAAAGGTCTGGCTGATTCTAACTTCGGACACAATTTGTTGATGCCTTAAATGAACATCCTTGTGCAGTGGAGTTGATTAGCAACATCTCCAATTTTCCCTCTACTCCAACAAAGATGTTGCTATGATTTCTTTACGAAAAATCTACCCACTCTAGTGCTACATGTGAAGATGATGACTTGAGATATTTAACACTTTCTAAGCCAGTGAAGTTTTTTAAATCAGTTTTTTAAAGGTAATATTTAGACAGAGCTCTCAAGCAAACAGTTCTTGGTGACCTATTAATAGAGGGAAAAACTCTCTCCCTGAAAGAGCAATTCTAGGATGAGGGGGTATATAAAAATGCTCTAATCACCACTGACTAGTTCCCCAGGACACCTTCAATGTATTATGCAAAGGGAAAATGTTAGATTGCTCTATTTTACATGGTTTTATGATAAAAAAAAATCTTTTCATAGACCCCAGAATAATAGGTGGCTTGATTACCATGACCAAACTTCAAACTGGGCCAACAGCATACTTTGATCAAAGAAGTAAGAGACTTTACCCTTTTGGAACTCTGGGTAGGAAATCAGCTTCATGCTGACCCACTGACTAAAGGCAAAGATCTGAAGAAAAGAAAATGAAATTCATGCACCTGATCAAGATGGAGTATGCAAGCTCAGCGCCCCCCTCTGTCATTATTTCTGATTCTGCCAGATCTTCAGATGATATTGTAATAATGAGAATGGTAAAAGTTTCATAAACATTATCAACAACTAAATTCGTCAACAAAAATGTATTCTATGACAAATAGGATGCAAAGCCCTGGGGACTTAAGTCAAAAGGTGTCGACTGCTCTCAATGACCTTACATTCTATCAGGGTTGATAACAAGTGGATTTATAGGTATATACACAACATATTCACAAAGTAGCTATAAGATGATTTGGAATGGTTAGCTGATAAAGTAAGACAGAAATTCTAAGAAGTGGAAATGAGGAAATAGTGCCTTTGAGATATGGAGGAGCATCACTGGAAAGGAATGGAGAAAAGAAATGGTACCTGTATGAGGAACATTAAGGAGGATAGTTTGAAAAAAGTTATTTTTTTAATATGACTGTAAAGGTACTTTAGGGCCATATACTAAAGTATTTTAAATGTGAAAATGAATAATTTTTACTTTGTTTCTAGAGATAACCTAGTTCCACCAGAGTTTAATGAGAAAGAGTGTAACACACATAGACCTATACTTTTGGAACAACACTATTCCTAAAAACATAAAGGGGGAGATTGGAGTTATGTGAAAGATGGACTGAAACGAGGAGATATGAAAGGCATGAAAGTCAAACAGAAGGTCACCATAACAATGCAAGTGAAAGGTAATGAAAATCCAAAATCAGGAGAAAGAGATAAAAAAAAATACAAATGAGAAAAATGTTGAAGAGGTTTTTGGATATTAGGTGGTTATTGGTGGAGTGAATGAGAGTGATAACAGTCTTAAACAATAGCAGTGCATGCAACAGAAATAGGGGAAATTCAGAAATGGAATAAGTTTAGGAGGAAAGATTGAGTTTTCTTTTGAACATTCTGAGTTGGAGAAACATAGAACAAAAAATAGAAAATATCTAAACTGTACAGAGTCATAGGAGACCAGAGTTTTGTAGAAGGAAAAGGACTGGATAGTGCTGAATTGAACATGATAAGCACACATTATTTTCCTTATACTATATACTAGAATATTATAAGATTTTTATGAAGTAAAAAATATTAGAATATAATTTTAATACTATGATATTAATGCTATAATTTTATGATAACTAATATGAGCAAATTAAATCCATGAGTTTATGAGGTCAGTTTTGGGGGAATTATAGAAAGAGATGAGAATGGAAATGAAATTATAACTGAATTCTAACTTTGGAAAATATAAAACAAGATGACATTTTATGTAAGATGGGTCAACAAATATATCTTAAGAGAAATGTTCAACATAGGTAAGAAGAGATCCAAGTCAAAGGGGTGTTCCTAGCATTCTACATACATTATATTATTTCATACTCACAATGATCCATAGTATAGGTGTCTATTTTTGTACATGAGAACACAGGCTCAGAAAACTCAGACCACTAGACAGTAAGGTAAGTGACAAAGGCAGGATTCATATCCTGGTCCTCCCTGATAAACTATTTCAAATTACATTTGTGCCAGTCTCTCTGGAATATTGAGATGATTTATGATGACTTTAAGTCGTGGACAATTTAATTAGCTTCTCTTGCCAGAAGGATTAATTTTCTGTCATATCTTTAGTACCTCCCATTCCTACATCCATGTCTATGTTTGTTAACTGATTGATTGATAGGTAAGGGGTATTGTTTAAGAAACCCTCATCAAGATTTCTATTAAGTTTTGTTCATATAAACATAGTTTCAGTCTACTCTACAATTTAGAAAACCTTTGGATGTAATTAGTTGTATCTATAGAAACAACCTCATTGAAGAAATTCTCTCCTACTCCTTTAGTAAAAGAAATTTGTCTATGTGTTCAAATGTATTTGTAGCAACTCTTTTTCTGTGGTCGAAGAATTGGAAATTAGGAAGATGTTTATCAATTAGAGAATGGTTGAACAAGTGGTGGTATATGATTGCGATGAAATACTACTCTGCTATAAGAAGTCATGTGGGTAACTGACTTAGAAAACCTAGGAAGACTTATCTGCGCCAAGACAAAGCAAAATGAGTAAAACAAAACCTTGTATATAGCAACAACAATATCGTAATAATGATCAACTGTGAAAGACTCAGCTTCTGTGATCAGTACAATGATCGAAGACAAATTCAAAGGACTCATAATGAAAAATTCTATCTCCCAAGAGAAAAACTGATAAACTGAATGTAGATTAATTTAATTTTTTTTATTTTCTTGACTTTTTTTGCAAGCTGAAGCTGGTTTATATGAAAATGTTTTTCATGATTTCACAAGAACAATACATATCATATCTCCTAACTCCACAATGGGGGGGGGGAATCAAGAGAGAGGAAGAAAATTTGGGACTCAAATAAAAAAATAAATATAAAAAAGAATGAAAAAACGGTTGGGGAATTGAGATAGTACCCATGATGACACCATTAATAGACCAAGATAATTAATTACACCATCCTTTCTGCCTCAATTTGGATTCACATGTTAGTTTATGGTTACAGTGACCCAGAAGAGAATATATTCCCTGGGTCAGTGGAAATGGCAAATAATGAAGAGAGAAGAAAGGAACAAATGCAACAGTTTCTCAATCTTTTTTAGACTTTTTAGGTTGTTTTTCTATGGAAGTATATACTTTCCAAAATAAGCAAATAAAACTGGAAATAAGGATAGAAATGTTTGTACATTGTGTTCTTTCTCCACTACAAAAACCATGTTTCTACTAGGGTAGACTTAAAAGATGGTGCCATCACCAAATCCCAGAGGGGATTATTCATTTCCTAGAGGTTATGAACTAGACTCTTTACTTCCAAAATGGAATACCATGAAAGCTATTTATATTTGTTTCAGTATGGAAATACTCTGTTAAATATATATCCACAATGACTGAAACAGTTTAATTGTGGACAAGATGATCTCCTGGAATTCTAAATGAATATCAGGAGGCAAATTAAGTCGATTTCTCTTTATAGAGGAGACTAGAACTAGGAGTCATTACTGTTTCTTCCTTTTTTCCTCCTCCTCCTCCCCTTTCTTCTTCCTATTATACTTCTCCTCTTCATTCTTCCACCCCTCCTATTTTTCCTCCTTCTATTGTGGAAGATTCCAGATTTTTGAACATACAGGATTTAATTCAGGGATAATAGTTATAAAGCTGCTAATATAACAGAGCTTACTTTTTATTTCTTTCTGCTGATTTTAAAATGACCTAAACTGGATTTTGAAAAAATCTTAAAATTTTGCAATTCATATTGAAACAACTCTGAAGTGTTACCTCACACCAATAAGACAGGCTAAAAAGTAAAGGAAAATGGTAACTACTGGAAAATAAATGGGGAAACTGGGACAGTAATACCCGGTTGGGGAAACTGATGATCCAATTATTCTGTAGAGCGGTTGGGACTCTATCCAAAGGGCAATTAAATTGTATATACTTCTGATTCAGCAATATTATTACTAGGTCAAAGAGATCATAAAAGTGAAAAGGACCTATATGCACAAAAATATTTGTTGCTGTTCTTTTTGTGGAAGTAAAAATTGGAAGCTAGGGGAAGCCCATCAAATGAAGAATGGCTAAACAAATTGGGATATTTGAATGTAAATGAATACTACTGTGTTATAAAAATGATAAGCAAGTAGATTTTAGAAAAACTTGGAAAGACTTATATGAACTGATTAAAAACAGAAATGAGTAGAACCAGGAGGACAATGAACATAGCAACAGTGAAGGATGATTAATTATGATCTTCTCAGCAATACAATTAAGACAATGCCCAAGAACTCTTAATGGAAAATGCTATCCATAGCTCCCAAAAAGAAGTGATTGAGTCAGAATCAAAATTAAAGCATACTTTTCAATTTTTGTAGGCCAAATCCTGTTTCATCCTTAATAACTGATACGGAAATATGTTTTACATGACTGATCACATACAATCTATACCAAATTGCTTACTATTTTAGGAAAGAGGAGGCAAGAGAGGGAGAAAAATGGGAAAACCAAAATTATTTTTAAAAATGAAAGTTAAAATTTTTTCTTTAAATTCAATTGGAAAAAAAATACTGTTTAAAAAAAAAAAACTTTGCATCTCAAAGATAACCAGATAATATAGTACATTGAGTGTTGCACCTGGAATGCAGAGAACCTAAGTTCAATCCTGTCTCAGACACATTAGCTGTGTGATAAGTCATGGAAACTATTATTTGTCTCATTTTTTCATCTGCAAAATGGGGACTAATAATTGCACTTATCCTCCAGTATTATTGAGAGGATCAAATAAAATATCATGATGCAAAGTGCTTTGTAAATATGTACATGTGATATGCCATTATTAATAATTATTAAGTAAATATTTATTTGGAATTATAATTCTATACTATGCATAGTGTTATTATTATGTTGTATCATTTATTATGTTATTAATAGTATTATTTATTGATGATACTGTATTTTTATCTGAAAATGATATTCATGCTTCATTATAGCAACTTCTAAAATACAGTGAATATTTCATAAACCTGAAAATAGTATATTAGTATCAAATTTTTTTTGATTTTTCTTTGAAATAATAAGAGCAGAGATACTGAAGCTGGACTTATATATGTGATTATTTTAAAATTTGTATTTCTGGGGCAGCATATATTAAATATAAACTTATATAGGCAAATGAGAATTTGGATTTTTAACAAAATACAAAAATTCATTCAGAATATTCCCCAAAACATTGTCCTCATGAGGGGGCAACTAGAATATCCCTCTCAAAAGCATACTCTATTATCAAAAACAAAAGTTTGATTTCCTTGGCCAATCACAGCAAAAAGTAAAGTCCAATGCATTTTTTAATCTCACCTGCTTCTATAACTTAAACTGCTGACAACTTTTTGATTTAATAATAGTCATCATAAAAGAGAAAAGATTTTTTTCATGCTAACTGCCCAATTATTTTGTCAAAAGGGCATATAATCAGATTAGTATCAAGCTAAAATGTGAACATAAGTTATGTAGTCCAATTCAACAGGAAAGCAATACGCTTTGGTCAAACAGTTCATATATCTTAGAGCTGGTAATTAAACCAAATTGCAAAGTTAGCAATTTCTTCAAAAGGCATTATGCCTTATTTGTAATACATTTAATTTTATTGAAAAGAAATGGGAGGTCATGATGTTGGAACATTCAAGAGGAAAGGGCCAGCTGTGCGTCTGAAGGCTGGTAGAACGGTCAAATTGTAGAGACACAGATTTAACAGCCAAGACCATAGACTTTCAGAGAGGGAAGGAAGCTTAAAAACCTTTCATCCCCAAACACTCATTTCACAAGTTGGGTCCAAAAAGTTGAAGAAACTTGCTCAGAGAGTCAGAAACTGAAATCTGATCTTTTTTTCATGTCTAACAGTATAATAAAATCTATCATACTCTGAACTTGGAGTCACAGCAAGCACATTCAAAACGTGGCTCTGTCATTTACTGCTGAGAACCAACAAGTGTTGGATTAGTTAGTAAACTTCACTAGACCCCAGCTTCCCCTTCTTGAGGTAGTTGTAAAATGGATGATTTGCTCAACTCTATTCCATTTAAGTAGTAATCAGATGACTAATCACAGATTTTAGATTAAGAGTGGAAAATCCTTCAACCTGTAGCAGCACTGCATAAAAGTCATGTCTACAGAGGCCAAGCAAAACTGGAACTTTCCCTAGGATTTATCACTGAACACAAGAGATTGGAGCAGGCATGCTTTCCAGGACATGGTTAAAGAAAAGGTAAAACTCAGTTGTGGAAGACAACAATGGCAATGAGGATCATCCAAATCTTCTTGGATCATAAAGCCTGGGCTGAAAAAGTCCCATTAAAAGTCCCAGCATCTTTTCCAGCTTCCTGTCCCATGTCCAGCCTAACCTCAAATAATACATCTGCTATTTTGTTATTCAAATGTTACCAGTAAAAAGATTTTACTTTGGTCCCAGATGCCAAAGGATGGCTATAAATAGGAAATTAGGTCGAGTCCAATTTCTTTCTAAATATTGGAATTCTTTTAATAATAATGAACATTTATATAGCATTTAATAGGTGTCCACTACTATGGTATTATTATTATTATATTATGTAATTATTTAATTTAAGCAATAATTTATAACTAATTATTAATTTCATATTATTTTAAGTCCTGACAAGGAAAAATTGAAGTAGGTGCTACTATTAATCCTATTTTACATATGGTAAAACTGATGCAGGCAGATGTTAAATTATTTTCCTTGAGTCACACATTTATTAAGTATCTGAGACCATATTTGAACTCAGATGTTTCCTTCTATGAAGCTTGTGCCCTAACCACTGATTCAAAGAATACGACATTATCCTGCTCAAAGTAAGCTAATTATTATAATTGAGTATTGCACATAAAATAAGCTAATTATTATAATAGAGTGTTGCATATAAAATAAGGTGGCTAGATGACTTCGTGGGAATCCAAAAAACTCAAGAATTAAGATCTTTCTTTCCTGTGACAGTTTTACCATATTATTCTGGTAGTTGAAGTCATGGGAGAAAGTGTGATTATCATAGAGAAGCAGAGAAAAAGAAGAAAGAAGTGTGACAAGAAAGTTCTGGGAACTCTACATAGAGGGGTTAGGATATGAAGACAGAAATAGCGGCCAGAGAGTCAGAAGAAGCAGGGAAAGATAGTCAAGTGAAGAGTTCAAAGAAGAAATCATGACTTAGCAGAGGCAAGTGTAGCAGAAAACATGATGGCAAATATAGTCTTTTAAATCTGGATAGTAACTCAGAGCCCTTATTGTCTCCAATCCTCTTTTTATAGATGCATTGAATGCATCTTGGTAACTATGGAAAATTAAAAAGTAGGGCAAAATGCATAGATTGTTGGACTCTGTTGTGTCTCTGACACAATTTCTGTGATCACAGCTCTGTCACAATTCGTCTGAGCCTCAGTTTCTCAATCTATGAAATGAAGATGTTAATAACTCTTGCAGCTTCATGATAAGGTTGTCATGAGATTTGAAAGGGAGCACATGGAACTTCACAAGGTTCACATCAAGGTCACTTACAAAGGTGGTGTTACCTGTATGACGCTGTCTCCGGGACTCATGTCTGTGTAAACATAGACATCATAGGAGATGGCAGGGAAGGTTGGAGTGTTATCATTTGCATCAATCACCTTGATGTTGACTGTGACAGGCGTGCTTTCTTGGACACCATCGAATGCGGTTATCTTTAAAGGAAAAAAAGAACCCCAGGCTTTTAACAAAGAATTCTTAGGGCATCTAGATAGAGCACCGGCCCTGGAGTCAGGATGACCTAAATTCAAATCCAGCCTCAGATACTTACTAATTACCTAGCTGTGGGACCTTTGGCAAGTCACTTAACCCCATTACCTTGCAAAAAATCAAAAAAAACCAAACAAACAAAAAAGAAATTCTAGTTGGAATTGTCACTAAAGGGAGCACACTTGTTAAAATAGATTTTTTTCTAATGATGCTCGTGACCAAAAAAGTTCTTTGCTATTAAAAAGGACATTATTCTTCCCACAAACACACTTGGAAATATACACAAAGATTTTTTTAACGAAAAACAGTGTATCTTGGGATTCTAGGAAAGCTCTATAGGCAGGTTATCTCCATCACTTTTATCCCAGGACCAGATGAAGTTAGAATGAGTGGTAACTTCCATTAGGTGGAGAAGCATATCCAAGTTATGCACAGATAAAAATAATGTATATTCCTTAAAAATTCAATCTTTTGATGACCTTCTGCTTCATTTTAGATTTTTTCATTCAATCAAATAGAATATTTTCTAATGATAAAGACTGAGTAACAATTCATTCTGATCAGAAAAATGTTGGGTCATTATGAGGATCAAACAAAATGAAGTAGGCAAAGTACGGTAAAAATTGTGATTGGTTTTCTAAATGTATCTCTCCCTCCTCCCCACAACTACCACTGCCACCACGATGACCACCATCATCTCTCTTTCTCTCTCTTTTTCCTTCTCTTTTTCCCTCTTTACTCTTTTTTTTTTCTCTTAAGAATGGGGAATAAAGGGACAGCTAGGCGGCACTTGGAGTCAGAAGAATCTGAGTTCAAATCCAGACTCAGACAGTTAATAATTACCTAGCCCTGTGACCTTGTTTTGCCTTGCCAAACCAACAAATAATAATAAAAAAGGAATAGAGAATCATACTTGTAATTTTGCAACTTGGGCATATTTTCAGCCTAGATATTGGATTGGTGTCCACGGGGGTAAATCTACTAACTTTATATAATAAAGTCATAGAGAGTTAATCAGAATAAAAGTCAAAGTAATGTGCTCACGATCACATAGATGGGATTTGTCCAAATAATTTCCCTATTCTAAGGTTGACCTAACAACTTTACCTTTCTAAATAATGGTATTACTAAGATAAGTTTAATATCTATCCATTTATCTATCTTTCTATCTTTCTTTCTATCGATAAACTCCATTTGTCTGTAATCATGCAACCCTATGGTTTTAGAGTTACAGAGAGAAGAAAGCTATATTATTTCTAATTGATATTTTTGAGCTACTACATAAAAATTATAACCCTCATTCATAATGCATTGACCTTTTTCCTTCTGAAAAATACCCTCAATTCAGTGACAACAGAAATTTTTGTACAGACATGGCAGGAGACTTACTGAGAACGTATAGTACTGCTGTTCCTCCCTGTCCACCGGTTGAAGCAAGGTGAGGTAGCGTGTTATACCAGATGGAGTCACAGTGAAGACTGAGGTGTAGTCATTCAGAAAAAGATGCACTTCGGGATCCTTTGTCTTTAAAAAAAATAAGAATATTCATTGAGAGTGCGATGAGCCATTTGCACATTGCTTAGGAAAAAACCTCAGAGTTTATGATATGAAACAGACAAAGAATTTATATAAATCAATGTACAAAACAGTAAGTGGATCTTTCACCTCGGTAACTTGTAGATGAAGCAAAATGTCTCCAAAAATCTGATCTTTTTGAGAGGACAGACACATTTGTATGAATAATGTATGTAAATGCAAAAGGAAAAATTAGAAAAATGCAATTATTCTAAAGAAAAAGAACACATTCCTATTATTTGCCAAACTACCAGGTAATCACAAAAAATTCTTGAGCACTCCATTTGACATCAGATGGATCTCTTATTTCTCACTTATACACACACACACACACACACCTACACACCTCTCTTTCCTCTTCTCTCAGAGTGTATTAAAATTCTTGGAATAATTCTCCACTGACCATAACATTTTGTCCCTTTACATAACAGTTTGCAAAGTGAAAGATCAAGTCTCTGGTGACAATACTGTCCAAGAGGCCAGTAACAAGGAAATTTTGTTTTTCCTCTTTGAATGTTCACCCTTCCTCTCTGTCCCATCAATGAAACCTCCCCTAACTCAATACTTATATTGTAGACATCAACTTTGCTCATTCCATTTTCTTCCACTTTCACTAGTCTTCAATTCTTCAACATCACTTTTAACTCAACTATTTTAGTCCATTTTCTAGTTCCTGATATTTTTAACACTTACATAAATCTTGCTTAATTTCTCTAAAAACTTTCAATTAATACCCATAAAATGGTCTTTTTAAAGCCTCCAAGTTCTGTAAGAATGGGAAATGAGGAGCATTTTATCATTGTCATTAGCAACTATAAATCCTTACACAACCTCCAGTGGGTTCCAGGTTTCCTTCAGGGATAGAAGGTTTAGAGAAAAACTATATTTTCCTGGAGCAAGTTAAGGGACAGAGTGCAGAACTACAACTCCAGTCATGTTCTTCATCAAATCAAGCCTCCCTTCCTCTACCATACAATGCCTTTACAGTTGGCAGTTAGATAAAAGTGAGATTCAGTTGTTCATACAATATTATCCCCAAGGATTTTGCTCGCTATTTATCCACATTCTAATTCTACAAAATGTCTCTAGAGAGTAGTCAATCACAGAAGATCTATTTTAATTAAAGATTTTCAGCTCATTAAGTAGAAAACACATGAATTTATTTGAACTAACTGAAAGAGAAGTTGAAAATAATGATAAATAGTCTATAAGACTGAGTATGGCAAAAACTCATCCCTGAAAGTTAATTTATCATCCAGAATTTTGTAGATCTTTAATGTACAGTCTATTAAAGATGTTTTTCACATAAAATGATTCAATGATTGAAACCATTGTATTAGTAAACTGCAAAGCAAAAGGAAAAAAATAAATGTGAGTATGGTAAGATGACATAAGCATGATACTTGAACTACGTGAAAGAAAGATGAAATGAGGAAATTATTTAGTAGGAAGAGGAGAGACATGGGATTAATGTGGTATTCAGTAAGTGAAAGTAATTCTGTTAGGAAGAGCAGGTAAACCACAAGATTTATGACCTTAACAAGGGACTCCATTGTTCAGGACTGAAAAGTCCATAAAAGTAGGTACATTATATACAGAACTAATTTAACCACTCCCTTTCCCGCCCTTGTGTGTGGATATATATTATGAAATTGTAACCAATCTCCTAACATAAAAATAACACAATTTTGAAACGATTTTTGAAGTACTTTTAAATGATCCAAGAATGCAAATATGGTACTTCATTTAGTGTTGGTTTCTTGTGGAATGGTGTTAAATATCACATAGCCTTGATATGAGGGGTGTGTGTGTGTGTGTGTGTGTGTGTGTGTGTGTATGTATATGGGGGTATTGTAGGGCTATTTAAGAAAAATAGAGAACAGCTGCTAGATAGAAACATGAAGAGCTAAGTTTACCCTTAAAAGCTTTTCATGTTAAAATGTAGAGAAAATGAAATGCATATGGAGCCCTGCTTGAACCCACAAGGTGAAGAAAACTTCAAATACAAATGGCAGAACTTAACAATTTCGTCTAGATTAACCACAAAACCTATACATTTCTATAAGGATTCCAAAGCCTTTACAAAACATTGTTTTGCAAATGAATAAGATACTAGCTATTTCTGCTTATTTGCAGGTTCTGTGTTAATAAGCTATATTGTGGAAACTTGGTTGGAGTTTTATCTTCCTACATTTCCCAAAGCTCAGTAACCCCAGACAAATAAGCGAGAGATAACTTTGTCATCCATTCTCTGCTGGGATTGCACTTGCATTTGGATAGTCCTTTTTTCATTTTAAAAATTATCATACTCTGGGGTGGCTAGGTGGCACATTGGATAGAGCACTGACCTTGGAGTCAGGAATAACTGAGTTCAAATCCAGCCTCAGACACTTAATAATTACCTAGCTGTGCGGCCTTTGGGAAAGCCACTTAACCCCATTTGCCTCGCAAAAAAGAACAACCTAAAAAAATTAGCGTATAATATGATAAATCAATCTTTTCAGCCAATAAAAGGTTGCACATATAAAATGTTTCTTTCTTTTTATTATTTTGTAAGCCCCATGAGGGCACAAAATATGACTTATCAAAGTTGCACATTTCATGTGACATTATAGAGAAGGGTTAAAGACAGAGGGTGCTTAATAACTGCTCACTGAAAAAATCAATCAGTGAATAAATCAATCAATAAATAAATCAATACCTATATATAAAAACAGTGTGATAAATTCAGGCAATTTTTAAAAAGAACTAAAATAGTTCCCTCAATTAATTTACATTCTGTAGAAAGAGAGTAAATTAGACCATGTGTGTGTGTGTGTGTGTGTGTGTGTGTTTGCTGTCCTTTATAATAGAAGAAGGTCATGACATCAACTGAATGATGTCATGACATGCACATTATGCTGGTTAAAGTGCGGGGAATGCTGTGCAAAGACATGCTTCTGCCTGTCTCTTCCAGAACTGTCTATATACTATAATCTGTTAGTATAAGAAACAGAACTAATGGTGATGGTCTGGATACAGGAGAAAGTCTTGGCCATAGTCCCTCCAACATAATCGAGATAGGCAAAATGGTATTTCTGTCAACAGATTTGCAACATAATGGCAAAACTAAACTGTCTCTTGATGATCTAAATGATGAATTTTTAGGGGATGAAAAATATCAATTCAGGACTCTTTCGAGGCCCTGTAACACTTCAAATCCTTCAGTGAGGGCAAGTGTGGTGCCAGCAGTCACAGTAATGGTGGCTTCTGTAGTATATATTAAACTCACTGAAGTTACAAAGCTTGGAGTTGGATCTTTGGATTAAGCCAGCAGATCAAGCCACTGCCTGTCCCAGCCCCATCCCTCCTGGCTCCCCCTGGATGCTTTCAGCTGACTGTCCCATGTTTACATTGAAAAAAAAGATTAGAGTGTTCAGAGCAGGTCCGAGTTGTCTGGATGCACCATTTAGGAATAATGGAATGGGAACACAGTTCTATTTTGTTGGTTTTCAAACCTGGGACCATGAGAAAAAGGGATGGCTGGCAACATTCATATTGTATGTTAAGTATGTAGACCTGTATGTGTGAATGTCTCTGTTTATCTATTCTATGTATAACTATTGTATATAATATTTAATTTTTCATTATATTTTACTGATACACACATATATACATATGTTTTAATACTGGATATAATTTAATATGATTCATATGAACTTTCTAGATTTTATAATACCTAAGGGTTATCTTTATGAAAATTAAATAAATATCCCAGAGAATTCCAGTTAAAGAAATCCAGTTAAGTGCCTCTCTGTCTAGATTTTTCTCTCTAGCATTATTTTTTTACAAATTGATCCTGACACATTTCAGAATACTTATTGCATCCTCAAGTTAGGAAAGAGCTTTGCTTCAAAGGAAAGTGCATCATCATATTTTCTATGAAATCTAGTTCTCAGGACTGTTCTTTATGACTGATAGCAATGACTTTATTTCTTTTCTATTTCTTTATTCAAATGCCCAGGGTGGACCAGGGGACCTCCAAGAAGACAAGATCCAAAACTGCTCTTTCTAATACTAACTTTTCCTCTTTCTTTTCTGATTTTCATATTCTGTCTTTCAATGCCTTTCTTTCACTGCCCTCTTAACTTCTGAGAGATATTTGTCCCTTCACAGCCTGATTTCAGTCTACCTTTCTAGCTTACTAATCATTACTATCTTTTGTGGGTGTCAGGGTTCAGTCAAACTGGCTACCATCTCCAAATGGTGCCACTATTCTACTACCAGATATTAGACTCTATTCTTAAAATCAACCTGCCTCTGGCTTCAAACCACATCCATTAAGGATTACCCTTCCCCTTTCTCAGCTGTACATTTGTACAGTACTGGATTTATAGTAATTATAGTAATAAATTCTCATTCTCTCTCTCTCTCTCTCTCTGTTTCTCAGTCTCTAATATCTAATATAAAATTTACAATCAGCTAACTATATGACCATATAATGTCTCTACTATCTAAAATTAACTCTACCATCATCTAACTATATGACTATCTAATCTATCATCTATTCATCTTTCAATCTAAAAATGGCACAATGGACAGAACACTGGCCTTGGAGTCAGGGCAGGAGCTGACATTCCACCTCAAACATTAAGACTTACTAGCTGTGTGACCGTGGGCAAGTCACTTAAAACTAACTGTTTCACATCCAAGACCATCTCAAGTTGTCCTGATTCACATCTGGCCACTGGATCCATTTCTCTCTAGAGGAGAATGTGAGACTGGTGCCTTAGCACTGCCTCCCTCACTAACAACCAATTTCTGTCATAGTCTTGGCATCGTGTCTCCTGACGTCATGGTCTTCTTTAAGAATGAAGGACAAGCATCATCATCATCATCAACATTTCATCCATTATCTTTTTAATTTTTTTCTTGCTTTAAGCTATCCCTTATGTATGAAAATACTCCATTCTTTTGTCTTTTAGAATTTTCTATTTCCTTTAAATCTCAGATGAAGAAATCAAAGTTAGATATAGTTATGTGAAAAAAAACACTCAAAATCACAATTAGAGAAGCAGACATTAAAACAATTCTGGTTTACTATTTCACATCTATCATGTTGAATAATGTCATCGAAAGAAAATCATAAATATTAGAGGGGAAGTGGGACATCTGAGATACCAATGCAGTGGTGGTGGGACTCTGAACTTATCTAACCATTCTGGAGAGCATTTTGAAACTAAATCCAAAGGGTTCTAAAGCTCTGCATGGCTTGTGATCCAACAATACCAAAACTAGGTTTGCATCACAGAAATATATTTTTAAAAGGAGAAAAAGATGTATTCATGCAAGGAAACTTTTATTGTGTGGGAGAGAATTGGAAATTAAGGGGATGTCCATCAATTAAGGAATGGTTGATCAAGTTGTGGTATATGGTTATAATGAAATACTATTGTGCCATAAGAAAATACTGTAAAACCTTGCATGAACAGAGGTGAGGTGAGCAGAACCAGGAGAACATTGCAGATAGTGGCAATAATATCACACGATGATTAACTATGAATAATTTAACTATTTTCAGTGATGCAATGATCCAAGAAAATTACAAATGACTATGAAAAATGACATTCAGCTTCAGAGAAAGAACTGAGGCTATTTATTACACATTGAAATGTATCAGTTTTTGATTTTTTTTTCATTTTTATCTGTTTGGTTTGGGTTGTGTTTTCTTGCACAATATTACCAATAGGTAAATGTGTTTTTCATGACTGCACATGTATAATTTACATTGAAATTTTTTCCTTCTCAAAAATGGGGGGGAGAGGGCAAAAAGAGAAAAAAATTTGCAACTCCAATTTTTAAGTGAATTTTAATAATGATTATCAGATATAATGAAAAAAGTAATAAAATATTATTCAGAAATATTTCATTTAAATCTCAGATCATTTACTTTCTTTCCCCCACATGAGACCTTTCTTATACCCTCCTTCTACTAGGACCCCTTCCAAAAATATTATATATATTTATTTTACAAGAATTTTTATAAATCTGTATACTTACACCTAGTACAATGCCTTTTATAGGTAAGATATTATATATATATATATATATTCATTGATTAATTGCTATGCACAAATATGAGGAATACAGTGAAGACTATCATCTTTCATTCACTTAAACAGAACTAGAGTCTTCATCTTTAATACAGAGCTGTTCTATTCTCCCTCTTAGCAAATATGCTTTCCACTCACCTTGTAAAGCAAGACTATAAAAATATGATTCTCTTGTTTTCTATTTATCAAGTCTCTGAAAAACTGTAACAGCTAAGAAGACTGAATTATCTTGACCAGCTAATTTCTAATTTGAATATATATTTTTTCTTCCAGAGGATCATTATTCTAAACATGTAACATCTTCACATGAATCTATCATACTTGTTAACTTAATATATTGAGACTTGAAGGCACACACATATACCAACACACATCAAAGTATTTTAGCTTTAGCACGAATCAAAACACAACCAACAAATATTTTAAAGCACCTACAAGTTGCCACTTCAATCCAAAGGACATTCTCAGCATAAATAGTTGAAAAATGCCTAAGCCCAAATACCTGAGAATAATTTATAGAATAAGTTGGGATTTTATGATATGTTACTAGGGAATGACAAATGTCAAATCTCAATGCCAGCAATCACTGAATTTTATAGCCATATTTGAGAGTTTACTCTGTTTTAGAAGGAAACCAAATCAATGAATATGCATATACGTAGAGAGAGCCAGCTAAAGAACAACATATGTAACCTGATATCATAGAAAAGAAGAATTTTGCATAAATAACATGGTTATCTTTCTCTTTATATTTTCATGTCCAAAGTTTTCAGTCCCTTTGTGACATTAGGTTTTCATCAGAGGTCATTAATAAATACCCCTGTGTTTGGATCACTGATTATCCTTGTCCAATGCCAAGCAGGGCCAACTCTTAGACCCAATGCAGAAGACCAGATAAGAATTTATTTCAACCACATTAACACAATGAATTGAAGAGAAGCTAGGACAATTTACAAACTCTCTCCTTTTTTTTCCCTGTTTCACTACTTGACCTTATCTGTTATTTGGTCTTTAACCTAACAAATTGAGTAAGCAGATGTCACAGATTCCACTCTGTCTGGGAGACAAAGGGCTTGAATGTTGTCTCATTAATTTTAATGCTATTTATGCTGAGATTAATTTGCATCCCGGCTCACACACAGAGAAACACAGCTACAAAGATTTAACAAATGCATGCAGTACAAGAAAAGAAACAAGATATTCTAGAAAACTTCCAATCAGTTAAGTGTCTCTATTTAGAACCGTAAGAGCCTAAAAGATTTCTGAATATGATTCTGGTCTCCTAAGTGTGAAGTCATATTTTAGACTGTTTGGGAATACATGGGAAGGTGTTATAGAAGATGTTTAGGTAGCGATGGGTTGGGAACTTAACTGTCAGGAGGAATTCCCAAACTGATATAATCACAGATCCTTTGGAGTGTGGGAGTGTAAATTGTATAAATTTGTGTCCTCTTTTCTGTATTTGTTATAGCTACAAAACACAGAAATACAAAGATGCACAACATATATGATGCATATGGAGACATGCAAAACATTTCCCCCTTATCGTTAGATAGATTAAAAATATCAGAATACTTAGTAAATTATGAAAGTTTTTATCTCAGGAACTCTGGAATGTTATTAGGCAAAACATAGACTAAAAAAGCAATTGAAAATATACGGAATCCTAAAATAACTTTATATCTAGTAGTTGGAAGAGGGGATAATCTGATTTTTTCCAGAGAAAAATAGAACAAACACATCAAAGAAAACACCAACCCGACCCCTTCCCCCCCACCCCAGAAATGCAAATCAGAAAACCAAACAATTAACAGTAAATACTACCTACAGGAATGCCACCTGGTGGAACCTAAGAGCAAATGAAATGATACAAATATCAACAAAACATAGCCTTAGACATTTTATCAACAAATATTTATTTTATGTTACATGGAGGTAATTATTCCTTCAAATGTGAGCTCTGGGAGCAAGAGTGATTGGACTGGTGGTTTCACTGAGGGGAACTGCTTTCATGACCATACGTCAGCATCTTCTGTTTATTGTACAGGATTTCCCCAGAGATGATAAGTATTTTGAAGGTCAAATAGCATGAACATACCTACAGGAACTACAGTAACTTGAACTCAAACCTACTTGCCTTGTCTAACTCTCTATCCATGACACCATCTTGAGTGCTCCTGAAGATGTTGCAATCGTAAGCATTTTTCTCTCAAATGTGTGACAACAAAGAATTTTACTCTAGAGAATAGAATGCTGACTTTAGACTTGGGAAGGTCTCACACCTTTTAAGAATCTTTCTGGGTTATGATCAGAGGCAATTCAACACCCCATTCTTTGCTCAGTTTCTTCATTGATAAGAGGTCAATATTAATATCTAGAGATAAGTAATATCATAATAAACAGAGTGCCAGACCCGGAGTCAGGAAAACTCATCTTCCTGAGTTCAAATCTGTCCTTAGGCAATGACTAGCTGTGAGACATTGGAAAAGTCATTTAATCCTCTTTTCCTCAGTTTTCTCTTCTCTAAAATGAACTGGAGAAGAAAGATGGCAAACCACTGTGATTTTTCCAAAAAAAGAAAAACCCCAAATGAAGGCATGACTGAAAAAAATAAGTGAACAGCAGCAGTCAACTGTAACCCACAGGAAGCCATCACTGGTGCTACTCAGCATCATCATTTGTCCACTTTATAAAGAGCAGTGGACACTCACAATGGTCATCTTAACTGTCAATTTCATCCAGTTTTCAAGGCTCCATTTAGCAAATGGTCAAATACCATCAGCTTTTGATAGATCCTGGTATGCTATTCAGAATCTAGAATCCTACCAATGAATATTGAGTCTAGTCTATAGCTAATTAGGTAAGTCTGGAGAAATTTGAATCTGATTTCTCTGACCAGAGAAGGTTTTTAGAATGAGAAACTAGAGGACCTAGACTTGAATCCTGGTTCTTCCATTTCCTGTGTAAACTTGGTCAAGTCAGTGTGCCACAAGTCCATCATCCATGAAATAAAAGGGAAGGCTATGATATCCTCCAATAGCCTTGCAAATTCTTAATCTATAATGCAATATCAGCATAGTCATAGAGCTTACCAAGTCTCAAAGGAATGCTTTGAAACTAGGTCTTTTTTGACTTTCCTTCGAATACCCACCAAAACACCATGACAAATGGATCAGCTGAGTTTCTTAGAGCTATCTCATTTATACTGTTTTAGTAGTGCCATGTCCTGCCATAAAACTCAAAGACATTCTTGACATCAACTTTGAAAACATAAAAAAAATCCTTTGTTTTGACTATTCATTCAAGAAAAATGGAAAAACAAAACACAACTTACATCCTCTACATCCTTATCCAAGACAACGATTCTCAGAGGGGTGGTCAGGTTGAGACTGTCTGAGATGGTCGCACCAACGGGGGCAGACTCCAGGATATAACCTTGATAACTAGGCATCGTGAAATAAGGACTCTGGTTGTTTTCATCCAAGATTTCAATATGAAGGCTGGCAAATGCAGGGAGAGGATGACCATTATCTTGTTCAGCCTGGCAAACATAAAAAAAAGGAAAAAAATTACTATTACCATAGCATGTGTGCGAGTGGAAGGAACACACAATGTGGTACATGAAAAAGTTTTAAATGATATTTTGAAACTTGAATCATAGCTATTTTGAGATTAAAAGGACTTCAGAGATAACCCAATTCAATTCTCTCACTTTCCAAAATAAAAACCTAAACCAAAAGATGTTAGATTATTTGCATAGCGTCACACAGAAACTTAATGTTAGGGTTGGGACTAGACATTAGACCTTTGGATTCCCAAAACAGAGCCCTTTCCACTTGGTAATTGCATCCAAAGGCCGTTAAAGATATATTGAATCGATAAGAATGAAGAGAAAGGGTAGTTTACTGGAAAGAAAGAGAAGGACTTCGAGTTAAGGAAAGCCTGGGTTCAAGTCTCAACTCTGAAACTTGACAGACTCAGTGACTGAGTCAATCCTTTATCCTTTCAGGGTGTCTAGAAAACTTCTGAGATTTCTAAATTGAAGAGCAAAGACTAATCTGCCCGTTGAAAACAATGGACAGAGCTTTTTTTATGATAGGTGTGTTGCTATCTAACCCTTCCCACCCCAAAGATCACAGATTCTGCCTAAGCAAAATATGAAAAAAATTACAAAACTCCCACTAAATACAAAACCTGGATTTATCACAGGAGGATAAAAAAAATAAAGGAGACTTGCTCTTTATGATCAAATACCTAACAATAAAATGGAAATGTTGATTCATTTCAGTCATTCTTTATGACGCTAACTGGGATCATTATCAATCATCCTCTCCAAAATCTTGCTTACACTCTCCTCCTATGTAACCCTCCCCCTAAACCCTTACATCCACATGTGTGAGTATATATATATATATATATATATATATATATATATATATATATCAATTTATAATTCATTTTGTCTCATCATTATGTTCAATCTTGGTCTTCTATCTGATCAATCTCACAGAATCTTCCTCAATCTGAAGGTAAATAAAAACAAGCTTTTTCATTTGCTTTACTATCTCCCATCATGTCCCAGGTCAAAACAGTTGGAAATGTACTAAAGCTTCAATAAACCTACAGGAATCATTTAAGAAAACTAGAAAAGAATCTTTTTTCTGACTCACTTTGAATCCTATTCCTGCCACCCTCAGGATGCCACCACCTGGTATCATAAGTATTGGGAAACTTTCCAGCATGACTTTAAATGTTTGCTTAGGAGACAGTAAAGACACTATTTCAATCAATAATTCTTAAACTTTAGGAATCAAGAAGGGTTTGTCCACTTTTCTGTTTTATTTACATTTTATGCATATCTTATTACATGAGACAAACCCATTCAAATGGAGAAATATTCTTTTAAAACAATCCCTCATTAAGTGTAAGTTAAACCAGATGCACAATGAACAAAGCTGAGAAAGATAAATATATTTTTCTTCAGAAGTAGGCATGCTGGGGTGGCTAGGTGGCATAGTGGATAAAGCACTGGCCCTGGAGTCAGGAGTATCTGGGTTCAAATCTGGTCTCAGACACATAATAATTACCTAGCTGTGTGGCCTTGGGCAAGCCACTTAACACCATTTGCCTTGCAAAAAAAAAAAAAAACAAACCCTAAAGAAGTAGGCATGCACACACACACACACACACACACACACACACAAACAGTTGAAAAGGGAGCTAAGTATATCTGCAGAGATGACTTAAAAAGTGGTAAAGCTACAGGATTTTTATACAAATGCCAACAGAAGCAAGGTCAATCATATGAAGAGAGAAAATATTGATGGAATCCTTGGAAAATCCCTGGAATAACCAAAACAAATGATCTTTCCAAGCATTAAGAAGAAGGCAGGGGGCAGTTAGGTGGCACAGTGGTTAGAGTGCCGGCCCTGGAGTCTGGGGAACCTGAGTTCAAATCCAACCTCAGATACTTAATAATTGCCTAGTTGTAGGGTGACTAGGTGGCACAGTAGATAGAGCACCAGTTCTGGAGTCAGGAGGACCTGAGTTCAAATCTAGCCTCAGCCACTTAATAATTACCTAGCTGTGTGGCCTTGGGCAAGCCACTTAAATCCATTGCCTTGCAAAAAAACAAAAACAAAAACAAAAAAATACTAAAAATAATTGCCTAATTGTATGACATTGGTTGAGTTACCTCAGCCCACTGCCCCTTAAACAACAACAAAAAAAGAATGTAGAAAGGGCCAGTTACACAGCTTATCTTTAAAAATCCACTAAAGAATAAAAGCTGAAATCAAGGAAATGAAATTTCATTTTTTTATTGTACATGTACTATAGCTATCATCCTATTTTAATGAATTTCATCAGTTGGTGAATTTTGATCATGAGTGGCTATTTAAAAAATTTTGCAGAAGTCATAATAATGGAATTATGCAGATTAAGTAGACTTTTCTTTAAATGACTATGGTTATGTTTTTCTGTGTTTCGGTCATAATTCAAACCATGATCAAAGTATCACATTTTTCTATATTTTTAAATGATTTGATTAGTTTTGGGACTCAATTCAGTTGGTCAAGGACATCTCTTTTTTAAAACCGAAAATAGTTCCTTTCACCTCAAATCAAGAACGTTTTATTTTCATTTATCTTAGTTTTCTTCAGTGAAAGATAGAGAAATCTAATTAATACCTTCATTGGACTCTTACCTATAGGATGTTTGTAGGGAAGAAAAAACACTCTTTGAAAAAAGTAGCACCCTAGCCTATCCAAAGGGAAGTCCACTGAATTAAAATAAACCCTAGGCAATTCCAAACTAAATTTCTTAATTTTTTTATGTCTAACCAGTTCAATTACAATGATTTGATTAGCTCCTGCCTTTACATTTCATTTCACTGTGTTTTATTGACCAAATATCTTAAGAATAATACATCACACCGTGTGAATGATCTTTGAATGTCATATGTTTGTGTATCCTGGACTGTGAAGGTACACAGATGACTTCAAGTAGAGAGAGATAGGACCTGCTGTAATTAGAAACCCATTTTAAACTAAAATGTACCATAGGAATGACATTGAAAATCTATGAAATTTAAAGTTTGCAGAAAATTTATATAGTATGTGTTTAGTAGAGTTACTGCTAATTTATTTGGAGTGGTTAGTTTCAAACATATATCATAATTACATATGGTAAATGATGTGATCAAAAGACTTGATTCAATAATTAAGAATAAATAAATATTAAAAAGTGTTTATATTTTAACACCACACAATATTCTCAAACTACTTTGCATTTCTTCCACGTTACCTTCTGCTAACCCAGCTTTTAAGACATTCCAGTATCTCTAATTACTTGTAATAGTAAAAGAAAAAAAAAAGAAAAAAAGGAAATCATTGAATTGTGTGTACAGCTTAAAAAGCAAAAACCAAAACTGAGAAAAACAAACAAATTGAAAAATCCCCAATTAGACATTAAGTTAGAAATCCTGAAAATGAAGAGAGAGAGATTAATAAACTTGAAAGCAAAAAAAATGAACTGGTAAATAAAACTAGAAATCAGTTTTATGAAAAAAATAATAATGTAGATGAAACGTTAATTTGATTATAAAAGAGGGAAGAAGAAGAAAACCAAATTACTAGAATGAAAAATGAAAGGAATGAATTCACCATCAAAGATGACAGAAATGGAGTGGCTAGTTGGCGTAGTGGATAAAGCATAGGCCTTGGAGTCAGGAGTACCTGGGTTCAAATCTGGTCTCAGACACTTAATAATTACCTAGCTGTGTGGCCTTGGGCAAGTCACTTGGCCCCATTTGCCTTACAAAAACAACAAAAAAAAGATGACAGAATTAAGACAATTGTTAGGAGTTATTTTGACCAATTACATGCCAATAATTTTGACAATATAAAGGAAATGGATGGATATCTACAAAAAATCTTACTCAGATTAACTGAAGAAATAAAACACTTGAACCAATCAGAAAAAAAAAATTAATAAGCTATCAATGAACTACTTTAGGAAAATTTCTTAGGACTAGATGGATCCACATACAAATTCCACCAAACATTTAAAGAATAATTAGTTCTAATAGTATATAAACTATTTGGAAAATTAGGTGAAAGAATCCTACCAAATTCTTTTTGTCATACAAATATGATGCTGCTACCCAAAACAGAGAAAGAAAATTATAGAAAAATATCTGTAATGAATATTGATGCAAAACTTGGAAATAGAATCCTAGCAAAAGATTACAGCAATATATCTGATGCAATATGATCATGTAGGAATGCAGGACTGCTCCAGTACTAGGGAAAGTATCAGCACAATTGATCATATAATTAAGAAGAACCAATAGAAATAATATGATTAATTCTATGGATGCACAAAATGTCTTTGACAAAATACAACACCTGTTCCTATTCAAACCTCTAGAGAGCATAGGAATAGAAGTTTTCTTAAAATGATAAACCATCAGGAAGCATTATATGCAAACAAGAAGTATTCCAGATAAGGTTCAGGGTAAAATAAGAATGCCCATTATCATCACTATTATGTAATATTGTACTAGGCATGATAACTAATGCATTGAAAAGAAAAATAAAGGGATTAGAATAGGCAATGAGGAAGCAAGATTAGCAGTCTGCAAATAATAGAAAATCCTAGAGAATCAACTACAAAACATTTGAAGATATTAATTTTAACAAAGTCGTAGGATATAATATAAACATATGAATCATCAACAATTTTTATACTCAGTGTAAAAAATTCTAGCAACTCAGTTTTTAAAAAAAAATTGATATTAATATTAGAAAATACTTGGGAGTCTGCTAGCCAAGAAAACCCAGGAACTATATGAACAAAAAATATAAACACTTTGCACTTAAATAATGTCAGATCTAAACATCTGGAAAAACATAAAATACTTATGGAGAGTCTGAGTCAATATAACAGAAAAGACAACTTTACCTAAAGAAATTTATTTATACAGTGTCATACCAGTCAAATTATCAAAACTAATTTTATGGAGCTAGAAAATATGACAAACTTCACCTGAAAGAACAAAAGTTCAAGGATATGAATGTAATCAATTAAAAAAATAATGTTGTCTACCAGACAGATCTCAAATGGTGTTATAAAGTAATTATTAAAAAATATTATACTAGCAAAGAAACAGAGAGGTGAATCAGTAGAATAGATTAGGTACAACTTATAATAAGTAATCTAGTATATGGTAAATCTAAAAATCTATGATTTTGCAAGAAAAATTCATTCTTTGACAAAATCTGTTGGGAAAAATAAAAAAAAAATCTAATGACTGAAACTAGGCATAGGCCAACATCTCATAGCATACATCAAGATAAAGTCAAAATGGGTACATGATTTACATGTCAAGAGTGAAACCAGAATCAAATTAATAGAGCATAGAATATATAATCACATTTTTTTTACATAAGGGAAAAAGGACAATAGAAGATACAGAAAATAGTATAAACCAGTTTGTATTTGATTAATTTGATCAATTATATTCTGTAAAATTCCAGTTTTTGTACCAAGCAACCCAAGTCAAAAAGGAAATAGAAATTTTCTTGCAACAAGTATCTTTGAAAAAATTCTTCTCTTTCAAATATATTGAGAACTGAGTCAAATTTATAAAACAATGATTCTCTAACTGATAAACAGTCAATGATATAAAGAGGCAATTTTCAGACAAAGTAATAAAATCTAACTCTAGCCATATGTACAATGCTTTATTTGATCAGAAAAATGCCAGTCAAACAACTCTGAGGAAGCACCTATCAGAGTGACTCAAATGACAAAAGATTGAAAAATGTTGGTTCTTGGATGAGATGTGGTAAAACTGGGACACTAATGCACTGTTGGTGGAAATGTGAACTGATTCAAATATTCTGAGGAACCATCTGAAACTATGTCCAAACGGCTTTAAAACTGTGCATTACCACTGATCAAGCAATAGTATTGTAAGATGTACATGCCAAAGACATCTAAAAATGGAGAAAAGGACCTATTTGAATAAATAGTTGTAGCAGTTCTGTTGTGATGGCTATGAACTAGAAATCAAAGAGAAGCCCATCAATTGGGAAATGCTTAAACAAGCTGACATATATGATTGCAATGGAATATTATTGTATTATAACAATTGACAAGTAGATAGTTTCAGAAAAACCTGGAAATACTTACTTGAACTGATGCTGTGTAAAATGAACAGAGCCAGAACTTTGTACCTAGTTATGAAATTGTTCAATGGAGAAGTGGGACAGACTTAGGAAATTTTAGCAATATAATGACCCCAAAGGATTAATGATGAAACATACCATCTACCTTCAGAGAAAGAACTGATAATTGGTTGAGTACAAACTCATATTTTACCAACTCTTATTTTTTCTTTTATTCAAGTCTTCTTGAACTAATAATTATTTACATGGAAATGTTTTATATAATTGTATATGTATTGCCTATGTCTCTTTGCTTACTATCTCAGGAAGGGTAGGGGGGAAGAAGGAAAGGAGAAAGGGATAGGACTTGGAATTCAAAATTTTATGAAGAAACATTAAAAAAAGTAAAAACATAAGTTCATTTCATTCAAGGGCTGTGTTTACCTATCTTTGTATCCTTAGCAATTAGTGATATCTTCTGATTTGTATGTATATTGGATTTAAATGAGGCAGACTTTCATGAAGTTGGCAACCTCACTCTGCCTTCCAAAGACATCAAGGGATTCATGGCAAGACAGTCAAGACAATTGTTTTGGCACAAAATGCAGTGGATGACCTTGACATCTTCCATATCTAACCAAGCTCTGAGTGCTCCTTAACACCTGCTTCAGTTGCCTTAGTGACCTTTGGCATAAAGTGTTCTCATCTGCCCATTCCAGCAGAGGAAGACCTCACATGCTTAAGGTAGACATCCTTTCCTCCAACTCATTGATGAGTTTAAGACACTCTCATTTAATTTAATTTAATTTAATTTAATTTAGCATGTCTGCCAAAATGATTTACTGGGATGTGGCCACTGTGCATGCTACAGTTTCTTAGAACCAGGTGAGAGTTAGGTGGCCCAGGTAGACATCAAAGGTGGAAAGCAGTCCTGAAAAAGGCTCCTCATTCCTCACACCAGAGACACTAGTCTTACTTGAACACATTGTACCCACCTGGTGAAACCTGGACAGTCTACCAGTACCATGTCACAGAACTAAATTGCTTCCATATAATTTGTCTTAGGAAGATTCTGAAGATCACCTGGTAGGATAAGTTACCAGATACTGAGGTTCTTTCTTGAGTTAAACTGCCAAATATTCCAAAATTACTACAGAGAGAGCAAGTGCACTGAGTAGTCTATGTTGTTTGAATGTCCAATGAATGCTTCCAAAAAGATTATTTTTATGGAGAACTCCAAGGGCAAGTGCTCACAAGTGGTTTAGAAGAAGTGATACTGAGACACCCTGAAGGTCTCTCTTAAGAACTTTGGAATTGATTATGCAGCATGGGAGACCCTGGCACAGGGCTATCCACCATTACATGCCCTCATTGGAAAAGGTCCTGAATGAACTAAATGGTTAAGTTAAAATGGAAGCAGCTTAAAGGAAAAGAGAAATATGGGAGTTAAGAGTAAACTCCTTGAGTCTCTACTCTGACATTCAAGCTACAGATCCCACTGAGAAAAAAAAAAGAAGATTCAGAGAAGTTTTCAACTGAAGACTTTGTAGAAGATCTTCAGTCACAGTCTGTGTCTTTGGGGGAAAGGGGAAGTAAAGTCTAGGAGGTGGGAGAGCTCGGAAAGTCAGGAGGCTTTTAGGCACATTGCATTCCAGGTCCCAACAGCTTTATAATAACAGAGGTCCTGGCAGTTATATAGCAAGCCTGTAGGGAGGATCCCAACCCTAAAGAAAATCTGAACCCTAAGAGCACTGAGGTAAAAGACAGGACTGGGTTGGGAACAATTCTGTGTTAAGTCAAGGCCTGGACTTGATAGGCAATATCTTGACCAACAACAAGCCAGGGATCAGACCACAGTTCCAGCAAAATAAAAGCTTGGGTTATACTTCATTTACCTGAGACGCAGAGCTACAACAACAAAAATGAACTAAGAAGCTAAAAGAATGCTCTCTATAGAAAAATACTTCGAAGGTAAAGGTGACAGTAATGCCAAGTTTGAGGAAGAAAGCTATGAAAAATCACTCACAGGAGAAGTAACAAAACAGTCTATAGATTGGACTGAAATACAAAAGCTCATCAAAGAGCTTAAAAAAGAATTTAAAAACCAAAGAAGAAAGGAAGAAGAAAAATGGAAAAAAATGAAAGTCATGTAGAAAAACTGTGACAAGTTGATCAAAGAAATCAACTCCATTAAAAGTTAAAAATAACCAACAGGAAAAGGAAACACAGAATATAAGCGAATAAAATAAAATCCTAAAAAATAGAATTGAACAGTTAGAAACTAATGAATCTACAAAACTACAAGATTACATCAAACAAAATAAAGACCCTGAAAAAAATGAAGAAAAGGTTGAGTACCTTCTCTGAAAACAAATGACCTGGGAAACAGAGCCAGGAACAACAAACTATGAATGATTGGATTACTAGAATTTCTGGAACAACAAAAAAACCTGGAAAAATCAAACTGGAAATTAAAAGGGAAAATTGCCCCAATCTACTAAACAAGATAATAATATAAAAATTGAAAGAATTTACAGAACTCCTCCAGAAAGACACTCCAGGATAAAACCTCCAATGACCTTGATGCTCAAATTCCAGAATCCTCAAATAAAAGAGAAAATATTGCAAGCAGCAAAAAGAAAATTCAAAAACAAAGCAGACACAATCACACTAACATGGGACCTATCAGCTTCAACACTGAAGGACTGAAAGAATTGGAATAACATATTTTGGAGATCTATGGACCTGGATTAAAACCCAGAATGTACTACCCTGCAAAATTCAGCATATACTGTCAGGGAAAAAATGGATGTTCAATGAAATACAGGACTTCCAGAACTTCCTGACACAAAGACCAGAACTCAACAGAGAATTCAATTGCCAAATACAGGACTCAAGAGTTATATAAAAAACAGTAAATGAAATAGGATACTGAAAAAACAAAATTGTTTTAAACAAATGTTGGTCCCTAAAAATGGAAGATATAACAATTCTAATCTTTAGAACTTTGATTCTTTATGGAAAATTAGAGGGTAGAATACAATTGAAGAGCATGAACCTAAATGATATGGTTGTAATTGGGTGTGGTCTTTCAATTGAAGTGATCCAAGATCACATAGCTAAGTTTGAGGCAAAAAGCTCTGAAAAAAAAAGCAGGAGTGTTAACTTCAATGAAGTGTCTCATTATAGTATGACTCACTTTAATTATAAGGTGCTAAGCACTTTTTCTAATGAGATTGTCATGAACTTTGAAGACCTTCCACAGCAGTCTTCCTTCCTTACAACAATTTGTTAGGTTCTCAGGTGAAAACCTCAGTCTCCCAGTACTGAGAGACCTTTAAGCCTCATAAATTGGGAGGACTTGAGAAAGGATCTCTCTTACTTACAATCATTTCTAAAGTTTTCAGTGAGAACTCCAGAGCCTTTCAGTCCTTAGAGATCTTCAAGATACACTTAATTAGATCAGCCTGTGGTGTTTCACTTAACAAGGAGTAAAGTATCCTGGGTTGGAAGTGGAGAGGAGGGGTAAAGGGGGTGAGATAATAGACCTTGGTTCACTTAACAAGGTGTTAAGAACCTTGGCGGGGTGGTAAAGTGTGAAAGAAATCAGGCCTGGAGGGAGGGGCACAAATAGTTCAAGAAATGATATGGCTTTGGATGATACATTGGCTCATAAAGAGGACTATGTATACTTGAAAGATACTTGCAAAGGGGGTAAAATGAAAAGATGATTATAATTATAATTTGATGAAGTTTGAATCAATACTATTTATCAAGCAATCACTTAAATAATCTGTAATGACATCTTGATAATAGAAGCTTATCAAGTAATCAAATTGTGATTGATGATACCTGATTAGTAATATTAAAGTACCAAGGGAGGAGGTACAAAGATTTGTAATTTCAGGGGGAAAGAAGGGAGAATGTGAATGCTGAGTAAATTCTATTCAATAGATTTATCCCAGTGAAGGAATAAGGTATATTCTCACTTGGGTTTAAAAATCTAAACTAATCCAAATAGGAAGGGAGGACATGGAATGGGAAAGATAACATAAGAAAAGACTGACAAAAGGGAGGGGAAGGGAAGGTATAAGTGAAAATAGACTGAAAGTTAAATTTGTAAAAGAAAAGACAAAGGGGAAAGGTAGTAAAATTTTGGTGAGGTGGAATAAGAGCAAAGAAAAGAGGTGAATATAAATGGAGAAGGATATCATGGAGGGAAACACAGAATTAGTAATCTTAACTGTAAATCTAAATGAACTGTCACATAAAATGGAAGCAGATAACAGAATGGATTAAGAACCAGAATTCTACAATATGTTGTTTACAAGAAACAAATCTGAAGCAGAGAGATACACACAGCAAAGATGTAAAATACTGGAGCAAAATATATTACACCTCAGAGGAATTAAAGGAATCTGGGGTAGCTATTCTAATCTCAGACTTGGTAAAAGCAAAAATCAATCTCATTACAAGGGATAATGAAGGAAACTACATCTTCTTAAAAGGATAATTGGAAATGAAGCTATATCATTACTAAATATCTATGCATCTAGTGGTATAGCATCCAGATTCTTAGAGGAAAAGCTGAGTGAATTACAAGGAAAAATAATGGGAGACCACAATCTCCCTCTCTCAGAACTAGATAAATCTAAAAACAAAATAAACAAGAAGGAACTTAAGGGTGAATGAAATCTTAGAATACTTAGATATGATAGACCTCTGAAGAAAACTTAATTGGGATAGAAAAGAATATACCTTTTTTCCTGGCAGTACATTGCACCTTCATCAAAAATGACCACATACTAGAGCACAAAAACCTTAAAATCAAATGCAGAAAGGCAGAAATAATAAATACACACTTCTCAGACCATGATGTAATAAATATTACATGTAATAAAGGATCAGGGAAAGAAAAACCAAGAATTAACTGGAAATTAAATAACTATCTTAAATAATAGGTGGGCAAAACAATAAATAATAGAAATAATTGATAATTATATCCAAGAAAATGATAATAATGAGACATCATATCAGATGATTAAATTTATGGAATGCAGCAAAGGCAGTTTTGAGGGAAACTTTGTATCTCTAAATGCTTATATGAATAAAATAGAGAAAGAGGAGATCAATGAATTGGGTATGCAACTGAAAAAGCTAGAAAAAGACTAAATTAAACAATCCAATTAAATACCAAATTAGAAATTCTGAAAATCAAGGGAGACATTAGTTAAATTGAAAGTAAGAAAACCATTGATGTTACAGATAAAAATGAGTTGGTTTTATCAAAAAGTCAATAAAATAGACAAAACTCTAGTTAATATGATTAAAAAACTAAAGAAGATAACCAAACTACCAGTGTCAAAAATGAAAAAGATGAATGAACCACCAACGAGGAGGAAATTAAAGAGATAATTAGACTGCTTTGCCAAACTCTATGCCACTTAATTGGGCAATTCCTGTTCTACATAAACTATTTAAAAAAGCCCGAGAGGAAGGAGGTCTGCCAAACTCCTTGTATGACACCAACATGGTACTGATACCTAAACCAGGAAGAACCACAACAGACAAAGAAAATTATAAACCAATCTCCCCAATGAATATTGATGCAAAAATCTTAAATAAAATTTACCAATGAGAGTACAACAAATTTTGAACAGGATAATACACTGTGACCAGGTTGGATTTATACCAGGCAAGCAGGGATGATTCCACATTAGGAAAACATTCAACATAATTAAAGATATCAATAGTAAAACCAACGGAAATCATATGATTATCTCAATAGATGCAGAAAAAGCCTTTGATAAAGTACAACATCTATTCCTCTTAACACTAGAAAGTTTAGGAATAAATGGAGTTTTCTTTAAAATAATACAATGATACCTGTTATCTCCATTACTATTCAATAGTTTTGGAAATGCTAGCAGTAGAAATAAGAGAAGGAAAAGAAATTGAAGGAATCAGAATTGGCATTGAGGAAGCAAAACATTCACTCTTTGCAGATGACATGATGGTATACCTTGAGAACCCCAGAAAAACATCTAAAAATTTCCTTGAAACAGTTAAAAAACTTAGCAAAGCATCAGGATACATAAATCATCAGCATTTCTATGTATGAAAAACAAAGTCCAAGAACAGAAAATAGAGAAATTCCATTTAAAATAACTGTAGACAACATTAAATACTCTGGAATCTATCTCCCAAGACAAACCCAGAAACTGTATGAACACAATTATAAATCTCTCTCATTCAAATAAAGTCAAATCTAAATGATTGGAAAAATGTCAAATGTTCACGGTTAGATTGAGCTATATATCTGATCTGATCTGATATAATATAATAAATATCTATTAATATATTAATAATATAACAATATAATATATAAATTAATAATGTAATGAATATATAATAAAAATGACATTTTTACCCAAATTAAATAACTTAGTGCTATACAAAACAAACTACCAAATAACTACTTTACTGAGCTAGAAAAAATAGTAACAAAATTCAACTGGAGCAACAAAAGAGTTAGAACAGAAAGGGAACTGATGAAAAAAAACACGTAAAGGAAGGTGGCCTAGAGCTACCAGATCTCAAATTATACTATAAAGGAGCAGTCATCCAAACTGTCTGGTACTGGTTAATAAATAGAGTAATAGATCAGTGGATTAGGACAGGTTCAAAAGAAACTTCAGTAAA
Source organism: Macrotis lagotis (assembly GCF_037893015.1). Taxonomy (NCBI): domain Eukaryota; kingdom Metazoa; phylum Chordata; class Mammalia; order Peramelemorphia; family Peramelidae; genus Macrotis; species Macrotis lagotis. The sequence goes on from NC_133661.1 coordinate 15,395,003, forward strand.
TGACTACAGCAATCTACTATTTGACAAACCCAAAGACATCGGCCTCTGCAATAAGAACTCACTGTTTGACAAAAAATGTTCGAAATACTGGAAAACAGTATGGCAACTACTAGGCATAGATCCACATCTCATACTCTGTACCAAAATAAGATCAAAATGGTTACAGGATTTAGACATAAAGAGCAATACCATAGACAAAAAAATATTCTGTTTACCTTATCTATGGAAAGGAAAAAATTATGACCAAACAAGAATTAGAAGACATTATAAACAGCAAAATGATTTGGACTATATTAACTTAAAAAAATGTTTGCACTAGTAAAATCAATGCTGTCAAAATCAGAATAGCACCTGGGAAAAAATCTTCACAACCAGGAGTTCTGTTAAAAGTCTCATTTCTAAAACACATAGAGAATTGTATCAAATTTATAAGGTCATAAGTCATTCCCTGATTGATAAACGGTAAAAAGAAATGAACAGACAAAGGAAATGAAGCTATATATAAAATCATAGCCCAAGTGAGAAAAAGGGAACATGAATAATCCTGAAGATATTGTGTGAAGATTGGGGCATAGATGCATTGCTGGTGGAGTTGTTAATGGATGCAGCCTTTCTGGAAAGTAATATGGAACTATGCCCAAACAGCAATAAAACTGCTTATATCCTTTGACCCAGCAATTACAATTCTAGGACTATATTAAGAAGAAATTATAAAAAATGGAAGAAGTCTTACATGTTTCAAAATAATTCATAGCAGCACTTCTTTGTACTGGCAAAGAATTGGAAACTGAGGAGATGTCCATCAATTCGGGAATGGCTAACAATTTATGGTATATGAATACTATGGAATATTATCGTTCTATAAGAAACAATAAATAGTCCAACTCTAGAAAAGCTTGGAATGACTTACAGGATCTGATGCTGAATGAAGGGAGTAGAGCCAAGAGAACTTTACAGATCAACAGTATGAGGTGAACAACCTTGATGCAACAACTCCTCTCCATACATAGTCCAGAGAGCTAGGACAAATGTATTGGAATGGTAATGGTCTACATCATCCCCAAAAAGAGGAAGAAAATAAAACAAAAGAAAATACACAGGAAAAAAACCCCCTACTGAATCTGAACACTTTATAAAAACTATCTCTTATTGTATCTCTTTCCCTTAATCCTAATTACTCATGCCCAAAATTACTAATTTGTAAATATGTTTAACAAAATATGTATGTAAAATGCTTCCCTACTGAGGGGAGGGGGATGGGAAGGAAGGGTAGAGGGAAATTTTGTAACTTGGAAATATGCACGTACGAGTGGATGCAAATAAAATAAATATATAAATAAAAAAGAGTAAGCTCCCCTAGCGTTCACATGGACTTTTTGTGCCTGACTGGTGGCAGAGCATTCCAAGCTCATATGGGTCTGATCAGTCACAGTTAAGACATAATGCAATTTGTCTCTAACACAGTGATGTAATTTTGGTGTTTTCTGATAATGAAGGACAAGAACTAATACCTAAGCAGCACTTGGTAAACACATGAAATGGGGGGAAAAGATGCTAGTAGACTGAATGCACTTTTTTCTTCCTTTTGGCTCAGATGTATTTATTTTTATATAGTCACCACCAAAGTTCTGATACAAGTTCTCATTCTGCCTTCTTTACTTTGTATCGCCCCATAGTCCATAGGATAATATCTCTTGAGCTCAGAAGTCATCTACTCCGTTTTCTTCACTTTAAAGAGGAGTAAACTGAGGCACAAGGAGAATTAAGTGGCTTCTATAAAGTCACATAACTAGCAAATGCATGAAATCAAATTTAAATTCCAGTTCTCTGACTCCACAGCAATCATTTGCTCTTTCTATGATAGCTGTGTTTTGTTTTATTGTTTCTTTTTTATTCTTTGCATTTGTTATTTTATCTGTATACCACAAATTATATAGTTAATTCTCAGTAATAAATTCATAAAGCCAACAGGTTATTTCTTTTATTTGACTATAAAGAATTGTCATGCATATTTTGATTCATTTGCATCTCCTCCCTCCCCCCATGTCCAAAGACAACTGAAGGATTCATTCTTAGTTGCAGGACTGCTGAGTCCTAGAGTCTGAGCAACTGGTAACTTTGCACATTACTGGATTACTTTTGGAAAAGATAATAATAGCTCCCAGCTCCCCAAGTTCCATGATTGCATGCGTGGTTTTAGACAGCCCCACTAGACTTTTATGTTATCATTTTTACCAATCTTTGCTAAATTAAATTGAAATGTAGTATATTTCTCTGGGTTATTTAAATTTGCTTTAATGACTTTTTCTTCATATTTCAAATATTTTCCTTGAAGTAATGCCATTCCTAGAATAAAATGACACTTTTCATTTAAATCAAGTGACTATCTTAATTTCAGCTCACATTTGAGGTAGCAGTGGGGTAAAACCTTGATGAACTAGAACTCAGAAATTAATTGAACTCCTTTTTTCATTCCCAGCACTGCATTTTCATGAGAGGTAGGCCAACCTCAAGGGAGGAAAAAAAGAGTTGATTTTAGAGATTTAGACTTTTTTAAAAAGTGAAAGGTCCAAGTTGTTTCTTGGGAATATTACATATTCAGTCCAATCTCCTTCACTTTGTACACATCTTCATAATTCGACAGTGAAAATGACTTGATAATCAGAATGACTAAACCAGGTCAATGTAAGATCTTAAATCAAAAGAATATTAAATGACATTCAATATAACCAGGTCAAGATAAATGAACTAATACATTTCAGAAAGGTTTTCAATGACAAAGGTTACAACAAGAACAAAAGATCCTCTTATTAATCTTCAGTTAACTTGAAATTCAATTACAGAGAATATTAATTTCCTTGCACATTCTATTTCTTGCTGTCTTAGTATAACTCATGTCTTAGATTTAGAAGGACTTTCTCCCTCTCTATGCACTATTTTTAATAGCAAATTTCGATTGACTCAAGACTATACATGACCCGACTCTTGAGGTTTGTTGATTTTTATAGAAAGTATGCTTATGGTTCTTATCTTTAACAATACTGTTAATAAGCTTCTGTGGTTTTTGCTTCAAGCCAGGAGACTCACCTGGATATCTCTGACACAGCCAGTTACTTAGGCGAATGTGAGAAATCTAACTAGAATGAAATAAAGCACAAAGGGATCAGAGTATCCAGTGTGTGCACTGACAGCTGGGGTGTTTGTAGAGTAAAAGAAAAGAAAAGAAAACACCCTTGGGGAAAGCACTGATTAAGGTCCTGTCTCTAGAGTACTGGATCTGACATCTTCATTATCTGGGGACTTTCAACTTTTACCTAGAAATCACAAATTCAGGAATTTGGAAACCACTCAGCCTCTGTACTTCCTACCATCAGGGAAGCATTGTTAGAAAAGTATTTGAAGGGGTCTTCCTAGACTTTCTGGGATTGCTGATATTTATCTACAAAGATAACCTCTTGGTCAAGACTGGTGGGATTTGCATTTAAAGACAGTAGCGATTTTTGCTGATGTTTTTTTTTTTCTTTAAGACCTACTACTACCAATAACATTTTACTTTCAAGACAGGTGACCAAGGTCAAGGACAGTTTCCATGGCTATATAATATAGATTTGCTCTGTGTGAAGATAATTGGTCCATATGGGTATCAAACTCATGACCTTTGTCTAATTAGCAACTTTCTCTTCTCATGTCTACCAGATCCTAAGGCAATTGTGGAGATGAGTGATTTAGGACAGCTTTGCCTGTCAGCTTCTCGTATTCCCTCTTTGAGTTGCTCATTGACCAGTTATATGTCATATCTGCTATGTGTTGAATCCCATTATTCGAGAACTACAGTTAATGAGATAATTTGTTTTGGAAATATCATTATCCTATGACAAGAAGATTCATATAAATAGAAATTCCTCAAAAAGCTTTAAAAGACCTGAGTTTGAAGTTTTCAGAGAAACATCATAATCTAGTAGTGTCATCATTCATACCCCAACATAAAGCTAATGCTTTCTATTTTATAACTGAGCATGTGACTGTAGAAATGTTCAACACCATTTTGAAGGTTGCTCAAGATATAATGAAAATGGTTAACTCTTTGACCTATGATTGATACAGCAGCAAATGATGCTGTTTCATTATGATTATACCTTATTCCCTTCACAAGACTACTGGTCTATATACCAGTGGTATCAAGCTCAAAGAGAAGTAGGGATCACTAAATGGCACAAAAATTTCCTTGTGACAACATATAAAACTAAGCCTATTATACATTATTATAACCCATGTTCTATTATATTGATATTTATTTTCTTAAATATTTCTGAATTCCATTTTTAGCCTCATTTGAGTTACATTCTAAAGACTGGAAAGTCATACATATGACACCTCTGGTTTGGACACACTGACTATATCATTCCTCCTGCATGGAATTCCGTCTTCCATCTGTCATCTCCATGCCTTTATTCTTGGTTCTTATCTAAGTTTAAATTTCTCATTTCTATAGCTCTTTTCAAAGTTTATATTGGCTAGATAGATGATTCAGTAGATAAAGGATCAAACCAAGAGTCAGAAGACCTGAGTTCAAATCTACCCTCAGAAGTATACTACCTGTGACCCTGGTAAATCACTTATCTCTATTTGCCTCTATTTCCTCATCTGTAAAATGAGCTGGAGAAAGAAATGGCAAACCACTCCAGTATCTTGGCCAAAAACAAAAAAACCCAAATGGAATCATAGTCAGTCTTGACTGAATTCACTGAACAATGACACCAACAAAAGGGATAATAATTACCTTTATTTCCCAGGGTTTTTAAAAAGGATCAAATGAAAAAAAATATTTGTAAATCACTTTGGAATATTAAAACCCTAAACCAATGTTATTTGTTGTTGTTATCTGAGAATGGGATAGTTGGAATACAGACATACTTAGTAAAATCATACTTTTATTAAGTAAAAGTGTTCATAGTGATTAATGAATGAAAAACAATTATTAATCATTTGTTATTTGGAAAACTTTTATGCCAAGAACTGAGGGAATATACATTTTTCTGAAAAATTAAGGAAGCTGGGGCGGAGCCAAGATGGCAACAAGAAGGCATCACGTCTTATGGGCTCTCTGAAAAAATTCATCAGCTAAGGACTCTAACTAAACTTTTGAGAGACAGAACCCACAAAGGGACCCAGTGAGGCAGTTCTCCTACTCAAGGTAACCTGGAAAAGAGCAGAAAGGCTCTGCTCCCCGGGATCGGAGAGGCGGCCCCCCAGAGGGGTGGCCTGAGCAAAAGAACTTCAGCCTCCCGGAGCCAGCTCCAGGGCGCTGGGGGTCTCAGCTCACAGTAGCAGGGGAGTCTCCTGAGCTGCACCCCGAGGAGCACTGAGTACAAACTAGGGGAACAGCGGGGGACCTCTGCCAGAGCAAGCACGTGGAGCACAGCCCTCAAGGCACACAGAGAGCAGCATGGCCTTTCCCCAGCCCTGATCCAGGAAACAAGCAGGCAGAGCCTGTAAGCAGGAGCCCCCAGGGCATGAGCCCATTGAGCTGAGGGAGGGGAGTAAAGAGAAACTGCGAGTTCTGTCCTCTGCCCCTGGAACAGGACTCTGGGGCTCTGACCACATTCAGATCCTGATCCCAGTCTAGGCCCCCCATAGAACAGCAGGGACCCCCCCACCTCAGCCCCGTGGCAGAGGGGGGGCACTTATGGTCATTCACAGACCAGGAGGGAGGACAGAGCCTCACACACTGAGAGCCTTGTGGGAGTGTCCCAAAAGCTCAGGAAGCACCCCCAAAGCAGGCCCAGACTGGGAAAATGAGCAAGCAAAGAAACAAAAGGAAGACTATTGAGAAATATTTTGCAAATGAGCCCAAGAAGGAACAAAATACTCAGTCTGAAGATGAGGAAGCACAAGCCCCTGCATCTAAAGACTCCAAGAAAAACAGAAATTGGGCTCAGGCTATGACAGAGCTCAAAAAAGACTTTGAAAATCAAATGAGGGAGTTGGAAGAAAAACTGGGAAAAGAAAGGAGAGAGATGCAGGATAAACATGAAAATGAAGTCAGCAGCTTAGTCAAGGAAATCCAAAAAAATGCTGAAGAAAATAGCATGCTAAAAACCAGCTTAGGCCAGATGGATAAAACAGTTCAAAAAGTTATTGAGGAGAAGAATGAAGCAAAATTGGCCAGATGGAAAAAAGAGATAAGAAAACTCTCTGAGGAGAACAAATCCTTCAGACAAAGAAGAGCATTCAGGGAGATTGGTGAATTTACCAGAAATCAGGAATCAAAACTTCAAAACCAAAATAAATGAAAAATTAGAAGAAAGTGTGAAATATCTCATTGAAAAAACAACTGATATGGAAAACAGACTTAGGAAAGATGATTTGAAAATTATTGGAATACCTGAAAGTCATGATCAGGAAAAGAGCCTTGACATCATTTTCAAAGAATTACTACAGGAAAATTGCCCTGATATTCTAGAAGCAGAGGGCAAAATAGAAATGGAGAGAATCCACTGATCCCCCAGACAAAGAGATCCCAAAAAAACCAACCCCTAGGAATATTATAGCCAAGTTCCAGAACTCCCAAGTAAAAGAGAAAATATTACAAGCAGCCAGAAGGACACAGTTCAGATATCGTGGAGCTGCAGTCAGGATCAACACAGGACTTAGCAGCAACTACACTGGAAGCTCGTAGGGCTTGGGATATAATATACTGGAAGGCAAAAGAGCTTAGAATGCAGCCAAGAATGAACTACCCAGCAAGGCTGAATGTCCTCTTCCAGGGAAAAAGATGGACTTTCAATGAACCAGGGGAATTTCAAATGTTCCTGTTGGAATGGCCAGAGCTGAACAGAAGGTTTGATCTTCAGATACAGGACTCAGGTGAAGCATGGAGAGTGGAGGAGAGGGGGAGAATATGAGGGACTTAATGAGGATGAACTGCATGTATTCCTGTATAGAAAAATGACACTGATAATACTTATATGAACCTTCTCAGTTAATAGAGCAGGTAGAGAGAGCTTTTATAGTTGAAGCACAGGAGAAAGCTGAATTCGAAGATAAAATATGGTGTAAAAATGGAGTCAATAGAAAAAAGGGAAATGGAATGGGAGAAAGAAAAAGGAGAGGGGGAATAGTCCAAGATATTTCACATAAGATTTTTTTATTACAATGAGCTATTGCAATGATATGGGAGTGGGGAGGCAACGGGGAATGAGGGAACCTTTGCTCTCATCAGAGATGGCTAGGAGAGGAAACAGCATATATACTCAATGGGGTATAGACATCTGGAGTAAGAAGGAGGCGGGAGCAGGGGGAAGGGGTGGGGATGTGAATAAAGGAGGAGAGGATGGACCATGGGGGGACAGTGGTCAGATATAACACATTTTCTTTCTTACTTCTTGCAAGGGGCTGGGATTGGAAGTCCTGTCCGGGACCATAGGGCAGGTGGATGCTGGGCCTAAGGGGTGGTATGGGGGCTCAGGGCTTCTTGGCACCAGGACCAGGGATCTGTCTGCTGCACCACTCAGCGACCCTACAGCAGAGTCAGAGTGAAAGGAGAGGGAAAATAGAGTACATGGTAGTGGAGAAATAAGAAAGGAGGGAGTTGCGATCAGCAATGGCAACAGTGGAAAAATATGGAAATAGCTTTTGTGATGGACTTATCATAAAGAATGAGATCCACCCATGACAGAGTTGTTGGTGGTGGTACAAAGTCTGAAGCACATTTTTTGTTATTATTATTTGGGGGAGGGTGCAGGGCAAGTGGGGCTGGGTGGCCTGCCTGGGGCCTCATAGTGGGGTGATCTTTGGGTGTCTGGGGCCGGATTTGGACCCAGGTGCTCCTGGATCAAGGACCAATGCTCTGTCTGCCACCCAGCCACTCCTACTATGATTACTATTTTATTTTATTTTGGGTCTTTTCTTTTTGGTCTTTTCAGGGCAGTGGGGATCGGGTGGATTGCATGTCACATGGCGGGGTGATTGTTGGGTTTACTAGGCTGGATGTGGACTCGGTGCTCGTGGCTCCAGGGCTGTTGCTTCGTCCATTGCGCCACCTGGCCACACCTACAATTATTACTATTATTTTTTTTTATTTTAATTCTTTTCTCTCCCCTTTACTTTTTTCGCCCAAGCAAGTCTATCTATATTCATGGGGGAGGAGGGGTCTTTTGTTTCCTTGTAAACAAGAATATTTTATTAATGTAAAAAAAAACATTTGTACAAAATGAGAATAAAAAGTAAATTGAAAAAAAAATTAACGAAGCTGCTGATTTTCAGAAGTTCACATAGTAGAGGCAAGATTAGAATATATAGTTGGTTTCAGGTACAAATATATTAGCAGGGGCTAGTGGCCCATGGGATATAACAGTAAAGTATATAGTAAGGTATGTTTTAAAATATAACTTCCATTATTAAATTATTAAACTTCACATATGACTATGCATATATTTATATTTATAAATATGAATATATATGGGTGTGAATGCCTTCCAAATGTGATTTTTGTTATCAAAGCTATGTATATGACTATTGAAAGTTACAGGTATTATTTTCATATGATGATAATATACTCAGATCTTCAAAGATAGATGTGATCTCATCAATATGCATTTTGTGCATTAGGATCTAGTGCATCACAGCTGAGAGTGGGAAGTCCAGAACTGAAATCCAGTCTCAAGACAAGTACAAATTGGGTGACCCTAGTTATGTCTCTGAAACTCTGTTACAGTTTTCTCAACTAATAATGGGAATGATATCACTCTTTCCTTCCCAGAATTGCTGTCAGGATCAAATTTGGCATGTGGTAGTTGTTATATAACTACTATTATCATCATCATCATCATCATCATCCACCACAACCATCATCATAATCAACATTATCAACACCACTATCATTATCATCATCTCCAATAATTTCCATCATAGTCCTGTACCATGAGACCCAACTTCCTGTCAGTCCTTGCTTTGGAGTTCTATCCAGCATGTTGAGGGATTTTCTTGCCCTTTCCTGCCATTCTAAAAATACTATTCTGTGGTTATTTCTCATTCTCCCTACATGACTAGAGTCCTTGCTTAAATCCAAAATATTCATTGATATTTATAAATTAAAAATATTAGTATTACTCAATGAGAGTGTATAAGAAATTATTTTGATTGCCCTTCTATTCTACTTCTCTTGGGAGCTGGAAAATTCACATATTTAAAAGTTCTACTGAAGGGAAAAAATAGTTTTCCTTAGTTTCAATAGGCACTTTTTATACATATTAATAAAGATGGGCTCACATTTGATGCTCACTTCACCTTTGTGTGAAATGCCACTAAATGTTGCTGAGCACCTTTAAAGTGACTCCTCTTTTCTATATCATTCTTTTTTCCTCTGCCCCCCACAGGTGTCACCTTATGGGGGACCAGAGAAAGGAGAAATTACAATGACAGTGCCTTTCATTTTGCAATCTGCTCCAACCTTGTTATTTATTAGCGCCAGCTGTGACGGTAGGAAAAACATGCCTCATTTTGTCTTGGGAAAATAAAGTGGTCTGATGAAATAAGGTGAGTTACTCACATCAATCTGAAGGCAACAATCTGTGCATTCCCTCAATTTCTTTGTTTTGTGTTTTTCTATGAGAAAATGTCAAAGTTTCACCTGGTCATTCAATAATGAATATATAAACATTTCTCAAAACAAAGTATAACATGTTACACAATTCTAATTTTACAGGAGGGTACAAAGAAGTTATTTGCGGGAAAGGAAAACAAAAATAAATTTCATACCATGTGTCCCAAAAGTCTTAGGAAAGTTTTAAGCCTTACTAGCTTAAAATTAAACTTTTAAGACATGCTTTACTGGGTTCTATATGAAAAAAGAATAATTTTATGTTGGGGGGAAAGATGATGATCATACATCTTTGCTGGTTTTTTCTCCTCTATGTAATCTGCAGATATATCCAACTATATAGGCTGTCTTCACTAATAGAATAGAAGCTCATTGAAACTTAAGTTTTTGTTTAGTTTATTGTAGCTATATCCTTCACTGAACCTCAGAAAGTAGTAATACATAACTATTTTTGATTAATGATGGATGATAAGGATCACTGAGTTGTCTCCTATTCTTGCCATGTTTGGTTTTTTTTTTTCTATCCAATTGTGAGTGGGAGACTAGGTAATATTGGGAAAATGGCACACTGAAAACGATAAATCAACATCAGGCACCACATTGCCTACTGTGTGACAATGTTGTACGCTCTGGGGATACAAAGAAACGAGTAAACTTGGTTGTTGTACTTACACAATTTATATCTTAATGGGGGAGACACGATAAAAGCTACCGGACTCCTATTAGATATATACGGTGTAAATTGGAAGTAATCTTAGAGGGAAGGCACCTGGAGGCATAGACATGAGGAAGAAGAGTCTTGGGGAAGCTTCCCCCCCTCAAAGAATGGTTATACTGTTTTCTGAGGACCAGATTAAGGAGCCTCAAAAAAGGCTCATTACCAACTGGAAAGGCATCAAGGGCTGAAATAGGGGTGATTCAGAAAACAATTCATGAATACAAGTTAGAAAGTGAATTCCAGGTAGTGAGTTATATTGGTAAACACAAACATGCAGAAGAAATAATAATTTAAAATATCAATCAAAAAATACAAAAACTAAGAAGGAGAAGATGACTTAATCAAACAGGCTGGTCTCAGATTACGGACCTTGAGTCTATTCTTTGCCATATGAAGCTTGGTTTAATTTACCACAGTTTGAAATTTTATTCTACTGCCATGGTTCATTTACATAAGCAGTTGGTGATGAGAGAGTTGTAGTCATATTCCACATCAAATCCTTTCTAGCTGTATGATGTTGAGCAGCTCATTTATGTTCTATTTGCCTCAGTTGCCACAAATCTAAAATGAGGATAATAACAGTGCTTGTCTTCCAGAGTTATGTGGATCAAATGAAATATTTATAATGAGCTTAGCATACCGCCTGCCATATAAAGTGCCATAGAAATGCTGTTGTTTCTTGTGATGGTGGTGGCAGTGGTGGTGCTGGTGGTTGCTATCTCTGTGAAAACAGGGTCCCCTCCTCATCATAGCAGAATATCAGAAAGAAGCATATTAACTAAGTGTGAGTGTCTGAACTTTAACTCATCTTTAAATGAAATTTCTTTTTATATTAAAAATGTCAAATAGCAAAAAAGTAAGGACCCGTCTTATCACTAATTTCAGGCTTATTCTTGTTTTCACACAAATTCTATGACTCCAGGGCAAATTTTATTTAAAAGTTAATTTGGGAAAGGAGGACTTCTGGACAGCAATTTCCTATGCAATAATAGGGATTAACACATGAATTATCAGAGCACTGATGGAAAACTAAGACAAGAAATACTTGGGCATTTCCAAGTATGTATCTTTTAAGGAATAATATACTTCATTTATTAGAAAGACAGAATATAATATTGGGTTTTTTTGCCCAATCCAGCATTTTAAGTCATGAGACCACACAACAACATAGATCATTTAGCCCATGAGGAATTTTTTTTGGTCCTTTTTTTCTCGAAGGGGACTATAACAAGGAGGTAATGCTATAAGTTGAATGTTAATTGTATTTAAATGGAGGAGGGTTATACAAATTCACTAGCTTCATTCTCTCCTCTGGAGCTATCTGGGTCCAGGGGCATGTTATAGAGAAGGACAAGTAGAGATGGCCCTAGATTCAGTAGGATGCAGTGAGAAATGAGGCTTTTTAAGAAAGGTCAGGGCAGAAAAAAATCATGATGTAGGGGGAAAAGCCCTGCATAGCAACTCAGAAGACTATCCTTCAAATAAAAGCATTGTACCTTACCTTGTGGGACATTGAACAAGGTACTAGATCTCTGTGTTCATGACAGTACAGAGAGAGAGTGGGGATCTTGAGCTTGGCATGCAAAATTTAGTAAGAATAGTTTAGTTACGCCTAGGTGGAACAGTGAATAGAGCACAGGCCCTTGAGTCAGGAGGACCTGAGTTCAAATCCAACCTCTGACACTTAATAATTGCCTGGCTGTGTGACCTTGGGCAAGTCAATTAACCCCATTGCTTTGTTAAAAAAAAGAATAGTTTAGTTAAGAATAATTTATTTGCTCCATAACTCCACTAACTAAGCCTGTCCTCCCTCAGCTCCTCTTAAAATGCTATTTTTTTAACCAGACGGCAGATATGATACAGAACTTCTGAGTAGTTAAAAAGTTGCATTTCTCTAACTATTAATAATGATATGAAAATGTTTTTCATGAAATGGTTCATAGCTTAGATTTCTTCCTTTGAAAATTGGCTGTTCATTTATTTTTTCCACATAACCATTGTAGAATGAATTTCATTCTTATATATTTTCATTTCTTTATAAAAACTAGATATTAGATCTTCATTAGAGTAATGCGTTGTGGAGACATTTTCCCAAAATTAACTATTATCCTTGTAATTCCAACTGCATTAAAATTGCTTACATAGAATCTTAAATTTTATGTAATCAAGCTTTCATTTTGTCTTGTATGATCATTTCTATTCCTTGTTTAGGTCAGAAATCTGCTAACAATTATTATGAAAGATTCCTCTTATTGGTTCTCTTGAAAAATATGACTTTTTTATGGGTATCATACAATTTGTTTGGACATTATTTCTTATATGGTATGAGATGCTTTTCTAAACTAAATCTAATTTCTCCCAGATTCTTTCCAATTTTCTTCACATTTTTCCCAAACACAGAGTTAATGTCCTTAGGGTTGCTGAATTCTATAGTATTTAATTTAATTACTTATATCCACTTTTCCTAAAATGGTACAATTATCAAATTTTATATTCTGAAAACAGCACAAAACTGTTTTGATGAGGAGTGCTCCATAGCATAGTTTGAGATCTGGCCCAGCTAGATCCTTTCATTACTACTTTTTCCATTATTTCTCTTGATATTTAAGGGGCTATTTTTAATTTGTTTAAGGCAATGGGGTTAAGTGACTTGCCCAAAGTCACATAGCTAGGGAATTTTTAAGTGTCTGAGCTGGATTTGAGCTCAGGTCCTCCTGACTCCAGGACCTGTGCTCCATCCACTGCGCCACCTAATTGCCTCTCTCAATATTTTAGTCTTTCATTCATTCGGATGTATTTTGATCTTGTCTACCTCTCTAAAATAACCATCTGATAGCTTGAATAATGTGGAACTAAATAGAGACTGGACCTGTTATGTCACTGTAGAGTAGAATACTGTATAAAGTGGATCCCTCTACCAGCAAGTTGGTCCCTAATCTGCACTTTACAGAAATCTATTATAGACAATTTATTGAAGCACTAAGCAGTTATGACTTTATGAAATCACAAAACCAATATATATGAGAGTTGGGATTCAAGTCTAACTCTTTCTGGCTTTATGACCAGTTCTGTCTTTACCATGAAATTCTACCCAGAAAATTACATATTCAAATTAACTTTTGTTATATTCTGATCTGTTTAATATTTTTATTGTCATCACAACCATGATTTTTCTTTGATTGTTTGTCTTTATTTCTGCAAAAAGCATTTCGTAGTTGTGTTCATATAAATCCTAGAAATATTTTTGGGAGATAGAATCTCAGATACCTTATACATTTTGTAGACAATTTAAATGAGATTTCTTTTTTTTTTTTTTACATTTTATCTTGCTGTGTCTTCTGGCAATAGAAAAATACTAATGATTTTATGGCTTTATTTTTTTCTTTAACTTTATAGAAGTTGTAAATTTTTTCAGTTAATTTTAGCTGAATATCTAGAATTCTCAAAGGTAAATAATCATGTGATCAGCAGATAAGAATTAGTCACCAAGAATGTTTTGATTAGTCACTATGTGCTATCACTGTGCCAAGCACAGAAGATATAACATAGTCATTGTTGACAAAGAACCCATAACCTAATGGAGGAGAAAACATACAAGCAACTCTACATAAACTAAATATAGGTTGAGTGGATGGAAGATCATTTGGAGGGAAAGAAGTCAGTGATTTTGTTTCTTCATTGTTTAGTCATTCTTTTGAAAAGCAAATAAAACAAGTTTAAGACCTGTTCCACATGTCAGCCCTTCAAATACTGAACCCCATCAAATGCTGAACCCCACTACCCTTTGCTCCCTGAACTTTCTCTTTTTAGGCTAAGCAACAGATCTTCACCTATCAAGGACTCAATGTCAATATTATTTCTGTTGGTGTCTCCCAAAAGATCTGGAACTCTCCAAAATCAATAATCATATGGTGATGTTTATTCCAGAGAAAAGATGACTGGGAGACAAGGTAGCTCCCCTTTGCAGTTGAAGAACTGCCATTTTAAGAAATGATCAGATTTGCTCTGCATGACCCCAAAAGGTCAAAGAAGAAGAAAGGGGTGAGCATTACAAAAAGACAAGTTTGTGGCTTGATGTTCCAAAAAACTTCCTTACTATTTGAATGATCCATAAACAGAAGGGACTGCCTTAAAAAGTGGTTGGATTCACCTCCTTAGAGTTATTCATGAATAGATCGTGGGGAAGATTTCTTTTGTTCATTGGTCAGAATTCCATCTCAAAGTGCATTTTCTATGATTCTGTGACCTATCACACTGTTGTGTCATAAGCACTCTCAATTGAATCCATCAATGAAGCATTTATGGAAGAGATGTAAATAAAGCCTAGGCAACTTCATTTCAACCAATTAAGATAGCCAATATATTGCTATTGTCTGAGAAGATGACACCTACATAAAATAGCCAAAAAATGTTATCTATCATTCATGTATCAGACAGGGTGGAGGAGAAAGCTTCTCATTTGAGACCCTGAATGGGAACTGTATGTTACTCTTGAACAAAAAAAAGATGTATGTTATAAATCTTGGAAGGTGAAAGGACATAGTCATTCTCATTGATCTGCTAGCAGCTTCCCTGGGGGACAGCAATGATAGGGGATACAGTCTACACAACAGCTAAAGACAAACAAAATGATGGAAAGAAGCTTCAGCTCATTACAATGAGACCAAGACAAAATTACATCATATCTAAGGAGAACTTGGAGACTAAGAATTCCAGAATGAATTTATCACAAATGCTTTCTAAGGAAGAAACTTTTCTGTGGAATTCATATATGTTAATGAGAGAGTATGACACATTTTGAATGAAATATTTTGTACTGATTACTTTGAGAATATAAAAAGTATATGAGAATATAAAAAGTATATTTAAAAGTATATGAGAATATAAAAAGTATATGAGAATATAAAAAGTATATTTAAAAGCTAACTGGGATTTCCTGACAAATCAATATCAATGAGTGAAAGACATTGTGAAAGACTGAAGGGGTCATTGCCCTGTTGCATCAGAAAGAGCCAAACCCCTCAGGAATATCCTAAAATGCTGAAGGATAAAGTATTAGCTTCTCTTGAGAGACTCAACCTTCCAATGTGACTTGGAGTTGGGGAAATAAGCATTCATCATTCTGGCTACTCATCTCAATGGAAAAGAAAAAAATTTCTTATAATTTTCTCATCTTTTGTCCCTTGCCTATAAATCCTACCAGGGGAAACATTCCCATGTGCTTGGGGTTTTACTCTAAATGTCTTGAAATTGCCTTGATGCTTATCTATTTTTCAGGTGTATAGAAATTTTCCAAAGAATCAGTGGCTTCACTGATGAGAATATTGCCTCTAATGATAGAGATTTCACTTAAGACCTGTTGGACTCTTTTTCATTTTCATACCAACACATTCAGAAAGGTATTTTTCTTAATCTCTAGATATTTTGAAGATAATAGTAGAGCAAATGGGCTATCAACAAGGCATCCTTCACTCTTGCCTCAGGATCAGTCCATCTACTTTTTTCATCATTTTTTCCTAATAATATCATTGATGCAATATTCTTTATACAATTATTGCGAGATAGGTAGCAGTATAATAATGTTTGTTCTTCATTTTCAAAGAATACCATGACATGAGGAAGGTGATGCCATGACTAGCACATGAACTGGATTTGAGTGAGGAGGTATTGTGCTAAATCATCAACCTCATTTTATTCTCCAGAGTCACCTGGGTCCAGAATCAGGACAATTGGAGATAACCCTGGATATGAGGGAATCAGGGTTAAGTGACTTGCCCAAGATCACAATGCTAATAAGTGGCAAGTATCTGAGACTGGATTTGAACTCCTGTCCTTCTCCCTCCAAGGCCAGCACTCTTTTCACTATGCCACCTTACCCACAAAGAACCTTTTCATCTGAACTTTGAATAATATGTTATTTGATTATTCACAGCAATATAGTAGCACCAGAAACATAGAGCATGACAAATAACTTAAAGTATGAGTCTTTTGGAGAATATTGACATTAAAAAAAGAAAGGTTTTCATGAGAACAATATATATGATTGCTATGATAATGCAAATGAAGAAACCACTAGAAGGAAGTAAAACTCTGAATAAAATGAAAAATAAAATGAAAAAGTAATAATGATCCCAGAAAACAGATAATGAAGCATAACATTCTTCTCTCAATTAAGAAAAGAGAGCCAAGAAAGGGAGAATATTTAATACATAGTCAGATGTGGTAATTGTATTGATTTCTTTTGTTTATAAAGGAACATTTAATTCAAGGGGAGATATATTAAAAATTGATTAAGCAATAAAGACATCCTAATGTATAGTAAATAATACTTTTCAATTATACGAAAAGAAAGAATTCAACATTTATTTTTATAAGATTTTGAGTTTCAATTTTTTTCCCACTTTTCCATCCTCCCTCCTCAACATTATGTGCAATCATGTAAACATACTTCCACTTTAGTTTTACTGTAAAAGAAGAAACAGAACAAAAGGGAAAAAGGAATAAACAAAACAAAAAAGCTGAAAAATAGTATTTTCAATCTACATTTAGACTCCATACTTTTTTCTGGAAGTGGATAGTATTTTCCATCATGAGTCTTTTGGAATTGTCTTCGATCATTACATTGCTGAAAAAAACTCAGTAAATCATGGGTGATCATCGAATAATTTTGCTGTTAATGGGTACACTATTGTCTTAGTTCTGTTTACTCAGTATAAATTTGTATAAAACCTTCCAGCTTTTTCCTGAAATCCACCTACTCCATATTTCTTACAGCACCATAATATCTCAGTACA
This sequence comes from Macrotis lagotis, assembly GCF_037893015.1. Classification (NCBI taxonomy): domain Eukaryota; kingdom Metazoa; phylum Chordata; class Mammalia; order Peramelemorphia; family Peramelidae; genus Macrotis; species Macrotis lagotis. Next base: position 15,412,116 of record NC_133661.1, read on the forward strand.
TTCATGAACCACAACTTCTTAAACAATTCTAAAATTGATGAATTTTTCTCTCAATTACCAATTTTATGCCACCACTAAAACAGCTGTTATAATTATTTCTGTACAAAGAAGTTCTCCACTTTTTAATTTCTTTGGGGGGGGGGATAGAATACAAACCGAGTATTGATATTGCTGAATTAAAGGGTATAGATAGTTGTTAAAATTTATTTATTTTCATCGATATGTACCTGTATATTTTTAAGTTACAAAATTTTCTTCCATCCTCCCTTCCTGCCCCACTCCCCTCAGTGGTGAAGTCAGGTTAGCATTGTACATACATATTTTGATAAACATGTTTACAAATTAGTAATTTACAGTATGAAGAATTAGGATTAAGGGAAAGAAATACATAAGAGATAATTTTATAAAGTATTCAACAGATTTTGAAGGCTTGGTTTTTTTTGAGTGTGTTTCATTTTGTTTTTCTTCCTCTGGAGGGGGATAATCTAGTCCATTACCAGTCAAATTACAGCTGTCCTCCCTTTCTGGATTGCTGAGAGTTGCTTCAATCAAGGCTATTCATCTTACAATGTTGTTGATATGTGCACTGTTCTCTTGATTCTACTCCCTTTGCTCAGTATCAAATCCCACAAGTCATTCCATGCTTCTCTATAATCTGACCCTTTATGGTTTCTTATAGAACAATAATATTCCATAGTATTCATGTACCATAACTTGTTTAGCAATTCCCAAAATGATGGGCATCTATTCAATTTCCAATTCTTTGCCACTACAAAAGGAGCTGCTATGAATATTTTGGACCATGTAGAACTTTTCCATTTTTCTATAATTTCTTCTGGATATAAAATAAGAATTGCTGGGTCAAGGGGTATGAACAGTTGTATTGCTCTTTGGGCATAGTTCCATATTGCTCTCTGGCAAAGCTGAATCTGTTTACAACTCCACTAGCAATGCATCAATGTCCCAATCCTCCCACAACCTCTCCAACATTGATCCTATTCCCTTTTTCTCTTCTTGACTATTCTAATAGGTGTGAGATGATACCTCACTTTTTTAATTTGCATTTTTCTAATCAATAATTATTTGGAGCATTTTTCATGGGATTATATATGCTTTAATTTCTTTATTTGAAAAGCTTCTGTTCATATCCCTTGACCATTTCTCAATTGAAGGGGAGGTGTATATAGTTTTATAGTCCTTTGGTCATAGTTTCAAATTGCTCTTCAGAATGGTTGGATTAGTTTACAAATTCACTAACAGTATATTAGGGTTCCAGTTTATCCACATACCCTCTAACATTTGTCATTTTTCTTCCTGCTTATATTAGTCAATCTGACATGTGTAAGGTATTGGTTTAAAAATGTTGGAACATGCATTCCATGAATCAACAGTGATTTATATCATTTTTTTCATTTGACTGAAAAATGCCTATCCATATCCTTTGACCATTTAGCAATAGAGGGATGCTTGTTATTCTTAAAAATTTTACTCAGTTCTCTATATATGTGCAAAATAAAGCCTTTATCTGAAATACTAGCTGAAAAAAGGTTTCCCATCTTTCTGCTTTTACTTCAAATCTTGATTGCATTAGTTTTGTTTTTGCAAAAGCTTTTTATAATTTACTGTCATCAAAATGATCAATTTTGTATAGTATAATGTTCTATTTCCCTTTTTTGTTCATAAACTCTACCCTTCTCCAAAGATCTGACAAGACTATTCTTAGTCTATGGTATCACATTTTGTATCTAAATTATTTACCTGTTTGGACCTTGTCTTGTTATGTGGTATGAGATGCTGGTTTATGACTATTTTCTGTCATACTATTTTCCAGTGTTGCCAAAATTTTTGTCATATAGTGAGTTCTTATCCCAAAAGTTGAAGTCTTTGGGTTTATCAAAGGGTGAATCACTACAAACAATTACAACTAGGTCTGGTATATCTATTCCATTGATCCAGCAGTCTGTTTCTTAGCCACTACCAGATAGTTTTGATGATTGCCACTTTTCTTTAATATAATTTTATATCTGCGATGATTAGGTCACCTTTCTTTGCATTTTTCATTAACTGCTTTTTATATTCTTGAATTTTGCTTCTCCAGATGAATTTTGCTATTATTTTTTCTAACTCTATAAAATAGCCTTACTGGCACTGTGCTGAATAAGTATATTGGTTTAGATAGAATTGACATTTTTATTGTATTAGCTCAGCCTAACCATGAGCAAACGATATTTTCCCACTTGTATATATCTAACTTAATTTGTTTGAAAAGCATTTTGCAATTGCATTCATATATAGTTCCTGGGTTTGTCTTGGTGGGTAGGCTGCTAAGTGCTTAATATGATCTAAAGTTATTTTATTTTATTGTATTTTATTTATTTTTAATTTTGATTTATTTAAGGCAATGGGGTTAAGTGACTTACCCAAAGTCACACAACTAGGTAATTATTAAGCGTCTCAGACTGGATTTGAACTCAGGTCCTCCTGACCCCAGGGCTGGGGCTCTATCCTCTGCATCATCTAGTTGCTCCTAGCGTGATTTTAAAAGCAATTTCTCTCTCAACTTCTTCTTGCTGAGTTTTGTTGGTAATACACACAATGCTAATGATCTGTGTGGATTTATATTACATCCTTTGTCTTTGCTAGAATTGTTAATTATTTCAATTAGTTTTTTTAGTTGATTCTCTAGAATTCCCTAAGTACAACAAATGATCATTTTCAAAGAGCAAGTTTTGTTTCCTCATTGATTATTCTAATTCATTCAATTCCTTTTTTTTCTCTTTTTGTTAAACTTAACATTTCCAGTAAATACTAAATAATCATGGTGATAATAGGCAAACTTGTTTTACCCCCAATTGCTCAAAGAATTTGTGGATATATGTTTTTTAATGAGACTACTAAAGCATCTATGATACTTTTTAGCAAGATGAATTTTCTTTCTTTTAATAAGCTCTATTTCTGCTTTTGCTTTGTCTGAAATTGCGATTACTACCCCTGGTCTGTTTTTACTTCATCTGAGGCATAATATATTCTACTCAAGCCTTTCATCTTTAATTTGTTTATGTTTCTGCTTCAGATGTGTTTCTACTAAACAATATACTGTAGGATTTTATTTTTTAATTCACTCTGCTATCGGTTTTTGTTTTATGGGAGAGTACATCCCATTCAATTCACAATTATGATTACTAGGTATTCCCTTCCATCTTTTCAATCTTTTTATACCCTTCTCTTTCATTTCACCTTTTCCCTCCTTTCTATCAGTCCAACTCCTTTTTCTTTACCTCCCCGCCCCAATTTCACCCTAGGGTAAAGTAGATTTCTCCACCCAATTGAGCCTTATTCCCCTTTGAGCCAAATATGTCGAGAGCAAGGTTCAAACAATGTTCACCCCTCTCTACTTTCCCTCCACTGTAAAGATCTTCCATACAGTTCATGTGATATAATTTATCCCATTCTTTTTCTATTTTTCTTTTCTCTTTTTCCCAGTACATTTTTTCACTCAATTACTTTTCCTTATCACATTAAAGCCAGCTTATACCTTCACTATTACTGCTTTTTAAATTTTATTTTATTTGCACCCCCTCCCAGGTTACATGCAAAAACCAAGTTTCAACATTCACTTCCAAAAATCTTGAATACGAAAATTTTCTCCCTTTCTCCCACCCATCACCCCTCATTGAGAAAGCAAGTTGCTAGAAGTAGGTTAAAAATGTGCAGTTATTAAAAACATTACCACAATGATTGTGTTGTAAAAATGTAACTCCCTATCCCCACCCCCCAAGAAAAAAAGAGAAAACTTCAGGAAAAATAAAATGAAATAAAAGGTATGCTTTAATCTGTATTCAGACATCATTAGTTCTGTCTTTAGAGTGGATAGCATTCTTTAAGTCTTTCCATTAACTTATTCACAGCATTGCTGAGAAAAGAATGATCATTCACAGCTGATGGTCCTAAATATTATTGCTGTTGGTTTTATGTGTGTATGTGTATATATGTATATATCATATTTCCCGTTGTATATGCTCATGTAAGATTTTTACTGAAGTATCCTATTCATCATTCTCCATAACAGGAAAGCATATAATCTCAATTACATACCACAATTACTTCATGTATTCCCCAACCGATGGGCATTCCCTCAATCTTCAGTTGCCAACATCAGAAGAAAGTTGCCATAAATATCCCTATACACGTAGGTTCTTTGCTTCCTGAATTTCATTTCATCTGGAATATAGATCTTGTAAAGACACTGCTAGGACAATGGGTAGGCATGGTTTTGGACATAGTTCTAAAATATTCTATGGAATGTTTGAATCATTTCATAATTCCTCCAACACTGCATCAATGTCTCAGTTTTCCTACAACCTTTCTAACAATTGTCATTTTCTCCTGTTCAATTTAATTTACATAGATTGCAATGATGACCTCATTTGAAAATTGTTCATATCACTTGAACATTTATCATTTGGGGAATGGCTCTCATTTTTTTATAAATTTAACTCATTTTGAGAAATGAAGTCTTTTTTTTTTTGCAAGGCAAGTGGGGTTAAGTGGCTTGCCCAAGGCCACAGGGATAGGTAATTATTAAGTGTCTTAGACCGGATTTGAACCCAGGTACTCCTGACTCCAGGGCCGGTGCTTTATCCACTGTGCCACCTAGGCACCCCAGAAATGAAGTCTTTATCAAAGAAACGTGTTTCAATATTCTTCTCATAGTTGTTTTTGCTAGCTGTATTTCCTTCCTTCCTATTTCCTACCCCCATTTATTCTATTCATCTGTCCCTCCTCAAAGTGTGTTGCATCTGACTATACCCTCCCAAAATCTTCCTTCCCTTCAATTACCTACCTGCTGCCTACCTTCCTGACCCCCTTTTCCCAGAATCGCTTTCCTCTCCTACTATTCTCTAGGCTAAGATCGTTTTATATGCCCAATTGAGTGTCTATGCTATTCCCTCTCTGGGCCAATGCCAATTAAGAGTAATACTTTCCCTTACCTTCCCCCTCTTCTACGACACTATTTCACTCAACCTTTCCTTTCATGTTCTCCCAGTATATTCCTGTCTTGCCTATTAACTCCATCTGTTTAGCATATTATTCCTTCAAATTCAAGCCATTCCTGTGCCTTGTCTATATATGCCCCTTCTGACTGCTCAATAAATGAGAAAGTTCATATATTTTCCAGTATCATCTTCCCATCTAAGTCCCTTATGATTTGCCTTTTCTGTTTCTCTTTTTTTGTTTCACTTGAAGACAATCAAATTTTTTGTTCAACTCTGGTTGCTTCCTCAGGGATGTTCAAAAGTCTCCTATTTCCTTGAATGTTTATTTTTCCCCCAGAAGGAGTATGTTCCATTTTACTGGGTAGCTGGTTCTTGAATGCAATCCAAGCTATTTTAACTTCCAGAATATCCTTGACTGTGACTTCATGGTATTTGAATTGTTTTTTTCAAGTTGCTTACAATAATTTCTCCTTGATTTGGGAGTTCTGAAATTTGGGTATAATATTCCTGGGTTCTCTTTCAGGAGGTGATCAATGAATTTGTTCAAGTTCTATTTTATCCTCTGCTACCAATGAGTTCCATGGATAATTACTTGAAAAAAGACATTTAGGTTCTTTTTTGTCATGGTTTTCAGATAGTCCAATAATTTTTAAATTGTTTCTCTTGTATCTGTTTTCTAGGTAAGTTGTTTTTCAAATGAGATTTTTCACCTGTTCTTCTGGTTTGTCATTCTTTTGTTATGTTTTATAGTTTCTTGATCTCTCATAAAGTTATCAGTTTCCTTTTGCTCCAGTCTATATTTTAAGGAATTATTTTCTTCAGAGACTTTTTGTATCTCCTTTTCCATTTGGTCAATTTTGCTTTTTAAGACATTCTTCTCATTGGTCTTTTGGACCATTTTTTTTCCATTTGGCCCACTCTGGTTTTTTGTATTTTTTTTTTTTGTATTTTTGTCTCTCTGTCACCAAGTTGCTGATAGAGTTTTCATGATTTTTCCATCAATATTCTCATTTCTCTTCCCAGTTTTTCCTCTATCTACCTTACTTGAGCTTCGAAATCATTTCTGAGGTCTTCCATGGCTTGTGACCCATTCATATTTTGCTTGGAGGCTTTGGATGCAGTGTTTGACTTTGTTATCTTCTTCTTTGATCTTCCAAATGTCTAGTCAATGTGTATGGCTGGATTTATTTCATATATTGTTTGCTCATTCCCCAAGCTTCTGACTTGATTTTGAACTCTTTTTAAGGTGGGGCTCTGCTTCCAGTGTGGAGGATTCACTGTCCCAAGCCTTTGATAGTTTTGCAGCTATTTTCAGAGATGCCCTTTAGGGACTTGCAAATTTTCAACTCCTCCAAGGTCTTATGAGAGGTTATGATAGTTCTTCTGGCCCATGCTCTGGTCTTTCCACAAACCCTGGAGCTGTGAGGAGGGTCCCTACTTGGCTGTAGGCAGCAAGTTCTCTTGTGCTTCAGCTCCTTTTTTTGAAACTGCATCTGGCATAGCAACATAGTCCTGTATTAGGGATAGCAAGGAGAGCCCTGCAGTGTCCTTGTGAACCCTGTATTATCTGTAGGCTGAGAGCTCTGGAAGCAGCTGCCACTGGGGAGTAACTCCCAAGTCCTACTCATCACATACTGTTGCTGAGGCAGGCATTGGACTATGTTCCAATCTCACCTTGTTGCAGCAAAGTGTTCCTGCTTACCTTCCAGGTGATCATTGGCAATCCCTAGGGTAAGAGGTCTACAAACCATCACCACTGTCACTGATCTGATCCCCCCATAGTCTGAACCTGGATGACTGAGGTCAGTTTGTTCTGGTGCAGCTGGGCTACAAAACCCTTTCTGACCTGGGCGCCATGGACTTTCCCTTGGATCTTCCAAGTCATCTTAGACTTGAAAATTGTTTCACTCAGTCTTTTTGAAGGTTTCACCACTCCAAAATTTGGTCAGATTCTTTATTTAAAGGTATTTGGTGTGGTTTGGGATGGAGCTTGAGAGAGCCTTGCCTGTTCTCCACTATCTTGGCTTTACCCTCTTTGAGTATATTACTTCTTACCACACTTATAATTTACATACAGATTTTTAAGAGAAAATTGTCATTTTCCCATGTAGGGAATTAAACTTTAATCTTATTGAATACCATTTTTTAATTTCTTGTTTCCCTTTTTCTCTTTCACTTGAATCTCATATCTGAAGATCAAATTTTCTGTTCATTTCTGGACTATTCATCAAGAAAATTTGAAAAGTCCCCTATTTCATTTATTGTCCATCATTTCCCCTGAAAGATTTCGCTCAATTTTCCTGGGTGGTTTATTCTTGGTTGTAATCCAGGCTTTGCTTTCTGCATTATAAAACCAGTCTTGTGACTTATCTTTTTGACAGCTTGTAGTATTTTTTCTACTTGACCTAATAATTTTGGAATTTAGCTACAATATTCCTTCAAATTTTTATTTTGAGATATTTTTCAGTATGTGATCAATGGATTGCTCCATTGATTATTTTACCCTCTGGTTCTAGGATTTCAGGGAAGTTCTGTCTTGATTATTTCTTGAAACATGCTCTTTAGACTCTTGTTTTCATCATGACATTTAGGCAGTTCATTAATTCTGAAATTATTTCTCCTGTATCTATTTTCTAGGTAATTTGTTTTAACAATGGTTTATTTTATATTTCCTTTTATTTTTACATTTTTTGATTGACTGAGTACTCATGTTCTCTGCTTCAATTCCAAGCTTCTTGTCAAGGTCTTCTCAAAATATGTGAATTGGAGAACTAACTCAGTGAGTTGCCCATTCAATTGTATGTCAATATCTGGACAAGAGACTATATCATTCATGAACTCAACGTGCATTCTCTTCTGCCCCGAGTTATTCTCAATCAATTAGCAAATATTTAAATGCATACTATGTATAAAGGATTAGGTATAGAATGACAGAAATTAAACTATTCCTAAACATCAAGCATCTTATATTCTATAAGGGGAGATAAAATGCACACATGTGACCATGTTTTATCTTTATTCACTTACACTGTATCTTCAATATATTGTCCAGTCTAATTTTAAATTCATTTTAATAAAATATAGGTCTAATCATGTCACTTCCTTCTGCCTAATCAATAAACTCCATTGGTTCCATATTATTTTCCATATTATGTTCAAGATCAAGTCTAAGATCTACTGATCTTGAAGGCCCTTCACAATTTCACCCCCTCCTCCTTTACAGTTCTTTTCCTATGGGTTTTCTCTTATCTATCTGTTCAGTGTCAGCCAGTCTTCTCAATGCCATTTTCCCCTAACTCAATGACTGCTTCATTGTAGTCACATGAAGGACTGAGACTAAAGTAAGCAGCTGTCTTGAGTAGAAAATGGCATGGTTCTAGCTTTTGAGAATAAAGGAAAAATATGAAAATATTGCATAGTTTTCATCTCTTTAAGAGACTACTATTAACCTCAATTCTATTTGGCAATGTTCTCCCTCATTTTCTCTAGCTTGTATGTATGTGTGCATTTCTGTGTATTTTCACATATTCCTACATGAATATATATACAAATATATCTATAAAAATATGTATGTATATCTATATATTCATATAGATATAAATATACGTATGCATATAAATATATCATCTCTGACTGTCACTCTCTCTATATATATTTATTTACATATATATTTAGATATATATTTATACATATTTACATACATATTTATATACATTTACATATGTATATTTATATATGTAAAAGACATTTGCTGACAGTGGAAAATTTTTTGAATCACTAATACCTGGCTTAGTATCTGGCATATGGTACTCACTTTAAAAATGTTTTCTAATTCATTAGTTAAATTAATTATGTAACTATAGATAAAACGATATTACCCTTTTGAGGAAATAAAAACTTTGTTCTTATTTGCCCTCAAACCATTTCTTCTCACTAAAAAAAAATCAGAAAATGTGAGAACAGTCAAAGTTCAACTTAATTTAAACTGTAAACTCATTGACTTGTTTTACAGCCCATAATAGTACTTAATCCTAAATATTGAATTGCAATCTTGTTTTATGTTGGTTCCCTGAGGCATTGAGGAGGCACACATGAAATAGAAATAAGGATCACCTTACTTTAAGTTTTATGATTTCTAATCATTTTGTTGTTGCTATTCCTTCCCTACAGGATAATCACAGTCATTCATTAACATTTTTGAATTTAAAATAGGAAAATAAAGTTTTTGTTTTCATTGTCACTGAAGAATGAAGACTCATTTGAGACAGAGAAAATAATAGATAAGAGACGTAATCAGAAGTAGAGAGGATGCTTTCCTCTTTCAAATTCAAAGAAATTATTATATTAGATAAATGATTTATTTTCCCCCAAACCACTTTTTTTAAATATATACATCTTCGATTTCTTAAGAAACAAAATGCAGGTGGCAGCTAGGTGCCACAGTGGGTAGAACAGTGGCACTGGAGTCAGGAGGGCCTACCTGGGTTCAAATCTGGTCTTAGACACATAAAAATTACATAGCTTTGTTACCTTGGGCAAATCACTTAACCACACTGTTCCGCAAAAATAATTCTACCAAAAAAAACCCTAAAAAAGACAAAATGCTACTAAAATGTTATTAAAAAAAGGATTTTTCCTGCAGAGGAATCAGATTTGCTTTGTGGAATTGAAATCTTGTAATCAATATTGTTTGTCTCAATTTATTTACTTGTTATAATATCAGTTATCACTTCACATTACAAAGGAAAAAATAAATGCCCTGAAAATCTCAGCAAGTATGAAATCCAAAATCTGTTCAGAATTCCATATGTTATAATATAAAATAATCATTGGGGGAGGTTTAATCAGACTACTTTGGGTTCTTTTACTTGCTTCAGATAACAACTATGTGAGACTTCAAGTTGATAAAAGAAAATGGGAATAAAGTTTTTACTAATTTAGCCAGGATGAGATAAGTTGCTTAAGGAAATAAATAGTGGGTATACATGGAGTTAATAGAAATATATAAAATCAAGTGACACTCTACAATTTAGAAATGGTCAAAAGTTAACAAGAAACAATTCACAAAAATAACAAGGATTTTAAGTTGGAACCAAGATTATGAAGTAGAGGCTGTTACCCATTTTAATTCTCCCAACATTCTCTTCCAAACAACAAAATCCATTAAACCAAATTCTACAGGAATATAGTCAATGAAACTGTGACAAAATTTTCCAGGTACAAAACAAAAACTTAGGGTATCAGCAGGAGAAGTCTATGACTTCAGAATTGGTGGGGTAGGGAGTAGCCTGGAATACCTTCAATGGCAACACCAGTGGTGAGCCTTGGATGAGGTGCCATTGGTAGCTTTGGGACCTTATCTGAGAGACAAAAAGGGCATCTGACAACTGAGCAGAAAGAGCTTACAAGGGTTTTTGCCAGCATAGGGTACAGGATTGGGAGATATTTCGCAACTCTATTATCCCAGTTCTGGATCCCAGTTACATGATTTCTGGTTCTTCACAAGGGAGGAAGGACCCTGGTTGCATCTTCAGGGTAGAAAGGAACACTAGTTCCAGAATAGCAATTAAACAAACAAACAAAAAAACCATAGCAAAGACCAGAATCAGGAAGAATGTTAACATTTATGGTTACAGGGGAGCACTGGTATTCCTGCGTTAAATATAAGAGCAGAAACCAGGGGACTAGTGATAACATATCTTCCTCTATTGTAGAGCCCCAAACTTCAGAACCCCCGATCTAGCTCTGAAAACAACAGCCAGCCCAGAATAGCCTAAAATTTGGAATCGTGACCCACCTTCATCCTGGGAGGAAAGCACAACTTTTTTATTGTTTATTTATGAAATTATTTTTTAAACATTGATCCATATGCATATTTCTGACTTTCAAAATTTCCTTCTACCCCCCCCCTTACCACCCTCCTTCCTTCAGTGGCCAACAGTCAGACTAATATTGTACTTATATATTTGTATAAAGTATGTTTTTGGATTAAGTCATTTTTGGTATGAGGAATTAGGATTAAGGGGAAAAATAAATGAGGTTTTTTAAGTGAATAAAGTGTTCCTCAAATTCCGAAGAATTTTTTTTTAATTGTGTTTTTCTTACTAGGCATGGTGATAGTATTGTCTATAGCCAGTCTAATAGGGTTGTCCAAGCTCTCTGAACTGCTGAGAGGAGCTGCTTCCATCAAGGTTGTTCATTTCACAATGTTGTTGTAAATGTGTTCTCTTGGTTCTGCTCCCTTCACTCATCATCAGATGCTGTAAATCATTCCTTGCTTCATTAGAGTCTATACTATTATTCAATAGAATTAATGTACCATAATTTGTTTAGCCTTTCCCCAATTGATGGGCTTCCCTTCAATTTCCAATTCTTTGCCACTACAAAAAGAGTTGCTGTGCACATTTTGGATGTGGGACTTTTCTCATTTTTTATGATTTCTTCTGGATAAAGACTGAGAATTGGACATGCTGGGCAAAAAGGTAATGAACAGTTTTATTGCCTTTGGGCATAGTGCCATATTACTTTCCACAATGGTTGGATCCGTTCACAACTCCACCAGCACTGCATTAATGTCCCAATGCTGCCAAAACCTCTCCAATGTTGATCAGTTTTCCTTTTTCTCATCTTGGCTAATCTGATAGGTGTGAGTTGATAGCTCACACTTGTTTGAATTTGCATATCTCCAATGAATAATGATTTGGAGCATTTTTATCTGAATAGAAAGCTTTAATTTCATCATTTGAAAACTGTCTATACACTCTTCAAAATCATGGAATGAGTTACAGGATCTGATGCTGAGCGAAGGGAGCAGAACCAGGAGAATGATGTACACATTAACAACAACATCGTGAGATGATCAACCTTGATGGAACCAGCTCCTCTCAGAGTTCAGAGAAATAGGCCAATTCTATTAGACCAGTATGGACTGCGTTATCCTCATCTAGAGGAAGAAAAAAAATTTAAAAAGCCTTTCTAAATCTGATTAACACTTTTTAAAAATTATCTCTTCTGTATCTCTTTCTCTTAATCCTAATCCCTCATACTGAAAATGACTAATCTGTAAACATGTTTTTCAAAAATTTCTATGTACCATGCCAATGTGACTGTTAGCTGCTGGGGGTAGGGGGTTGGGAAGGGAGGGTAGAAGGAAATTTTGTAACTTAAAAACATACATACACATATGGATGGAAAAAAATAAAATACAAAAACTGTCTGCTCATAACCTTTGACAATTTATCAAGAGGGGAATGATGTACAACCTAATAAATCTGATGCTGTTGTCTATATATTTTAGAAATTGTACCTTTATCAGAATTCCCAGTTGTGAATATTATTTTCCAGCTTTCTACTTTCCTTTTAATTTTGGCAGCATTGATTTTATTAGTGCAACAACGTCTTAATTTAATATAGTTACAATCATTCATTTTGCCAATTATAATATAATTGTTTGGTCATAAGCTGTCCCCTTTCCAAAGATCTGATAAATAATTTCTTCTCTAAATTTATCTATGGTGTCACCCTTTATGTCTAAATCCTGTACCCATTTTGACCTTATTTTGGTATAGGGTGTGAGATGCCTAGTTTTTTCCCACACTATTTTCTAGTTTCCCTACAATTTTTGTCAAATAATGAGTTCTTATCCGAGAGGCTGATGTCTTTGGGTTTGTCAAACAGTAGATTTCTGTAGTCATTTCCTGCAGTTTCTTTTGAACCTCTCCTAATCCACAGTTCCATTACTCTGTACTCCATTACCAGGCAGTTGTGATAACTGCTCCTATACAGTAGAGTTTTAGATCTGATAGAACTAGGCCAACATCCTTTCCTTTTTTTTTTGCATCAGTCTCCTTGCCATTCTTGACCTTTTGTTGCTCCAGATGAATTTTGTTTCCATTTCTTTTCTAGCTTGGTAAAATAATTATTTTGTAGTTTGATTGGTATGGCAAGCAAAAGTTTTTTTTTAATTAAAATTCAAAGACACAATATAAGCTGGAAAAATGTAAAAACAAACAAAAAGAAGGATCTGATCATAAAAGCCAGTACAATGGCAGGGAAGAGCAAGATACAAACTCAGAAGTAGACAAAAATATGCAAACACCTTACAAAGAAAATATCAAAGAAGAAAAGCAAATTTGAAGAAATAAAGACAGAGATGAGTAGTAGAGGAAAAATGGAAAAAAGATATGTGAATGATACAAGAAAATTATGGAAACTTATCCTTTGATCCAGCATTATCATTACTGGGTCTGGATCCTGAAGACATCAGGAAAAAGGATAAAATCTCCACATGTACAAAAATGTTTATAGTAGCTCTTTTTCTAGTGGCAAAGAATTCCAAATAGAGGGCATCCATCAATTGGGGAACAGCTGAAAAAATTGTGGTATATGTATGTGATGGAACACACCATGAAGGATAGCGTTTCAGAACAGTCTGGAAAGACTTGCATGAACAAATGCTGAGTGAAATGAGAAAAACCTGGAGAAGATTCTACACAGTATACCAACATAGTTGATGAACAACCATGATGGACTTGATCATTTCAGCAATACAATAATCAAAGACAATTTTAAAAGACTTATCATGGAAAATACCCATCCATATCCAGAGAAGAAACTATCTTCAATTTTCAAAATTTGGCTTAATGTATTGTGATTTTTTTTTCTTCCTAATGATTTCTTTCTTATACTTGTATCTGATTCTGCTCTCCCAACAAGATCAATATGGATCTATATTTAGCATGGTAATAAATGTAGACCCTATATTAGATTGCTTTCTGTCAGGGAGAGTGGGAAGGAGAAAAATGTAAAACTCAAAACCTTGTAAAAATGATGCATGTAGTTGAAAGAAGAAATAAATGAAATACTTTTAAAAAGAAAAGAAAATTATGAAAAAATTATTAATTTGCTAAAAGATGCTCAAAAATAGAGAAGAAAAAATTGCATCTTATAAATAAAATGGATCAAATGGTGAAAGAAGCACGAAAATATGCAGAAAAAATTCCTTAAAAAGAAAAAAAGAGCATATGGAAAAGTAAGTACAAAATCTCATTGAAGAGAATATTTACTTAAAAATTAGAATTGGGAAAGAGGAAGCTAAATATTTCATGAAATATCAAGAAACAAAAAAATCAAAAGATTGAGGAGAATAAAATATGAAAAATCATATTAGAAAAGCAACTGATGGGAAACAGATCAAGGAGAGATAAAATAAATGATGGACTATACAAATGTATTGATAAAAAGAGTCAAACATCATATTCAAAATTGATATAAAGAAAAACTGTCCATTATTAGAAGCAGAAGGTAAAATAAAGATAGAAAGAATCCATGCATCACCTCCTCAAAGAAATTCCAAAAGGAAATTTCCCTAGAAAATTATAGTTAAATTACAGAGCTCCCAGGACAAGGATAAAGAACTATTAGCAGTCAGAAAGAAATAATTTAAAAATTGTGGAGTCACAATTTAGATTACGTGAGATTTTTTAGATCATTGTACACAGTAGCATCAATATTGAAATGTTCATTTTACCAATTCTGACTAAGAAAATAATTCAAGATAATTCCATAGAAGGCATAAAGAAAAATTGTGCCTACTTCTTGAGTGAGAAGTAGTAAACTCTGCGTAGAAATTGAAGTCAACTTTTCTCAGTTTATTTTTCATTTTTTCAGTCAGAGGTTTGGTATGATTTCACATATATAATGAATACCACATGGATCATACTCCTGATTAATGGAGGAGAGATGGAAGGAAGGAGAACATTTGGAATCAAAATTTTAAAAAAGAAGTTATTAAAATGAACTAGTATATATGCATATATATTCATATATAAAATCATTTAAGTTATTATCAATTAAATAAAAATAGTGCCTAAGAGAATTGCAAATTAAAATTATTTTACTTTTTCATTTTTCTCAAAAAAATGATAAAGATGATAAAATGGAAATGATTACTATTGAAGGGGGCCATAAAAAGACAGGGGCATCAATAGGGTGTTAGTACAATCATTCTGAAAAAAAATTGTAATCATGATTAGAAAGTAATTAAACATTACTACTCTTTGATATAAATTTTACTTTCAGGCATTTATTCCATCAAATCAAAGACAGACATACAGTTCTAAATATATCAAAATATTCTAGACAATCCTTTCTTTTTTGTAGAAAATTATTGGGTGGGGAATCACTCAACAAACTGTGGTACATGTGTATCAGTGAATATTAGTGAAACTTAAGAGAGCTGACCATAAGGAAGTAAAAGAAACACAAGGAAACCTATGAAAGGATGCAAAGACAATAATCCATAAGGACAACAATCTTCATTGATTAAATCCATTGGTTAACATAAATCAATTACTATGAAAATTACTATGCAAAAAGGGATCATTCTTACTCTCAAAAAATAGGTGAGTAAATGTTCCTTCTTTTATTGGAACAAGTTGAGGGCAATGGAGGTAGATGCCACAGGAGTTGTCTGAAGACTGTTTTGTATTGACTGACTTTGCCAAACTTTTTTTTTAATCTTTGTTACAATGGAAACCACATTTTTATAGTGTATATTCAGAAAACTGCGCAATAAAAGCAGATGGGGATTAGGGATGGGTATTGAATCTCTGATTTTATTATTAGGGGGAGTTCATGAGTAAAGGAATTTTCATTTTTATTACTATTTTTATCCACATGCACATGTATATTTTTAAGCTAAAAATGTCCTTCCACCCTCCCTTCCTACCCTCTTCCCCTCAGTGATAAAGTCAGGTTAGTATTGTACATACATATTTTTGATAAATATGTTTACAGATTAATTATTTTCATCATGAGGAATTAGGATTAAAGGAAAGAGATACATAAGAGATAATTTTTATAAAGCGTCCATAAAATTCTGAAGGGTTGATTTTTGTTTTTGTTTATTTTTTTGGGGGGGGAGGTTCTTTCTTGGGAGTAAAGGAATTTTCAAACCAAGTCAGTTCATACTTTCCTGAAATTAATACTCTTAGAAAATCACAGAGCACAGAAAAAATACACCCAGCGTCAGAAAGCAAAGAGTTATCTGAGCCAAATTCCCACTGAGGTCTTCCTTTTGCACAGTCTCACATTCTATTCATACCATCACTTACACCATTTAGTTGCCTTAATTTTCTAACTTTGTGACTTGGGACAAGTCATTTAGATTTTATTTCCTAGTTTGTATGAGAATGCTAGGTACCTAGCTGTGGGCATATGTATTTGCAACGAATACATGATTTCATTGGTAAGTAACTGCTAAGTAATCAGTCTGATAAATAATGACCAACTATCTTGGTGGCAATATAATGTCCATTTATGTGTATATTTATCAACAAATGCATGAGCATGTAAATATACAAGCACACATACTTATATGATCTTTAGATTTCCTTTCTAATTTCAGTTCTAGAAACTACCAGAAATAAATCCTAAATGTCGACAGATAGTTTTCATTTATTGAATCAGGTTCAGACGACTTTAATTGCTCCCCTTTCTACTCCAGTTTCTAAGGAAAGAAAAATGTTATGCAAGAGATTACCTCTCAAATATCCTTTATTTCTCACCCAAAATATGAGCCATAACATTGATTATTTCAAGAGGCCCACCTATCAATCACATCATTTTTTATGACTTATTTCAAATTGCTCGTTCAAGGGATGCAAAAATCTGTCTTTGGTGAAAATAGATAAAGAAAATTCAGTAGTAGATGAAGCAGCAGAATTGGAGTGAAGAAGCCAAGTTCAACCTTGCATTAGTCACTTAACTCCTTTGGTCTCCAAATTGCTTATTAGTAAAATGAGGAAACAGAACTCAATGTCCTCTAAGAATGTCTCTTGTTCTCTACAAATGAATGGCATTTTTCCCTCTTTAATTTCTTTCACATTTGAAGTCACAAAATTTTTAAGTCATCATTTTCCATAAATCTTGTTTAAAATCATTGAAAGTTATTTTGAAAATGCATTAATTTTCTATCATGCTAGCCCTGGCTGGTATATTATTTTATTTTTTATTTCTCTAAAAATATCAGTACTCTTAGAAATATATAATAGTTCACCTTTCAAGGCCTTATAAAGCATTCTTTCTTTTTTTTATCCTCCTAGACTAGAAGGTGAATGAATGTATTATACTAAAGGTTATATAATTTCTAGTTGTGATAATTATGTACCAAAAGAAGTGGAGAAGAGATGTAATATATGATTACCTAAAGAAAAATAAACAATATTTTCATTGAACAATCTATATAATTAAGGCAAAATTTGGCATGCATTTTTCCCTGTATATCTCACTCTTTGTAACATTAGACAGAATGAGAAGAAGTTTAAGGTTCTCATCAGTCAAGAATCATAAGAACCCCAAAGGATTACATTCTGGTGAGTAAGACTTTGAAATTATGCCTCTGACACATGTTAGCTGTCTGATGAGGGAAAAGTCACTTAGGCTTAATTGCTCTAAGTCTTCAACAACTACTGAAATCACTACAATATAGATGAGTTAAAACAATCTACTTATATGAAACCTGGATAAAAACACAGGTCCTTAATGTGTCAATGTATCCAATCCCTTTGGTTGACATATTTATGAGTTAAAACCGAAAAGCAAAACCAATGGCTATAGAAAACTTGCTATGTGGTATAAACTGAAAGACACTCACAAGGTCATGTTTTGTCTTAATTTGAGAACAGAATTGTTTAAAGATTGTAAAATAAATGATATCAGTTCCATTTTACCAATAGAAAAATATAGACATATAAATTTGCACACACACACATATGTGCATAATACACACATAAATGTATATATATACATACATACATACATATATGTGTTGTTTGAAATCACTGGAATGTGGAGAACTAACAAGGTCTATGAGAGCAGGTGTGGTGCTTTATTTAGACATTCCATTTTTCATTTATTTGCCTTTGTTTGCATTCAGTCCTTTGCAGGAACTGTTCTCCCTTCTCACTCTCAACTCTTAGAATGCTAAGAAATTTTCAAAATTCTGTTGTTTTCTTTTGCAGGAAACTTTCTGATGCCCATTTTGTCAGTGTTCGCTACCCTCTAAAGTATTGTCACAAATACTCATAATAATTATGTCTACCATCTATGTAGGTTGCTTTCATTTGGATCTTTTAACTGCAAGGTTGAGTCATTTATGGGACAAAACTTCATTTTTTCTATAAATAATGCTCTCTTGATTTCAATAGGTATGTTTATACTTATAGGTAATTCCAAGCATGAAATTATATGAAGAAGTCACTGGAAAAGATGAAAATGGATGAGGAGAATGGGAAAAATGATTATGATGTCTGGAAAGGAATAATTGTTGAACATGGGCATCATCAAGCACTCAAAAGAATTTAAGAAAAGCAATGAGTAAGTTGAGTGAACTTGAACATGGAGGACATAAAATTCACACCTAATAAAGTCATTGATTTGTCTTGTATTGATGATCGAGGAGGTCATGGGTAAGAGTGAAACAGGATGGTGAATTATGGATGGGTATCCATCTTTGTTATAAAATAATGAACACCTTCATGAGTTCATGTTCTCTTTGGAAGAGCAGTGTATTATTACTTGATATGCAATCCCTGGTTCAACATCCATTTGCATCAGACTCTCCTCATAGGTGGAGATTAATAGTTCATTGCTCTATTCTGCATAAAAAGGTAGAACTGAGTAGAGATTGGGAGAAGACAAATTCTAGGATTCTGACTTCTAGATCAAGATTCTTTTTTAGGAGAAATGCCTTAAGGGGAGAAATACTTTCGAAAGAAGCCAACATGTGAAAGAAATTGTTTCTAACTTATGTCACAATTGCCAATTTATACATTAGACATTTTGGGGAATTTCCCATTGGGTGAGATCTGAGACTTTTCTCTCGGTTGAACTGAGACATCTTACTGCTAGTAGGGCAGGTCATTTATTCGCCAGATTGTTTAGCATAATTTCTCTAATTTCTATTTACTATCACCTTAGATAAATGGATTTATTTACTATTCATGGAATCTGTGAAACAGAAATTTAGTGAGAAAGGCATTCAAGCTTTGTATATAGAGTTTGCAATACTCTTTTAAAGGGATGGAAATCAGTAGAATTTGCATGTAAATATTATTTCCCCCAGACTAAAAATATTTAGGAGGATTAGGCAGATATCTGTCTGTCTATCTATGTTATATATATGTACATGTGTGTGTATGGTTTGTGAATAATTCAAGGCCAGAATTCTTTCTCTGGGCACAGCAAAGCAAACAACCTCTGGAGACCCACTTACATGCATACCCTACTGACAGAGATCAAATTCTCTCTGAAAGAAGAAAATACTTGTAAACTCTAGAGATAACTATTTTTGCCTTCCTGTAAGACATATCTAAACAAATTCAAATAACAAAAGCACTTCCCTCTTTAAGATATCATCTGTTAAATATATGTGTGGAAAAAATGAATCTGTCCCTTTGGTGGAAGACACAATTTAGAATATTCCTTATTGCTTTTTTATTCCACTGATGAATACCAGGAGGCAATGTAATGGAGCCTAGGCAAAGAAAGGGACCTTTGGTTATGACTTGAAATAGATACAGGCCCTGTGACTAGACCAATCAGAGAAATGATACAAATATGATAAGATTCAGTAGATATTCAGACTATTAATCAATCAAAAAATAAAAATCAAGAAATAAATGAATGATTAAATAAGTAAATTAGTAGATTCATGAATAAATGAACATGTGAATGAACAAATAAATGTTCTTATGGCTTGTCCTTCATTTCCTTTTTTAATTACATATTTATTTGTTTTCCAATTATAAATAATAGTCATTTCTACCGAGAAGTTTTGCAAGGTTTTGAATTTTATAATTCTCCCTTCCCTCCCCCCAAAAGAAGGCAATCTGATAGTCTTTACATTTGTTTCCATGATATATATAAATCAAAATTGAATGTGTTGAGAGAAAAAGCACATCCTTAAAAAAGAAAGACAATATTAGAGATAGCAAAATTATGTAATACATAAGACAACTCCTTAAAAATTGAAGATAAGAATTTTTTGTCTTTGTTTCAACTCCACAGGTCTTTATGTGGATACAAATGGTATTCCCCATCTCAGATCACCTAAAATTGTCCCTGATTATTACACTGATGGAATAAGCAAGTTTATCAATATTGATCATCACCCCATGTTGCTGTTAGGGTGCACAATATTCTTCTGATTCTGCTCATCTTGCTCGTCATCAGTTCATGGAAATCCTTCCAGGCATCTCTGAAATTCCATCCCTCCTGGTTTCTAATAGAACAATAATGTTCCATAATGTACTTATACCACAGGTTATTAAACTATTCCCCAATTCATGGACATTCTCAATTTTCAATTCTTTCCCACCAGAAAAAACAGGGCTGCTATGAATATTTTTGTACAAGTGAAGTTTTTATCCTTTTTCAAGATCTCTTCAGGGTTAGACCCAGTACTGTTGGGTATTGCTGGATAAAAGGGTAGGCACATTTTTTATTGCCCTTTGGGTGTAATTCCAAATTGCTCTCCAGAAAGGTTGGATGAGTTCACAGCTCTACCAACAATGCATTAGTATCCCAGAGTTCCCACATCCCTTCCAACATTGATCATTGTCCTTTCTGGTCATATTGGCCAGTCAGACAGGTGTGAGGTAATATGTCAGAGATGCTTTAATTTGCATTCCTCTAATCAGTAAAGATTTAGAGCAATTTTTCATATGCCATTAGATAGCTTTGATTTCTTCATCTGAAAATTGCCTTTGCTTATCCTTTGACCATTTGTAAATTGGTAAATGACTTTTTCTCCATAAATTTGACTCAGTTCTTTATATATTTTAAAAATTAGTCCTTTGCCAGAAACACTAGTTGTAAATTTTTCCCCCAATTTACTGCATTGCTTACAGTGATTTTTTAATTTAATATAATTTAATATAATCAAAATTATCCAGATGTTTTTGATCATGTTCTCTACCTCTTCCTTGGTCCTAAACTGCTTCACTTTCCATAGATCTGACAAGTAAACTCTTCCTTATTCTCCTAATTTCTTTACAACATTGTCTTTTATGTCTAAATTCTGCACCCATTTTCATCTTATCTTGGTGTAGGGTGCGAGATTTTGGTCTAATCCTCGCTTCTTCCAAACTTTCTTCCAGTTTTCCTAGAAGTTTTATCAAAGAGTTCTTATCCCAGAAGCTGGACTCTTTGGGTTTATCAAACAGCAGATTACTAGAATCATTTCCTGCTATTGTTCCTAGTCTATTCCACTGATCTAACACTCTATTTCTTAGCCAGATAGTTTTGACTGATGCCTTATAATATAATTTTTGATCTGGTAAAGATAAACCATCTTTTTTGCATTTTTTTTCATTAAATCTCTTGAAATTCTTGAATTTTTCTTTCTCTATATGAATTTAGTTACAATTTTTCCTAGGTCACTTAAGTAATTTTTTGGAAGTTTGGTAGGGCACTAAATAAGTTGTCTAATTTTGGTAGAATTTCCATTTTTATTATATTGGCATGGCCTATACCCAGTCATTTAAATGCATTTTTATTTGTATGAAAAATGTTTTATAGTTGTTTTCATAGAGTTTTTGAGTCTGCCTTGGCTGGTAGACTTCCAAGTACTTTATGTGTCTGATATTACTTTAAATGAGATTTCTCCTTCTAACACTTGCTATATCTTGCTAGTAATATATAGAAATGCTGAGTGGGTTTATTTTATACCCTGTGTCTTGATTTATTCTATATCTTGCAACTTTATGGTTCATTTTGAAAGAAAACCAGTGACATCAAGTGATGTGTAATGTCTTGATTTACTTATAAATTGAATTGAAATGACATGCAAAAAATGTTTTTGAATATAATTAGTTTCTAGTTTGGAAAATCTTAATCTTTTGTGAATCATGATCACTTTGTCAGTATGGAAAGCATTGGACCTTTCCTCAGAATATTTTTTTAAATATATAAAATAGAATAGTAGACTTCTGGCCAAGATGGCAGAGAAAAGACAGGCACAGTTCTAAAGTCTCCTAAACTCTTCCCCATCTATCACATGAAACAAACCTCTTAAAAGAAATCTGAACCAGGAAACTCAGAAAGAAAAGCCAGGAGAGGAAAATCTACCTCAGGATTTGTCTCCCGTAGCAGCCTTGGCTGAGTACCGGCAGGTGAGTCTGAGCTCTGAGGGAAGATCACCCCGGGATCAGCCAGATGAACAGCTGAATTGGAACCGGGAGTCTGAGGGCCCGAGAGTGGACCTGCTGGATCAGCGGTGGGGCTGGACGAAGGGGCCTTGGGTCTGCGGGGAAGCAGAGGCACTGGTGTTGGTACTGTCCCCCTGGAGCTTGGGGAAGGGGCTGCGGGGAGAGGTCTGGTGCAGGACAGCTGCGGACACCATGCCTGGGCTCCTCAGGTCTGAGAAACTCTGATTCCACACCTCCATTGCACTGAGGCCTCCTTCCAAACAAACAATTGCAAACTACCTCTGCCTCAGGCCCAGGCGTGTGAGCCAAAGAACCAGCCCAGATGAGGAATGACCTCAGGCCAGGGTAAAGCCCACCATGGAGTGAAGGCAAAAGAATTCAATAGTTCCAACTCCTCCCTTCAAGGAAAAGGAGAGGGCCTCAAACAAGGTCACAGACACTCCAGAGAAAGCAACCAGCACCTCCTACTGGCCAGCCAGAGAAATTGCACTCAGTGAGTAAAGCCTTTAGCAATCCCAAGCCCAGGTAAACCAGCCTCCCCCCAAACTCAAGGTCTTAGCATAATGAAGAAGGGTCAGTGGAAAGGAGGATCCATAGAAAAATTCCTGGAAGGGAAAGACCCCAACTCAGAGAGACCTGGAACCTCTGAGGAGAATACAATCTGGTCTCCAGCACAGAAAGTCTTCCTTGAAGAAATAAGGAAGGAGCTTAAAAATTTGGGAGAGACGATACCTTAGAAAGTACAATTGGATAAACACAAAAGGAGAATAAATCTCTCAGATCATCAATTGGACAATTACAAAATGAGAATAATTCTCTCAGATCCTCAAATGAGCAAATGCAAAAAGAAATTAATTCTCTCAAAACCTCAATTGGTCAAATGGAAAGCTCTTTCAAAAGTAGAATTGACCAATTGGAAAAGGAGTTGCAAAAGGTTAATGAAGAAAACTCCTCCACCCAAAAAATAATGGAGTCTACAGAAACTAATGACTGCATGAGACAGCAAGAGTCAGTTAAACAAAATCAAAAATTAGAAAAAAACAGAAGCAAATGTAAAATACCTCATCAACAAAACCACTGAACTTGAGAATAGATTGAGAAGGGGCAACCTGAAAATTATAGGACTTCCTGAAAACATTGAAGAGAAATAAAACCTGGACTTAATACTACAGGATCTAGTGATGGAAAACTGCCCTGATATCATGGAATTGGAGGGCAAGGTAGTTATTGAAAGAGTACATCGATCCACACCAGAAAAAGATCCTAAAATGAAAACACCAAGGAATGTTGTGGCCAAACTGAAGAACTATCAGATAAAAGAGAAAATCCTGCAAGCAGCCAGAAAGCAACAATTTAAATATCAAGGATCCACAGTAAGGATCACGCAGGACCTGGCTACATCAACTTAAGGGACCGAAGGGCCTGGAATGAGATATTTCGAAGAGCACGGGAGCTTGGAATGCAGCCAAGAATCTACTTTCCTGCAAAGCTGAGCCTTCTCTTCCAGGGAAGAAGATGGACATTTAATGAAATGGAAGAATTCCAAAAATTTCTGATGAAAAGACCAGAGATAAACAGAAAATTTGGACATCAAACAGGAGGTTCAAGAGACACATGAAAAGGTAAAAAAAGGGGGGGTGGTGGTAAAAGGAAAAAAATGCAATCCAGTAAGTTGAAACTGGCTATATTCCAGCATGGGGGTGGGGGGAAGAGACTCTCATAAATCCTGAGAAATGTAACTCTAACAGAGAGAATATACCTAGCCAGAAATGATGGACATCCATGACCTATCCATGACACTGCTACCTAATGGTATTTAACTGGTTTTAACCCCACCTGGGAGAAAGACTCTAATAACTCTCAGGAATTTTGACTCTATTCAATAAAATATACTGAACTAGAAGGGACAGACACTCAGAATTTTCTATGACCTAGATAGAATGATCTAAAAAAATACACTACCTCCCTAAAAAGGGGGACAGGAAAGAGACAGGAGGAAGGAGGGGATTGAATGGGACAAATCTCATTACACTAAGAGGTACAAAAAACCTATAGTAATAGAGGGGAAGAAGGGAGCAGAGGAGAAACACCTGAATCTTCTTCTCATCAGACTTGGCTTAAAGTCAACATACACATACTCAGTTAACTTATAAAACATCTAACGTTTCAAATATTACAAGGGGAAAAGGGGAGGGGGGGATGGAGAAATGGAAGGGGTGTGGGGGAAATAAGGGGAAATAACAAAAGAGAAGGGGAAAAGGGAAAGAGGGAAAGGGGAAAGAAAGGGGAGGGTGTAATATAGGAGGGCAAACACACTGAAAGGGGTGATATTCAAAAACAAAATACTGGGGAATATGGATAAAAGGAGGGGAAAGGGGGAAAATATAAACAGAGGGAAGATAGCACAGAGGGCAATAAAGAATTAGTAAACATAATCTTGAGTGTGAATGGGATGAACTCTCCCTTAAAACTTAAGCAAATAGAGAGTGTAAAGGTAAAAGGTTGGAGCAAAATATATTTTGCTTCAGCTGAAGTAAAAAAGGGGTAGCAATCCTTATCTCAGACAAAGCAGCAGCAAAAATAGATAGTGTTAAAAGAGATAAGGAAGGAAACTTTATCCTCCTAAAAGGTACCATAGACAATAAAGTCATTTCAATATTGAATATATATGCACCCAGTTGGACAGCACCCAAATTCTTAGAGGAGAAACTGAAAAAATTACAGGAAGACATAGACAGCAAAACTCTACTAGTGGGAGACCTCAAGCTCCCACTATCAGATCTAGATAAATCAAATCATAAAACAAACAAGAAAGAAATTAGGGAGGTAAATATACTTATGGAGGAAACTGAATGGGGATACAAAGGAATATACCTTTTTCTCTGCAGTACATGGAACTTATATAAAAATTGACCATGTACTAGGACATAAAAACCTAATGATCAACTGCAGAAAGGAAGAAATATTGAATACATCTTTCTCAGATCACAATGCAATAAAAGTCATATGCAATATTGGGCCAAGGAGATATAGACCCAGAACCAATTGGAAACTGAATAAACTCATTTTAAAAAAATGAGTGGACCAGAAAACAAATTATAGAAAGGATTAACCATTTTATCCTAGATAATGATAATAATGAAACAACATACCAAAACCTATGGGATTCATTCAAAGCAACACTCAGGGGATATATTATAGCTCTAAATGTTTATATGAATAAATTGGAGAAAGAGGAAATCAATGAACTAAACATGCAACTAAAATATTAGAGAAAGAACAAATCAAAAATCCCCAATCAAATACAAATTAGAAATTTTAAAAAATAAAAGAAATTAATAAAATTGAAAGCAAAAAACTATTGAATTAATAAATAAAACCAAAAGTTGGTATTATGAAAAACCAATAAAATTGATAAACCTCTGGTCAATTTGATTAAAAAAAAGAAAGAAGCAAACCAAATTGCTAGTAGTATAAATGAAAAAAGGGAACTCACCACCAAAGAGAAGGAAATTAAAGTAATAATTGGAAATAATTTTGCACAACTCTATGCCAATAAATTTGATAATCTAAGTGAAATAGATGAATATTTACAAAAATATAAGTTGCCCCGGTTAAATGAA
This sequence comes from Macrotis lagotis, assembly GCF_037893015.1. Taxonomy (NCBI): domain Eukaryota; kingdom Metazoa; phylum Chordata; class Mammalia; order Peramelemorphia; family Peramelidae; genus Macrotis; species Macrotis lagotis. Next base: position 15,437,946 of record NC_133661.1, read on the forward strand.
GAAGAGATTAAATACCTACACAACCCTATCTCAGAAAAAGAAATTCAAGAAGCCATTATTGAACTCCCTAAAAAAAATGTCCAGGACCTGATGGATTCACAAGCGAATTCTACCAAACATTTAAGGAATAATTGGTTCCAATCCTATATAAACTCTTTGGAAAAATAGGGAAAGATGGAACTCTGCCTAACTCTTTCTATGAAACCAATATGGTACTGTTACCCAAACCAGGAAGAGTTAAAACAGAGAAAGAAAATTATAGACCTATTTCCCTGATGAATATAGATGCAAAAATCCTAAATAAAATCTTAGCAAAATGACTACAAGTCATCACTAGGATACTACATCATGATCAAATACAAATAGGATTTATTCCAGGAATGCAGGGATGGTTCAATATTAGGAAAACTGTTAGTATACTCAATTATATCAACAATAAACTTATCAGAAATCATATGATCATATCAATAGATGCTGAAAAAGCTTTTGACAAAATACAGCATCCATTCCTATTAAAAACACTAGAGAGTGTAGGAATAAATGGACTGTTCCTTAAAATAATTAGCAGTATCTATCTGAAACCATTAACAAGCATTATATTCAATGGGGAGAGGCTAGAGGCATTCCCAATAAGATCAGGGGTCAAACAATGGTGCCCATTATCACCACTGCTATTCAATATTGTATTAGAAATGTTAGCATCAGCAATCAGAGAAGAAAAAGAAATTGAAGGAATTAGAATTGGGAAGGAAGAGACAAAACTCTCACTCTTCGCAGATGACATGATGGTCTACCTAGAGAATCCCAAAAAATCATTTAAAAAACTACTGGAAACAATGTGCAATTTTAGCAAAGTTGGAGGTTATAAAATAAACCCCCATAAATCCTCAACTTTTCTATATATGTCTAGCAAGAAACATCAGGAAGAGCTAGAAAGAGAAATCCCATTCAAAGTAACCTCAAACAGTGTAAAATATTTGGGAGTCTATTTGCCAAGACAGACTCAGAATCTTTTTGAAAACAATTATAAAACACTTCTCACACAAATTAAATCAGATTTAAATAATTGGGCAAATATCAACAGCTCATGGATAGGGAGAACTAATATAATAAAAATGACAATTCTACCACAACTAAACTACCTGTTTAGTGCTCTACCAATCAAAATTCCAAAAAATTACTTTAATGAGTTAGAAAAAATTGTAAGTAAATTCATATGGAGAAATAAAAAGTCAAGAATTGCCAGGAACTTAATGAAAAAAAAATGCAAACGAAGGTGGCTTAGCACTACCTGATCAAAAATTATATTATAAAGCATCAGTCATCAAAACAGTTTGGTATTGGCTAAGAAATAGAGTGGTGGACCAGTGGAATAGACTAGGTGTAAAAGCAGGAGAGGATTATAGTAATCTGCTGTTTGATAAACCCAAAGAGTCCGGCCAGGCCACTGGGATAAAAACTCCCTCTTTGATAAAAACTGCTGGGATAATTAGAAGTTAGGATGGAAGAAACTTAGATTAGACCAACACCTCACACCCTTTACCAAGATAAGATCCAAATGGTTACAGGATTTAGACATAAAAAACAATACTATAAGCCAATTAGAAGATCAAGGACTAGTCTACCTGTCAGATCTATGGAAAGGGGAACAGTTTATCAGTTTATGACTAAGGAATAGTTGGAGAACATCACTAAAAACCAATTAGATGATTTCGATTACATTAAATAAAAAAGCTTTTGCACAGATAAAACCAATGTAATCAAGATCAAAAGAAAAGTAGTAAATTGGGAAACAATATTTATAATTAATGATTCTGACAAAGGACTCATTTCTAAAATACACAGAGAACTGAGTCATATTTTTAAAACAAAAAGCCATTCCTCAATTGACAAATGGTCAAAGGATATGCAAAGGCAATTTACAGATGAGGAGATCAAAGCAATCCATAGTCATATGAAAAAATGCTCTAAATCATTAATTATTAGAGAAATGCAAATTAAAGCTTCACTGAGGTACCACCTCACACCTCTCAGATTGGCCAGTATGACCAGGAAGGATAATGATCATTGTTGGAAGGGATGTGGGAAATCTGGGACACTATTACACTGTTGGTGGAGCTGTGAACTCATCCGACCCTTCTTGAGAGCTATTTGGAACTATGTCCAAAGGGCAACAAAAATGTGCATACCCTTTGACCCAGCAATACCACTACTGGGTCTATACCCTGAAGAGATGAGGAAAAAGGGTAAAAACATTACTTGTACAAAAATATTTATAGCAGCCCTGTTTGTGGTGGCAAAGAATTGGAAATCCAGTAAATGTCCTTCAATTGGGGAATGGCTTAGCAAACTGTGGTATATGTATGTCATGGAACACTATTTTTCTATTAGAAACCAGGAGGGATGGGATTTCAGGGAAACCTGGACGGATTTGCATGAACTGATGCTGAGTGAGATGAGCAGAACCAGAAAAACACTGTACACCCTAACAGCAACATGGAAGTGATGTTCAACCTTGAGGGACTTGCTCATTCCATCGGTGCAACAATTGGGAACAATTGTGGTCTGGCTGGCTGCAAAGGAGAGTACCATCTGTATCCAGATAAGGAGCTGTGGAGTTTGAACAAAGTACCAGGACTATTCCCTTTAATTTGGAAAAAAACAGATAGCTTATTGTCTGATATGGTTACCTCTGAGAATTCTGTTCTCTTTAAGAATATGATTTCTCTCTCATCACACCCGATTTGGATCAAGGTACAACACGGAAACAAAGTAAAGACTGACAGAGTGTTATCTGTGGTGTGCGGGTGGGGGGGAGGGAAGCAAGATTGGGGGAAAATTGCAAAACTCAAATAATATCTTTAATAAAAAAAGAAAGCTAAAAATAAATAAATATGTACATATATAAAATAAAATATATAAGATCACAAAGGAAAATAATTATTGAAAATGTGATATCAAATATTTTTAAAACCAAATTCACAAATACCAGGTTAAGAATTACTCATTTTGGGGGTGGCTAGGTGGTGCAGTGGATAGAGCACCGGCTTTGGAGTCAGCAGTACCTGGTCTCAGATACTTAATAATTACCTAGCTGTGTGGCCTTGAGCAAGCCACCTAACCTGATTGCCTTGCAAAAATCTAACAAAAACATTCCTCATGTTAAAAACAACAAAAAATGAATTCCCCATGTAAAAAGGGGGATAGAATGCATAATACCTGAAATCCCATATGAAATGTCAATTTGCAAATAGAAAAAAATGGTTAGACTTCCAGGTTATTTCATCTGTATGACCTTGGGCAAGTCATAAAGCTCTATAGACCTCAGCTTCCTCTTTGACAAATGGAGTTGGTTGGATTAGATGACTTCTGACATATATTCTGCTTCCAAATTTGAATTTTATCTATAATTTCATGCTTCAAGTGCTGCCAAAATTGCTTTCCTTGTTTCAAAATTATTTCAGTTTTTCTTATTGTAAAAGAAAGGCTAGCTTCCGATCCACTGCAGCTTTGGTATGTCTTTTAAATTATATAATATATATATATATATATATATGATATAATATATATATGCTTTTGAAAATTATATCTTAAAAACATTTAGCATTTTTAAAATGAGTCTAAATTATTTCCTTTCTTGTCTTCTGTTCACCCTTCATTGAGAAGGCAGAAAATTTGACATAGATCATACAGGTGCAGTCATGGAAAACTTATTTCTATATTAGGACTTTGTTGATTCTGCTTGCCCAGAATTAATTTTGAGGTTATTTTAAAGTTGCATTGAGAGGGATGTGGGAGAACATGGGCTAATCCTTGCTTTATTCTGCCCTTTTGGTTCCACCTGCCCCTATAAATATCTTTTTATATGCACACATTCCTCATCTCCAGAGCATTCTCTAGAGTACAGATCACAAGAGGCATTTCAATCTGGAATGGGTTTTCAGAGTACAGAGTGCAGAACAGCTAAAACTGACTCCTGAATTCCAAAATTCAGAAGGCTTTCCACACTAACCCAAGGCACTATTTCAGAACTATGGAGCACAGTGAACAGTAATGAAATCATTCCCCCCAGGCTGTGCAGCAAGAAATTTTTGTGACCGATTCAAACTGAGTGAGGATAACTCAGGACTGATGGCTGGTTTTTAACCAGAGAACATTATTCCTGTCCTAGTTAAGCTAATGAACCCTTAACTGGGCTTAAAAACCCTTCAATTTTAGCATGCATATTCTGGAAGATTTCAATTTAATTCAATAATGGAAATGAATGTTAGAAAGGAGTCTGGGAGAGACAATGATAGTATCATCACAAAGAGGGGGAGAGAGTAGATAGGAAAAGATTAGAAATTCCTAACCTTGATTTGTGAACCTGGTTTTAAAAATATTTGATATTACATTTTCAATGTAATTTTCTTTTGTGAGTCCATGTACTCTATTTTATAAAATTAAAATATATTCTGAGAAATAGTCCACATGCTTCCCAGACTGCCAAAGTGAGCATGGCGCAAAAAACCAAAGATTAAGAATTCCCAAAGTAATAGCTAATTATCTTCAGATACATTTTTGGAATCTGAATCAGGGCAATGAATCCATCTCTAGATTGGAAAAAAAAAGTAGAACATAAGTGGACCTAAATTTCAGAAGTCTAAGGAAGGGTTGAGAAGAGAAAGACAAAGCATTAGTTCCTAGATACCATTAGAATGTGTATGGGTATGTGTGTTGGGCGGGGCAGCTAGTGGGCACAGTGGATAGAGGTGGATAGGTTCCACAATCAGAAAAATGCATCTTTCTTAATTTAAATCTGGCCTCAGACACTAGCTGTGTGACCCTGGGCAAGTCTTAGCTTCCTTGTCTATAAAATGAGCAGGAGATGGAAACAGCAAACCACTTTAATGTTTCTGCCAAGAAAACCCCAAATGGGATCATAAAAAGTCAGGAATGACTGATATATACATATACATACATATATATGTATATATATGTGTATATATATACATATATATATATATAGAAAAGAATAGATTTAGATATGCACATACCAATAGATAGATAGATGCTAGATAGATAGAGACAGCTAATATGCCACAGAGATGACAATGCTTTCAAAGTCAGAAGAAGAAGAGATAGAATACTACCACAGATTCCTAGTACCCAAGAATAGTTGAGTGAATTATGCTGGGTCATACAGTTAGCAAGGGTCAAGGTTTTAGGTGTGTAACTATGGGTAAGTCAATTAATCTAAGTTCCAGTTTCCACATCTTTAAAATGAGCATAATATATCACTTTATTATCATTGTTGTTTATTTAGTTTCAGAGGTTTCTGTCCCTTTATGACATCATTTGGAGTGTTTTTTTTTTCAAAGATTCTGGAGTAATTTCTTATTTACTTCTCCAATTTATTTTACAAATGCAGAAACTGAGACAAACAAGGTTAAACAACTTTCCTAGCTAGCAAGTATCTGTGACAGATTTAAGTCTTCCTAAAACCAAAGTTGGCACTCTCTCCACTGTACCACCTAGGTGCCCCTCACAATATAATTGAGTAGATAAAATAAGACAATATATGAGAACAGGTTTGAAACCCTTCAGTTGTTAAAAATAGTTATTATAAATAATACGAACATAATTCTAGATATGCAGAGACATACACATATGAGTTTTAAATTAGACTACATCATTATTAAATAATTGTTTTAGAATTATTTTCTCTGCCAGACATTTCATATCCAAATTACCTAGTTTTAAGGAAACATTATTTAAAGTGATTTAATCAATTAAGGGCTCTTACAGCTGTTATCCATCAGGCTTCATGTGTGTGGCTCAGGTGATCAGAAAACACTACCAATAACTATTAAATCATGATACTGCTTAACTTTTTTAGGAAACCTTTTCCAATTGCCTTAAAACCTAAACATAAAAGGCAAAGAAAGCCAAATACTGAAATTAGATTATAAGATCTTGTGGTGACAAGTACCCAGGATAACACAGAGGTCAAACGCTTTTGAAAAATCTTCTCTGAGCAATTTGGAACTATGTCCAAAGTGCAATGAAATTTCCAAATCCTTTGATCCATCAGCTACTGGGTCTGTATCCCAAAAAGATTATACAAAAGAGAAAAAGACTCACATGTACAAAAATATTTATAGCATATTTTTGGTAGCATCAAAGAATTGGAAACTGAAAGGATGCCCATCAATTGAGGAATGGCTGAACAAACTGTGGTATAGGAATGTGATGGAGTTCTACTACTCTATAAGAAATCATGATCTGGCAGGCCAGAAAAGTCTGAAAGACCTGCATCAACTGATGCTGAGTGAAGTGAGCAGAACCAGGAGAACATTGCATATCTTAACAGCAACACTGTGCAATGATTTACTATGATAGACTTAACCTCTTCTCAGAAGTTCAATGGTCAAAACAATTCTAACTGTGATGGAAAATACCATCCCCATCAAGAGAAAGAAGTATGGAGTCTGAATACAGACCAAAGCATGAAATTTTTTATTTTGAAAATTTGTTCTAGGTTTTATGTTTTTTCCTTTGTGTTTTTCTCCTGTTGTGATTGTTGTTTCACAACATGACTGATATAGAAATACGTTTAAACTCTATGTGTATAATCTATATCAGATTACCCACTATCAAAGGGAGGAGGGATAAAGGGATAGGAGGGAGAAAAATATGGAACTCAAAATCTTACAAAAAAGTGAATTTTAAAAACTATCCATGAATTGGAAAAAAATACAAAAAGAAAAGAGAAAGAAAAAAGTCATCTCTAAAATATATATGAGATGAGTGGTTATCTAACAATGACCTGAAGACTTCCAGAGAATGGAGAAGGGGGACTCATTCCTGAAGCAGCCCTTTACATTTTGGGGAAATAAGATACTTAGGGAATATTTTGCTTTCCAAGACAATTTCCTTTTTCATAATATCTATAAATCCATCCATTGTTTTGCTTGGGACAAAACAGTGCAATTCTAACACCTCCTCATGATGGCCTTTATATATTTAAGAAAGTGATCTAGTCCCCCAGAGGTTTTTCACCCCTCTTTGATATGCATAGGCCAATGCCCTTTACCATGCAGGTTCAATTCAATAAATATTTATTATGTGCCTACTGTATACACAGGACTGAGCTAATCACTGGGGGTACAAAGAAGAAAAAAGAAGATCCATACCTACTCTCAAAATGACAGTCTAATCAGAAAATGAAAAGAATCTGGAAAAGGGGGTTCTTGTGGTAATAGTGTATGGGCCATATTGTTCTGTAGAGTAGAAACCAAATAAGGCTATAGATGGAAGGGGTTGGTCTCCTTAGTTTTTCTCCATGTCACAAGTGAAACAATGGTACAAAGTATACAGAGATGTATATTGCATTATGAATTTATGTATGAATTCTGCAAATGGACAGAAAGATGGGTAAGAACCTATAGAGTTTGTAATGGAGATTGACACATGTGCAGAGTAACTATAATGACATTTCCCCATATAGAAGATGTTGGTGAGCTTTCTTCCAGTGGAAATGTAGCTTTCCCTTCTGAAGTCATGTGGTTTGTTAAAAATGGGATTCAAGTCTTTGCCTGTATGACTTTTTTCTGTTTTAGATGAAGGGGTTAAAGCCATCAACCTTCTAAGTTCCAAAACTTCAGACCAGTTGGAGTCTCATTGTCCCTGCTTCTTTATTTATTATAGTTGCAGTATCCAAATTTCGCAGGCCTTTCAATTTTGCATGCTCAAAAAAGCAAGGACTTTTCCTTGAGAGTAATCTTCAGGTACACCCAAAGGTTCTGAGATAAAGATTCATCCAACAGTTATGGTGTATAGACAAGATATTTGTGAATAATATTATGTAGAAATCATACTAAGGGAGAGTCTGGTCTCATCAGAGGCTGCTGCTTTTATCAAATATTTAATGCTTTAACCTTCCCCCCCAAATTATCTAAAATTTATTTAATAACTATCTTCTACATATTAATATATGTACATTCTGTCCCACTGACAGAATATAAAATCCTTGTTGGCAGGAACTATTTCACATTTATTGGTAGATTTGGTAAATAAAATATTGCCATGCAAAAGGCAGGCATTTATCAGTTTCTTAAAATTGTTGAATGATCAAAATTCCTTTGAAAGTGTCTACTCCTGGATCAAACAGCAAATCATAGAAATAACCAATAATTATATTCAAGAAAATGATAATAAGGAGACATGATACCAAAATTTATGGGATGTAGCCAAGGAAATTTTGAGAGGAAACTTTATATCTCTAAATGTTTATAGGAATAAAATAGAGAAAGAGGTCAATCAATTGGGTATGCAATTTAAATAGCTAGAAAAAGATCAAATTAAAGATTTCCAATTAAAAACCAAATTAGAAATTCTGAATATTGAGGGAACGATGAATAAAACCAAAAACAAGAAAACCATTGATCTAATAAATAAAATCAAGAGTTGGTTTTATGAAAAAAGCCAATAAAATAGATAAACCTTTTTTTAATCTATTAAAACAAAGAAGATAACCAAATTACCAGTATCAAAAATGCAAAGGGTGAACTATCAATGAGGATGAAATTAAAGAGATAATTCAGAGCTAAATTTGATAGTCTGAATGAAATGGATGGATATTTACAAAAAATACAAACTGTCTGGATTAACAGAAGAGGAAACAACATACCTACATAATTAATTCCTATTCTACATAAATTATTGAAACAATAGGAGAATTAGTTTTGCCGAATTTCTTTTATGACACCAACATGGTATTGATACCTAAGCCAGGATGAATCAAAACAAAGAGAATTCTAAACCAATTCTCCTAATGAACACTGCTGCAAAAATCTTAAAAAAAATTTTAGCAATGACATGAGAGCAAATTATTACTAGGATAATACACCATGATCAGGTAGGATTTATACCAGGAAAGCAAGGATGGTTCAATAATAGGAAAGTACTTAACATAATTGAACATATCATTAGCAAAATCAATATAAATTATTATCTCAATGGATGCTAAAAAATAAAATTGATAAATTCTGATAAATTTGATAAAATACAACATACCTTCCAATTAAAAACACTAGAAAGTCTAGAAATAAATGGAATTTTCCTCGAAATAATAAAATCTAAAAGAATCAACAAATATTATATGTAACATGGATAAACTCAGAGTATTTCCAATAAGATCAGGGTGAAACAACGATACCCATTATCACCATTACTATTCAATCCAGTATAAGAGATGTTAACTTTAGAAATAAAAGAAAAAGAAATTGAAGGAATCAAAATTGGAAATGGGGAAGCAAAACTATCCCTCTTTGCAGAGGATACACACACACACACACACACACACACACTTAGAGAACCTGAGAAAATCATCTAAAAAAACTGAAACAATTAACTAAATCAGCAATTCAGGATATAAAACAAACCCATGTAAATCATTAACATTTCCATGTAACAATGTAACGATGTCAAAGAGCAAGCGATAGAAAGAAATTTCATTTAAAGTAACTGTAGACTACATTAAGTACTTGGGAATTTACCTCCCAAGAGAAACCCAGAAATTTTATGAACACAATTATAAAACACTCCTCATCCAAATAAAGTCAGATCCAAATAATTGGAAAAATGTCAAATGGATATGGTTAGGTTGAGTTAATATAATAAAAATGACAATTCTGTCAAAATTAATTTACTTATTCAATGTCATAGCAATCAAACTACCAAATAAGTATTTTATCAAACTAGGGAAAAAGTAACAAAATTCATCTGGAGCAACAAAAGGCAAGAATAGCAAGAGAACTTATGGAAAAAAAAGTAAAGGAAGGTCACCTAGCTCGACCAGATCTAAAACAATACTATAAAGCAGCAGTCATCAAAACTGCTTGGTACTGTTTAAGAAACAGAGTAATAGATCAGTGGGTTAGGATAGGATTAAAAGAAACAGTAGCAAATGACTAGAGCAATCTACTGTTTGACAAAGCCAAAGACATTAGCCTCTGGGATAACAACTCACTATTTGACAAAAATTGTTGGGAAAACTGGAAAATAGAAGGGCAAAACCTAGGCAGAGACCCACATCTCTCACCCTATACCAAAATAAGGTCAAAGTGGTACAGGATTTAGACATAAAGTGTGATACCATAGATAAACTTATAGACCAAGAAATACTATATCAGATCTATGGAAAGGGACAAATTTATGACCAAAAAATAGAGTACATTATAAACAGTAAAATGAATGATTTTGGCTCTATTATATTAAGAAGTTTTGCACTAAGAAAATCAATACTGCCAAAATTAGAAGTAAAGCAGAAAGCTGGGCAATAATCTTCATAACGGCAGTTCTGATAAAGATCTCATTTCTAAACTATATAGAGAACTGCATCAAATGTACAAGGTTACAAGTCATTCCTCAATTGATAAATGGTCAAAGGATATGAACAGTTTTTAAATGAAATAATTAAAGTTATACATAATCATAAGAAAAAATGTTCCAAATCATTATTTTTTAGAGAAATGCAAATTAAAACAACAATGAGGTATTATTTCACACTGATCAGATCATCTACAATGACAAAAAGGGAAGATGCTCAATGTCGGAGAGGTTGTGGGAGAATTGGGACCTTAATGCATTGCTGGTGGAGCTGTGATTAGATCCAACATTCTGGAGAACAATATGGAACTGTTCCCAAAGAGCAGTAAAACTGTTAATACTCTTTGATCCAGAAATTTTGATTCTAGGCATATATACAGAAGAAATTATTTAAAATGTGAAAAGTCCCACATGTTGCAAAATATTCATAATGGCTCCTTTTGTAGTAGCAAAGAATTGGAAATTGAGAGATGTCCATCAACTGAAGAATGAATTAACAAGTTATGGTACATGAATACTAAGGCATACTATTGTTCTATAAGAAACCATAAATGGTCAAACTCTAAGAGACACAGGGAATGACTTATGGGATCTGATGCTGAGCAAAGGGAGCAGAATGAAGAGAAGAATGTGGACATCAACAACATTGTGAGATGATCAAACTTGATGGAAGCAACTCCTCTCAGCAGTTGAGAGCTAAGACAACTCTAGTAGACTGGCCATGGACAATACTATCCCCATGCAGAGGATGAAAAACAAAAAAATACTCCCCAAATCCTTCAGACTCTGATGAATAGTACATTCACATCTAAAATTATATCTCTTAAGTATTTCTTTCCCTTAATTCTAATCCCTCATCCTTAAAAGGATTAATCTGAAAATATGTTTTACACAAATATGTATGTACATTATTAACCTGACTGTTCACTGCTGAGCAGAGGGATGTGGGAAGGGAGGGTGGAAAGAAATTTTGTCATGTAAAACTATATATAGACATATGAATGAATGTTGGAAAACTTTCCTAACATGTATTTGGAAAAATAAAATATTAATAAAAAAGAAGTGTCTAGATTGTTATGTTTTAGAGAAAAGACTTTATAGGAAAGTCTTCAGGAAAGATGTGACTGAAAATTGGCACTTTTGTGACTTGAAGAAGAGTCAAGGCCATCTTCACCCCCCAAGGTAAGATGAGATCTCCCATCAGACGATATCTCCCATCAGACGATGAGTACAATGATGGACTATTGACACATAAGCTTCCTAAGGAAAATGTTTAGAAAATTTGGTAAAGAGAGATATTTCATCTCTATATCATAATGAGAATGGACTTCAGTACCGATATTTCTGGCAATGCATTGCAATGAAAACTTAATCCTTAGGATCTCTTTCTACTATCTGATAATAAAAATCTCTTTCTTTCTCAGTGTTTGAGATATGAACTGACACTAGAATATCTAAAGGAATTTTGAGTGATTTAAAGAAGAAAATAAACAATCTCTCTTAGGGCATGAAATGATTCAGACAGTCCTGGGTGATCAGTGATGTACTATTTTATTTACCTGTGATACTGAGCTCACAAATCTCTCCCCTACAGTAATACAGAAGATTGCTCCCAAGAAGAGTAAGTCCTTGGAACCTTCTCAGGGCATTTCAGTTCGATTGAACATAAACATTTTGAGGGTAACAGCTATCTTTTCCTTTATTTCCTTAGTTTTAAACATATAAACGGTCACTCAAAGAGTTTTGTGATCTCTTAGATGTGTATGTTTCTGTCAATAATACAAAATTATTTACCTATTGTGGTGGACCTGATCATCTTGTAAATTTAGAGGAGGATCTACTGAGTCCAACATGCTGGGATACTTCCACAACTGCAAATGTTCAGTGTTTAATATTTGAGGAATGAACAAATGAATGGTCTTTCTTGCCTTTCAAATGTCATCTCTTATGTTCTGGGTTCTTTCTATCCTGATTCCATAGCCTGTGATCAGTAGTCACAAAGCTCAACCCTTAAGTAATGTGCATGTAAGAGAGAGAGAGAGAGAGAGAGAGAGAGAGACAGACAGACAGACAGACAGACAGAGACAGAGACCTGACGGTACTAGATCAGAATCAGCTTAAAGAATTTAGCAAATTATTATTTATTATTATCATATATTATTATTGAAAGTGTTTTTTTTTAAAGACCTAGATGCCTTAAAAAACATAGGAATGAATTCATTCTCTTGGTCTTTCTGGGGTTAGATAGGGAGGGTGGTATTATAAAACAGGAAGATTCACTTTCAAAAACTGTGCTATCCCCTAAACCCTTGGGTCCTTATATAAATCTTCAGAAGAAAGTTCAGCCCTAACGAACAGTCAGTAAACCACTGCCTCAATCGTAGTTCTTATTTTTTAAGTCTATTTTTAATTGCTATGGAGTAATAGTAAATGCACAATAGAAAGAATGAGATGAGGAATAGAATCCAGCTTCACAGCCAAAGTGCTAGAGATGTTCAGGAAGTTAGTTTTCCCTATTTATCAAATAACCTTTCAAGTAACTGCTGGAGTTGATCTGTTCAAAGAAAAAAAAATTCAAACTCCTTGAAATCTAGTGAAAATATCAGGCAAATATCCCATATCTATTTAATGACAGTTGATTTTTCTATAAATGCTTATTCCCTTCCCTTATTTTGGTCCATTAGTGTGGACATTATATTTTATTTTATTTTATTTCATTTTATTTTAACCCAGCAATGGGATTAAGTGACTTGCTCAAGGTCACACAGCTAGAAGTATCAAGGGTCTAGAGGCTGGATTTGACCTCAGGTCTACCTGAATCTAGAACCAGTGCTCAATTCACTGCACCACCTAGCTGCTCTAGTATGGACATTTGAAATGGACTCTGCAGATAACAATGGGAACTTTGAACAGAAAGCAAGAAGGAAACTATATTGTATTGAGGAGATTTAGTAGCATTATCTATGATTCTCAGCTGACCCTGGGCTCTAGAACCCAACTTTTCTAAACTAATCTCCAAATACCGCTATGTCTATCCATCATAGGACACTGGACCCTTGGAACAACTGAGAACAAATATGTCTCTAAGGATGAAACAGTGGTAACACATGGATATAGTGAGATTAGAGTATATCACCCAAGGAACCTTGCTTACAAGAAATAAATAACATAAATGACTTTAGGATCTTGTTGACTCCCTCCAAAGCTAAGCTCATGTGCACTCTCCTAAAGCAGGTCTTTTCAAATTTCCCTCATTTTTTGACTCTTCTGCATGAAAACAAAGCAAAACAAACCCATTCAAATAACTTTATGTTTTTCTTGTATTTCCTTAAATACACTGCTTTCCCTTAGTCAAATGTGAGACCAATAATAGTTTTGATTGTTTAATTTTGGTTTTATTTTCCCAGTAATACAGTCTTTAATCTATTATAGAGACTGAAAAACATTCTTGTTCACTGACTTAAAATACATTTATGACTAGAACCGTATGCCTTAAGCTTTCTGTGAATCCATCAAATGTATATGATGCAATATAGCAGAAATATTGTTTAATGATTGTGTTAGATGGTGCTTCCTCATTGGAAGTTCCCTTAACCAATAAAATCAAAGATCTTGCTAACTGGAATGATAATCCAGAAAACAGGGCCATAAAAGAAGATCAAATGTTATCAAACAAATGAAGAGTGTGAGTGTTACATAAATGTCCATAAAATGTCAAAAAACGACATGCTCTGTCGGCAAGATCTCTGGGAAACAGAAAGATATACATAATAGTCACAAATGATCTGAACTCATGTTGTATCTGTCATAGACTACCATTGATTATAAATATTCGTACTGATGAAATAATAAGTACATAAAATATTGAAGCACAGTACTGTATTAAATTAAATATTTTCCTAATGACCTTTCCACATGGTAGGCAGAAAGCCAGTATGGTTTTAAGTTTAGGGGAATCTCAAAGTCAAGTGTTCATGTTCTGTTTGTACTTCTCAATACATCACTTAATTTATAGTTTCCTCATTTGTAAAATGAAGTTTCTGGACACCATGACCCCTAAGGACCCTTCCAGTTCTCTAAATTTAGAATTTAGAATTTTATTTTATGTTATTTACTCAATCAGAATAGTATTAGTTTTTGTTTTGTGAATATAATTTTGATAATTTTGAGATTCCTTAACATAAAATAATTGAATCATGAACTCGACCTCAGTTCCCTCATCAGTAATATAAGAAGTATAGACAACAATGAAAACATGTTGTATGAATTTTTAAGTGATATATGGATAATGGCTGTTATTATGTGAGGAAGGGAGTCCCCCCCCCACCAGGTCCTTTGATATAGAGATAGGGGGTTCAGATTAAATCACAATGTGGAAAGCAGGTGGAAAGAAAATGTCCTACAACTCTACAATATACCTGAATAGATAAATCAGATTTAACCATTGATTGTTAATGTGAAACACAGTAACACATGTGAATTGGACCAAAAAAATGCACTCACATTTTTACCCATAAGATCTGAGGTAACAATTCCCTAAGTGAATACAAAATCTGAGTGGGAATATAAGAAGAGAAACAGTTCAAAGAGAATTATTATATTATGATTTTTAATATTAAGATATTGAGTGAGGTGGAGGAAAGATGGTAGAGTAAAGGCAAAGACTCCCCTGAACTCTCCTGGGAAACTGTTTAAATGCCTTTAAATAGTAACTAAAGAAATTCACAGGCATCAGAACTTACAAAAAGAGGAAGTGAAATAACTGGTCAGTTTAAACCAAATTAGAGGTAGGTAGCAAAGTAATATTGTATGCAATCCATCTCAAAACATAAGATATGTACCCACAATCTATAGGTCCTCCTCAGCCATCTCAAACACGTCTACAAACTTATTTGGAATCACAGAATGTTAAAGAGGAATTCTGCTGAACATTGGAGATTCCAAATGAAACAAAATCCAGGTTCGTGCGCTCAAGACATTGGTAGTGATTATACCTTAATATACCAATATCAGTTATAAATATACAACCTCTTTAAATTAAGTGATACTCTATTAACTTAGTTACATTTACTTTCTACTTAATATTGATGCATTTAAAGCAACTTGTCAGTGGTGGAAATCAGACCAATAAGATGTTCAATTTTGATCCTGGGTAGAATCTTCCTATAAAGTACACAACTATAAAGGATGAAGGGAGATTTTAATTAAGATGTTTAGGAAAAAATGCATAATAGATGATAACCTTTGATTCTAATATATAAATGGATCTGTGATCCTATCAATGTGAGTATTCAGTCATTTACAAAAATCTCAACTGGTCTTTTCCTGTACACTGAGAATGAAAGCTATCTGTGCTCTCCTATTAGTGTAGCACCAGAGGTCTTCTACCTAATATGATGGGAGTTTTATGCATTTACTCTTGACTTTAAGTGTATACCACCAGGACAGGTGATACTCCAACTGATTATTCCTCTCACTGTCAGGGACAAACCCTAATATATATAAAAATTTATATTTTTGATGATAATTTATGCATTTTAGTGTTTTTCATCCATAATTCCTAGATTAAAATGTGTTTAAAATTCCTAGTTTAAAATGGTACCCTCGTGAACCTCTTTAATGTTCTCGGCAGAATATTCAATTCTCCAAAGATTTCATTTTTGGGGACTTATAGTCACATGTCATCATAGGAAGAATATTGATGCTAAAATGGGAATTTCTTTAAGGGAAAAGGATAGTGCTATTAAAATAATTTAATTAATAATTAAAAATAATATAATTATATATGTAAATGATGATTAATAATATATGTAAATTATGATTAATAATAAAATAATTTTACATAGTCCCAAATGCTACTACTACTCTCTTTCTGTTGAATTCTGGGCATTATTTTTTTCAGGATTATGAAATAAATTATCTGGAAGGCAGACATAAATTCCTGTGACTTATTGACTTCTAATAGTTCAAGTCAGTTTAAAGAAAAATATTTAATTCAGAGTCATTATTCATAATCACTGTTTCCATGATTAGGTAAAAGGGGATAATAGATTTCACATTTTAAGAGTTAACAAGATCATCCTGTATTACCATGAAAAATCATAATGATGGTGATTTCTTCATGATCATGATTTTGCCATGACCCTGACTATTAGTGAAATATCCAAGGGATTTAAGATTAAAAATACAATTACACTCAGAGCTATAGGATAGACATGGTGGATTAGGGAAAAAATAACACCCATTTCAATTTATTTTGAAAATTAGTATTTTTAGCTCTTTTGAAGCAAAAGACAAAAAACAAACTATTTCCACTGATGATAAACAAAACATGCTTAAAATGAGGAACTTCATAGATGCTTGAATTTTGCTGTAAAGTCTAGAAAAACTAGTTAGCTCTAATGGTTAGTAAAAATATGGTCTTCATTTTTATACATATTTGTTACCATCACAACCTCTTCATCTAATATATGGAGATAATAAATACATAGAATATGCTTAATAAATGTTTGAGTTTTCTCTCCATATACATATATGTGTGTGTATATATATATGTATATATATATATATACATATATATATATATATGAACTTTTATGTATATACACACACATATAGATATGGTGAGGAATATTATGGTTTAAAGAAGCCTATTCAAAATGTCATTTCATTTGACCTTTGCATCAAATCATTGAGATAGTATTATAATTCTTTCTTTGATATCAGAGTCAAGATGACATGGATAGACTTGCCCAACTGCTATCCCCAAACCATTGCAAATACCTTTAATAATGACTAAACAAATTCTGTCAGAAATCACAAAAGGACTGAGTGGAAACAATCTTCCAACCCAAGACAACTTGGTAGATGAGTGAGAAGAGTCAACTACACCAAAGCGAGAGAGCGGTGCAGAGCAATTCTAACTTTACCAAAGCAAATGACCTTAGTTGACCAGGGCAGGGGGGCAGGAGACTGGGTCAGGGGCAGCCGTGATGGTTTCCAGACCTTTCAACACAGTGATTGTCAAGGACAGCTTGGAAAGTCAATAGAAAAATTCTACCATACTGGGGTAAGATTGGAACCCAGTCCAGCGCAGGATTTGGCAGTAGGGACCCCACACAGAAGACCTCAAGATTCAATGAATATAACAGTAGCTATTTCCAGATTTCTCAACCACACATGGGAAGGGTCCCAAGAAGATTACAAGAGTCTCTTTGCTATCCCTGAGGCAGGATGCAGTTGCTTTGCCCATACTCAGATCGTCATCGTAGTCTTGGGACCCCAATCCCAGGAAAAAGAGCAATAGTATCACATATTGTGGCCATAACATAGCAGGGACTGTCCTCAAAGGTCCAGGACTTAAAGGAGTGCTATGGTTGCCTACAGACCAAAGCACAGACACAGAGGGCAGTCATGGCCATCCACAATACCCTGAAAGAAGGGGCAGCTAGATGGTACAGTAGATAGAGAACTGGCCCTGGAGTCAGGAGGGCCTGACTTCAAATACGGTCTCAGACACTTAATAATTACCTAGCTGTGTGACCTAGGGCAAGTCACTTAAACCCATTTCCTTAAATATAAAAAATTAAAAGACTTTGGAAGAAATGAAATCTTTGAAGTCCTAGAAATATCTCTGCAAACAGTTGTAAAATTCTTCAAAAGCTTGGGGCTGTATTTCCTCCACTATGAAAATAGAGTCCTACCTTAAAGAAGACAAATCAATTGGCTGAGGAAATGAGGAAGCCAAGAAGAAAAAAATCCAGACTATAGACAGTTACTATTGTCATATGGAAGCTCAAAATACATACTCAGAAGAAGATAACAAAGTTAAACTTTCTGCATCCAAGGTATCTAAGAAAAATATGAATTGGTCTCAGAGTATGGAAGAGCTCAAAAAAGATTTTAAAAATCAAGTAAGGGAAGTATAGGAAAGTTCTTTAAGTGAAATGAGAAACTAAAAGTGTTCATACTCTTTGACCTAACAATTCCAATTCTAGAACTATGTCCAGAAGAAATTGTAAAAAAAAAAATGGTAAAAGTCCCACATGTTACAAAATATTCATAGCACCTCTTTTTGTAGTGGCAAAGAATCAGAAATTGAGGGGATGCCCATCAATTGGGGAATGGCTAGACAAGTAATGGTACATGAATACTATAAAATATAATATTCTATAAGAAACCCTAAATGGTTGGACTCTAGAGAAGCATGGAATGACTTATGGAATCTGATGTTGAGAGGAAAGGAGTAGAGACAAGAGAAGAATGTGCACATCAACAACTTTGTGAAATGAACAACCTTGATGGAAGCAGCTCCTCTTGACACTTCAGCAAGCTAGGACAACTGTATTTGACTGTTATGGACTATATTATCCCTAACCAGAGGAAGAAAAGCAAAACAAAAATCTACCCTTCCAAATCTGGTGAACATTTTATAAAAATTATCTCTTATGTGTCTCATTCCCTTAATACTAATTCCTCATGACCAGAGTTACTTATATGTATAGATGCTTAACAAAATATGTATATAAAATACTAACTTCACTGTTCCCTACTGATGGGAGGGGGGTAGGAAGGGACAGTGGAGGAAAATTTTGTAACTTGGATGTACAAATGAATTAAAATAAAGAAATACTTTTTTTTACAAGAGAGAAATGAAAAGTATGCTGGAAAATCTTGAAAACCAAATCAACAACTTGATGAAGGAGATACAAAAAAGTACTGAATAAAATAAGATCTTACAAAGCAGACTGGGTCAAAAGAAAAAAAGAAAAAATAAGTCCAAATGGTTGCGAGAAGAAGGCCTTAAAAAACAGAATTGGCCAAATGGAAAAGGAGATACAAATGTTGTCTGAAGAAAATAATTCCTTGAAATACAGAATGGAGCAAAGGGAAGTTAATAATCATGAGAAATTAAGAAACAATTCAAATCAAAGGAATGTAAAATTAGTAGAAAATGTGAAATATCACATTAGAAAAAGAACTGACCCGGAAAATAGATCAAGGAGATACATTTAAAAATTCTTTAAAAATTAAAATTATTACTAAATTATAAATTAAATTTTAAGTAAAAATTTAAAAAATAAAATTATAATTAAAATCTATTTGAAAGCCAGGACCAAAAAAAAAGCTGAGATGTCCTTTTTCAAGAAATTGCCCAGGAAAGCTGCTCTGATAATCTAGAAGTAGAGTGTAAAATAGAAATTGAAAGAATTTACCAATCATTTTTTGAAAGGGATCCCAGAATGAAAACCACCAGGAATATTATAGTAAAATTTCAAAACTTTCAAATAAAGGAAAATAAAAAAAGTAGCCAGAAAGAAGAAACTCAATTTTTATTGAACCGAGTCAGGATAACATAAGATTTAGCAGCTTCTACATTAAAGGATCATAGGATTTAGAATAGATATTCTGAAAGTTAAAAGAGCTTGGAAAACAACCAAGGATCAACTTCCCAGCATAACAGAACATTCTCTTTCAAGGGAAAAGTTGGGCACTCAGAGAAATAGTGATTTTTTAAAATGTCCTGTTGAAATGATCAGAGATGAAGAGAAAATTTGACTTTAAAAACATAAAGTAAAGAAGAATGGCAAATCATAAGTGTTTTAATCATGTTGAACTTCTTATACTTCTGCATGGGAAGTTGATACTCAAAGTCAAATGAATTTTCTCATTAGATCTGTTAGAAGGGGCATATACAGACAAGACACAGGTGGATTTTCAATTTAAAGGGTTAGTATATTCTAAAGATCAAATTAATAGGTGAGAGAAGAATGTACTGAGAAGAAGGGAAAGGGAGAAGTAGAATGGGGCAAGTTATTTCAAATAAAAGCGGTAAGAAAAAACTTTTGCAATGGAATGGAAGAGGGGAAGATGAGGGGGAGCTAGTGAGCCTTAACTCTCATCAGAATAGATTTAAAGAGGGAAAGGGGTGGGATGTCGGGATGGGTGACAGAAGGGACGGAAAATTGGGGGAGGGGATAGTCCCATGAGGAGAGAATGGATGAAAGGAGATTGATAACAGAATAAATGCAGGTAGAAAATAGGACGGAAGAAAATAGCAAAAGTAACTGTGAGGGAAAATGTTTTAAAAGACCTCCTTTTTTAAAACACAGGCAAATTTATAAAAATTTATAAAAAAAATAAATGCCATTCCACAATTGATAAATGATCAAAAGATATGAAAAGTTTCAGATGAAGTAATCACTGCTATCGAAGTCATTTTTGTTAAAAAACTGAGTTAACTCAGTGTAGACGGGAGAAATGGCGATTGACACAATTCTGACAATACCACTTTATACTTACTTGGACTGGCAAGTAGGATAGAAAGAGAAAATGACAGATATGTTGGAAGGGATGTAGGAAAAATGAGACATTAATATAATTTTTGGAGTAATGGTGAAAGGATTCAACAATTCTTCAGAGCAATTTAGAACTATACTCAAAGGGCAATTGACCTGGTAATGCCCCAAACCAGGTCTATATGCCAGAAGAGATGAAAAACAGGAAGGGAAAGGAATTATACGTGTAAAGATATTCATAGCAGCTCTTTTCTGGGAGTAAGGAACTGGAATTGAGGGAATGCCCATAAGCTGGGGAAGGGTTGAACAAAGAGTGTTATGTGATTAAGATGAAATGCTATTCTTATATTAAAAATGATGAACAGAGTTATCTCAATAAAAAGCTCAGAGGAGCAAATGCAAAGGGAATTTTATGAAAAGTAAAAACTATGCTGTGGGAAGATCAGTATGACTTACCTTTTCTCAGCAATGCTGAAACCCAAGATAACTCTGAAGGACTTATGATTAAAGAATAATCCATCCCAAAGACAGAGCTGACAATGTCTGAATACAGATTGAAGCATGCCATTTTTGCTTTATTTTTCTTGAAATTTTTTTTTTTGTGGGAGAGTGTTCATGTTTACTTTTACAACATGAGCATTATAATATTTTTCATGACTACATATTTTAACCTATATCAAATAACTTGCTTTCCCAATGAGGCATTTGGGATGAGAAGGGAGAGAATTCAGAATTCAAGGTTTTAATAGTGAATGTTCCAAGTTGTTTTTGCATGTAACAGGGTGAAAATTAAATAAATAAAATAGATACACAGCATAAGAAAAGAAGCCAAAACTCTAGAAGAAACAAAATATATTTAAATAATTCTGATGTCAGCATTAAAAGCTAAAATTTTCCAAAGACAAAATAAAATGGATAATACACACATTGAAGGTTATAGGGTTATGAGAAATTGTTCTATCACCCTTGAAGGAAGTTCAGGATTCTAAGGCGAAGTACAAGGATTGCTCTCCTTTATATGTCTCTTTGCCAAGGGGGAAAACCTGAGATGTATCAGGTCCCTTGTTACAGCCCTTAGATCAGGAAGAAGGGAGGAGAAACTTCTCCTGAGTCAGGGTCCCAATTTTTGCTTACTGCATTTTTCTAAGTAATAACTTGGGAGGAAGGATTATCTGTTGAGACTATTAGTCTCAGTCCTGGATGACTTCTGATACATCTAAAATGGAAAACCTACATGACTGGGAGGCAAAGTACCATAAAATAGCACAATAAGACAGGAGCAAGAAGAGAAAGCAATGTAAGGAAAGAACAAATTAAAAATCTCCAGTTAAACTCCAGACCAGAAATCCCGAAAAATCAGAAATTTGAAGCACAGATCATCTATATGACTTGCTGATCATTCGATGGACACCAACAATCAGAGGTGAGATTTCAACTAGTCTAATGCCCCCCCCCCCCGACTATATTTGACTATCTTCTTCGTATTATCAGGACTATCACCTTGGGATCCTGAATTTCCTTCAAGGATGATAGAACAATTTCTCAAGATTTTTCCCTTTTGTTTCCTTTTATTTTTTCCTGTTTGTTTACCCAAAATATGTATGCTCCAAAATTCCATTTTAAAACACAAGTTCATTTTGAATATTTTTGTTTGTCTTACTAAAGCAGTTAGTCCAATTAGTTGTTCAGTCTTCACAGTAATCTCTAATGTCAATGTCTCAAGCATTATGGGATGCATTAGTTTCCTCTACTCAAATGAGGGTCAAGCAGAATGAAGCTGTTTTGGTTATTTGTATGATTTTTTTTCTTTTAAAAAATAAATTATTTAGTTTGGCCACTGGAGTTCTTTCCTAGAATCATCTTTCTATTTCCACTTGACAGGCTGAAGGAGAACTCACTGGAATAAGTAAAAATGAAAAGACAATTCTAATGGATGGTGGGCTCTAAGGTGTTAAAAGGACAGAATCATCCTTCAAGGAGGACTTCTTCAAAGTCTCAGTGCAAACATTTCATTATGATTTCCTCATTTGGAAACTGGGATCATGTCCAATAAAAACTTTTAAAGTCAACGGATTTCCTAGAATTATTAAAATTTAAAAAGAAAAAATAGACACTCCAGAGGAATAGTGCCAAATTGTGGAGGCTGAATGGACCCCTGAACAATAGCAAGCCGCACAGTCATTATTCAAGCAGGTGGCACATTATTATTCTTATATATTGATACCTGACTGCACACAAAACACAGTAATTTGAATCTAATCATGCCTGTAAAAACTTTCGTTAAGAACAAAAATTGTTATTAAAATATTAAACTACATCATCTTTGGCCTATGGTAATGGATGTTTTTTCATAATTGATAAACTGAGTTACCGTACTCAGGTAAATCAGTACACTTGCCTCTGGTCATTGAGAAAAATAAAGATTTCATGTCTTAATTGTCAGACTTGGGGAATGATTAGTTGGGAAGCACCTGTCTCCCCTGGCACAAGGAACAGTTAAAAAAAAAAACTCCAGAGAAAATGACAATCAATAAAAAGAGGCAGATTTTGTGGCTTTATCATTTAACAATGAAAATAAAATATTTAGCAGAAAAAATGAGTACTCTCCCTTGGGGAGAAATTCATGCAGACTATTATAAAGAGTTCTAGGTGGTCCACTGGAAAGAGTGATAGACATTTAGACAGGAAAACTCATCTTCCTGAATGCAAATTTGACTTCAGGCACATACTAGCTGTGTGACCCTGGACAAGACCTTCAACCCTGTTTGCCTCAGTTTCCTCATCTGTAAAACAGACGAGAGAAGGAAATGGCAAACCACTCCAATGTTTTTGCCAAGAAAACCCCAATCGAATTTATAGTTAGACATAACTGAGACAACTGAACAACAATTTTCATCTAAAAGGTATTGACCTAATGACACTTAATTTCACATCTATATTTGATTCATTAGTCTAGAATTTGAAATCTGCATCTCATAGGTCATCTACTTCAAATACTTCATTTTGCAGATGAAGAAACTGACGTTCTGGAACCAAAGTGACTGAAAAGTTGTTATTATGAGTTGGATTTGAAGCCAAAATCACTGATGCATTAATAATTCTTTCCCCTTTGCAATGTTATCTGATAATATATCTGTGTGTTATGAAGGGGAAAGACTACTAGGTTTGCGGGTGGCTAGGTGGCGGATAGAGCACCAGCCCTGGAGTCAGGAGGACCTGAGTTCAAATCCAGCCTCAGACACTTAATAATTACCCAGGTGTGTGGCCTTGGGCAAGCCACTTATGCCCATCACCTTGCAAAAACCTTAAAAGAAAAGACTACCAGGTTTGAGAATCTTCTACCCAGTCTTGGCTGTGCTGCCTGCATGCTAATGTGACTTGGGACATTAATTCATCTTTTTTTGAATTTGTTTGTTCATTATTAGAATTAAGGAGACAGGACAACCTAATACCTAAACCCAATCTACCTCTAAAACTATAATTCTATGCTCCACATTGATGCAGAGAGACAGTGTACCAAAAATAGCGTATTTGACATCAAAAGACCTAGGGTCAAGTTTTTCTTCTTCCATTTTGTCACTTTAGACAAGTCATTTCCCTATTCAATTTTCTCTCTATTACATATACCACACAAAGAGGCTTTTTGATTAAAAAATATAAGATCTTAAGGAAGACAATTCCATTCAGACATAACCTTAGCAAGGTACATCGGAACACTTCTGAACATTTCCATGAGAAAAATTAAGACTAGATAAATAAAATGGTCATCAAATTTGTTTGTTTGTTTGTTCTTCCAAAATGATGTAAATACCAGAGAACAGGGACCCTTTTCCTTTTTCTCTTTTTTGGTTCTCCACATTTTGTATAGAGTGGGTATCTATTAAATATTTCTTAAATTGACTGAGTACAAAATGATTTTCATAAGACTGTGAATGTTCAAAAAGAAAGAAGTTGCAAACTAGATGCCTGTTTGAATATTTCTTCATACTTGGTAAAAGCATTTGCTTTAATACTTCAGATCAGAAGTTTCCAAACGTCCGATAAGGGACTACTTTTGAATTTTCTCTACCTTTTGAACTCTACTAAATATGCAGAGAATTTATCAGCAAAGAAATCCCAAGAGAAATTTTGTAAAATAAATAGTCAGTAGTTATTTGCGAAGATCCAAAAGTCCTAGATGAAAGAATACAATTAAATGAAGAAATATAAAACAGAAAAACAAACGGATTGTTGGATAAATAAGAGAAAAAAATTAAATATATATATATACCAATAAATAGGCAGATGAATGGGTGGTTCAATAGAAAGATAGATAAATAAATATATTAATAATTGATTAGATAGATGAACAAACACACATTATACCTCAATTACTGTTTTTTGCAGTTCTATAAACGCGCCATATTTTAGGAAGGATTTTAGTACACTGGAGAGAGTCAAAAGGAGAACAATCAGGATGGTGAAGAATCTTGAATCAATGTCAGATGAACAAATACACACACACACACACACACACACACACACACAGACACATATGGAAAAAGAAAGAAAATTACAACTGTCTTCAAGTAGATAAAGTGATATGACCTAAAGTGATTTCTCTTGTTTTGCTTTACTCCAGAGGGAAAGAAAGGTATATAGGATAGGAATTGGGAGAACATTTTATTTTACTATAAAGAGAAATTTTTTTGCAATTAGCACTATTCAAATGATGGAATTCCTTAAGTTGCAGCAGATTCCCTTCCACAGAGGTCATTAGTCAAAGGATGGATGGCTACTTGCAAAATACATTATAAAATGAGTTTTTTTCTTACTCTCTTTCAGGAATGAATTAGAGTTTGAAATACCTTCCAACTCTAAGATTATGTGATTAGGTAACATTTTTCCATTATGAACACTTATTATATTCAACCAAAAGATTTCTGTTACCATACCTTTGGGATTTAAACTTTTTTTAAAAAATTAATTTGATGGGTTTTTTTCAATAGCGTAAAATTTATATGCTCAAACTCTAGCATTTATATCATGGCTAAAGGTTTGTGAGGCATTTAAAAATTTTATTTTATTTTCTCCTCACAACAAACCTGAGAAGTAGGGGCTATTATAATTCTCATTTAATGAATAAAGCAATGGAGGTAGACACATTTTAAGTGGCTTGCTCAGGGTCAACATCACTGAATGGTAAACATTGGAGGCTCAATTTGAACAAAATGATCACAATACACATCTGCAATTAAAGTTACATTTGGCAGCCTGGAAAATGACTCATTGATTACAAATTAGGGAAAATTCTCATGAGGAGGAATTATTTGAAGATTGATTAAGTGAACAGTAGGTATTTAATAAATGTGCAATTGAAATCCAATTATAAAGACAAAGAAGAAGGAGGAGTTCCACTGAACCTCAAACAATTACCAGAATGTTTCCAAGTCAAATATGCTTTTTGAATTGAAATGTATATTAAAAGGAATTCCAAGAGAAAGTTACCATAAGAAATATAATCTGCCACTGTTCTAAAAAGATTTCTGTGTCCATGAATATATTTCAACATGAGGCAAATCATTAGGAATAAATCAAATAAGTTTCTAAATAGACAAATGCTTTTAGTTTCCTGGGGAAAAATATAATAAAAACAAAGATGGGAAATATAATATATAAATCAGAGGGACCAGTACAGTATAAAGTCATATACATTTTTACATTGCCCATAATTAGCCTCTTGTGTTCTGAATGGTATTCATCATCATCATCTAAGAATGAATTTGTTCAGGATGGTAAAAGATAGGATATATGATACCTGTTAGAGACCTCATTACATTTACATAAATAATTTATATTCAGATGTTTTCATTAGGCATAAATAGTTTGGCAAATATTTTTATTCATCTTAGCATACATTATTTTAATGGAATCTAACACAATTAAGATTCTTGGAGTCCACATTGTTTTCTTTCTCTAAAGTTATTGACTTGGCTCCCCAAATGATGGTTTTAAGTTAGACATATCTTCCCACCTCCCCAGAGAATCTATTACTAAACGCATTGCAAGCAAAAGGAAATGCAACCAGAATGGAAATTACCTTAATCACCAAATCAAATTTCTGGTAGAAATCCCTGTTTACAGGCTGCAGGAGGCTGAGCTCAGCAGTCCTAGGATGCATATGGAAATACTGGGGATAATCTTCAGGAGTCCCTGTGGAAAGACATATGGGGGACATGGAATTGATCAAAATCAGTTTTATGAGATCAAACTGATCCATTAACTTCATTCATTAGCTACTTAAAGAGTAAAAACAAAACGGCCTTAGTAAATCAATGCTTTGGTGTCGCTTGTTTTAGCTTTTTTAAGTTTGGTGGTTGTTCTTGCCAAAGCTTGAATGTCGGTCTTTCAAGTGAATGTTCTCAAATGAATCTGAAAATTCAAATCCTGGAAAGTGACAACCACCATAAGAGTGAAATGTTAAAAAGGCAAATTCAGGGGCAACTAGGTTGTGCAGTGCATAGAGCACCAGCCCTAGAGACAGAAGGATCTGAGTTCAAATCCCGCCTCACACAATGACTTAGATGTGTGACCTTGGACAAGTCACTTAACCCCATTCCCTTAAATTAATAAAATTTAAAAAAAAGAAAACAAATATATCTCAGTGACCTCTTCTAGTACAGTACTGAATGAGAAACATTCTGGTTCTGGAATCAGATGCCTCCTTATATTTATTATCTATGTGAATTTCAGGATCAATTAATATCCCTGTATCTCATTCCTTCATATAAAATTAGAGAGCTGCAGTAAATGGCTTATGAAGTATAGCTCAGGTTTACATCTCGGGGTCTATGCTTAATTCTCATTTAGTTCATTTCTGTTTTTCTGACCTAGAATGTATCTTGATGTGGATAAAGACTGATCTATCATCTAACTCAATCTGCTGATCACTTATAAATTTCAATATTTCTCTACATTTTTTTGTCTCTTTATCTATCTTCTAATTATCTCTATCTCTTTATATATATTATATATATATATTATATATATATATATATCTTTCTCTTATCTATATATCCATGTCTCAATCTATCCATCATCTATCATCATATGATCATAGATCTAAATTTGGAAAGGCTATCAGAAGCCACCAAAGACAATTCCCTCCTTGAATACTTGAGGAAACCAAGGCCTGGAGAGTTGAAGTAGTCTGTCCAAAAAAAAGATCAAATATCAAACAGATTTAAGAGATAGACCTGGAATCAAGGTTCTCTGATGGTGACCAGATGATTATCTAATTGCAATGCTACTAAATCTTAAAAGCTTCCTATGATAGACAACAAGGTACCACAGACTAATGGATCAAGGATCTGTCCTTGTCTGGACAACCTGGAGTCAGGTCCTCTCTCTATTGTCTCTTAGCTTTGTGATTCTGGGCAAATCTTTGAAGTTCTGAATTTTCCAAGGAAGGACAATATTGAGTACATCAACTGTTAGAGTTTTCTTTTACACATGAGATCAAAGATCTTAACATCACCCATACCACATATACACATACACTCATTATATATAGGTATATATAAATATATAAATATATGTGCATATACATATATACAAATAAATCTAGAAATCTCTATTCCACTCTTGCCAACATGAGATATCAAAGGAGGAGTGTATGGGGATGAATATATTAGTTAGAATCAGGGTGGCAGCGTAGCTAGAAAGCTACTCTGAAAGGAAGTCAGGAAGCCCTTTACATATTGCTCAGGGTATGGTACCTGCTTAAGAAATACTTCGTGGCATCCTCTCTCTGTCTGTCTCTATCTGTCTTTGTCTCTGTCTCTCCCTCCCTCCCTCCCTTTCTCTCTCTCTCTCTGTCTCCCTCCTGCCCCCCCCCACATATATGGACTATAGGATCTTGGCCAACTCACAACCTCTCTGCACCCTCAGCAAGTCTCTAATATTTCAAGTTACAGAAAAAGTGCCAGCCAACACTGGTAGTGAAAGGGATACCAAGGAAATCAAAGCTGAAATATCTATATCTATGTTCTTAGATAATATAGATTATTATTGTTCTATCAACCATCTATCTCTGTGTATTGCCTATAAATTTCAATATTTCTCTATGCCCTATTTGTCTCTGCTGCTAGCTTCTATTTTATATAAATAGAAGTCAAATCTCATTTTATAAAATGAGCCAAGAAACCTGAATTTGGGGCAACTCCCCCTTGATGACAGTCCATTCTGCTGTACTAACTGCCAGGACCCTCAGGTAGAGGCTGGAGTGGACTTCCCTTTTTTGAGAATTAATGGCACAATGCCACAAATCAAAAATTGCTTTACTTTCATCAAAAAAGTCTTTTTTTTGGTGAAGTCATTAATAGCATTTGACTAAGACAGAGTGTGTCTTCCTGCATGTCTGTAATGTCCAAAGGCAGAGAACAGCCATAAATTAACCTGTTTCCCAGGTAACCAGGAGACAATGCTTTCAAGTATGGTGGAGTGGAGCCAGTTTGTAATTAAACATTTCAGGAATGGAGCTTTAGACTCTTCCTGAAGGAGGAGAAGAATTTGCTGTTTGAGTGGCTTTCCTTGGGAAGTTTCTGAACTATGTTTTTCTAATGCATGAATTTGTAGGAGACACATAGTGAATGCCAGAATGGAATCAGCTTATTTTGATCTTAGATAGATCAGTAGAGATCAATGGAGATCCCTGCCTCAGCTTCGGCAAGATTAGAAATACAGGCTAGCAAATTACAAATAAATAAAAATGTTCAGCACTCTTTTCTGCTTTATTCTCAAATACTTATTGTGCACGTGAATGAGCCAAGATTTAAAAGGAACGTGGCAGGAGTCAGAAACAGGCATAAAACAGAACAAGCAAGGGGGAATGGGCATTGAAAGAATTTGGTTTAATTTTGTTTCAGACTAGTCATGTAATACTGGGCAATTCTGTGAACCTTTCTCACCCTCCATTTCCTTATTTATAAAATGGGGGTAATAATAACACATCTCACAGAGCTGAGAATATGAAATGAGATAAACTATGTAAAGCACCTTGTAAACCTTACAGCACTTATGTACACGCTAGCTATTATTGCAATAAAAGTGATACTCTCTGACTCTGATATCCATTATAATCAACAACTATTGTAGGTTCAGAATTGCAGATTAAGAAAAGATAAAAAGGAAGCTATGTTTGGCTTGTTCCACTCTGTTTATATGTATCTCTATAAACATGCCCAAGTCTTTTCATTATTGATAATAAATTCCTCAGGGACAGGACTAATGACTTTGTGTGTCCATGGGCCACTTTCAGAACCTACAGAATACCTTGAATCTGCAAAATTATTTGGGTATTAATATATTATATTTTACATAATCTATTCTTATCAGTAGCTCTCCATACTCTATTAATGATGTCAAAGAAACTTCTGCATTATTAAAGAATATATTAACAGAAGATATTTTGAATTAATTCTAAAACCTTTTTTGAAAAGTTTGCTGCCAAAATTTGAATGGAGTTCTATAGATTTTTTTAGGTTTTTGCAGGGCAAATGGGGTTAAGGCAACATTTGAACCCAGGTACTCCTGACTCCAGGGCCGGTGCTCTATCTACTGTACCACCTGGCTGCCCCAAGGTTCTATAGATTATTTTATAAAGTATGAGATGATCATTTACCTCACTTAGACCAACATTAATTCCCTACCAAGTACAAGGCCCTTTTCAGTCATAAAACTCATGAAAATTTTTAATTTTAATTTTAAAAATAAATTAGAATAATTTTGTTATACTTTTTCTCTTAATGCATAGCTAAAAATCTTTCAAGTAGACTATGACTGAAGAATATGTCACATTTGATCTTATGAGATTGCTTTATTCATTGCATAGTTAATGAATGGGGAATAAGAGGAATAAGGGGGTAAAACCATACTGTAACAATGGATGGAACAAGGTAACTGGATGGATGTATGGATGGAAGGAAACGTTAACTTTATTTCAAATTAACATACATTTTTGAAGGGGTGGCACAGTGCAAAGAGCACTGGCATTGCAGTTAGGAGGGCTGGAGTTTGAATCCATCCTCAGACACTTGACTTTTACTAATTGTGTGACTTTGGTCAAGTCCCTTCACCCTGACTGCCTCGCATCCAAGGTCTTCTCCATTCCTCCAAATTCCTATCTGGCCACTGGATACACATGACTCTGGAGGAGAAAATGAGTATGGGGACTTATCAAAGCACCCCCCCCAAATCAATTCATGTACTTGTCATGGCATCACCCCCCTGATGCCATCGTCTTCTTAAAAAATGAAAGACAAAAGCACAATTATTATTATTATTATTATTACCATTATTATTCATAGTCACAAAGAAGGGATTGTCATTCCTAGTTTAAGAATGACTATTGGAATTTTTCCTGTAGTATTTTCTCTTAAATAATGTCTCATGGAGGGGCAGCTAGGTGGTTCAGTAGATAGAGCACCGGCCCTGGAGTCAGGAGGACCTGAGTTCAAATGCGGCCTCAGACACTTAATAATTACTTACCTGTGTGGCCTTGGGCAAGCCACTTAACCCCATTGCCTTGCAAAAACTAAAAAAAACATGTCTCATGGAACATACATGCCAGACAAATGATTTAATTCCTTTGCATGTAATTTCTAACCATAAGGAATTCACATAGAACCATGAATGAAGATTGGGACAGAAGAAAGTCTCCCTCAAGAAAGCAGTGTCCTGCCTCATATTATGCTACAAATTAAGTCCTAGGGGACAAAGACTTCCCTATTCCTTGCTTCTTTCATGATGTCACATCTTGCTTTAGATGCACACATCTCAGAGTCACCTTGGATGGACAAGGATCCATCATGCTTAGAGGAACCAAATGATTTAATGAATCAAGATAATCAAGATCCTTTTCAGGTCTGAAGTTCTACAAATCAGGAACTGAGAGGAAAGGACATCTCTTCTTTTAGGATTATGGATTAACTGATGAGGACCCATACGAAAATAGTCAGGGAGGTTTAGGGGCCTTAAGTTCAAGCTTTGTAACAAAATAGGTTGAAGTAATTGAGAATCTTTAATTTGGAGTAAAACTAAGACTGAGAAATTGTCTTTGTGTCCTTGAGAGGCTGCCTCATAGATAGTGTGTGTGGGGGGTGGATTTCTCTTCTGCATGGCTAGAGAATGCATAACAATGAACTATAGAATACCACTGGAAATGGACTGCCACAGAAGTGATTTGCTGCTTTTTTGTTCAGACTGGTCTTTCATTGACCAACACGTTTGTCTTTAAGGAGAAATATATATGTGGTATGCAAGTATATTTAAAAAATTCTGTCATTACTAAGGAAGTTGAAATCTTTCCGGTTAATATAGATAGTTCTTTTAAACTGAACCAGGTTTTTAACAATGATAAATTTTGCACAATGCAAAATGAACACTATGGTTTTTTAGAATATTTTTGTTCATAGGAACTTAGGAAAAATCAGTCAAAATGGATCCTGATAATGATGAACATCAATGTGGACTCTGCAGGCGATGCTGTCTCATGTCTCACACCATGTCCTTGTTCAGGTATGAAGTGGTCATCATGTTCTCTGAGACTTCAAATTCGATGATATATGCCCACTTCCCATGAGGATATACTTTATAGTGCATCATTGTTAGTTTTTATCTGGGAAGAATGGCTGCCATGGTACAATATTTTTAGCAAGAGTGTTAAATTCAAGTGCAGATTTGCACTAACCCTCTCACCTTTTATCAATTGCAGCCAATGACTAATAAACATTTGGAGAAGTGCATTCAATCACTAAGGAACATTGATGGATTGCCCATTATATTGCCAGGGATGGAACTCAATATTACCAACAGGATGAAAAATACACGTGGTCTTAATGCACTCCTTAGAACACTAAAGGAAAGCAGATGAAAAGGCTTTTAAGGAAAAATGTATCCAAGGCTAAGGGACATTTTTGTGGCACTTGTAAGTGACTAAAGACTATTTTGTAGGATTCAGATCTCCTTTCCTCCTCTAAGACTCCTTTTGAGTAATCCAAACCGATTTTATGTGGACATATTCTGCATTGCTTAGAAATTGATGGAAATGTAGGGGATATAGAAAGAAAGAGGTTACATCATGGCAACCATCAAGATTAGTGAGAATTATGTTCCCACTTATACTTATTCTGTGCAGATATAGAAAGATGGCAGTTGGGTCACAGGGACTTAAAAAAAAGTCATCTACCCTTTATACGTGCTGCATCCATGTTACCAAAGCTTGAAACAACCTTTGCCCATTCAAAAATGTCTATCTTTCCATCTCCTTTGCTTCATTCCACCTAAATCATTCTTTGTCCTCACATGAGCACTTTGCATCAGTTTCTTCATCTGTATCGTACATATAAAAAACAGTATCAATCTCACAAAACCTTTGTGAAGATTCAATGAGAAAATATAAATACGGGCAGCTAGGTGGCGCAGTGGATAGAGCACGGGCCCTGGAGTCAGGAGAACCTGAGTTCAAATCTGCCCTCAGACACTTAATAATTGCCTAGCTGTGTGGCCTTGGGAAGTCACTTAACTCTATTGCAAGAAAGAAAAAGACAAAGAGAGAAAGAGAGAGAGAGGGAGGGAGGGAGGGAGGGAGGGAGGAAGGAAGGAAAGAAAGAAAATAAATACATGTATTTAGTAAATTTAAAATCCTATATGGGTACCACTGATGATTTTGTTGCTGCTGTAATTATTGCCGTTGTTGCTACTGCTACCACCTCCAGTTTCTTCAAACCTCTTTCTCTTCTCCTGCTTCTGAGTTCTAATCACTGCATGAGAAGGTAAAGCAACTGCCACAATTTAGTTCACTACAAATTTAGGTTATCTTATCTTAAATGGGTCCTCACTGATGCAGAACAATCATTTATTTTTTTCTTTGCAGGGTGATTCTCATTCTTTCCAGAGTATTTCTTATGTCACTTTAGCCTCAAATAAAAGCTGTCTTCTTTTATGCTGAGAAAATTGAGGTGATCTCTCCATCCTACACTTCTGGGTCTTCGGGATTTAGCCCAGGACTGTGTACATAGTAAGCGCTTTATACTTACTATGTCATATATTTTATTTAATTCTCCCTGATGTCTGAGGATTTTTCATTTCATTTACTGTCTTCTTGGCCTGATTATTCCCTTAGCTTCTGTGATGTTTCTTTTATGTGGTTTTTTTTTTTCTAAGTGTCTATTTCCTCTTAGTCTCCATCATGTCAATATTTCCCCTAAGCATAGCTACTCTTTTTTCTTAAGGTTTTTTTTTTTTTGCAAGGCAAATGCGGTTAAGTGGCTTGCCCAAGGCCACATTGGTAGGTAATTATTAAGTGCCTGAGGCTAAATTTGAACTCAGGGCCAGTGCTCTATCTACTACACCACCTAACTGCCCCTGTCTACTATCCATTTTTAATATACATTCAAATACTACGAGGCATCTCATCTTTACTCCAAAGGGTTCATAATCATTTCCAGGAAGGAAAGCTATAAAGGCAGAGAAGCCAATAAGGTAAAATGAGTAATTTCTGTACCATTTTCATGATTGAATAACTCACATGTGAATAATTTAGTAGATGTCACCAAGAATTGTCTAAGTAACAATATATCTTAGTGTAAAATAATTTTACCCCCTAGGGCAAACAGAAATGTACTGCTGGCTGAGTATTTCTTTAGCAGGGATTCATTAAGATAGCTTAGGAAAAATATCATCTGTGTTTGTGACTCAGAGAGAGTCAGTCCGAAGTACCTTCAAATCCCCCTTATCTCTAAAATAAGGACTTAGCGTGGACCTTCATTTCTTCAAGACATATCTACTTGGATTCTGTAAAATCAATCTCTAAACTCATAGAACAACTGATTTTAAATCCCATTTGGGATAATATTTTGACAGTTCAATGTTAGGTCAAGTGATTCATTAAACCATCAGAACCTTAAGGTCTAAGTTTCTAAAGTCAGGAGGAAGGTCATAGCATGGATATGGAGTCAGGAAGTCTTCTATTCAAAGTTCTCTTTCCTAGAATATAAATAATGTGAACAATGAACAAAGGACTTTAACAATAAAGACTCAGGTTGTCTTTCTCTTGGAAAATATACACTTCAAAATATAAGCTTGCTTTTTTGAGGGGTGGCAATAGGGACCTGTCGAAAGACACATAAGCTATTAAGTCTCATTTGTCTGAGGTCAAATTTGAACTCAGGTCTGCTGAGTTCAAGGCCAGTCCTCTAACTGTGCCACCTAGCTGCTCCATCAAAATATGAACTTTCCCAAAAAACCCCAAAGCACCCCCCATCCATAGCAGGCTTCCAGAAACAGCAGTGTCAATAAGTTAGCACCCCAAAGGCCAAAAACAAAAAATCGCCCTAAATACAAATCAATATCAAATTCTATTTTATGTTTTGGGGAAAATGTTTTTTTTCTTTCACTTATTTTTCTATATTATTATTATTCTGAAAATATGAATGGTCCATAATGAAGAAATAAGGTAAATTTTGTTTTATTCATCCTAATTACTGATGTTAATAGTGAGTACAAACTGCATTAAAATTTAGTACCTTCTGAGTGGGCATACAATAATCAAGTGATTTAGATAGTAACATCATCTATATCTACCCAAGCAATGTCCAAATCATCACATCTAACTTGAGAATGTCACAATTTGTTCTCTAGAACAAGCAACAGGAACAATTTAATACTTCCAACCTCACTATCGAGGTGAGATACTGATCCTCAGCAAAATAAATTGCTGTATCCAAAGTCGTATAGCAGTTGAATTGCATACCAAGTAAAGAATAAAAAAATAAGCCTGGTAGGAAACTTGTTTCTTTTATTATTTTTGAGTCATTTTCTTTTAAATCACATCCTACTCTTTAAGACCCTATCTGTCAAAGATAGTGGTGGCTTTTGTCATTTCCTTCTCCAGCAGATTTTATAGCTGAGAAAAACAGACAAAGTTAAGTGACTTGCCCAATGTCATACAGTTAGGAGGTGTCTGAGATTGGATTTGCACTCGGGTCTTTCTGACTTCAGTTGGTTTCTCTATCTAGTGAGCCAACTGACTGACCTCTTTTGCTGTACAGATCTGCTAGACACCAGATACTGGGGTTTATATTATCAGCAAGGAAAACACAACAAAAAAATAGGTGTTAATCTCTGGTTTTTCTCCTTGCTTAAAAAGTGGATATATTTCCATTGTCTTCCAAACATTGTTATTTGGAGAAATTTCCCAGTTAAACCACTTTAGTCTTGGTTCTGATGGAGTAGCATTTCAAAAAAGCAGCCTCATCTGACCGCTCTGGAGGCCCCAGCAAGGGATAAAGATGATGAAGATGCTGGGGGTCTCCTTGTAGGAGCTGGGTTCCTTACAGTAAAATTATGGAGAATTAGACCCAGAGAGATCAGATGGGAGCTTAATCTTTGTGCTTGTGATGCTCAGAGAGAGACAACCAGACATGAGAGAGAGAGAGAGAGAGAGAGAGAGAGAGAGAGAGAGAGAGAGAGAATGAGAATTCTTTATAAAATTCTGAGGACACAGACTTGAAATGCATAATAAAACAGCATGAGCTTTGTTGAAATCCAAGTTAATTTAATTGTATCTTTTAACAGTTTTGAGAAGAGTTATCTAGACAGAATCCCAGAGAAGGCCAAGGATCTTTTCAGGTTTTAAACTGATTAATGCAGTATACATGAGGCCTGGAGGTGATATTTTATTATTTTCTCTTTTCTGTCTCTATTGTCACAAATAAACAGTTTATTGTGTTCTGTGACAATCAAGGGATATTCTTGAAATTGAAGTCTGCATCAGTTTGCAAATGAAGTAAATGTTCTAATAACACTAAAATGGATCATGTACAAGAAAGAAGTTTATATTTTAAAAATCTTTCTACTTTTTTTTACCATTATCTCATCTCCATTTTTTCCTATTTATTCCTAGCCCAACTCCATATAACTACAATAATGCCATTCTGAACTTACTCTCAAGTAATATTCTGAAGCTAGAGAAATTTTAAAACAGACACATATGTCAGAAATGGTCTAGAAATACTCAAAAATGATAAAAATTTCCCAAATGTTGAATTTCAATTCAAGAATTCTCTCTCCTCCATCACTCATATGACTTCTTCTTTTTCAAAATCCTATGTTGCATTATGCCTATCTGATTTCAGCCAACCATTCATTGATGGAAATGTGTCAAAGTATTAGCAGATACGAACCCACAAGGATGGAAAAGAGGATCCCAGGCCGATCAGAAGGTGGCTGGATGTCTCGATCCTGATCAATGGCTTGGATTGGGGGGGTGACAATGATGGGGTTCAGTTCTTCCTAAAATGAAATTCAGATAGGTTAGCTCAGGCGATGCATTAAACCATCAGAATCTTAAGGTCTAAGTTTCTACAGTCAGGAAGAGGGTCATAGCATGGATATTGTTGAATATGGAGTCAGGAAGTCCTCTATTCAAGTCTTTCCTTAGACAGTTGTGACTGTGGACAACTAACTAAAACTCAGATTTATCTACTAAATTAGAAAAAGATTATGAACAGTCCTCATAACAATTCCCACATGATGGAAATTACAGCTCTGATATGGAGACTTAATGGATGTAAAAGAGATTAACAGCAGAAATATTTAATTCCTTATAACTAACGTACATTGAAGCTTAATAATTTTAAAACAATCTTCTGATTCTATGAAGGTTTATCATAGAATCGAGGCTGCTGACCTAAGCATAGTATCAGAAAGACAGGTTCAAATTCTACGTATAACATACAATTATGTGTTATGACCCTGGGAAGTTGTTTCTTTTCCTGTCAAATCATAATAATGATAATATCTGAAATACCTCCCTCTGTCTTTAATGTCTACCCATTTCTCCCATTGGTGAGTTCCTCCAGCATCATCCATTTCATGGAATGGCTAAGGCTACCCTTCTTTCATTTTCCTCCAATCCTATTTCCGATTTCCAATATGAGTACCATACCCTGTGTCTACCTTAGACTTGACCCAAAGAAAATATTTTATACATATTTATTAAATGGATTAATATATTTTAAATCTCATTCCTGAGAGGATAAGAAATTAAGATGATAAGATACTCCAGATATTATTACCCCATTTTTCAAAGGAGAAAATGACATTAAGCGAGGTGTGGGATGGTTTCATGTATTTCCTAGGTCTAAGCCTTGAATCTAGTGCACTTTATATATATGCTTTTTATTTTTGATTCCTATAAGTAACCACTCTTTCTTGTGTATTTGTGGCATTGAGTCCATGTTTTTGAATGGTGGTAATCTTTCAATATTATAATTTTTCATTTAAGGCTTTGGTTTTGAATTTAGGCTTCTCTTTAACTGGTAAAATTAAACAATTTAATTGGGACAACTAAATTTACCCACGGGGTTCTTTGAACCAGAACTCATATGTGGAAACTCATATGTGAATGAGATGTAGCAGTGGGTCAAGGATCACCCTTAGTTACATTTTAGTATCCAAATTTGAACCAAGCCTTTCTCAACTTCCAATTCAGGGCTCTTTTTCTATACCACACCATATTCCAGAAACTATCTGAATTGATAATGACTATAAAGAATGAAACAAATTAACATTCAATAAAATCCTCATTTTTCCCATAGAAAGCCAATGTCGGAGATAAAATAATTCTATTGCTTTGTAAGATAAAATTTCTATTTAATAGGTGGAATGATTTACAATAATGTAAGAATTATAATCTTTCCTTCCTAAACTATTTGGACAAAATATATTAGTATTTTAATGCAAATAAATTATAGTTAAGTGAAGGGTGTTTTTATAGTAATGTTTCTATACAGTAGATCCGGTTATCACCTCTTGTCTCATAATTAAGCATCAAAATCTTGTTATATACTACCTTTTCTGTATCTGTCAAGATTTGCAATATGTTTAAAAGTCTTTTCAGGTCACCAAATTCAACACTAATCTTTCTAACAGAGATGATTTTAATAAAAATAAATGTCACCTCTTTGCAATTTTCCATAGCTGACATCCTTCACATATTATCATTACCATGTCTTTTTTTTTCAGGTTGTTTCTGAGACATTAGTAATTCTATAGATTTCATAATAATTACTTTAAAAAGCACAGAAGATTCTACTGAGAGGGACTGTGATACAATGGAAGAAATTCAATTACTAGGAAGATGTATATCCCAGAATCCATTTACATATGAGGAACTGGGCAAGGCTTAGGGCCACAAGTTCCTTATCTACTGCATGAGATGTTTTTACTCAAAGGTCTTGGATCTAAGCTCTTTTCTGAATTTAAATCTTGGATCTTTGCAAGGGCAGCTAGGTGGCGCAGGGGATAGAACACAGACCTTGGAGTCAGGAGGACTGGAGTTCAAATCCAGCCTCAGACACTTACTAGCTGTTTGATTTGGGGAAAGTCACTTAACCTGATTGTCCCACATCCAGGGCCATCTCCAGCCATCCTGATCCATGTCTGGCCACTGAACCCAGAAGGCTCTGGAGGAGAAGGTGATGCTGAAGTGTTAGCACAGCCCCGCCTTGCTCAAATTCAATTCATGTGCTTGTCATGGTCTTCTTCAAGAACAAAGGATAACCACCATCATCATGGTTTTTAAACAGTAAAGCATATCATCTCCCCAAGAGTTCAGTGATAAAAGGAGTTTTATTCTGAATTAGTAGCAGCTAGAGGATGCACTGCATAGCGTGTTGGCTCTGGAGTCTGGAATATTCATTTATATCAGTTCAAATCAGACCTCAAAGCCTCACTAGCTATGTGATATTGGGGAAATCATTTCACCCTGCTTGCCTCAGTTTCCTCATCTGTAAAATCAGCTGGAGAAGGAAATGGCTAAACCACTCCATTATCTCTAGCAAGAAAAATCACAAATGATGTCAAGGAGAGGGAGAATGACTGAACATCACTAAGTTGACCAAAAGAACACCCCAATAAAGTCACTTATGAGCTTATGAGCTATGGTAAATTCCTTACTATTTATGAATATACAAGTGAATCACTAGTTTTATTCCAGGTCCAGATCAACTGTTTCCTCCTAAATGAATTTTCCCTCATCCTACCCCCAACTTAACCCTCCAGTCAAGTTACTAGTCCTCTTGGTTGCTTCATATTACCCTGCAAATGTAATAACTCTACAATATAATGCCAATTCCTAGGAGTATGCATATAATTGGTGCTTAATAACGAATGATTAAATTGAATAGGAAAAGATGAAATCTAAGTTTTTAAGGCATTCACTTGCCTTTGAATGAACATTTTTTCTCGTTAAATCATTTATCCCATAAGCATTTCTTAAATCCCTATTTTATACAAGATTTATTAATCCATGCGTGTTTTACTGAATTAAAATGCATTCAATAGTTTAAATTTCATTTTTTTAGATATCAAATAAGTATGATAAAATCCCCATGAAATGCAGTTGATTATCTTTTTTTTTTTTTTAACAAACTAAAAAGCACTAAACTGTCCCCACAACTACCAAAACTTGGGCACATAGTTTACTAAGTCAGAGAAAGGTTTGGGTTAAGTCCGACCAGATTCTTCAGAGTTCAGGGTGAAAATACGCTGATTCTTTTGCCACGGGGTGTGGTGGTGGTTGGGGGGGTGGGGTTAGAAACGAATGCCCCTCTCCAAAACTGACTGGAGAGATAAAACCTTGGTATTGATTGAGGCCAATTTCATCCAAAGCCCTCCAGGAACAGATCAACTATTTTCACTCTTAGTAGTTTTTCATAAACCATGATGTTTTGCTGCACATTTGACAATTTTTTTTCATTTTGTAAAATATAAAAAAACAAATGGTTCAAGGCTTTTTTTTTTACTGATACATGGATTTAAAGGACAAGGATCATGAATATAGATTTTTGTTTTTGTTTTACATTACAGCATAATTTCCAATACAAGCTATTTCATTTTTCAGGACAAGGGTAGCTGGGAGGGTTGGGGGGGTTAAATGAAAAGATCCAATGTGTAAAGAAAATGAACATAATCACTAATCAGCTGGTATGAAAAGGGACTTTCTAACTCCAAGTCAGATAGAGGCTTGAGTCAATGCCGTGAGTCTAGCAGGATGAAGTAGAAGGAAAAACTAATAACGTCTGAAGCAAGAATTAGCATCCTGACAGTACTGTGATACAGATCCATGCTTTTCTGAGAGTTCCATTTCTATGTAAATGAATGTAGACAAAAGTATAGAGAAGCACATGTATAGACATATTCATATATGAAAAGACATTCACACTATATGTGTATTGCTATATATATATATATATATATATATATACATATATATATATATATCTGTGTTAAGGATATTCATAGTGTAGACATGCATGTGTGTATGTGCATAAAATCAATCTATCTTTCTATCTATCTATATGACTATAGAAATCCTGAAGTAAATTATATCCAGGAAACCGGATTTGGAAGAATCACACTCCCTAATACTTCTAAAGCATGTATCCATATACATATGACATATATACATAAATGGCATAAACATATCTGAAATGATCTCTCTCTCTCTCTCTCTCTCTCTTAGCATGGCCATTCCAACCTTAGATTCCTGAATCCAATATAATTCATTATTTCTATTTCCATACTGTTAATCAAAGACACACACACACACACACACACACACACACATTGCTGGAAAATTTAAACTACATAAATATGACATTAAGAACTATATATGCTTGTATGTAGGTATAAAAGTATATATATATATATATATATATGTTTGTGCATGTGTTTTTACATATAATACAAGAAGCTTGTTGCACATATAAGCTATATCGATATGAATCTATAGTGTTGGTTTAATAATATAGAGATGAAATGATGATTGACCATTTCCAAGACAAGATTAGAAAAGATATTCTCTATAAAGTTTCCAGAAACATTCACCAATAAAATGTATTAAGAAGTGGAACAGACAACAAATATGAAATATCTTTACCATCCAAAGAAAATTGTAGGAAACCAGCTGAATGGAGAAACATAACAGAATGATCAGTGTGGGATTCCCTCATAACATTAAAAAGCAATGACTCAGTAAACAGACATTCAGT
Source organism: Macrotis lagotis (assembly GCF_037893015.1). Classification (NCBI taxonomy): domain Eukaryota; kingdom Metazoa; phylum Chordata; class Mammalia; order Peramelemorphia; family Peramelidae; genus Macrotis; species Macrotis lagotis. The sequence goes on from NC_133661.1 coordinate 15,479,710, forward strand.
GAGATTGTTAATCTCTGTCTTTGAACCTACTGGAAAGTCAAGTCATATATTTTAGAGTTGGAGAGGGCCAAGGCAAAATGTACAACACTGTGTCACATACAGAGAACAAGGCAAATAGAGAACAAGAAACCTATTCATGTATGCAAAGACAAGACCAAAAATGCCCCACCATGGTAAACTTGAATGTAAGGAAAATTAAAATGCCAATTCCAAACTCCACCAAATTAAAGATAATTGAGTGGGATAAATTTCAGAAAGACAAGGATTGATATTTCTAACTGGAATTAATTGGATATTGGTTCTTGAACCCATCAATATGACAGGAATGTGAATCTTGAAGCAAGGATTTACAACTACATAACTGATAAACTGTTTGAATTACTAGAATGAGAGACTTTGAAAACATTATTCTCCTTGATATTGAAATACAGTTGTGCAACGAGAATAGAAGTCTTTTTAATTAATTCCACTTAAATATAATTTTTCAAGATAATCTATCAGGGAGTTGAATAGTCACCTTAAATGCAAATTTCCTTTTATTGTAAAATCATGCTTCTGAAAGATTCCATTTTGAAGAATGGAAACCATTTGACCTCAAAGTTCCTTTCATTGATGTTGACAATGCCTTTCATGATCTGTCCTCCATACCTGTACCTCTCTCTTATTCTGTGTCTGCTGGCCTCTTTCATGTATCATTTAAAGTCCTATCTCCATAAATAGTCTTTTTTTAATTCTACCTTATGCATAGTGCATCCCCTCTGGACTCATCTCCAATTTATCTTGCTAGGATATATATTCTTTGTCCATAGTCATTCACTTCTTGTCTTCTCCATTAGAATGTGATCTTTTTGAGGTCAGAGGCTAGGGACTTTTTTTTTTATCTCCCCAGGACTCACTGAACTCTTTGACACATAGTAGGCATTTAATTAAGGCTTCTTAAGTGACTTCTTCACTAAATTGCGATCCTTTTATGATTTGACATAGTTTCATCATTTAAAATAAGAGAACTACTTGGTAGTCAAACTATTCTATCACTGGACTTAAAGTCTTTCCAGATTGATAAGACCTGCGGGAACTTGAATTCCTCTGGTATAGTCTTTGGGACCCTCAGGTTGCCTGTAGGAACTATTAAATCAAATGTGTTGCAGGTACAGAAGGTAAATTTTACCCACTCTTTTTTATAACGATTTATTTTGAGTTTTACAATGTTCCCCCAATCTTACTTCCCGCCCGCCATGGAAAGCAATCTGCCAGTCTTTACATTGTTTCCATGGTATACATTGATCCAAATTGAATGTGATGAAAGAGAAAACATATCTTTAAGGAAGAAACAGAAAGTATAAGAGATAACAAGATCAGACAATAAGATATCAGTTTTGTTCCTAAATTAAAGTTAATAGTCCTTGTTCTTTGTTCAAGCTCCACAATTCTTTCCCTGGATACAGATGATATTCTCCATTGCAGACAGCCAAAATTGTCTCTGTTGCACTAATGGAACAAGCAAATCCATCAAGATTGATCCTTGCTCCCTTGTTGCTGTTAGGGTGTTCAATGTTCTTCTGGTTCTGCTCATCTGGCTCAGCATCAGTTCATGCAAATCCCTCCAGGCTTCCCTGAATTCCCGTCCTGCCTGGTTTCTAACAGAACAATAGTGTTCCATGACATACATATACCACAGTTTGCTAAGCCATTTCCGAACTGAAGGACATTCACTTGATTTCCAGTTCTTTGCCACCACAAACAGGGCTGCTATGAATATTTTTGTACAATTGAGGTTTATACCCTTTTTTCATCATCTCTTCAGGGTATTGACCCAGTAATGGTATTTGCTGGAACAAAGGGTATGCACATTTCTTAACAGAAGAACTATGCCTTTGGGCATAGTTCCAAACTGCTCTCCAGAAAGGTTGGATGAGTTAATTTTACGCATTCTTTCATCAAAATAGTGGACAGCAGTTATTTCTGAGAGTCTGAAATTTCATCAGTTGGCACTTTGGACAGTAACTGTAACACTTAATGTGACTCAATTTCCATATGTGCACAATGGGATTGGACTAGATAATCTTTTATGTCTTTTCTATCTGTAAAAGAAATAATTCTGTAATGTCATATATTTTTAAAAGATAGAAGAATTAAAGAACTCCATTAAAAAACATCCTTTTAAGGAGAAATCAATCAACTTTTCTTTTTTTTCACTACTTTGCATCTTTATTCGGAGCCCAGAAATGAAGGAGGCAGAAATTGCGCTTGAAAAGCTTGGTTCAGGATTAAGAAATTAGTAAAGAGGTGGGAACTACTCATCGAAGTTCAAATCCCTATAGACTCCTCAAACCTTTGGCTTATATGCCATATATGTTTTATTCAAGAAGAAAGATAATGACCTCTTACAGAAGAGAAATTTTTGATGACAAATGTATGTGTCATTTCAGAATTACCTTCCTATATACTGTCATATCATAAAGTATTTTAAGAGTAAAGGTCAAAGAAAACAACAAACTAGATGAAACGATAGAGATGTATTTTGTGTCCACTTATAACTATTTCAATCCAATTTGTTAAGACATTAACTTTGACATTTAGAAAATTGAAGAGACCAAAAGAAAGACATTGTCCATATCAATATTTTAGAAAGATATTTTATGCAAAACAGTCACTGCTGGTAAACAAAAAAAAACTTTTAGAAACTGAATGTCTTTTCTCACTTTGTCAAATGAAGAATACATATTCATTTACAAACTCGGAAAAATAGAATGATGGAAGCTTAGGAATAGTATTATTTATAAAATATAAAAGGAAGTAGAGAAGGAAACTGAATGAGAAAAGCATTGATAAATTTATACTTAAAAAAATTAGCAGATGGGCAGAGCTGAGGTATACCAACAGAATACAGAGAGCATCACTTCTTGCTATTTTTAGAAAAGAACTAGAAACTAAGATGTTACCAAAGAATTAAGTGATGAATGAACTCATTTAAGTATAGAAATATGATGGAATATTATGTTACCATAAAAATGTGATGAAACTGGCTCAAAGAAATGTGGAAAAATTTTTATGTATTTATAAAGACTGCAATGAGAAGCAGGAAAACCATAATCCTAATAAATATATTTTTTAAAGAAATAACACAAAAGAACTAAAAACTTGATAAAAACTGCATAATGAAATATGCAGTTTGAGCCATGTCTCTTGTGTGGATTTAATTTGCAATAATCATAATAATAATAACAACAATAACAGTAGCTAGCCTTTACACGGTGCATAGTATATTCCAGCCGCCATGCCAAGTGTTTCAAACGGTAGATTATTTGACACAACTTGGGGGAGAGGGAGGTACCATTATTATTATTCCCATTTATACAGAAGAGAAACCAAAAGCAAACAAAAATTAAGTTACTTTCTCAGTCATATAACTAAAAAGTGTCTGAGGCTAGATTTGATCTCATGTCTTTTCTGACTGCATACCTCTGGCTCTATCCCTTGACTCACTTCACTGCCCCATGAGAGACTGTGTTTGAGGTGATGACAAGCATTAGGAGCTCCAAAAGAGAGTAGTCATCATAGGGAAACCCCACTCTCTTAAAAAAATATAAAGACAAATGAGTGGCAGTGGAATCTATTTATGCATAGAAGACAATAGAAGAAAGCTCAGAATGACAGAAAGAGATAAGCAGGTCATATTTGAAAGTGATAAATTGGACATATTACATAATTTCTAAAAGTGATTAGCCAATTAGAGCTAAGGAGTTTAATATAGAATTAATAGTCTCCACTCCTCATATATAGAAATGTTCATATTTGTTAGAGGTTTTTTCAAGATCAAAAAATATCATATTTTAAAAGAAGGGACTAATTCTGATGGCTTCAATATCTCTTAGAGTCCTGAATCTGTGATTCTATGATCCTGTAAGTATTGTATCTGATGCTACTGCTCATGTAATTTTTTCTAAATCATTGAATTTTTCCTGGCCTCTGTTTCCCTCTTTCTTATGAAACACACCTCTAGTTCTTTACTTTCAAAATTCTGAGAGATTAGAGTCACAGGGTCAAGTCCTGGATTGATCCAGGATGGAAAAAGGAGTGAATGCACCCATAACATGAGCAGCAGAAGACTTTAAGAAATATGCATGGTGAAATAGAAAATTACAAAAGCAAGAAAATATCTCTTGTCCTTTGGAAATCTGGAAGACATTCTTATTATTCCCTACTTAATTATAAATATAAGAATCATTCATTTTCTCATGCTTCAGTCATTACAATGATTTGAGCAATAAAATTTCATATTGCATCTGCTCTAGATTACTTTGATTGTTTCTAGAAGACTAGATGTTGCTGAGATCAAATGAGTCAGGATGGTAGTGTGATACAGAGGAAAAACCAGTGGCTCTGGACTGCAAAGACCTGAGTCCATATCCTGTCTCTGACACCTACCAGTGACTGCATGATCTTTGGTTACATCCTTAAATTCTGTTGCTTAGTTTTTTTTATTCTCTCCAATAAGGCTTATGGCTTCTGAAATAATTGGAAGTTTAATATATGTGTTCCTATTAGACAATATAGGTAAAATATTTTACAATCCTTAAAAAGATATATCCGTATTGGTAGCATTTTGAAGGAACTACTTTGTCGTCCAAATAAATGGAACCAATATCTTCCCAAAGAGATTTTTAGCAATAATTAACAGTTGAGAGGAAAGGAGACTGGCTGGGAAAGATCCCAAATGCTTCCTTTTGAACATTAGCAAATCAACAGTATACCAGTAAAAGAGAAGACAGGCCCTAGGAAATTTGAGAGTAGAGGGTTCTAAGGATCCCATGGCCTTCAAACCAGGGAAAGCTAATGGTTCACAAACTCTTGTCTCTTCCTTGACTTTTGCAAGTTAACGAAGCAAATATTCTGGGTCTACACAGAACAACTTATTTTGCTTGTCTTATTTTTTTTTTAATTTTGCCCCTTGACACTTAGGAGATTACATTAAACCATCTACCAATGTGATTCTGTTTGAGATGATAGAGAAATAAATGCCTGCAGTTCAACTTGAGATGTCTTGAAATTTTTATTTTTAAAATATTTTCTTGCTCTTCATGGAATCACTGGAAGCAAAGGATGAAAATGTATCATTTTTTCTGGAATTTGATACCTTCTCAAGACCATTTCCTCTACCACTACAATAATGACATGGCCCCATGGCCCATTGATAAAGATGGGAGAGAGGTAATACAGTAAAAGAATCCCCAGCAAGATTCCCCCATTTTTTTCACTTACTGATGTCATGTTTATTCCATGATTTCAGAAGTCCCAGAGCACAGACCTCTTCTCAGAAAACCATAATATCTGAGAGAAGGAATCTCAATAGCCAACAAAATCATTCACAAAAGAAATGTTTACTCAAAAATGCCCTAAACACAGATAAAGCCTCTCACCAAAGACATCCAGTGAGGGAACGCACCAATTCTAAAGGTATTCCATTCTATTTTTATACCATTTTAATAACTAGATGTTTAATTTTGGTTATTAATATCATGTTCAGATATTCTTCTCTGAAGCTTTCACTCAAATCTCTTAATTCTACTCTTAGGGGGTCCAAGAGAAAGAGTCTAAGAGCACTTCCAAAGGAAAGTTCTACAAATATTTGAAAACAACCATCTCTTCCAATGTCAATATTTTATTCTCCAAAATAAACATCTCTATCCAATTCACTGGGTTCTTATTTGGAAGACCTCAAGGTCCTTTGTCCCAAGCTGAAAACATTCTAACTTACTAATGCCATTCAAACTATGATTCTGATTCTGAATGAGATGAAAGAACCAGAAGAGCACTACACACTAACAACAACACTGGGTGATGGTCTATGTTGGTCCATCCAATATGATGGACTGGTTCATTTCAGGACAATCATCAAAGACAATGCTAAAAGACTTGTGTTGGAAACTGCCACCCAGAGAGGGAACTATAGAGTTTAAATGAAGTTCAAAGCTTACTATCTTCAATTTTTGAAAGCTGTTTTTTTGTATTATATCTTTTTCTCTCCAATGTTTTTTTCTTCCATTTAAATTTGATTCTTCTTTAATATGGATCTATGTTTAGTGTCTTTACACAATTAGAGCCTATATTAGATTGTTTTTTTTTCTGGGGGAAGGGGGAGGGAAAAGAATGAGGGAAAAATATAAAACTAAAGTCTTGCAAAATAATTGGGAAAAATACTGTTGTATTTTGTTGGAAAAACAAATAAATGAAAATATTAAATTAAAAAACAAACCAAAAAAACTATGATTCTGAGAACTAAACACAGTAGTTCTGATATGCTCTGATCAAGGCAGAATTTAAAAAGAACTATCCTCTCTCTGTCAATAGAAGTTATTCCTTTATTTATGAAACGAACAGCCAGAATGGCTAAGTGGTGCAGTGGATAGAGCATTGGCCCTAGAGTCAGGAGGACCTGAGTTCAAATTAGGCCTCAGACACTTAATAATTACCTAGCTGTGTGGCCTTGGGCAAGCCACATAACCACATTGCCTTGCAAAAACCTAATAAAATAAAAACAAAGAACAGCCAGAAAATGTGGCCATATCAGACTCAAATAAACTTTGCCATATACTAAAGCCCCAAAGTACATTTTAAGCAAATGTTCTCTAACCATGTCTCTATTTTCTGTTCTGGAAAATGAACTGGAAAAGGAAATGGCAAATAACTCCAGCATTTTTTTTTAAGAAAATCCCAATGGAATGATAAGGAGAGATGACTAAAATCAATTTTGGTAGCTTTCTTTTCGGAAATTTGTCAATCTTTCTGGATGCTGTAACAAAAAAATAACCATTTTGCTTTATTTTTCCTTTCCTATAATCACTCCAGTTACCAAAACTTTTTATCCTTGTAGGTAGATGTTGTTTTTTCCTTTGTACTCACTTTACTTGACAATGTTTGATACACACAGAAGGTGCTTAATGAAGATTTGTTGACTAGCATCGATTTAACAACAGGAGGAAACCAAATTATATTCTCACATTTTATGCTAAATCACTTCATTATGAGCAGTCAAACTTCTGGGCTCTAATATGGTTTAGTTAACCCCATCTCTGGATGTTTTATTAGAAAGTTCTTTCTATGACATAAAACAACATCAAAGGTGAAAAAATGTTCTGAATCAAAATATAAAATTAGAATCAGTAAACTGAAGACTCTTCAAAGTTTTTCTCTCCCTTTTCTTCAAGGAGGGTATTATATTTTTCTTTTTTTTTTTATTTTTAGTCAGCATTTAACTCAATATTCCTGAGCTATTTCTGTCAGTAATGAAAACTCCAAATGGGGTTGCTTGGAAACAGGAGCCAGGGGAGGCTGAAGGTCAAAGAGTAAATCTGATTGTTCTTATTGGAAAACAGCATTTCTTTGTTTCACTGAGTAAATATAAGGAGATATGATCACCCAAAGGAGGAAGGCTTTTTTTGTTATTTTTGATAGAAATTCACCAAGAAACAGAAACCATAAAGAAATGAACAAGCAATATTCATCTATTCTCAAGTTCTGTTAAGTGTTTCCATGCATTGCCACATGTGAAACCTACAACACTTTAAGGTAGGTGATTTTTTAAAAATCTCTCTTAGAAGAGTTTTAGATTTTTAAATTTTTTTTATTTTAGCATTCTTTTCTTTTTTATAATTTGAGTGTCAAATTCTTTTCTTCCCTCCCACTATTTCATCCCATCTACTGAGAAGGAAAATAACAGATTATTATGCAAAATCATATAAAATATTTTAATTTTAGCCATATTTCACAAAAAGAAAGAAAAATCAAGAAGTGGTTCAATTTGCACTCAGTTTATCAGTTCTCTCTCTCTCTCTCTCCTTTTTTTTGTAGGATTTTGCAAGGCAAATGGGGTTAAGTGGCTTGCCCAAGGCCACACAGCTAGGTAATTACTAAGTGTCTGAGGTCATATTTGAACTCAGGTACTCCTGACTCCAGGGCCAGTGCTCTATCCACTGTGCCACCTAGACGCCCCCAGTTCTCACTCTCTTGAGATGGACTGCATTTTTTCAATCATGAGTCCATTGGAATTATTTAAGATCATTTTATTACTGAGAAGAGCTAAGCTTTTCTCAGTTGATCAACATTAAAATATTGCTATTACTGTGAACCATTATTTCCTGGTTCTTCACACTTCACATTAATTCATATAAGGCTTGCCATGTTTCTGTTTTTTATTTCATTTTCTGAAATAACCCTCCTCTTTTCAGTTTTTACAGCACAATAGTACTCCCTCACAGTCAAATACCATAGATTGCTCAAGTATTCTGCAAATTTCCAATTCCTCCAATTTCCAATTTTTCCCTTGTACAAAAAAGAGTTGCTATAAATATTTTGGGGCATTTAAGGCCTTTTCCTATTTGTTTGAATTTTTGGGGGTACATACTTAGCAGTGGTAAGGCTAGATCTAAAGATACACAGTTTTACAGCCATTTGGGTATAGCTCCAAATTATTTTCCAGGATGGTTGTACCTGTCCCCAATCCCACCAGGAGTTATTAGTGTATATATTTTCTCCTCCTCCTCCTCCCCTCCAGTACTTGTCATTTTTAAAAGGTAGTATCCTAGAGTTGGTTTAATATGCATATTTCTAATCAATGGTGATTTGGAGCATTTTTTTCATATGGCTATATATAACTTTGATGTCTTCTGAAAACTGCTTGTTTTAAATGCCTTCTTTGGTTTTTCCCAACTGTGGAATGACTGATTTTATAAATTTGATTCACTTATATACTCAGTATTTCTTTGCAATACTTTGCAAACTTTATAAAAAAGGAACTTGGTCCAAAATTTGTTTATATTACTTCTCTACGTTCTTTTTAGCAAAACATATACTTTTAGTCTAGGTTTCCCCTTAGCTTTCTCTGAGATCATTATTGCTAGCCCTGCCTTTTTTCAAGTCAGCTGAAATATATATCATTTTCTGTTCCAGTCCTTTATTTTCCATCTACATGTGTTTTTCTGTTTTAAATGTGTCTCTTGTAAATAATATATTGTTGGAGCCTAGGTTCTAATTCATCTTGCTATGTGATTTCATTCTTTGGATAAACTCAGTCCATTCTCATCCACAGTTATCTAACTGTATCTTCTACTCCATCCTATTATTTCTTTTTTTCCCTATCTCTTTTTATTTGGTACTTCCTCAAAAATCTACTTTGCTTTTAACCACTGCCTCCAGTTCTTTTATTACCTTCCCCTCCTATTCCCCTACTGCCCAAGTTACATTTTCTATACATAACTAGGAATATATTCACAGAAACATACGTACACATACACATATATTCTTCTTTCTGTGAACCAATTCTGATGAGAGTGAGGTTAAAGTATTGCCCACTGAACCACCATTTTCCCTGGCATTGTCAAAAAAACACTTTCCTACCCAGTTCTTTTATGTGAAAAATTTTTCTTCGTTCTACTTCTTCCTTACCTCTTCTCCAGTGCTTCCCCTTTCTTGACCCTTCAGTGTTTGGTCCATCATTCCAACATAATTTATTCCTACTCAACTCTTTTTGACTTCCCTAATGATGATGAATTTCTTGGGAATTTCATAGAGAAATATAAACAGTTTAATTATACCGAGACCCTTATGACGACTCTTTTATCTTTAATTTTTTCTGCTTCTCTTATGCCTCTACTTGTCATTTCTTTTTATTCAACTCTTGTATTTTCACCAGAAAGTTTGAAATTACTGTTTTGTTAAGCGTCCATGTTTTTTCCTCCCAAAGGAACCTAACTTGAATCTATTATTTTTATTGTGTAGGTCATTCCTGGTTGTAATCCTAACGCTTTTGCCTTCTGGAATATCATATTCCAAGTTCTTTCCTCTTGTATCTTGTGTGATCCCGACTGTGGCTCCATTCAAATTGTTTCTGACTGCTTGAAGTATTTTCTCTTTAACTGGGATACTCTGAAATTCTGTTAAAATATTCCTAGGAGATTTTGCTTTGTTATCTGTCACAGGTAGTGACCAATGTATTCTTTCAATTCTTTTTTAAAATCCTCTTTATGTAAGATATTAAAGCAGTTTCCCTTTATAATTTCTTGAAATATAATGAATAATATTTTTCTATGATAATGGCTTTAAGGTAGTCTAAAAATTATTTTTAATTAACTTTTAACCCTCTAATTTCCAGTTCACTTGTTTTTCCAATGAGATATTTCACATTTTCTCTCATTTTGACCTTGTTTTATTGTTTGTTGATGTCTCAGAGTCATTAAATTCCACTTGCTCAATTCAAATTTGTATTTTTCCATAAGATTTTGTACTTCTTACATTTCATCCAGACAATTTTCTTTTTAAGTTATTTTTTCAGCCTTTTTATACATCTTTTAAATAGTTCAATTTTTCTTTTATAATTTTTGTTTATTTTCTGAATTTTTCCTTTACAACATTCCTTCTTTAAATCATCCCTTTTTTTTGGCTTGGGACCAATTAGTCCTTTTCTTTGAGGCTTTGTTTGTAGTTGTTTTCATATTGTCTTCCTTCGAGTTCATATTTCGGTCTTCCTTGCTACCATAGAAACTTTTGGTGATCATTTTTTTGCTGTTTTTTGATCAATTTCTTCATTGCTCATTTTGTACATTTGTCTATTTTTTGACTTTGAACTTTATATTGAAGTTGTTCTCAGAAACCCTTGAGTTGAAAAGGTATTATTCTAAGCTTCAGACGTTTTTGTGCTGCTGTTTTCAGAACTAACTCTGGTGGTCTGCAAGTTCTGGTAAACTCTGCAGTCTAGATTTTAGCCAGGAAGGGCTCCTGGTCTCCTCCATGCTTTTGTAGGGTGATCAATGTGGCTTCTCCCTTGTGAAGAACCATCAGTGGTCCTCTCTACCCTGGAACTGTGATCCAGAGCTGCATATGGGCAATAGAGTTGCCAATCAAGGCCAGCTATAGGCAGTACCCAGTAAAGGGTCCTTTGGAATCTTTTTCTGACCAGATGCCCTTCTTATTTTTAGACTAACTCCTCAAGCTGCTATATATGGACTCTGGAAAGATCTCTATCAGACCTCTACCCTGATGTTATATACTTCTCATGCCTACTCCTGCAGTTTTCTTAGGCTGGAAAAGTATGTTACTCTGTTGCTCCAAAATTTGATTTGAGAAACTTTTTAGAGAACTTTCAAGAGGAATTTTGAAAGAATACACCTGACTAACCCTAATCTAAAATCTTTCCACCTTCTCTAGTGCATGCTATTATTTTTTCTTTTATTCATAAAAGACAATCCTAATGCTTAGAATGTTCAAGATTTAATTAAGAGTGACAGCACTAGAAAGCAATGAATTAACAAGTATTCAAAAAGACTTAATAAGCAATGGGACTAATATCTAGAAAAACAAAGAAAATCAGAAAACAGTTTTGGACTTCAAGATGTCATGCTATTGGGATATTTTGTCTGAAGCACAATTTGAGTCTCCATTTTCTGGGTTGCCTAGCCAGAATTCAAGTCACAAGTTTTTTTATTCCATTTACTTTTGTATTTTATTTTCTACTTATTTTCATCTATATGCACATGCATATTTTTAAGTTACAAAATTTTCGTTCACTCTCCCTTTCCATCCAATGCGATTAAATGACTTGACTAAGGTCACACAGCTACGTAATTCATTAGGTGTATGGGGCTAGATTTGAATTCAGGTCCTCCTGACTCCATGGCTGGTGCTATATCCACTGCACCACCAGGCTGCTCTGTACATACATATTTTGATAAATGTTTGATTAGCTATTTTTGGCAAGAGAAATTAGGATTAATGGAAAGAGATAATTTTTATAAAGTACTCATCAGCTTCTGAAGAATTGGGTTTTTTTGTGTGTTTTGTTTTGTTTTCCTCTGTATGGGGATAACAAAATCCATAGCCAGTCTAATAGCGTTGTCCTAGCTCTCTGAACTGCTGAGATTCAAGGTTGTTCCATCAAGGTTGTTCATCTCATGATGTTGTTGTTGACATGTACATTGTTCTCCTGGTTCTACTCCCTTCACTTAGCATCAAATCCCTTAACAATCATTCCAATCTTCTCTAGAGTCCGACCATTTATGGTTTCTTACAGAGCGATAGCATTCCCTAATACTCATGTACCATAACTTGTTCAGGCATTTCCCAATTGATGGGCATCCCTCAATTTCCAGTTCTTTGCCACTACAAAAAAAGTGCTGCTGTGTTCATTCCATTTCCAAATGATATAAAAGAGAAAAATAAACTAAATTTATTTATCATTTATCAAACAGAAAAAGTATGATACTTCCTAGAAATAAAACTTGGACTAAGAAAAATGAGAAAGAATTCTTGGATAGGTGGAATTCACTGTACTCGGGAACCTAATTCAGTAATTATAGATTTAGGACAAAACTTCCTTAGTTCTATCAAGGCAATGATTCATGAGAGAAAGATTGTGATAGTGAAAAGAATGCTTAATCTCCAATTGGAAAACATAGATATGACTCTTCATTTTGACATTGAGTAATTCCTAGAAACTCCTTATTACCTGTGCTTTAGCACAAAGTCCCCTATTTGGCACTTAAGACCCTTCATATCTTGACTTTGATCTGTCTTTTTAGGTTTCTTATCTAAATTAGTCTTCATGCACTCCATGTTCTATTTGAAGTAGTTTTTCCATCCTTCACACTTGCATAATCAGTCCTACGCTTTAACACATAAGCCTTTTGCCTTTATCATTATGCTAGGAAAGAAGACCTAGGCAGTCCAGTGAGATGGCATCCAGATCTAGAATCAGGAACATCTATATTCAAATCCAAGATCAAATCACTGGCAATTAGTTGTCTGACCGTGGGCAAGTCAATTAACCCTGTTTGCCTCAGTTGCCTGATTTGTAAAATGAGCTGGAGAAGGAAATGGCAAACTACTCCACTATCTTTGCTTAGAAAACCTCAAATAAGATCACAAATGTTGGATATTAGGAAAAAATGACTGACAAGAACAATAAATATTTACTTATTGATATCGATATCTATATATGTATATATTCATGTGGAGTTATTTACAGATAAATATACCTGTCTATGGATGGGTCTATCAAATACATGTGTATCTTTCTTTATCTCATTACATATATCTCTATCTCTATCTATCATATATGTGTATATCTATCACACTATATATATATATATATGTATGTATGTATATACATATATATATAAATGCCTTCTTTTGAGCTAACTGTCCCAATTCACAGAAAAATTGGAAAATCACAATTCTGGAGAGGTGATTTTTAATTGTAGATTTCTAGAGCTAAAAGCATCTGTGGCTATTCTCTACACTGCAACTCATGGGTCTCCACCAGTGTGTTTGTACTTAATAGTTGACCAATAAACTCAGCAAGGGCATTTAACTCAGCCAACAGAACAAATGCAATAGTTAGAAAATATTTCAAACCAAAATCTGGTCACCTTATCCTACAATTACAGGAAGACTGCATAGGTGGAGTGGGGGAGAAATGGGCATAAATTTAGTATAGAATGGTAGTGGAATATATATGTCAGAAATATATAAATTGTGTGTATGTATTTCTAATATTTTTTCAATTTGATGGCCAAAGGATAAAGAGCTAAATCTAAAGTCAAGAATTTCTGTATTTGAATCCAACCTCAGAGACATTCCAGTTAAGTGACCTTATTTTAAACAAATCTTTTAGCTACTCTCTGCCTCAGTATGTTCATATGCAAAATGTAGTGAAGTCCCTAACTCCCAAGGTTGTTGTGAAGATAAAATTAGACATTTGTAGAATGCTTTGCAAATTTTGAAGTGTCATATAAATACTAGCTGCTGAGGCTGCTACTAGTTTGGTTGTTGTCCTTCATTCTGGAAAAGAATCAAAATAAGATCACAAAAGTAAAGTGAAGTTACCATGCGTCTGAATGTGGTTGATCAGACCAAAATGGGCTCAGAATGCTCTATCACATGTTGGACACAAATAGGACATGTTAACATTTGGGGTGGATTCTCTAAATCTGCTCATGTTTCTTTTGAGCAACTACAATTCTTCTTTGCTCATGGAGCATTGCACCTTCTCTGATGGGGGTACACCATGCTGGGCAGTCTTTGTCTTGTTCCTGCTATTACTAACAAGAATAATTCCTAGAGGGCCTTCATAGAATTAATTATGAAGCATGAAATTGATGATGAATCTGTCATTACTCTGTAGCTAAGCAGGATGGTATGACTGTGGACATGGCAGGAGAGTTAAGACATATTGATTAACCCACTTAGATATTAAGTTAAAGCCAGTATTTCATTTAGTTATAGAGCTGGACCCCCTCCCAAGCTGAGTTTTATTTGGGTCAATGCCAAGCAGGTCTCTCAGCAACTGAGCTATTGATACTTCTGTACTGAACCCATTAGATGACTTCAGATCTGTTGAGTGAGTTTATCTGCAGGATTTCCTAGGTTTGCTCTCTAACATCCTTACTACCTTCCATCTCTAGCTTCGCCTGGTACTCAAATGTATATTTTCAGTTTGAGTCATATGATATTTTGTCCAAGACATGTCATGCTCCTTAGCCTAAGATTGGTAGAAGTTTCTCCTACTTGATTCTCTGAGAGATTCAGTTTTGAGGTCTGTCACATCCATTGTTACGGAACATTTCTGACCAGGGATGAGGAAAAAGTGGTCTAGCCTCTCTTCCTTGACAGTTCTTTTTGTATAAGATTTGGCTGGTCTTACTTAGAGAGCTCAGCTTTATTTTTATTGTCATTCTTAAGGTATCCTTCTTAGATTTCTGTCTTTTTATTTAGATGATTAGCCAAAGGTGGGGTAGCAAAAATATTGAAACTACCTGTGATTTGGGCAAGGCTATTGTCTTGTTAGACTTTACATTCAAAATAATTATTCAAATATTAGACCTTTTCTGACTTCTGAAATACAACCTTTCTATCTGAGAATGTCAATTTTGGCTTTCTCAAGATCAATTGAGTCTTATGCATACTTCCCCTTCCCCACCAAAATGAAGTTCTTCAGAACAGAGTTGGAAAAGATTCTACTAAATTTCTGATTGCTGAATTTTATGGTAACTTTATGATTATAGGAAAGTCACCTGACATCTCTTAACCTTGTTGATGCCAAAAGAAAAATGGGGACAATAATTATTGTTATTCACTTTTTTAAAAATTTCTCTCTCAAACTGGCCAGTATGACCAGAAAGGACAATGATCATTGTTGGAAGGGATGTGGGAAATCTGGAATACTAATACATTGTTGATGGAGCTGTGAACTCATCCAACATTTCTAGAGATCAATTTGGGATTTTGTCCAAAGGGCAACAAAAATGTGCATACCCTTTGATCCAGTCATATCACTACTGGGTCTATACCCTGAAGAGATAATAAAAAAGGGTAAAAACATCACTTGTGCAAAAATATTTATAGCAGCCCTGTTTGTGGTGGCAAACAATTGGAAATAAAGTTAATGTCCTTCAAATGGGGAATGGCTTAGCAAACTGTGGCATATGTATGTCATGGAACACAATTGTTCTATTAGAAAGCAGGAGGGATGGGAATTCAGAGAAGCCTGGAAAGATTTGCATGAACTGATGCTGAGTGAGATGAGCACCCTAACAGCAGCATAGAGGTGATGATCAACCCTGATGGACTTGCTCATCCCTTCAGTGCAACAACCAGGGAGGAAGTGTGGGGAGGAAGTGAGAATGGGCAAAAATTGTAAAACTCAAAATAAATAAAATTTTTCTTAAAAAAATTTCACTTCTGTTTTTCTTTTCTTTCTCATGGTTTTCATCTTTTCCCTTAATCCTAATTCTTCATCTAGAAAATGATTAACACACAGGTTTATATGGTCGATATTCACCAGACTACTCACCACTGAGGGCAAGGGGATGGAAGGAAATTTTGTAACAAAAATATGCACATGCATGTGGATGAATGTTGAAAAACTTCCATAAAATGTAATTTGAAAAATAAAAAAAATAATTATTATTTTAACTACGTTAAAGACTTCAAGAGGCTTATACAAGTTGGTGAATTAGATATCATTTTACAACCAAAGAAGACCAAGAAAAACAAGGTGGGCTTCCAAAATGAAGGACAAGAACAATTTTGCAAACATAAAGTTGCATATAAAATCAAAAACATGCTTTTATATTTATTTCTAACATTAATTAAAAGTATGACCAAAATTATTCTTAGATAATACTAAAAGAAGATTGTGTCTAAACTTAGTTTTAAAATTATTTTAATAGATAAATTAATAAAAATATAGCCAAACTCTGTTGTTATATGAAGCAAGAAAAGTACCACTTGAATTTTTGAAGGGTAGACTTGTGACTTTATCAAGATTCATATCTTTCTTCTCTAATGTTTATAACTTACTGCACTAGAGAGTTGTCTGTGATACAGGAATGACAAGTGACTTACCCACAGTCACACAGCCATTATGTGTCAGAGGTAACTCTTAAAGACAAATTGTCTTACACCAGAGTGATGCCATATTAAGTTGCAATTTCTGACTAACAGAAAGACAAACAAAATCAGGACAGGAAAAAATGTGGCTGAGAAATAAAATTCTATTCTTAAGAGTTACAGTTTACATTAGATATTTTGCCTATTATATATGGGAAGCACTAATCCTTTGGAGTCAGATCATGATGATCCTCAGCCTATCTCTATCCCTGATTACTTTTCTGACTAATATATTAGAAAATAGGTACCCTAAGGTCCCTTCAACCCAACAATTCTATGATTTCTTTTTAATACCATTGGTATTTATTCAAAAAAAAAGAAAATTCATCCAAACATAAATAAAACAGAAAAATCAGCTAAGCATAAGAATATTTTATTGATTTTTTTAGACAAATAATTTTCTAACTGGTCATTTTCATCTGGCAAATTGTGAATGGTCCCCATAATTCAATTTCTAGCACACATGATTAACAAAAATAGATAATCAATAAAGAGTCCTTGAAGGACCAATCCTTTCCCATTCTACCATCTCAGGATTTAGTTCTAACATATTACGGAGGGTTATTTTTTTAAGTACTGCATTTCCTGCTACAAAAAGTCTTAACACCAGAAAGTATTTCAATTTCCTATTGAAATATTTGTGTGTCTTATTTCCTTTGAAAATGAAATGAGAAATGTCTCCCATAAAATATGACAATTTGAAATGACAATTTATTCCTTCCCTAAATATATGTAAAAACTTGTTTTATTCAAATCAATTTCTCTTTTCTTAAAAAATCCATTTTTCAATCTTATAAAATGTGTGTTAAAGAAAAGCTACTTGAAAATTACAGAACTTTTGCATCTGTGGAGAGTAAGAAGAAATGATTTTATAAGCAATCTTCACTTAAATAGATGGTGTAGGAAGGAAAGCTCAAGTTTTCAAGTGTAGGGAGTAATAATTGGAACTTGTTTCCCAGTCCTCCTCTAACGTGGACACATACTTGCTTGGAAAATCCCTGCCTTGGATGTCTTTTAGAAAATAGTTATCTTATATAGGAAGAGAATTCTGATCTTAGGGGAAATGTTCCTCCCAAGAAGTTTTCTTTGCTTTGTTTTGTTCTTCTGAGATATTGAAATAATGGGAAGATTTCTCTGGAGTGTGCAATGACTTCAACTTAGAAGCTTGAGGACCCCAGGATTTCCTCTTTCTTCCTTCCTTCCTTCCTTCCTTCCTTTCTTCCTTTCTTTCTTACTTTCTTTTTAAAGGCTACAGCTAATTAGAAAATAAAGTCAGTTTGACAGAAGGCAGGTGGAAAAGAGAAGAGGAATGAGAAGTTTTTATGCTTACTGAGACTCTATTTATGCTGCTTAAGAATGTTAAGTGAGAAGACATGCCCTATGATATACTATTAACCTTTCAAAGCATTAGTCCAATGATATAGCCTTATTTCATCATCAAGAAGGAAGATGGTGCCTCAGGAAAAGAAAGATCATGATCATTTGGAGACTATGAGAAAAGATCTTAATCTTACATTCATTCTGCTGACAAATGATTCATGCTACTGCTAATGGTGATAGTGATGGCTATCATGAAGATGAAATTATTATGATGATGGTGGTGATGATAATGATTAAAATGACATAAGAAGTGGAAGGAAGAAGAAAGAAGAAAGGAAGAAGAGAGCAAACAAAGAAGGTAAAAGGATGAAAGGATGAAGAAGTGGATGATTCATCGATATAAATTGGGAAGAAAACTCTATGGCCATCTGATTTAACCAAATGATTTTTAGTAAAGGAAACTGAGAAGAAAAATTAATTTCCCAAGGTCAAGTTAGCTGGCAGATTTTGACCCACAGCCCTCTCATTATAGAGCTAATACTCTTTCCAACATTCCACAGTGTCTCCTTCCTTTGAGCAAATTATTTCCCTTCCACTGGCTTTTGTTTGATCATCAACAAAATGAAGAAACAGAGAGATGTCCTTAAGTGTCCTTTCTAGCCTGAAATCAATGATCCTATGAACTTTATTTATAATCCTTTTCATTTAAGTAAATGAATGCACCTTGGTTAATGGACTACACATACATATGTGTATATTTATATGTAAATATACATGTGCATTAGGGCATGTATGGTGCATATATATGAATATATAAAATAATGTATATACTAGATTATCAGAAAGTAGATTAGGCCAGTAAAGACCAGAGAAGCAAATGAGGTAATGTTGCTAGACCCAGCGCCCCATAGCAACAGTTGGAAATAAGATTTGATCTCATAGCTTCCTGATTCCAAGTGTATTGCCCAATCCACTATCCATGTGAGTATGTTCACATATATGCACAGGAAATATACACAGCAATATATATTCTGAGGTAATTATTCATATGGATTTTATCTATCCCTATAAATAGAAGCATATAGGTAGAGAAAAGAGCAGCTTGCTGTCTCTGGACAAATCACTTCCAATTCGGTGCCCTATGTGACTTCCTAAGGTTTTAATTTGCATTAATGTTGCTATTCTGCACCACTGGATGGCTTTTCCACACTAGGAGTTCTGGTCCCTATTCTCCCTGATTCCTGACCCAAGCCCCCAAAATGCATATAAAAGGAAAAAAGTTAGTACAAGGCAAAAGATCTAGCTCCAGAAAAACAATTTTATTTACTCAGTTAATAAAATTGAAAGTATGCTCTTAGTCTTTACTTTAGGGCCTTGGAGGGAACCACTCCGAAGTACTGTTTAATACTGTGATGGATGCATATCATTTCATTGACTAGTTTGGGGAACTCTGAAGCATTTTTTTTTCTTTTTGCCCATCTAAAGATGCTTCTGAAAAACCAGTGCTGTTCAAATGCATCTTACAGAAAATTTATGTTCTATTTCCTCAAGGAAATGATTATGAGGCTAACATGCTCATGATTATGGATTAGTAAACACGGTAATAACTTTGACATTTTTATTCACTTACACCATTTGCCCTAATAGTTTATTTTAGTAGGAATAAGTTGGACACAAAGTAAATAAAACTGGCTACAAAATACCAAAATTTTTCAAAAGCCTTTGAAAGATATACAAAGACTATGACATCTATCTACGTGCTTTCCCTCTATTAAATAAAGGATACCAGTGATAAAAGGGACCGTGCTTGACACCAAATCCAATCCATGTCAACAAGGAAATAAATTGGCTTCTTAATCCCCCACCCCAACAAAACTTTCCCTTTAAATTCCATAGCATTCCATGGCATTTTGAGGTAGATCTGCATGTTCCCAAACTTGATTTGATTTTTCTTTGCTACTAAGTCTTACTTTATCTCTCTGGAACTCACCCCCAACATCCCACCCCACTTGTTTCAGTTTCTGTTCTCTTGACTTCTCCCTCTCACACTAAATATTAATAAAGGAGATTTGAATGACTTTTACTACGTGCCTGCTTTGCCAATTACTGAATACTTCAAGTCGGTCAACCAATCAATAAACATGCTTATGTGAGGGATCAAAAGAGACAAAAGACAGACCCCATCCTCTTGGAGCTTATAGTCTAGTGGGGAAGACAACATGCAAACCAATCCATATGCAGAATAAAAAGGACATAAGAAAGAGAAGGAAAACACTGGAATTAGAATTTGGGAAAATTTGCTTAGAAGGTAGAATTTTAACTGAGACTCAAAGGAATTCAGGGAGGTCAGTAATCCAAGCTGAGATGGTATGTGGTGGTCCCAAGAGAATGTTCAGAGTTAAGAGTTGTAGAGTATTACCCATGAACAGCCAGTGCCTCTGGATGAATGGTATGGGTCTTAAAGTAAGGTGTCAGAAGGCTGGAAAAGTTGGAAGGGACTAGTTTATTAAGGGCTTTGAAGTCCTTCTGTACTTGTTTGTCCTATTTGCAGAGCATTTTGCATTTGCTCCTGGAAATGTGTGTGTGTGTGTGTGTGTGGTCATGTGGCTTAACCTGTGTTTCAGCAAAATCACTTTAATGCCTGAAGAGACAATAATTTTGCAGTGGGCAGAGACTTGAGGCAGCAAGCTCCAGCCACAGACTACTGCAATACTCATGACATGACCTGGCTAGAGTGGTTGCAGAAGCAGAGCAAAGTAGATGAGAATATGAGAGATGATGCAAGGGTAGAACCGACAAGCATAGTAGCTATAATACAAGGAAACCTGTGAAAAATTAAAAATTCCACACAAGGAGCAACAGGGAGGTGCAGGGTGGCTAGGACCAGATTACAACAAAATTAGGAACTACGAAGAGTAGGAGAAAGGCATTTTTTAAGAGACCTATGATCATAAAATAAGGAGCTGAGTGAGAGACATATATCCCATATTTTTTACTGGTATCCTGGAGACTTTAATAAGTGATTGAAGGCAGACTGCTAGCCTGCTGGGTAGATACACCTGTGGCAAAATCATGGAAGGATGTTTTTGTTATAAAGAGGTCTTGATCTGATCACTGGAGGGAAGACTTTCAAAGATAAAAACACTGAGATCCTTTTGAGTAAATCGATTCTTATCAGACATTGTGCTGGGGATAGAAAGTCAAAAAAATGAAATTGTTCCTGGCTTTAATTGCTCTAGAAGCAAGATTACATGGTGAATCAAGGGTTGGATAGAAGGTCAGGAAGACCAAGGCTCAAATACTGAATCTGATGCTGACTTACTGGGTGAATGTGATCAAATTATGACCTCCCAGAATCTCAATTTCCTCATCTATAATAGGAGGAGGTTAGATCACATGAGCTCTTAACAGTCTTTCTGGATTTTAATTTATATTTCTATATTTTCTTGAGGGAAGGGGAGAACATTTACATATGCAAGAAGCATTTACTAAGCATTACATGGCAGACACTGCTAAATGCTGAGAAACAAGGAAAAGTATGGTGGTTGGGAGAAAGTAAACTAATGGGGAAAATTCCGATGAACTTTCTGTGGTAAGGGGCATAGGATCAGAGCCTTGAAGAGCAATTAGGATTATGGGAGATCTATTTCCTCTCTTGGTTTTCAAATAAAGTACCAGATTTCTAAGTTACTGAAGACAATAAATGTCTTAAGGACAGGGCATATTTTTGCTTGTAACTCCCATTCCCAAGACACAATCTTAGAGGAGAAAAGTACTAAGTAATACTTGATTGATTAATTAATGTGTATAAAAGACAACAGAGATACAGAGTATATAGAATTCATTTTCATGGAGAAAATTGCATAAAACAAAGGGTATGGTCATCGTTCGCAGGGAAGAAAGCATAAGCAGGAAAGAAGGTGCCTAGGTCATTAGGGATAGATGGGACAAAATGTCAGATGAATATCTGATTCACTGGAAGTCATGGAAAATCAAGAGGCAAAATCAGTGGTTCTTCACCTATTTTATGGCACTGACTCTTTGGGCAGTCCCTATGAATCTCTCTCAGAATTGTTTTATAAAACAAATTTCATAGGATAACAAAGGAAAACAATCATATTAAAATAGAGTTATATATGTGCAGGGTGCATTTATATACACACATATGTGTATGATATATAAATTACATTATATATATAGATATATATATATATGTATATAAATATATGCATATGTTGTTTTTTGTCCTTCACTCTCAAAGACCATGACATTAGGGAAGCGATGCCATGACATGTCCATGAACTGAATTTGAATGAGGGGGTTTGTACTAAGTCACCAGTTTCACTTTCTCCTCCAGGGTCATTTGGGTCCAGTGGCCAGATGCAGATCAGGAACACTGGAGATGACCCTGCATGTGAGGCAATCAGGGTTAGGTGACTTGCCCAGGGTCAAATAGCAAGTAGTTAAGTGTCTTAGGTCTAATTTGGACTCAGGTCTTCTTCAGTCCAGGTCCAACGGTCTGCCCAATATACAATTATAAGTTCATCTGTATACCTATGTATGTTGGTATATGAATCCATGTTTTTAGATCTCACACTAAGAAATCCAGATTCAGAAGAAATTTCCTCTTCTTGAAACAGAAAAATCTCAGAAGATGAGAAAGCATCGATAGGCTGCAATTGTCACTGGTGTAGAGAGTCTTTTCCTATGATAGATAAAACTATCTGTGAAGTAGATCTTCAAGGGGCATAGAGAGGCTCTCAGGAGACCATATGCATAAAATGCTACAGGGATATCTGTTATCATTATCTATGAGTGGAGGCAACATGTGGATGGCATCCCAAAGATACACAAGGGAGCATTTGAACACCGAAATCTGGAATGTACATTGAGAATATATATTCAATTAGCTTATGTTATTTAATTAGCATATGTTCAGGTTTCAAAGAAGAGGAACAGATGAGAATAAATGAGAAATGGGAAGAAAATGAACCATTGAGCCTTCCCAAGAGACGATCTCGTCAAAGAAAATGCGACTTCTGATTGTATTGAAGCATTCAATCTTCTTTCCCCAATCCTCAGAAAAGGGATTGAGGAAGTCCACTCTAGAAAACAAATAACCAAACAAACAAAAAGCTGACTTTAATGAATGTGATTAAAGAAAGCTAGAGCCTTTTTTAGCTTTGGCAAGGATGTCACCTAAGCATTGTAAGTTAAACAAGTGAACCAACACCTAAAATGCTAGCGCTATCTGATTACAGTGTTTATTCAATTGCTTTTTTCCTTTACCAGGCAAGGTTTGCAGAAATGTCTTCAGGAGAACCACTGTATTGGAAATCTAAATGAAAAGCCGTGATGAAATATGACCCTTCACTACGTATGCAGGTCTAATCTCATGGGCTATTCTCGCAAAAGTGGGGGATTCAATTTCAAGGTTCCATTTGTTACAATCTGATGATTGTGATTAAAGAAACATAAAGATTTCTTCTTTGACACTTCATTTTTCTTTTACAAAAGCAGCCATTTGTGATTGCCTTATAGAAGACTCTTATAGAACTAACAGATGTTGGATTGCTGTCTTTGTAGATGAGAACTTAAATGAACCAATCAGGGCAGAGGAGAAAAAGTTATTGGAATCGGTTTACTTTTCAGTTCCAATCCTATGCAAGTCATTGCAAGTTAAATCCATCTTAAATATTTTTATCCAGGGATATAGATAAGAAGAATTACTTTAAAACAAGGATATTCTGAAATAAACTCTTATAGGAATTGTGCTTGGCTATTTCAAATGAAACCCAACCTCTTTTAAAGCCCTATGCTGATCCTCATTGTGCCATGGAGGTGCCCTGGGACCTCATGAGCTATGCAATCATAAAGCAATTCCTACATAAAGCCAAGTCTGACAAAGTTAGAAAGTCATTGGATAGGGTGTCAACAACGGATTCTGTGTTTATTGTTCAAGATTAGGTCTAACTAAATTCAGAGAGGCCTACCACCCAGGGCCAAAAGTTGTGGGCTGTTTTTTTTTTCTTTCTAGAGAGGGTGGGGATCAAACCTCTCTCAAATATCCTCTGAATCAAAGAAGATTACAATCTATGTTGGGGATGTGAAATTCTCACATGAATAAAATTATTATCATAATATAGGAAATGTATCTCAACACAAATATTCTTACATGGAAAATTTTAACATACAATATAACTTGATGAGATGCAGTAATCACTCCCCCACATCCCCAAAAAGATTGCCAATAAAAGCAGAAAGCTTCTGTATTAGAGTATACTGTATCAGAGAAAGAAAATGATCCCCAATGTCAGCAAAACTGATATTGAAACAACACTTAAAACATTACAAAGCATATTACTTGGGTATCATGGATAAAGAGCTATCTTCAAAGCCAGGAAAGCATAGGTCCAGGCGCTACCCCCGACCCATCCTGTGTGACCCAATGCCTTAGACAAAAATCTTTAAGACTGTCATTGGAAGAGCAAGCATATATCTGCAGGTGTAGAGTGAGCTTCTTACCTCTAAAGTCCCTTAAAACAAAGAAAACACACGTGTAAACTCTAAATCTAAGACCTAGCTGTACACTTCACACATTTTTGGACCAAAAATTTCTTGTTCTTTCAAATGTCATAGATTTTGATTCAGTGGATATATTATCTCAATGTTGGAAGTGGACCTTCCACCAATGCAAATTTTAACCCATCCTGACCTCATCCATTGTGATATTCCATTGTGCATTATTATTAGCAGACCAAACATTAAATATAGGCTGCTAAGAGGTGCAGTGAATAAAGCCCTGGCCTCGATGTCAGAAGCCTTGAGTTCAAATCCAGTCTTAGAGACTTACTAGCTGTGTGACCCTAAGGAAGTCAATTAAATTCTGTTTGACTCAAAGGCAAAAAGGGGATTATAAAAACACCTTCCTTCCAGGGTGGTTGTGATGATCAAGTGAAATGATATTTAGAGTACTTAGCACAATTTCTGCAGTCATTCTCTGCTACAGGCCTTCCTCTGATTCTCTGGGAATTCTCGGAGGTCTTATGGTACTTTTCCTCTTCACCACATTAGAATCCCCTCTTTCTGCAGCTGCACAGGACCCAGAAGAGACTATTAACAACTGTAACTCTATAGTCGATAGAAAACTAAACTGTTCTTGGAATCCTGATTTGCACAAATGCTAAAGGGCTATTTTGGGCAAGTCACTTCATTTCTTTCAAACTCAGATTCTACTTTATATAATGGATATCATAATAGCATCTACCCTTCCTGGATTGTTCTGAGGAGCAAAAGAGAAATTATCTGCAAACTTGGTAAAGAGGTAGATAAAGCCTATCTCTCTTGATTAATATTAGAGTATGGTTGGAGCAATATTATTTATAAATTCAGGACCTGTGGATGTAAATTTAAATTTAACAAAAGACAATGTAAAAACTATTTGCATGCCAGAAAAAAAAAAGATACAACTCCCTGAAGTAAGAATTTCAACTTCGCTTCTGCTAGGACTCCAGGACTCCAAGCTAAAAGTGCAGCTGCAGGCTCCAAAATAATCTGATTATCACGCTCAGAGACAAAGTGCACCTGTTTATTCCCCTGAGTAAGGAAGAGAATCCTGTATGTGGCCCTTCTTTGCAGAAGCGAGACAACCTGTAACTTCATTTAGCACCCACCTGCTGGCCCTCATGGCACTGAAGGCTCTAGAGGATTACGGTGGGAATTGCATTTACTTTGATATACATAGATACATGTTTTGTGTTCTTTGTCTGCTTAACCTTAATTGGATCACTTACTACTTAATTAATTTTGCAGCCATCAAATATCTCAATCTCACATTTTTTACAATAATGTGTCACAAAGGCATTCTCTTAAATCTTTAATAAGCAACAACTTAATGAGCTAACAGGAGAGTCTAGCAAATAAAATTAAAATTCTCTCTGTCATAAGTGTCACTGTGACAAAGACCATAAGCTTCCAAAAAGAAATTTATAGATGAGCCTTCACTGTGGAACCATTTTGTCTAAATGTCATCCTAAAAATGACTTCAAGTGGCATTTGAACTCTTGTGGCTATTGCTTAGTCATTTTTCACTTTTGTCTGAATCTCTGTGTCCCTGCGGGGTTTTCTTGGCAAAAGTACTTAAATGATTTCCCATTTTCCTTTTCCAAGCTCATTTAACAGAGGAGGAAACTGAGGCAAAAAGAATTACGGGACTAGACGAAGCTCATAGCTAGTGTGTGAGGCCAAATTGAGCTCACAGAGTCTTCCTGACTCCAGGTCCTTGCATTATATAGTAAGTCATTTGAACTCCATATGATTATGTTGTCATGATCTGGAGGTAACATAACCTGTTAAGAAAATGCTAGTAAAGGACAAATTTGGCAGATTCTAACAAAATGGAAAGGACTATATATCTCCTCAAAGGACTAAAATAGCTAAGGGTAGGGGAAACAAGTGTCACCAAAAAGTAGGCCAAAGCAATATTTTTATCTATAATAACACTGCAATTTCTCTCTTCTTTTCTTCTTCCTTGCCTTTGAGAATCTTTATCTCTCCACAAGGATCAGTTTAAGAGTTCCCAAAGCAAACCTCTCCTCATCTAATTTTTGCTCTGGTCTCCATTCTTTCAAAATTGTATTGCATTAATTTTGTATAATTTGTTTACTCCCTGTTATATGTATTTTTTCTGTCTCCCTAATGAATTATTGCTGTTTGTCCTTCATTACTGAAGAAGACAAGGACAACCAGAAGACTTAAGTGAGTCAGGGGTATGCAAAGCCAACAACCTCACTCTCCCTTTTAGAATCAGCTGGGTCCAGTGGCAAGATATGGAGCACAGAGCCTTGCTATGGCTCAGATGAACTGTGAGGCCTTAGCCCTTTGGAGCTAGGGTTTTGCCCATTCATTAATTAAGACTAGATAAGAAATGAGACAACAATGACCTCTCTTACCCAGTCAAAAAAGAACAAAACAAAAGAAAACATTAATCTTGGAAGGGAAGAACCTCAGGATTTTTCCATAGAATGTTAACTTTTTGTGGCAAATGATTTCTTTGTCTCTCTAGCACCTAGGACAGTGGCTGGCACATGGTTACATCTCGATAAAAGTTTGCTGAATTGTGGGAGAGAGAGGATCTCTTCTAAAGGAAGGACTCACATCCATGAAATTAAGGCTATTATTTCCAGATCAAAGCAGAAAATATTTGTTCCTTTAGTTCCCATATTTTATTTAATGTTATTTAGCAGGAGAGTAAAATCGTGGACTTTAAACTCAAAAGGAATTTCAAAGTCAATACTGTTATGTCTCTATTCCTGAAAGGGCATTAATTACCCATCTACAAACTTTAGATGACATTCAAAAATTCCCCAATCCCCAATTGACAATGCAATCAACATGATTCTATGTATTAAGCTCATTTCTAGGTGTGGGGAAAAAAGGAAGGCAAAAATGAGAGAATCTATGTCCTCAAGGAATTTATAATCAATGACATGCATGTATGTAAATAAAAAAGATGTACATAGGAAAGTCTATGTATGTCAATGTGCAAATATGCATATACACATATGTAGAGTGTGTTTATATGTGAATGTACATGTGGGCATATAAAGACACACACACACATATATACATATAAAAAAGATCATTTTGAAGAAGAAAAACAAGGTGCAGGGAATTGAGAAGAGGCCGCATCCAAGATAAGACTTTTAGAGGTGAGTTGTAAAGGAAGTCATGGATTCAAAGAAGTAGAAGTAGCATGAGTACATATTCTAGGCACTGGCGCCATCCTTTATGAAGGTAGAGAGATCAGGTAACTACCTCCCATAGAGTCCCATTCCATTTGTTAGTTATAATTATAAGGCAGGGTTCCTTCTTTTCTAATAGTTCGGAGGGTACTTGAACAAATACTAAATTTAGTTTCAGGGAATCCAGATCTGAATTCTGACCTGCTAACTTGCTAACTATGTGGTCTTGGGCAACTCCTGCCCACTTGTTTAATAACCAAATATTCTAGTGTGTAGCACACACCATGCTAGATACGGGGCTTTGCCTATCTAGTCTCAGTTTACTCCTCTGAGGGATGAAGACTGACTTTTTTTTTTTAGTTTTTTCAAGGCAATGGGATTAAGTGACTTGCCCAAGGCCACACAGCTAGGTAATTATTAAGTGTCTGAGTCTGAATTTGAACTCAGGTGCTTCCTGACTCGAGGGCCAGTGCTCTATCCAATGTACGACCTAGCTGCCCCATGAAGATTGACTTTTTCACTAACTACTTTATTTTTTTATTTTTATTTTTTTAGACTTTTTCAAGGCAATGGGGTTAAGTGACTTGCCCAAGGCCACAAAGCTAGGTAATTATTAAGTGTCTGAGGTCGCATTTGAACCCAGGTACTCTTGACTCCAAGGCCGGTGCTCTATTCACTGTGCTACCTAGCCGCCCCGCACTAACTACTTTGAAAAATGACTGGGAAGCATAAGATTACAAGTGAAAACTGTTGGGTAGACCTTAAGTTGTCACCTTCCTATTTCAGAATGAGAACCTTTTTTAACTGAAAGTGTGCCATAACAATATGACTTTTCCAAAACCTCCTATTCTTCTTGAACTGATTTTTCTTATACGATCTCAAATGAGAAGATCCACCAATTCCTTCTCTGAACTACTCTTATGAATTCTAGATGTAATTGTCAACATGCATTGCTCATTTACTTGGATTGGATTCTACATTGGCATAACTGCACTTGCTCCCTCCCTTCCTTTCACATCACCAGCTGCACCCTTCCTCTTTACTACTCCAGGCTTTGTTTAGGACAGTTTCTGTCACCCAAAAGACAAACCTTGCCCCGGAGATTTCCATTCTATCACCTCTGGGCCTCCTCTCCAGATTCAGTTTTTTTTATTGGTGACTGCTTCACTTGGCTCACTGCTTCAAAAAAGACCCTACTTCACTTCCATCACTACTTTCTGCCATCTTGACAGCATCAGTAGCTGCCATGGTTCTAGGACCCTCCTTTCTCTTCTTTTTCTGATCCATGATCAGATAAAACCTCCAATTGATTTTTGAATGGGTCTGTAAATCTGGAATCCAAAGATTTTACTTACATTATATACAGTTTCTTTCTCCAGACATCAAACTCAGATGTTTGGTGTCTCCCTACAGTAGAAATATCAATTCCTTAAAGACAGAAGTTGTATTTGTATCTGTATTTGTGACCATAATGTACGATAATGCATAACTGCACAGTGATCGGCAAATAGTAAGTTTTCATAAATACCTTTTAAAAAATCATTAATTTCTCCACTTTCTAGAAATGAAATCATCAGCAAGGACATCATTCATTCATGATAAGCTGCTCTGCTTTTTTAGCAGAAAAAGATTTCTAGAAAACTGGTCATTCGGAGTAGCTTCATTTTAGTCCCCCATGTAAATTGTCTGATCTCTACAGAGGTCTTGCTTTGTATGAGATAGTGTATTATGCTTAGAAACAGAGAGATATTTCAAATTTTTCCTTGTCTTCTCAATAGACTTGTCTTCTATTAGTCATAGTTTCCTCTTCTTTAAAAGGAAGATAATTATACCTACAGTACAAGCTATTTTTTTGAAGCTTGATGGAGAAATTGTTTGTTTGTGTGTGTGTGTGTGTGTGTGTGTGAGAGAGAGAGAGAGAGAGAGAGAGAGAGAGAGAGAGAGAGAGAGAGAAACATTTTTATTATTGGAATCAACATTCATTTAATCCTTTTGGCTGGATAGTCTGTAATTTTTCTCCTTCCTTTTGATTCTCAACCGAATGTTATCCATATTTTTTCAGATTTACGAATCAGTTTTGCTTATGATAGTATTCTAGGAAAATATAAATTACTAAAGGATAAGGGTTTAATTTTTACATTTCCTTCCTAAAGATCTAGTACATTTTGGTTTGTGTGTTTGCTTTGGGGTTGAGGTTGGGAAAGGTTTTCAGAAATGTTAATGATCAGAGCCAGGACTAGTGGCTGTCCCGTTAGAAACAGATATTTGTCCAAAATCATGGTGCAAGATTTAGGTTTCTTAATTAAAGCATTCTGGTGGAAGGGAGATTTTCTAACTTATCACCACTTCTAATTCTCTATCTGCTTTTCAAGAG
The DNA here is from genome assembly GCF_037893015.1 of Macrotis lagotis. NCBI lineage: Eukaryota > Metazoa > Chordata > Mammalia > Peramelemorphia > Peramelidae > Macrotis > Macrotis lagotis. Next base: position 15,509,590 of record NC_133661.1, read on the forward strand.
GAAATGCAATAGCCTCTCTGTTCTCAGCCCTATCCCACATTCACATCACAATTAGTAGCAGTTCTTTTAATTATCCTTGCCATTCTTAGAACAGCCTCTGATATATAAAAATTAATTACCTGTAAATTCATGTCTTTATAATTTTAACCTTCTCATGCTTCACTTGTTTACAATGACATTTTGTTTAAAACATTTTTATCAGCTGATTGCATATGGAAGACAGATGATTTATCAGGAAAAGCATAAGTGGGTAAAAAGCATAAGGCCATAAGGCTTTTTATGGAGACTTGGTCCTTTACTGACTATCATTCCTTCATCACAATCTTCTGTTTTGACATGGCTGAAGAGATGCATCTATTAAAATTATGTGAATGCCAATTCCTTGTTTTAATTAAGTTATCACCTCATCTACCTGACAGTTCTGTATTTGTCTACCTCCAAGCCCCTTTAGTTAACCAGGCTATGGCAAAAACTGACATCAGTTAGGAAAAGTGTCCAGCAATATGGTGTCCAACATGCTAGCCAATGATTAATATCAGAATGATAGTATATCTAGACTATGACTATATCTCTGTGTGATATCTGGGTGTCCTTCTGAGAGCCAAAATTTAAGTTAATAGGATCATAGATTTAGGACATGAAAAAATCTCAGATGGACTATAGTTTGGAGCCCTCATAGGACAGATAAGGTAAATGAGACCAAATGAGACCAAAAAACATTCAGTGATTTGCTCAAGAACAAAACCAGAATTCAATCTAAAATCTGCCTTTCCACTATACCATGCTGTTTAACCAGTTTGTGTATTGATAAAGACAGAGGTATAGGCATAAAAATATACATCACCATAGAAATGGAAAAAGAAATAGAGATATTTACTTAAATTGATTTATGATTTGAACTATATGAACTTTCCCTGCAAGGATGCATATCACAGCTCAGTCATAGTTTCCCTTTCTTAATATGTTCACTACACGTGGTCTTTCTTATTTGAAAAAAATAAATGACATAAGACAAAGAGCTAAACACATTTAAGATGTGTTTGATAGATGTCTGTGAGAGTATTTAAAATTCCTTATATTTAACAGAAACAACATAACTATCTCCATGTAATTAAATTTCTCTCTGCTGCATCTCAAGATGGGAGAGGGAACACAGAATCCATTTTCTTGGCCTAGAGGGAAGAACCAGGAATAACGAGGAGAAATGATGAAGACACAAAGTTTGGTTTTATAGAAAGAAAAGGGACAAAATTATAACCTCCTACCTGTTAGCGCTGTCTCAAAGTGGTAAGCTCACCCTCCTTGGGATCTTCAGGAAGTCATAATGTGATCATGTAACTGGTATATTTAATAATGCTTTGGTGTATGGAGTGAGGCAAAAGCTAAAAGGCTACTGAGATTCCCTTCCATTTTTCTGGGCTTTGAGTGCTTATCGTGCTTCTGCCTTTTATTATCTATGTGACTTTCCAAAAACCATTTTTTGAGTCTCAATTACTTCATATGAAAAAAGAAAACAGATGACCTTCTGAATTATGAACATATAACTTTCCTGCCTCCAGTCTTTCTAATCTTAAATATTCTTAATCATGATATTTTCTCATGTTCCTTTGTCCAGAGGAAGATATAGAGTGGTGAGGAAAAGCAAAATTATCTGAACTGACCTGAGGGGCAGAGAATCCTTTAAACTCATAACCAATCAATGAATCCATAATCAAAATTTATTAAATGCCTACTATAGATCAGTTACTCTGCTAAGTGCTAGAGGCACAAAAAGAGGCAAAACATTTTGCTTGCCCTCAGGAAACTAGCTTCTAATCTAATGGTGGAAACAACTTGCAAATAGGCATATACCATTGGATTTGAGTGGGGGTGGGGTGGGGGCTGTGCTAAGTCACCAGTCTCGCTTTCTACTCTGGAGCCATCTGGATCCAGTGACAAGATATGGATGAGGATGCCTGCAGATGATCCGGATGTCAGGTAAGTGACTTGACCAAGGTCACACAGCTAAAACAATGTTAAGTATCTGAGGTTGGATTTGAACTCAGATCCTCAACTTCAGGGCTGGTGCTTCCTCCATGTGCCACCTAGAAATTTTTTGAGAGAAATTTGGAAAGAGCTAAGATTTTAGTGGAGACCTGGAGCCGAGTGATGAAATGTTTTATTCATGGGACAAGCAAGAGGCTAGTGTCGCTGGTCTGAAGAATATGGTTTAGGGAGTAAGGTTAAAGAAGACTGAAAAGGAAGGAAAGGAAAATGAAGAGGGTAGGAGAGGAATGAAGTACGCATTAACTACCTACTATGTGTCTAAAATTCTACACAGCTGTCCACTTTCAATCCAGCCTCAGTTATTCCCTAGCTATGTGACCCTGGGCAAGATACAGAATGCTGCCTCAGTTTACTCGCATGTCAAATGGGAACAGTAGCTGCCTCTTGGGGTTGTAGTAAAGCACAAATGAGAAAATTGTAAAGGACTGGAGGAGTGCATGAGAAATAGTAGTTGTCATATAGATACCTATTCCCTTCCCTCTGACTCACAAAATTACCTATTCTTACCCTTTGACAATTTATTAATTGGGAAATGACTCATTCTTAGAAATCTGACAAAATTCTCAATAGATATGAGAAATGAGACTTTTACTTTGAGAGACTGTCTCAATTTCCCCCATCATTTTCTGCTTTCCTTCTATTCTTGGCTATATTGGTTTTATTTGTACAAACTCTTTTTAATTTAATGCAATCAAAGTAATTGTTTTATACCTCACATACTTCCTATCTCTTATTTAATTAGAAATTGTTCTATTTATAAATCAGATAGCTAATATGTACCAAACATAAGTTATTCTGCAGATGAAGAAAATAAGGCTGAGTGAGACAGATCCTAGAGCAGCAGTTAGACAGAGGTAGAAATTTTTAAAAATTAATGAATATTTTCTGACTGAATGAAGTGACAATAAATAAATAAATGAATAAAATGATGCTAAAAATAAATCTGTGCATATATGAATATACATATATATATAAAACTATATATCTAAAATGCATGCTGCTCATTTATTCAATTGGATTTGACTTTCATAACTCTCATGGACCATAGCACAATGATAACGTCCATGATATTTTCTTGGCAAAGATGCAGGCGTGGATTGTCCATTTCCTTCTTCAGAAATATATAAATAATTAAATGAACATATTCCTGTTTATAAAACCTGTTTGAACAACTGACAGCAGACAGAATCAATTGTACCAGTTGATATTCAGCTAATAAATATGCAATTTCATTAATTTTGTAATTTGACACCTGACAGGCTGTGTTGCAACAAAGCAATTCTAATCTAATTAACTTGTTTCACAGGGTGGTTTTCCCAGAGCTAGGATTTTTCCCCCTTTGTTTGCTATATTGAACATTGTACAAATAAGGGATATTGAAGAAAGGGTGTAAAAAATTTCATCAAAGGGATGTGTGATCAGAAAAAGGAAAAAAAAAAGTAATTGACCTGTTATAGGATAAAAATGAAAGATAACCAAGGGATAGCTCAAGGACTCCACCAGTATCTTTGACATATCAAAGAAAATTGAGAAAGGTTCTCAACATACCAGATAGCTCCCTTTTGATGAACTTCTAGAAGGAAATGAATGAATGTCTCACTGGGACAGGTACAGATAGCATCAGATTGTATCACTGAAAGATTGGTGAGATGGTGTGTCTCCTGAACAGTACTGTGCAATGGGATGTTTCCAGTGGAAGTAGGGATCCCTATTTTCTCTTCTAGTGTTAGTTTTTTTGTGCAAAAATTATTTCGTCATCAATCTCCTACCTCTCTTGGCATGAGACTGGCCTAGTGGCCTAGTTAGGCTTTTCAGGCTACAGAAATATGAATTCTCAGAAAACAACATTCACATTTAATTAACATTTCCATTTTTTAACCTCAGCACATATGTTCTTGCCTTTCATAATATAAAATCACTGTAGTTTTTTTTTTTGTTGTTGTTGTTTCTTTGTTAGTGGCTAGAGTTTTGGTTTTAGAGTTAGGTACATCTAGTTTCCTATCTTGACTCCAGAAGTTTGTGAACATGGGTTAAGCTCCCTGAGCCTCAGTTTATTCTCTTGTAAAATGGTAGTAATAACCCACTGTGTTACTGTATGTCTAAAATTTTATAGTGAGTCTAAGGGCTGACTCTGTTAACCTTAAGGGACTGGAATTCAACAGTCAAGGTATATACTACAGATTTTATTTTAAGAGGAAGGATCTTGGGTCACATCCCTTCAAAAGTAGTAGGGGAAATCATTTAATTAGCAATAGCTTTGAAGGAATTTGTAGAAACATATCAGTCTTACCACTTCTTCAGGAGGCTGGACAGCAAAAATCTTTGGAAAATTATAGCTAGCTTGTATTGAGAGAACCCTTTAAAATTTGTGAAGCACTTTACAACTATTTTCTAATAGGACAGGTGCAATTAGGATGTCCATTTTATAGTTGAGGAAACTGAGGCAGAAAGCAGTTAAATGGCTTCCCCTAGTCAGGTTTTCCTTGTTTTCAAGATTCCACTGTACCAAGATGTGTTTTTTAGCACTTGAGGGAAGAAGGGTTAAAAACAAACATAAACTCAATTTTCTTCAGATGATTCTTTTTCTTCCTTCATCACTTTGTGCATGAATAAGTTACCATTTCTCCCCTTTTTTATTCATATGTGTATACTTATGAGACTCTCATATTGCATTCATGGGATTTTTGTGAGGATTTAATGGCATAGGACACAAGTAATGACCACATCTGCAAATTCATTGATTTGGGGAAATTCCATGTGAGGAAAACAGCTTCACTAATGCAGGTCAGAATGTTTTCTGAAACTTTAGTCTTACAGAGTTGTCTAGAACATTGAAAGGTTAATGAATGAGCAACAGTTAGCATTTCTATAGCACTTTAAAATCAGCAAAGCTCTTTCCTTATACACTGTGACTTAATTCTCACAACAACCCTTGGAAGTAGTATTATTACTACAAATAAGCAATAAAGGCAGATAGAAGTTAAGTGACTTACCCAGAGCCCCACAGCTAGTAATTGTTTTGGACAAGATTAGAAGCAGAGCCTTTGGGTCTACAAGTCCAGTACTCCATCCGATTTGCCCCCTACCTGCCTAACACAACAAAACAATAAGCTAATATTTTGTATGACCCTTTTTGGTTCACAAAGCACTCTCTATATATTTTCTTCTAATTTGCTTGAGATCAAACAACTAATATGTGCCAAAGATGACCCTTGACTCTCTATTCACTGTTTTTTGACACAAAGAACTTGGAAATCTTTCAAGTTTTGTATAAACATTGGTCCTTCCAGAATTATGGATCTTCTCTCCAGTCTGCTCAGAACACTATGCTTCTATTGATGGTTTTGGAGGTTTTCTGAAGGTGACCAAAGGCCACCAGTAGCAAGGCTACTCTGAATCCTAGGCTTGGCTAAGCTAGTCTTCAAACAGGAGAATACAATCTATCCCTGAACACTTATTAATTGAACTTCCAGAGTTTACATTTGAGTTAGTGAAGGAAATGATGTTAATGTCAAATGATATGGTAAGATCTGGATTTCACCCTTTCTATTTTCTCATTTCAAAACCTTAGTCTCTGAGGATTGTACTTTCTCCTCTATCTGACCCCATCTAAACTTACAAGGCATCTCAAGTCTAAGATAATTTATGCAGAGGTAGATCTTTTTGTCTAGATTGCCCAAAACTGGAGATAATCTGGTTATAGGGAATAGTCTCCTGGTTCAAAAGGGATATGATGTCATTCTCAGTCCCCTCATTTGAATGAGTTTATTTCTCTTTATAAAGTTCACCTCTCCTTGTTAACCAGGCAGAGTTCATTGCCATCTCCTAAAACACCTCTAATCCAAAGGCAAATGGATCTTAACAAGTGGTCATGCTTCATCTTTACCAATGACAGGATAAGAAACCACTTTTTTTCAATCAACTGATAGCCACGATCAATAAAAATTGATTATAATTCATCCCAAAATGTTATCTCTCAAAATTATTTTATTTATGACCGTATCATATCTTTTAACAACCCAGTCATATATGCTTCATAATTCACCAAGGAATTAGCACTGAAAGTGAGATGCTACTTCCCAAAATTTAACATACCACTTTCAAATGAAATTCTCTTGGGTTTGTCTTACTTTAATTGCGATTGGTTGGCAGCATCCTAGCTGATATCTGGGAATACTGGGTTGGTACAGAGTGGGTGAAATTCAGTTCCTGAGGAAAAGGAGACCTTTCTATGTTCTTATTGATTCTGCAAATATCCCTTTGTCTTGTCTTTTAGAAGTTCATTGAAACTGAGTAGTTGCGGAGATGGGGGGGGATGGGAGACAAAGCCAAGATGGAGACAAGAGAAGAGACTCTTCTAGGTTTTCTCTCCATAATATTTCAAAAATTTTGAAATTATGTCTCTAACTAATTTTTTAAGAAATAGAACCTGCAGAAAGATACAGTGAGGCAACTCTCCAGCCCAAGGTAACCTGTAAAATAGTGGAAAAACTCCATTCCACAAGGTTAGAGGAACATCCTTTGGGGGAGGAAGCCCCAGGGCACCTGGGAGCTGTGGCTCACTGCGGTGGGCACAGTTTCCTGGCCTACAACCCGAGGAGCACAAGGCACAAACTGAAGGATCAGTAGAAAGTATCTCTGCCAGAGTGAGCATGGTAAGCCCAGGCCTTCAGGAAAGTTGTGGGAGTCAGCATGGCCAGCTCAGTAGCAGTGGCCACGGCAGCCCAGAACCAGAAAATGGAAGCAGGAGCCCCCAGGCAGCCTAGAATGCTCAGCCCACAGAGGGTAGTAGAGTGGAGAGAATTCTGAGGTTTGTCCTCTGTACCTGGAGCAGGACTCTGGGGCTCTGACCACATTCAGATCCTGACTGCAGTCTAGACACCCCAGAGAACAGGGCCACTCCCACCTCAATCCCATGGCAGAGGGGTGCACTTGGACTCATTCACAGACCAGGAGGGATGTCAGAACTTCACATACTGAGATCCTTGTTGGGGGGGGGTAACCCAATAATACTCAAAAACTCAGGAAGCATCCCAAAACCAAGCACAGGCTAGAGAATTGAGTAAACAGAGAAAAAAGAGGAATACCATTGAGCAATACATTGTCTATGATCCCCAAAAGATCAAAATACTCAATCTGAATTTGAGGAAGTACAAGCTCCTGCATCTAAAGTCTCCAAGGAACAAAAGAAAATTGGACTCAGGCTATGACAGAGCTCAAAAAAGATTTTTCAAAATCAAGTAAGGGAGATAGATGAAAAATTGGGAAAAGAAATGAGAGAGATGCAAGAAAAACATGAAAAAGAAGTCAGCAGCTTAGGGAGATCCAAAAAATGCTGAAGAGAATAACATGTTAAAAACCAGCCTAGGTCAAATGTATAAAACAGTTCAAAAAGTTACTGAGGAGAAGAATGCTTTAAAAAGAAGATTTGGGTAGATGGAAAAAGAGATAAAAAAGCTCCGTCAGGAAAACAAATCCCTCAGTTGTAGAATGGAGCTAAAGGAAGCTGATGACTTTACGAGAAGTCAAGACACAATACTTCATCACCAAAAAAAATGAAAAATTAGAAGAAAATATGAAACATCTCATTGAAAAAAACAAATGAACTGGAAAATCAATTCTGGAAAGATAATTTAAAAATTATTGGGATAACTGATAGTCATGACTAGGAAAAGAGATTGACATTTTAAAAAAGAATTCCTACAGCAAAATTTCCCTGATATCCTAGAAGCAGAGGGAAAAATAGAAATTGAGAGAATCCACCACCAATCTCTCCCGCAAAGAGATCTAAAAAACAAACCAACCCCCAGGAATATTATAGCCAAGTTCCTGAACTCCCAAGTCAAAGAGAAAAATATTACAAGCAGCCAGAAGGACACTATTCAAATACCATGGAGCTGCAGTCAAGATCACAAAGGACTTAGCATCAACTATATTAAGGGCTTGTAGAGCTTGGAATATAATATTCCAGAAGGCAAAAGAACTCAGTATGCAACCAAGCCAAAATGAACATCCTCTTCCAGGGGAAAAGATGGACTTTCAATGGATCAGGGGAATTTCAATTGTTCCTGTTGAAATGACCAGAGTTGAACATAAAATTTGACCTTCAAATATAGGATTCAGGTGAAACATAGAGAGTGGAGGAGAAGGGTAAAATATGAGGGACTTAATGATGATGAACTGTATGTATTTCTGCATGGAAAGATGATACTGAAAATACTCATATGAAACTTCTCATTTAATAGAACAGGTAGGAGCTTATATAGATTAAGCACAGGAGAGCGCTCAATTTGAAGATATAATATATTGTAAAAATGGAGTCAATGGCTAAAAGGGAAATGTACTGGGAGTAAGAGAAAGGAGACATGGAATAGGCTAAGATATTTCATATAAAATTTTTTTTTAATTGCAGTTAGCTATTTCAATGATATGGAAGGGGTGGAAAGCAAGGGGGAATGAGGGAACCTCCTCTCTCATCAGAGGTGCATCTGAGATGAAACAGCATGTACATTCAATAGTGTATACACATTTAGAGTAAAAAGGAGAGAAGGGGGGACGGGGGAAGGGGGGATGTGAGTGTTGGAGGGGGATGTCAGTGATGGAGGAGAGAGAGGGTGGATCGTGGGGGGAGTAGTCAGATAGAACATTTTTTTTTACTTCTTGCAAGGGGCTGGGATTGGGTGACCTGGTAGGGACCATGGGACTTGTTGGTTGCTGGGCCTATGGGGTTGTATATGGGCTCAGGGCCTTTGTGTCCCAGGGCCAGTGATCAGTCCACTGTACCACTCATCTACCTTACAGCATATTTTAGAAGAGGGACAGAGTGAAAGGAGAGAGAGAATTTAGTATATGGTAGTGGGGAGGTATGGATGGAGAAATTGCACTTAGCAATGGTGATAGTGGAAAAATATGCAAGTAGTTTTTGTGATGGACTTATCATAAAGAATGTGATCCAACTGAGACAGAGCTGGTGGTAACAGCAACACAGACTGAAGCACATTTTTTTCTCTTTCCTTTAATTATTTCTCATGAGGGTCTATAATTTTTTGGAGGGAGTGGTTATTATGTTTGCTCTTAAATAAGAATATTTTAGTAATGTGTAACAAATCTCATTTTTACAAAAATAAAAATTTAAAAATTAAAAAATTAAAAAAAGAAACAGTAGTCTCTGATTAGCAAGGATACTAGGAAAGTAGAATTTAAGTTTAATACTGATAAAAGTTTTCATAAATCTGTAGAAGAACCCTATAATTAAGTTGTAACTTCTGTCAAGGGTTTAGCTAATAGTTAATTGCAGAATAACTATCAGTCTCTTCATTTAAAATAATATTGGCAATATTTAAAACAATAAAAAATCCAATATTTCATCAAGCATGTCCTCAAACCTAGAAGATTGTAAAATCATTAACATCTCTTCAAGTCTGTCAAAAGAAGTCATATTTCAGTTCTTTTTGAGTTTTACGCTGAGAGTCAAGGAGATGACTCATTGCTGTAACTCCCAGTCTTCTCTTCTCATCCAAAATGAAAGCTTTAAGGATTATCCTGGGACTCTTTCATATTTGCCCTCAATCTTCCATCAAATATCTGTCATCATCAATTTCTATATGAAAACAAAAATCCTGGAGATGGTAAATGCTGCTATTTGCTTATTTTATTAATATAGTCTGAGGGTACAGGTAGCTTGAATCAATCTATCAGTCAGTCCACCTTGCTGAGCCTGGATTCATTCATCAGATCAGAATGTTTCGATTGAGTCATTCAATCAATCAGTTTATCAATCAGGTATCTGATCTATGTGTGAATGGGACCCACATAACTTTATCGAATTGATGAACAAAAGGGAAGTAATAGTCTAGATTGACCTAGAAATATTTAAAACCACTGGATGAAATAGAGTACAGTTTCATGGGATTGGCTAAATAGAATGCATCATGTCATGGGATGCTTGGGTGAAAACAGAAGTTTGATTTAAATTTGAAGATTTGAGTATTAGGCAGTTTAGTGATGAAAGTGTTCAAAATGAATCACTGAGGGGCATCTAGATTGCTAAGTGGTTAGAGCACCAGCTCTGGAGTCAGGAGGACTTGAGTTCAAATTTGGACTGGGACATTTAATACTTTCTTAGTTGTATGACCTTGGGTGAGTCATCTAACCCCACTTGACAGAACCTCAAGGAGCCCAGAAGAAAGGCTACCTGTGGCCAACATGAAATTTATGTCTCCCACGAAAAGGAAAAATTGCCCTTCCTGCAAAAAAGGAACTCAGTCAAAGGGTATCTACCCTTTGACATGCGCTCTTGAGACCTTTTTCCCCCTAGAGTCTGCATGTAATTGGGGGGGGGATGTGTCCTGGGATTTTAAGGGAATTTTTTTGTGCCAGATATTCCCACTGTCCTAAGAAATTTCCCTCTTTAAAGAAAGGAATAGTTTCAGAAAGACCTGGGAATATTCGTATAAACTGATACAGAATAAAGGAGAACAATTTATACCGTACTATCCATTGTGCAAAAATGGAAAATTGTGAAAGAACTAAGAACTCCCTTCAATACAACAGCAGTCCACGGTTGCAGAAGACTGATGATTACTCCTCATTTCATGACAGTGAAATTAATAGTCAAACTGAGAAACTACTTTTTGGATAGGGTCAATGTGGGAATTTGTTTTGTTGAGCAATATTAACATGGCAAAATTAATGTCTATTTGTTCGGCTTTTTTCCTTATTTTTTCCTGGGTGGTGAAGGAAGAAAAAAATTGCTTAATAAAATTTAAAAATGTACTTTCAAAAATTAATTGTCTGACTAACAACTGGTTATTAATTGATATTTATTGGGGTAAGCCTACTGTTGAGAGCTTATGAAGTTATGGTATTGAAAAACATCTCTTCTAAATCTTTAATGTTACCCGGGGGAAAAATTGTCACTAGAGTCCTGAGGGTCTAATCTGCTAGGGCCAGGAGGAGAGATTGTGGGACTAAGTTCAAAGAATGAACCACAAGAATAATGATATGCCCTCTGACACCCAATGATATTTCCTCTCTCTGATCATAGATCTTGATAAGATGGCCCTTGAGGTCATTTTAACAAAATTCTTCATTTGGCACATGATGAGTCCAAGACCCAGTATGTGATAATGTGTGTGTGTGTGTGTGTGTGTTCAAAGAGAGACACACAGAGAGAGAGAAATGAAGAGAAAGGAGAGGGAGAGAGAGAGAAAGCAATCTGAGGTAGTGAACATTGACATGTGTTTGGAGAGGCAGGACTTTCTCTTGTGAAACAAGTTGGCTGTATGACCCCAGACAGATCCACTGACCTCAGTTTTCATAAATAATTGTCTAATTTGTAAAGTTACAGAAAAGCTCTCGATTTTCATTGTTAGTGAGAGTTTCCTAATCAGAGATTCTTACATAACAATGAAATCACATCTGTATATGTATTATTTATTTATGCTAATTTTGATATTAATTCTATTATACATATATATTCAGCTATAGAGTTGTATAGATCATATTTTTATGTTTTTTTTTATTTTTGTTTTTATTGCAAGGCAAACAGGGTTAAGCGGCTTGCCCAAGGCCACACAGCTAGGTCATTATTAAGTGTCTGAGACCAGATTTGAACCCAGGTACTCTTGACTCCAGGGCCGGTGCTTTATCCCCGCCCCGAGGATATCTTTTAATATAACAGTTGATACCTAAAGCATCAAGCAATGAACATTTGAATGAGTTGTTGAGAAGTTGTTAGCCTATCCCAGAAAAATCCAGAGAAACTGGGGCAAAAGAATATGAAAGTCCAATAAAAAATTAGCCTACACCAACTATTAATAATATTCTGGCAGTTATATATCACATAATTTTTTCCAAAGTGTTCTCCATTATATCTTTTTTAATAATCTCTCAACAACCAGAAGAAATAAGTGTTATTCTATTGGGGGAGCTGTGAACTAATCCAACCACTCTGGAGAACAATATGGAACTATACCCCAAAAGCAATATAACTGATCATGCCCTTTGATAAAGCAATACTAATATGAGACCTATATCCAAAAGAAATCATGAAAAATAGAAAAGTCTCACATGTTCAAAAATATTTCTAGTAGCTCTTTTTACAATGGCAAAGAATGGGAAATTGAGGGGATGCCCTTCACTTGGAGAATGATAGAACAAGTTATGGTATAAGATGTTACGGAGCACTGTTGTTCTATAAGAAACCATGAATGGTCAGGCTTTTGGGAAGCCTGGAAAGAATTACACGAAGATGTTGAATGAAGAAAGCAGAACCAAGAGATCATTGTACACGCTAACAGAGGTAGTTTAATTGACTATGACTGTGGCCCCTCAAAGCAGTTCAGAGAGCTAGGACAACCCTGGTAAACCTGCTATGGGCAACACCATTCCCATCCAGAGGAAAAACAACAAACAAAAAATCCTACAGAATCTGTATGGCTGCTATGTTTACTTTTTAAAAATTGCTTTTATGTTTTTCCTTCATCTATATCAATGGTTTTCTTTCTTTTTCCAGGGTCCTCATACTCAAAATGACTAATATATAACATATTAAATGCAAATGTATATGTACAATGTTTACCAGACTGTTCATTCCTGAGTGGTGGGGTATGGGAAAAGAGATTGTTAGAAAATTATCTAAGTTATAAATATTCAGGAGGATGAAGAGTGTAAAATCTTTCATAACATAATTGGAAAAAAGATTAAATAAAATGACAAATCACCAAATTGGAAAAAAATTCCCTATCCAAAAAAAAAAAGTAATAGAAATAGAAATAGGTGCTATTGTTATTCTCATGTTATAGATGAAGTAAGCAAGGCCGGGCAGATTAAGTGACTTGCCTAGGGTCACACAGCTAATAAGTTTCTGTGGAGGAACTTGAACTGAGTACCTCTGGGCTCCAGATCCACTGTACCATGGAGATGCCTACAATGTGACTCCTCAATAGTGAGTTAACGAGCTAGGCAAATAGGGGATAATTGTGGTAGTGATAATAGCCATACGAATTCAATATGGACCTATTTCAAGAGCCTGTTAAACTGCTAAAAGGGCAAGAGGAACTGGGAATTTTTTTTCTTTGAGGTTTCAATTCATTTTGTTGGAAGGCTTCAAATTCATTCCAAGACTCCCAAGACAAAAACAGAATATTTTCCCTCTGATATATTTATTTTTATTTTTCCATTGGTCTCAAAGAGGACCATGACATGAGTGAGGTCATGCAAGTGAAATAGATTTGCATGAGACCCCCCCAAAGGAGCTCATATCATATGAGGGTAAATCACTCCTCATAAAATATATTGATAACACCTCTCTGCCCATTCGAGCATGAACTTCTCAAAGGTGGGAACTTCCTTTTGCCTTTTCAATTCTTTTTGCATTCCCCAAATTTAGAATAATTTGTGGCAGAGTAGGAGCTTAATAAATACTTATTAACTGCCTGCCCCCTGTGAATATCATCCATTATTCCTATTTCTGTCCTCTTGGTCCCAAACAGAACTATTGTGATCTCTTGCCCAAGTGTCGGCCCTTCAAATACTGGAAGACAATGATCGTGTTCTCTTCCCAGAAGCTTAAACGTAACCAGTTCCACATCATGGCCCTTCATTATCCTGTCTTTCTTCTCTGCAGCTTCTCGAGGTTCCAACAAGGTGGCACCCTCTTAATCTAAATCTATTGCTGGGGAGATAGATATATAGATACATAGATACATAGATACTGCAACTTTCATTCAGTGAGTTGGTAGTCAAATACTATCTAAAGTAATTACATTGACAAGTAAACAATGGCTATGGATAAATATATAGTCTTTTTTTCAACTAATCTTAAAAAAAATTTAATTAAGCAGGATGCTCCATGGGTAAGACAAAATCAACTTCTTAAATGGCATTATACCAGTAGAACATGAATCTATACCAGTAGAAGTGAATCTTCTCCCTCTCCCTAACTTGCAACTTGTGAATAATCACAGTAAGGCCTGAATCACAACTTTTCATGTGATTCTGTTTATTTTAAAGTGTGAGTAATGTGGACAACAAAGTCAAGTGAATATGGAAAAAGAAATCACCATTTACGGGAATACATCAGCCCAGGTGAGTAAGTCAAACCCTACTCACAGGGATGAAACATCCTAAAAGTTGCAGCTCATATAATGCCCCAGACTCAGGAGCCTGGAGTCTTTTGATATTAAGTACTAAAGATTTAAAATGATATTTATAAAAGTGGACTAAAAGAAACCAGAAAGAAAAAGAGATTGGCAATAAAAGGTAACATTATCTTTGAGGATAAATAAAAGTAATTCCAGTTTGAGATTTTCAGCTTTAAAAAAAATCAGTAAAGAAAGCTAATTAATTTTCTGAATGGTTCATTTAAATTAGGGATCCTTTCAATGTGATGCCATTTAATAGTGTCAGAGATTTTACACAAGGAAATGGACTAGGAATTAAAACAATATTCAAAAGCCTCTCTAATTTTATCCACATGTGTCCCCTCTGATGAGGCTTGTATGCCCCAGATGAGCCGGTCCAACCTAGGTGACTTAAGTCAATATATCACAAAGCAGCCCATTCCACTTCTACCAAGTTTCATTCAATATTCATTTGTTCACAAACAAATGACCCAGAGAATATAGCACTTGACCTAGCAGTAGGAAGATGAGTTCACATCCCATTTCAGGTACATAGAAATTGTATGATATGTATAATTTATCAAATTTCTTAACTAGTGAAAGGAGAGATGAGGGAAAGAATTTAGAATTCAACACTATATATATAGAGATATACATACATATATATATATATATATATATATATAATTATGTTAAAAACAGTTTTCACATATGTTTGGAAAAATAAAATATTATTAAAAGTTGTATGACCCTGAATAAATCATTTTATTTGCCTTATCTGGAAATTACCTTGGAAGCAATAACAGCACCTACATGTTAGGGTTGTGAGGATAAAAATGAGATGCTATTTGCAAAATTCTTCATAAAACTTAGTTATAGAAATGCTAGTTTCTACTGACATGAAGCATAAATTTTTTCACTGTACCTTATAGTCATTGCTCCTAGTTCTACCTTCTGGGGACAAGCAACAGGAGACTAATCTCTCTTAGAACATGACAGCCCTCCAGGATAAACACTCTCAGTTTCTTCAACAGATCCTTCTGCATCTGACCCTCCAGGTTAGTCTTCTTCAGACCCACTTTCCATTATCAAGATTATAATCTGACCTTATTTCTCTGAGACCTTTAAAATGAATTCGTATAGCTCTAAGCAGTTACTTACATAATTAAGTAGCAGAGATGTTCTATCAAGAATTCCAGAAGACTACACAAACTGACTAAATGAACTAAGTCAATGAAAGAACAGATTCTACAAAGGACCTCTAAGGTTAGAGTCACTCAATCCACACACATGTTCAAATGTGTAAAGGTTGTGGGAGTCATGCATCCCAGCATTAAAGGTTTTTTTTTTTGCTTTGTTTTTTTTTTAATTTTATTTATTTAAGGCAATGGGGTTAAGAGTGACTTGCCCAAGGTCACATAGTTTGACAATTATTAAGTGTCTGAGGTTGAATTTGGACTCAGGTCCTCCTGAAGGCCAGTACTCTATTCACTGTGCCATCCAGCTGCCCCACATTAAAGGTTTTATAGATATAGTTACATACACGTATTTGCCGAATGCAGTAGAAAAACACTCAATGAGTCAGAATACTTTAGTTATTTACCAATAGAGACAGTTAAAAAGTTACTTGCCTTCTCTGAAGGTCATTTCCCTCTCTGTAAAATGGAAATGATACTTTTTAAAAAAAATTAACATTTTTTCATTAATCTTCCACCCCCCATGAAAAAATATTCTTATAAAATATTAATTCGTAAGCAAAAAATGTTCTCATATCAACTATGCCCATGATAGCCAGAATTATCTCAGATAATTTCCATGATTTTTAATGATCACACAGATGTAAATCATTATTATCCTCCTTGCCTTACATAGAGTATAAAATTAATACATAGACATTGAATTTGTGGCTTAATTCTACCAAGTCAAAATAGACATTTGTGTTCAGATTGACCCAAGTGACACAACCATTAATTTCAGTAAACAAATATCGGTTACACTCAACAAATGTATCTTAAACACCTAGATGGTACAGGGGAGAGATCTCTAACTTTGGAGTCCAAAAGAGAAGATTTAGGTCAAATCCTACCTTAGATAGCTTTTAAGTTGCATAACCTTGGATAAAATACTTAATCACTCACTTTCAATAGCTTCATGTACAAAATATGGGTATGAATAATATCTACCTGTCTTAGGTTAATGAGAAATTCAATCTTTCACAAACTTTAAAATGACTTAGAAGCATGAGATACTATGGAATTCATAAATTATTTTTTATAAATCCTATATTTCATACTCAATGTTTACTAGTTGCCCAACTGATTTAAATTATGACCAACCATCTAGCTTTCAATGTTTTACTTCCAAATGTTCCTTTCAAAGATTGGAGCCCTCCCTCTCTGTATACACACCATCCTAGGTATTCTTAATATAATTTTAGAAACACATGCTACTCTTTGTCTTTGCAGATCAGATTGCACCTTCATTTGCTACAAATTTTGTTCCAAGGGATGACCAAGGAATTAGATCAAGCTGAAAGGGAAAGGAAATAAAGACATTTCTAGGTCTGTCTTGGATCCATCTCAGCCTACTGTTTCACTTGGACAATAAACCCCAATTCTGATGTCACTCTAAGTCTGAATAGAATTTTTTAAAGGTCACTGAATGCTTGGAGGGAAAGTGATTTCAATACCTCTGGATTAGGACTAAGTGAAACAATTCTAGTTTTAGAGAATAATAATGACAATGATGATGATGATGGATATGATGATGATGATGATGATTACAATGATGATGAAAAGATGACAATGTTATCAGACTATCAGTCTTGACTAACATGTGTTTACAGTCCAGTAATTCTGAGCTATTTTAAAATTAGTCATTGCAACTCTTGCATTTCAATTTATTTACATAATCTTGCAAGGATAAGAGCAAGAGAATGACATGCTCACATCATTTCTATCCAAACTCCATAAAAATGAATTACAAGATCAAGGTAATAGAGATGATGATGATGATGACAATGATAAAAGATGAAAAAGAGCCACTTCCCTATCATTGTTTAGACATATTGAAGCACATCTTTAATAGATGTTACTTTATCCAATTATTGAATTTTCAAACTTCATGGAGCAAAATATAAAGACCTGGCCAAGGTGAATTTACCAAACATTAAATAAAAATGAAAGACAGGAGAATTATAACTTGCCCAGCAATCATCATCAACAATCAAGTATTTCATTATAGGACAATGCAATAATGAAAATCTTAAACCATAAAGTAGTCATATAAACAATGTTTTAATGACTTCAACCTTCTCCATGAAACAACATGCATACTGATACCTGATAAGTAACTTTTAAAAAATGATATTTTCAAATAACTTTGAGTTTTTTAAATGTTCTTTATATAAATAATGTTTTCAATCCTTACAAACAACTACTGAGGTAACTACTTCAGCACTTATAATACCCATTTTGCAGATGAGAAAAACTAAAAATCAGAAAGATTAACTGGCTTGCTTGTGATAGAAAGCCAACAGAGGAAGAATCTGAACCCAAGAAGTTTCTGGCTCTAAATGATTTCTGACTCACTCTTTCCAATACTGCACACTGTCTTTTTTGCCCCAGACCTAAAGACTAGAAAAATTACACAAGATACTCTGAATTTAAGAAAAATCCTTAAAGATAAGTCTTTCATCATCACTCTAAGTGATCAGAACTGAATTTATAACATTTATGGTAATTGAGGATAGAATTAGAAGAATATTCTTCATAAGCTCATAGAATGGAAACATTATCGAAATGGTTCAGGTTTTAAAAGAGATAGACACAAAGTCATGGTTTTGTAAATGAAATATGCTAGACATTCTTTATTTTTGTTTCCAACAACACATTCCTAGAGGTTTATAGGAAGCTGATTTAATTAACTGACCTGGTTTAGGACAGATTTTTTTTGTCTTTGCAACAAATGAAATAAAACCTCTCCATGGTCTGTATAAAAGAAATACCAATAAAGTAATCCTTTGATTCTTAGATGCCATCGAGAGCTGACTCTTCATTCTATAGATTCATTTTTTTTTTTAGGTTTTTGCAAGGCAGATGGGGTTAAGTGGCTTGTCCAAGGTCACACAGCTAGGCAATTATTAAGTGTCTGAGGTCACATTTGAACTCATGTACTCCTGACTCCAGGGCCGTGCTCTATTCACTGCGCCACTTAGTTGCCCCTCTACAAATTCATTTTACAATTTGATATATTACAAAATGAGTTTTATTGAGATTAAGTGGCTATGCCCAAAGTCACATAAGCAGTAATATTAGATCCAAGATTCAAACTCTGCACATTCAATTTCAACAGACTGTCTTAGAATTAAATTCATTTTAAATATTATGGAAGTATATCTGATAAATATGTGATAGTAGTCATTATTGAAATTAATGCAGGCAATTAATTTTTTGAAAATCTAACCAAGAAAACCCCTTGGAACATTGCCAGAAATGTTGCTGCTGTAATGCATATTACAAAATAAAACTTATTGAGAAAATATAAACATACATGAAGACATATACATGTATAGGCTTGATCATTTTTATATAGAATTGGAATGACTTAAAAAGTTTAGTCATTAATTTTTCCAAGCACATTTATAACCATAATTACATATATCCACAGACATCTGAGTATATACATATAAGTATGAATGATTATATGCATCTAAGGAGATCTATATGTGTTTCTGTGTATGTACGTGTGAAAATATGCATTTAAGATTATATAGGCAAGTGTGTGCATATTTTTGCTTATATAATTTGGGTGTGGATTTACACACACATAAAAATAGTGCTAATTCATCACCAAGTTTACAGACTACAGACATAACTTTCTTCATCTCTTGGACACACACACTATGGGATCTATCTCTTGGAGAGCAGAAAGGAAACCAAAGAACCAAGTAAGTTAAATGTCTAATGATTGACTCAGTTACCAGGCTTTCTTTATGGGTACCTCCCATTGAAAACTTAGGGTTATTTTTCCTCCCTGCTCATTTACAAGATTATAGAAAAGTGGCAGTACTCTTTATAGAAATGCTTTCTTTTTAAAGAGTTGATTAGCATTTTGCTTTTGAAAATTTTGACAGCTAAAAGTTGAGTATCTGAAAAGATAAAATGTTAAGCATAAATTCCAGATTATGTATAATATGAATGCATTAGAGTAATGACTTCAGAGTCAGGAAGCCATGAGCTTAAATTCCACCTTAGAAATTCACTAGCTATGTGATACAGAAGTCACTTAGCTTTGTTGTGTCTCAGGTTCCACAATTATAAAATATGTAGTTGGTTTCCTGGTTACAAAGTCTCTTCCATCTTTAAATCTATGATATTTATAAAAGATTTAAAATTCTGCTGCCTGTGTGACCTTGGGGTAATCACTTTATCCTTCAAGGCCTCAATTCCCTTACCCCCCAAAATGTCATTGTAGTTGTAGGAAGATGTTTCAGAGATAAGAAGAAGAATTAGAAAGGGGAGAGACTTAAGGCAAGAGGCTCTTGAAAACATTTAGGTGTGATATGAGAAAGTCTTGCACCAGGGCAGTTGCAGTGTCAGAAGAGACAGAAGCAAGTGCAAATGAGAGAGGATACAAAGGTAAAATCAATAAGATTTGATCACAGATTGGGGATGGAGCATGAAAGAGGTAGGACTTAAAATGGTATCAAAATTGTGAACCTGGATGGCTGGGATGATTGCAGTACCTTGGAGAGCAAAAGAGAAGTTGCGATTGGGGAGGAGGAGGAGGGTGGAAGAAAGATAATGAGTTCAGTTTTGGACATATTGGATTTAAAATGTCTATGGGACATCTACTTCAAGATGCTTAAAAGTCAGAGATGTGAGAGCAGAGAATGTGGCAGAGGTTAGTACTGGACAAGAAGATAGGAAAATCTGCATATTTCAGTAATTCGATCCATGGGAATTGATAAAAATGACCAGCAGAAATAGTTTAGAAGGAGAAGAGGAGAAGCCTCAGGACAGAGCTTTGTGAATACCTACTGTTAGGAAATTAGTGAGTTGACCTAGATGTGGATTAAGTAAAAGAGAATGCATAGGAGATAGGGAGGAGAGCCAGGAGAGGGGTGCTATGAAATCCTAGGGAGAAGGGACCATCAAGAAGAGAGTGATTGACAGTGTAAAAGGCTCCACAGACATCCACAGGAATGAGAATATAGAATTATCCAAAGAATAATTCTTGAAAATTCAAACTACCTGGCAGTTTCCATGCGTGAACCCCAACTTTTCAAACAATTATCAAAGGAAAACAAGTGTACCCATAAACTTTTGGTTCATGAGCAATTATTTCTGTGATTTCCTTGCCATTAGTGAATTGTGAGTGCTTTCTGGATGAATGCCCCTCATGACCAGAGGAGGAGCTCTGCTGATTTACTTCCAAATGTCAAATGTATTATAGGTACCCCATACCTATTAGGCCACCGAATAGAACGAAATCCTCTTTCAGCTGGAAAAGGGAGTACTTGGTCTATGAGAACAAGTGAGATCTGTTGAGCAGAAATGTAGATAAAAGTAATCAATGAAGAGAAGAATAATCGATAACACACTCCAAGGAAAAAGGTGATAATACAAGTTGAAAAGAGTTTAATCCTTTCAGACTAAATATAAACACTGTCTCATGAAATTATCCAGCAGCTGTTCTCAGGAAGAGCTTAAAGGTTTTCCTAATATTTTCATTATCTCCCTTGCCCACACACCATGCTGGTGAGGTAAGTAGGGGATTATTATTACTTCCCGTACCCTTTAATACTAATTAATATTTGACAATATTCAGTGAACATGGAACACTTTGCTTTGAGACTCTCCATCCCCAAATTCCTTTCAGCTCCTGTGCTCACTAAGCCTGAATTCATTGTCATTCAGTCTGGATCAAAGAGAGAGAGAGAGAGAGAGAGAGAGAGAGAGAGAGACTGAGACTGTGTGTGTGTGTGTGTGTGCATGGATGTGTGAATATTTTTGGTTTTTGTTGCTTTAATGACTGCTAGACTTTTACTCCTATGCTGGATGTAACAAGAAAATTAATATTAACACATCAATAGCTAATGTTTATATAACACCAGGGGTTTGCAAAGCTCTTTACAAATATTATCTCATTTTTATCCCCATAACTACCTTGGGGGTAAGTGCTATTACTATCTTCATTTTTCTAATGAGTACACTGAGGCAAGGAGAAGTTAAATGATTTACTCAGAGTCATACAGCTAATGAGTTCCTGAGGCTGGATATGAACTCACATCCTTCTGACTGACTGTTCTGGTGTGTTAACCCCTAAATGTGTACAATGATATCATTATACGTTCTGTAACCAACACACAGAAATGATCCTAAATATTGGGTTAGAGAAAACCTCAGAGTAGAGCTATTTCATTTTCATTATTTTACATAGATAGGATAAAGTCAAACCAACCAATATTTAATATGTATTGAGCCCTGGATAAAGGCAGAGATGACAAGCTACCAAATTTTCAAATGATCCTTTGATGGGAAGGAAATCTAAAATCACCATATGATAAAGATGCAAATATAAATATATAAATATATAAATTTTCTGACTACATATACATATACATATGTGTATCTGTCCTTACCAGATGGCACTTTAGGGTCATTTGATGAAGATCAATGTAAAACTTCACAGGTGATTTTAAGAATCAATTCCATAAAAAAAAAGACACTTGTTTGACTAAACAGCATAAAAACAAACATAAAGGTTTTATTGGATCACAAGGTCAATAAGAGTTACAATGAAATAATAAGACAGTAATCTAACACAACCTTTGCTTAGACTCCTTCAAGGGCACAATGTCACAGAGTAGGAAGGTAGGATTTCCACTGTATACACTATATATGGCCAGAATACATCTCGAAGACTGTGGCTAGCTCTGCATTCACCACGTTGGACAGCTAAGATACCAATCAGCATGGTGAAGGGACTCAAGTCCATGTCATATGAGGAGTGACTGAAGGAGGTGTAGGTGTTTCCTCTGGGGAAGAGAAGGTTATAAAGTTCCTGATATCTATCTCCTGAAGGACCACCACATAGATAAGTAAAAAGGATGGGTTGAGTGTTTATCCTTCATCTCAAAGAAGACAATGAAATCATGCACATGAACTAGACTTGAGTGAGGAAGGACTGTGTTAAGTCAGCCTCATTTTCTCCTCCAGTTGCACCTGAGTCTAGTGGTCAGAGGTGAATTAGAGCAACTAGAGATAGTCATGGATGTGAGACAATCAGGTTTAAACGTCTGGTCTAGGGTCACACAAGTAAGTGTCTGGGGCTGGATTTGAACTCAGGTCTTCCTGACTTGAGCGCCAGCACTCTACCCTCTATAGCTAGCTGTCCTAAAAGACTATGAATGGATAGAAGTGGAATTCTTTTTAAATTTGTTTATTTTCCTCCATATGCACATGTGTATTTTTAAGTTACAAATTCCCTTCCCTATTGCTCTCCAATCAGGGCAGAGGGAGGAGGATGAACAGGTTTTGATAAACATGTTTACAAATTAGCAATTTTTTTGGTATGAGGAATTAGGATTAAGGGAAAGAGATGAGTAAGAGATAATGTTCTAAAGTGTTTATCACATTTGGAAGGGGTGTGTGTGTGTGTGTGTGTGTGTGTGTGTGTGTGTGTGTGTGTGTGTGTGTGCACATGTGTGTTTTGTTTTGTTTTTCTTCCTCTGGATGAGGATAATCTAGTCCATTACCAGTCAAATTACAGTTGTCCTCCCCCTCTGGACTGCTGAGAGGAGTTGCTTCAATCAAGGTTGACCACCTTATGATGCTGTTGCTGACATGTGCATTGTTCGCTTGGTTGTACATGGAGATTTGATGTGGGAGAGGAGGACGGAGAGATCAAATCAAACAAACCACATCTTCCAAACAATCAGAATGATTCAAATATGCCTTGTGAAGAATTCCTCCTCATTAGTGATCCTCTGGCAAAGCTGAATAACCATTCTTTTGGAATATGATAGGAAGATTTTCTTTTATGGATTAAGGAGCTACTGATATGAAACTGTTACATCCCTAATCATGAAGGAGAAGAGAAAGGGGTCACCTAATGACTTTGAATAAGTATAGCGAGGCAGAAAACCAGCATCAAATAGAACTTTTAAAAAAAATCTTGAAAAGGTGATAGATCAAATTATTGTGGTAAGTTTTAAAAAAGTCCTAACGAGCAGAAGAGGTGTCAAAAAGGTTCTCCAAGAAGATGCTGTGAGGCCATTCAAAAAGGTTAGATTTGGAGTCATACACAAGGAGGTCAAATTCTGTCTGTGTTACTTACTATCTAAATGACCTTGAATCAGTCACAAACTCTGGGTCTCGGTTTCTTCTACTGAGGAAGACCAGACAATAAGATCAAAAGCTTTCTTACAGAACTCAGTCTGTGATTATACTCCTCTATGAAACTCTGACAGAAAACAGGCAAATATTCAAATTGGGGAAAATGAATTTTTTTTAACCTTAGATTAGAAGGCATTTTTAAAGAGGAGGTTTGTGAAGCAATATCTCAGAGTAGATAGGGGACCAGGGAGATCTGGTTCAGTCCAATTTCTGACCTGTCATGGCTATGTGATCCTGGTTTAGTCTTAATCGTACATTGCCTGGACAACTCTGAGACAATAAATTAGAAAGTACCAATCCACAATGGGTGAGAGAACATTCTATTCAAGAATACTCTTGGGTCTAC
This sequence comes from Macrotis lagotis, assembly GCF_037893015.1. Lineage (NCBI taxonomy): Eukaryota > Metazoa > Chordata > Mammalia > Peramelemorphia > Peramelidae > Macrotis > Macrotis lagotis. Next base: position 15,533,508 of record NC_133661.1, read on the forward strand.
ATTTGAAGAGACTTGTGATGGAAAATGCCATCCACATCCAGAGAAAGAACTATGGAGTCTAAAAGAAAATCAAATCATGCTGATTTCATTTTTTAATTTTTTATTTCTCAGGGTTTGCCCCTTATATTCTGATTCTTATTTCACAACATAACTCATATGGAAAATGTTGTGCATAAATAAAAAGGAAATGAAAATTCTTGGTCCAGTCTTAATCTCATCTTAATAACTCCAAATATGGAGCACTAGACAGTTTGTAAACTCTCTTGAAAAAAGATAGATGGGTTATTCCAAGCCAGTTTAAACTCAGGGTTATATGCCAGATTAATGTTACCAGGTTCCAGACAGATGGAGAACAGACCTGTTCACTAGACTGGACATCTTCTCAGAACTTTCAGAAGTCCTCTGGTTTTATGCAAATAGCTCTGGATTTGGAGCCAGGAGAAACTCCAATTTATGGTGTATTCAGTGCATAAAGTCTGTGAGACAATGGGTAACTTTCAATCTCCTTGAGCTTAGTGTACCACATTGAAAAGGCATAATAATCATAATCTTAATCATAATCCCTACTAGAATTTCATGGAAATCCTTTACAAACTTCAAAACCCTACATGAATTGCATTTGAAGGAGCTAAGTGGCACAGTAGATAATAAACAGGAAAGGGAATCAAAAGGATTTGAGTTCAAATCCATCCTCAGACACAACACCTGTGTAACCTTGGACAAGTCATTCAAACTCTCTTAAACTCAGCTTATCTATCTATACAATGAAGAAAATAATGACACTTTTCATGATGGCAAATTTCATACATGTAGCTGGTACACTTTGTCATGTAACAACCTTTAAGTAGTGACTTGAAATATGGGGCAACTAAGTGGCATGGTGAATAGAGTGCCAGGCCTGGTATCAGGAAGACTCATCTTCCTGAGTTCCAATTTAACCTTAGCCACTTACTGTGTGTTGGAGCAACCAATTTAATCCTGTTTATCCCAGCTTCCTCTTCTGTAAAATGAGTTGGATAAGAAAATGGCAAACTATTCTAATGTCATTGCCAAAAAACAATCCCTGAATGGGGTCATAATTTTAAAAAAAATGACTAAACAAGCTGAAACATGAAAATAGAAAGATGATTGATCCTCAGCCCATGAGGGTATTAGTAAAATCTTTTTTTTTTAGTTTTTTGCAAAGCAATGGGGTTAAGTGCCTTGCCCAAGGTCACATAGCTAGGTAATTATTAAATGTCTGAGACCGGATTTGAACTCAGATTCTCTTGACTCCAGGGCAGGGACTCTATCCACTGTGCCACCTTGCCACCCAAGGTATTAATAAAATCTTAAGATTTAGAAAGGCAAACTAAGAAACCATTTTTACCCTGACCAAACATATACTATTCCCCAAGATTCATTGCTCTACATGGCCATTAGAAGTCATGAAATATTCTACCCAGATAAGAGGGAATCTTGGAATATTGCTTCTGACAAGGATGAAGATTTCCTTGAGGGTCAGGTTATTTTATCTCAAAGGGACCAAATTTATATGGTGTCCATGAATACTCTGCAACACGTGACCAACTAAGATTTCGAGAAGAATGCTTGTATATAGCATATCATGATCAAAGAGATATGTCTAGAAAAAAAGATGAACTGGTTATGTGGAGAGCACAAAAAATAGTGTAACCGAGATGTGCATACATAGTTTCATGTCATATATATAGAGAGAAAGGCCTCCCCACCCCATGATGTAGAGAGGACAGATTTGCTAGTGATTCATAGACACACAGGCAAAATCACAACAAGTAGGGGAGCATGGATGGATTGTTAATCAAACCATTCAAGGCTGTCCGTACATTGAAGAGATCTTAGATCCACTGATATGTTAAGGTACCAAGGACACAAATTCTTACCAAGCTGAATTCTTTTTGTTTCTAGTTTTAGAAGGTGTCAAATATATGGCCTCAGACTAGCTATATTTTCTTGTGAAATTTCAAGAACAACTTGACAGAAATGTTGAAAGTAACCTTATATGATGTAAAGTCCTAAAATGAAATCACTGAAATATTTATTATTTATTCCAAATGAGAGTACAATGTTTATATGTGGAAAAGGTAGATGTTGGTTCAAAATCCCATGTGGTAATATACTCATACAATATGTATCAGTGCATCAGAATAAAAAGCTTGGTACAATAATGTCTTCTGCTCACAAATGTTTGGTGTGGGTATAAGGAAAATGAAGAACAATGATGACAATTGCATTCATATACTAATATCTGTTGGAGGGCGCTGAAAGGGAGAAAAAAGTCTATAAAGAACTATAAGACTCTACAAATAAAATCAAGCTAAGATATTCTATCATAGTGATATCAATGCAAAGGTGAATGTGGACAGTTGGAAAAAATCCATTTAAAATGATCACTTGTGACTAATAAAGGAATCAAAAACAAAAATCTGTATAGCATAAAGTTTCCAAGTGAATTGAATGACACAGAATATACTCAATAACAAATAATAAAGCAAAAACAATTCCATATTAAAATTGCTGGGTCAAAAATCTAGAATTAAAAGGGACTTACCTAGTTCAATCCCATCAGAGGAGAGAACTTCAATCAAGAGACTAAATTACTTAAATACACAAGGTAGCATGTGTTAGAGGTAAGAATAATGGTTTTCATGATGTCAAAAAATTGGCAGTATACTGGTAATAAACTGGTCAGTCAGAGAAATGGGAATCATTTTGGAATGTGTTATATCAGTGGAGATACTTGACTCTGAAAACCTCAAAATTAACTGCAAATTCAAATAAAGAGGCAACTGAACAGTATATCAAAATTATATAAATTGACTATCATTATCGTTCAAGTTAAATAGGCTGAGGCTAAAAATAGATAAGAGAACAGATATACATATGAATCATTGCCATTTTGGATCAAGGTAGGATGGATATCAAGTTATTAAAGTAAAGAAACCAAACTATCTAGTGAGCAGCTCAAGAAGGAAATGATCCTACTGATGAGCATATTCATCAATGGAATCAAGGGGCACCAAATGTTGAACATATCTACTCCTTTGAAAAACTGTATGAAGGAAGATGGGAAAATATTATGAGCACCATGATTTTATTCAAGAACATATAAACAACCTAAACTTTGACAGGAAAAGCAAATTTGCAGGAAGTCTGTCATAAATCACAATTTAGCTAGATTATCCAAAACTGCTTAGAGATACAATCCAAGAGGACCTATCAACATTTTCATTAAAAAGTGTTGTATTCTTTTTTTTCCCCACCCACTATCGCGGACTATGGAGCCTCAATGTCTTGGTTAGATCCCAAGTTGTTACTTAAGGGTGAAAAAGAAGCAGTCTAAAAGAAAATGAAGATAGTCCAGGACCAACTAACTATCAATGGAAATGATGCTAATCCCGATACAATTCTAAAGGATCTTTACCTGAAGAAGAGAAATACTTATACACAGGTGTGTATTTATATCTACATATATATATATATATATATATTTACATAGATATACATATTCACGCCAACAGAAATATATAATTGGAAAGAAATCACAAATAATTAAAAAAAGAGACAGAGACAGATATATGCACATCATTTTAACAGGTGTTTATATGAAACATGCTTAATACATGTGTAAGTAGATAATATATAGACTGCACGGATCTGTAGAAGAATATGGTTTTATAACTATATATGTCTTATATGAACACACATATACTCAAAGCAATATAGATAGAAAGATTACTTGTATTAAAAACTTAAAAGTAAATTTATTTTAACTGACTATTTTTTCAAATTGGTATCATGAACTGTGGCATTCTGCTTTCATTTATGATGAATAATGAAGCACCTGATGATTAATTCTTGTCATATTTTTTTAAGCTTAAAGTCTGTGGCAGTCCAAGGTAGGCAAAATTGTCTAATAAAAAGTACAGAACCACCTATTCCCAGTGACCTTTGGCAGTAATGAAATGAAATAAAAGTCTTCTCTAGATGATTATAAACATGGTCTCTAAGGGCTCAATTTGAATGGGTATTTCTTTTTTGAATAGTAATTTCCTTGACCTGCTTTTCAGTCACACCTTCCCTATAAGCATAAAATCTCCACTTGGGCATCATGTACGACATTTCCAATAGATTGAATTGATGCATAGTTTGCATCCTTGCAGCCCTCCCCCCCACCCCAATTTGTAATTTTTTTTTTAACTAACAGGAACTGCCATAACAAACACAGATGGAAAAAATGGACTGGAATAAAGAATAAGTTTAATTATTACCCAAACTAGGTTAGCTCATGAAGTTTTCAATAATCCCATAGTATTTATCATGGCATTGCTGGCCAATGGAAATTGTGTTGCAAGATGACCTTGTGATCTGGACCTAGTCATTAACATTTTTATGCATTGGTTTTGTTTCTTTTTTTCCAACAGAATACATATGTCAGTGATGTGGAATCTAGATGTTTTTAGTTGTGGGAATTATTTGTGATCTTCGAAAAACATTTTTTATCTCAGAAATAAAAATGATAATAGCTAGGATTCATAAAATTCTTTAATTTTTGTCTAGAGTGTGTTCCGTAAGTTAACATATTGGATCCTCACAACAATTCTGTGATACAAATGCTATTACTATCCAAATTTCACAGGTTATGAAAGGGAAGGACAAGAAATCAATTCATGTGTCCAGGGATGCACAATTACATTATGACTGGCTGTTCAATTGCTTTAGATATAAAAATTCTTAATATTGTTCAATATGACAATTTACTAAGACCTTACTACACATTAGGCATTATATGTCAGTTCCTAGAAAAATAAAAATAAAACAAAAGAATGTTCTCGCCCTAATGAAGCTTGCACTGGACAGCTGAGTAGATAAAATCTTCCTACTGATCACTATACAAAATAACAAAAGGTCACTGAAGGAAAGAGAATGTAGGACTAGTTGAATAATTAAGAAAAGTTTTGTGATGGAGATGTCACTGAAGTGGAACATGAAGAAAAATAAGGGATTTGCAAAACTGGAGACAAGGAGAGAATACACTGAAAGCTTGTAGAAAGACCCTGGAGCTGGGAGACTGTTTTGTTCATGAACTGGCATGTCATAGAAGGCAATCAAGAGGGTGTGAAGAAAAGTTGTGGTAGAAACTGGAATGATTTCAGCAATAGAAAGGATTTCCCTTTGACCTTATTATCAACACAAAGAAATTTCTGCTAGGGGCTGTACACTGTTGAAACTTCCCAAAGACACTTCTCTTTTCCCTCAAGTGACAAAGAATCGTATTTACTGTTCTGAAGAAAACCTCCAGGATCAGAGGAAGGTCCTATGGCTATGTTTCCTCAGGATGAGCCAGAACACCTCCTTGCATGCCTGTCTTCTCCATCACTCTATGAGATACCCACAACTTGCATTCTTTGGGCACCATTGGTCACACAGTTATAGTCACACATCTACACGGGGAGTAAATTGAAGTTTAAACTATGAAAATTTCATTGAGACAATTAATTATCCAAAGACATTCTGATCTCCTCCCTTCCTCCTGTTCATTTCTATATTAGGGTCATCCATCAGGTATCTCATACAGCTATCATATATATAGACTAATGTATTGGATCTGTAAACCGTCCAAAATCTGTTAGGAGCAAGTTGTGTTATATGTGATATCTTGGACCCTGTGCTAGAATTCTAAAGCCCGGGGGCAATGCATGTGAGAAGAGGGTGGAGAAGTAAAAGCAAGGAAAAACCCTAAAGATATCACACAGCTCACAGTTAACAGACTCCAAGATCCTGGACTCCAATCTAGGTGAGGTCTCTACTGGACAGGTCATAGCTAGGGGAGGAAGCAAGCAGGTTAGATCTAAAAATTAGTTAGTCAATAATCATTTATTAAAGACTTACTATATATTAGATAATATGCTAGGTAAAGAGGATAAAAAGTGGGGGGCTGGGGTAGAAAGTCACTTCCTGCTTTCAATAAGATAAATTAACAGGGGGAGAAAACATGTAAACAATTATGTAAAAACAATATCTATAAAGGAAACCTAGAAAGGAGACTGGCATTGAAAGGGATGAGGAAAGGCATCTTGTAGAAGGTTGGATTATAGATGGGACTTGAAAGAAGCCAAGAAATCCAAAAGGAAGTGATGAAAAGAGAGAGAATTCCAGGCCTGGGGGACAGACAATGAAAACATCATCATCAGAAGTGTCCTCTGTGAGGAACAGCAGGGAGGGCTCCTGGAGGAAAGTCACAATGGATAAGAAAGGAGTCACTTTGTTATTTTAGCTATTTTTCATCAACCTAGTGCTAGGCTCATTTTTCATTTCTTGTGAAAGAGTAAAAGTTCTATAATCATATTTTAATTTCCAGTGCCCTCAACCAAAGCTCTCATCACCTTTCCCTAGTTATGAGAGTGATGAAATCACAATGTGATGTTCAGCTTTCATAGCAGTTGGTTTTATGGTAGTTTGGGATACTATAAAACCTTTATTTAAAAACTATTTGACAACAAAACAATGGACAAAGACTTTAAAGAATAAAATATTTGTTAGAACTGAGATTACCATTATTAGTATTCAAATACCAAAGTGGATTTATCAGAGATTTGAATGTTTTTGAAAAAGATTCATGTAGTTTTTCAATCACTTCTGTCCATCCCATGTGACTCTTATCTATATTCATGGGTCTCCATATATTTGTCATGATGGGGCCTTCTGATGGGTCAGAAGCCTTCTTTTTGCCTTCCTCCTGATATTGAAATATCAGTAGAGAATTTGGACTGTGGACCTAGAAGGTTTCAGACTTTCCAGGTGACCACGTTATCTGCTCTTTCCATCCTAACACAGCTCAAACCAGAGAAAAGATATCTCCACTCAAGCTGACTGCTATAGAGGGGTAGAGAATCACAATATTCTATAGAAACTGTCTTTTTTAGACTAAAGAAAACTTGTTTTATACTTTAAACATCATCCCAACCTCCCTACAGGAACTTAAAAGTCCATTTATTTATTTCTGATTTTTAAATTTGTGGCCCAATTTTCCCTTGCAGTCCTGATGCAATTGAGCCATGATATAGAAAGACACATATATGTGGGTGTGTGTGTATGGATATGTGTTTCAGGAAATGAAGTTTGATCTATGATTTACATACCCTGACACATCAAATGAACAAAGGAGCTGCCTTATCACAGACTTTTAATGGGCCTGAATGAAATTCTAATGGTTAAACAGTAATATAATCCCTGTGCAGCTATGTGACTGTGACTGTGTGACCAAATGCATCACTATGTATGACTGTTCACACTCCCTGTAGAATACAAGTTATGGATCTCTCATAGAGTAATGGAGAGAACAGGTGTGCAAAGGTTTTTAAAGAATCCAAATTCTTAAAAATTTCTTTTGCTCTATTTGCATTTCACAGGATCAAGTAGAAGTCATCTCATTGGTTGTCTGACTAACACACACACACACACACACACACAGATATTTAGATACAGATAGATATCTTATAAAGTTTCTTATAAAACCTCTTCTCTTCAACATATCTAAAGAGAGAAGAGCTTGAAATGCTCTTTTCAATATAATTGAATATAATTTCAATATAATTCTTGTTCCTTTGAGAGAGGAAATCAGATTGTTTTATTTTGCCAAATTCTACAGGATTTTCTGCTATTTTGTGACTTTTCATCAATTATAAAAATGTATTCTGGGTTAAATGTCTTACCCAGGGTTATTTGGCTAGAAGAGTAAAGTAACTGAATTTGGATTTGAACTCAGGTCTTCTCTCAAGAACAAATGTTATATTCACTGTGCCATCTGCCTGCCCCGATGAATACATTTTCTTTTTTTTTTCTTTTTAGGTTTTTGCAAGGCAACGGGGTTAAGTGACCAAGGCCACACAGCTAGGTAATTATTGAGTTTTTGAAGCTGGATTTGAACCCAGGTTCTCCTGACTTCAGGGCTGGTGCTCTAGCCACTGTGCCACTTTAGCTGCCCCTAGAATAGATTTTCATAAAATTATTTCACAGAGATTTTGACCCAGATCCTAGAACAAGAGGCTTATTGGATTTTAACTGGACCTAAAAGGTAGCTTGGAAGATGTAAAGCCAAGTATGATTCTGTGTGGTGGACATAGAGCTGTGGAAGGATTCAGGCAAATAGAGTTCAAATCCTGCCCATTGCATTCATTATCTGTGAGTTCACAAGTAAATCTCTTAAACATTCTGGGTCTGAATTCTCATCTATAAAATGATGAGGCTAGACTAGATGAGCTGCCTGCCAATTGGAAACCAATGATCAAATGAATTGTTATTGTAGAGATGCTCACTTTTAGGTCTTCTCTTTTAATAACTGTACCCAGGTAGACACCTCCCTTCACTTAGTATCAATGCCCATCTCTTCCCCTTCAGTGGAATGGCAAACGACTCTCCTCTTTAACTAGAGAACATTTTCACAAGGAAAATATATATAATGAGTTCCTGAATTATGTCTCCTTACATTTTCCTACTCCATTCTAGTTTATAAAAATGTAGCTGTCTGAACCTTTAACATTTCATTGAAAACATGGCCTCTGAAGTAGATGTTTAAACATCCTCTCCCCAGTTCAGTTAAGTGCTGAAGTGATTAACCATCTCCAAGTCTTTTTGAACCATAAAATGCTTTATGCTTTGCAGAGCCCTAGAAATGGTTTCTCCAGTGGAGAACTCCCACTGTGGTAATTGGTAGGATGCATGGAATCCACACAGAAGGTTAGTACATGTCAAAACTTTCAAAGTTTTGAAGAATTAATTCAGGAAAAGATCAGTAAGTCTGTAATTAAAGTCATCATATCCTGTTTGGCTGACAGATATGGCTTGTTCCCTCACTTTTCATAGCAAGGGTCTGGGCTGATTGAACTCTGTAGGAATTTTCCCAGAAACATTAATGGAAAATGGGAGTGGAGAAGAGAATTGAAGGGGAAGACAACACAGACATAGACACTGGTTGGTTTGTTTCAAGCTCATGGTTCTTATTAATTGTCCAGATATTTCACAGGGAATCTATGGCAGACTATTGAGTCAATGATCTAGTCCTTTAGGAGTCAGGCCACACACTAGTAGAATCATTTTCCAACATAATTCTTCATGGCGTTATCACTGAATTTGCTATCCCGTGACAAGAACAACTAAAGACTCGAGAAAAGTCTGGATATTTTTCCCTGGAATTTATAATCACATTGTACAGGATATTATTAAGGTTTAAGTCCAAGTCCCTGACTTAAGTAATCATTGATGTTTTCTCCTACATAACAATCATAAATGTGCTTCTTAGTTTGGCCTTGGTTCTGTGCTAAATGGTTTTCAAATATCATCTCTCTTGAATATCACAATAACATTGGCAGGTTGATGCAATTATTATCACCACTTTACTAATAAGCAAACTGAGGCAGAGGGAAGCTAAGTGACTTGCTCAGAATCAAACAGCTGATAAATGTCTGAGAACATTTTTGAAGTAGATTTTTCTGCCTCCAGGCCCAGTGCTGTGGGATCTCACTATCAGAACTTAGTTTTTCCACTTAAGTGAGGGGAAACAAACCATTCAGCACAAATATAAACAAGTATAAGAATATAGAATTGATTTTATATAATTGGTTATTCTAAAAGGGAAGAAAAGGCCACTTATGGAAAAGAAATTTGTGTATATGCATATGTATATTTATATATTTATATATAAAAATACATAAGTGTATGTATGTGAATATGTAAATACGTATATACATGTGCTTTATATGTAAATATGCAATCTGTCATTTCTAATGCAATTCAAAGTTTTATTGAATAAATGAATGAATGAATAAGCATATGAATGAAATGATAACCTCCAAGAAAAGTTTTCTAAATTTAAGAAAAAAATTGCCACTTTTATTTAGAATTAAGAATTTTTGAATATTATGAAGGAAAGAAGTAATGATAAATGACCAGATGAAATGGAATGAGTGAATGAAGAGATGAAAGGATTGGTATATAAATTAATGAATTGATTTCTCCTTTTTAAAATGTACCCATTCCTTACATTTGTGAAGTTTGATGCAAAAAAAAAAGAAAAATCATGCTTTTGCTTAGAGTTCTTCACACTTTTAATAGGTCTCTTGGGAGGTCTCTAGGTAACATGCTCCCTACTTCTAAAAATGTTCACTTAGGAGGGGAGTGCTTGCCAGAATGAGATAAAGGAGATTCCTCGAGTCATGAATTGGGCTATATACTAAGGTCTATTCTAGCTCAGAGATTCTATGGAAGAATATCATCTTAAGGCTACTTACTTAAAAACCTGTTTAGCCTCCTTCCTGATTTTTCATGTAAGAAAATTCAAACATAGTCTTAGGAAGTTGAAAACAATGAGGTCATGCAATAAGACTAAATGTTCTGTTGGTCTATAAATGCTTCAAGTCATTGATAAATTATGTGTATAACATGGTCATCAAGGAGATAATTAATATACTCACCCTTGTGTTCAAATGTTAAGGATGAGGGCAAAGGGATTGGAAGAAACAAAACTATATCTTTCCCATCAGAATTGTCTACATCCAGAAAAGTGAGTCCTACCATCTGTAGCAGATCAGCAGGGTGTATTCTACAAGTTACCTGATGAATATATTTTTCTGAAGGGAAATCAAAACCCCCAAATGTCTAAATTCTTATTTATTCCATGATGCCATGGGTAACATGATCATACACCTAGTGTTAAAAGACCCAATCTCCTCATTTTACAGATTGGGAAATAGGCTCATAGTGGTTAAGTGACTTGTCAAGTCATTCAATCTGTGGTGCTCATTTATCAAGCTTGGTCCTGAGGACATAGATAAAAATACAAACAATCTCAACATCCAAATAGGATATATGATCTCTCTTTACCTAGCATGAACACTATAAAAAATAGAACCGTAGAGTTGGGGAAAAACACCACAAATATTTAGTCACATTCAACGGGGGAAATGGAGGATATGGCCACATGTGGCCGATAAATATTTTTGGAAGTCAACATGAAAATGTGTATGCACCATATCCATTTGGGTAAGGGTGGAGTGGAGTTGAAGAAGAAATGAGAAAGAGCTTTAAAGTTAAATGATTCTTCCTTGTAAATTGATACCAAAATTTTGCCTATATTGGGGTAGGATCGTAAGCACATTCAAACCCTCTAAATTTAAGACCCCAAGACCGAGCCTTAGTTGCCTTATCTCCTATTTACCTGTGAATGTAGTCACAAAAGCATCTGGTTATCTTAATATGTTAATAACTATAATATTATGCATCATGAAAACAACTGAAGCAAGTATGAAGCAGCTCTCTATGAATGATCTCATTTTCCCAGGACCTTAGCCATGACAGATGATTAATAAATAGTGGGAAAATTAAATTGTTGGAGTTGCATGGAAGAAAAGAGAGGACTGGTTCAAGGGATCCCTTGAACTTAAATTAGTATTTTTTTTAATCCTGAGTCATGTCTGACTCTTCATAACGCCATGGACCATACTATCCATTAGGTTTCTCTTGGAAAAAGTTGGGGAACGTTAGGTCACGCAGTGGATAGAGTACTGGTCCTGGAGTCAGGAGAACCTGAGTTCAAATTCGACCTCACACAATAATTACCTAGCTGTGTCATCTTGGGCAAGTCACTTAACCCCATTGCCTTGTAAAAAAAAATATTGGAGTGGTTTGTCATTTCTTCCTCCAATGGATAAAGGCAAACAGTTTAAGTGCCTTGTTCAGGGTCATACAGTTGTCTGAGGCTTAATTTGAACTCAGTCTTCCTGACTCCAGGTCCAGTGTTCTATTCACTGAGACATCTAACTGCCTATCCACACATATTAGGATAATTGTTTTAAAAAACCCACTATTTCAAGGAGATCCATACTGTCAGAAGGGTTTCTAACTCAAAATAGTTGAAGACCCCTGGATCAGATGATCATTAGGGTCTCTAAAATCTGTGCAGAGATAAAGTTAGGGACATGTAATTAGTAAACATTAATAGGACCTGAGGTCATGAAGAAATTAAAAAGGACACACACACAAATATAAAATTTAGTAATTTCAAATACCACATTTTACCATTCCTAAATTTTTTCTCAATATCTACATAATATATTGGCTAAATTAAAAAAAAAAGATTAAAAACAGCTCAGTGTTTACAGGCCTTTGTGAAATGTGTTTTGAATGCTGCATAGTTCATGCTGTGTTCTCAGATTGTTGTGGGCTTTCGAAAGAAAATTAAAAAGACAACAGCAACAATACCATCACACTGTAATATACCATAGTTTTACCTCTAAGAGTAAAACTGACTTCTCTTACCATGAAAAGTTGTGTTAGCCTTTGTTTTTATAAAGATTACTCTAGTTCTTTCTGTTTAATGTCTCTTTGGAAGACCATATATTTATTTTATAAATATCATTCTAGTTTTTTTCTATTTCAAATCTCTTTTGGAAGACCATAAATCTCTTATCTCTCTGAACTTTTATAAAGAATTAACCATAAAAATTAACCATAAAACCATAAAAACAATATATTTACCGGAGTTCGCAGTTCGGGGATGGCTGCCTGGTAGGTCAGAGGACGACAGTCCCTAGTATTGGGCACCAGGACACAAGGAAGAAACATTGGCCCCAGATCATCTCCATCCAGGACATCTATTGTGAGTATGGTGGTACTTGTTCTCCGTTCATTGAGATTTTGAGCTCGGTCCTATGAATGAGAAAACAATTCACTGAGGTTGGAATCTGACAGACTTCAATGCATACCTTTGCCAAAAGATTGGATCAAACTAATAATTGAATTTTATCACATTTTATTAGTCTGTGAGTACAGTCAAAAGAAAGGTAGACAGAGTCAGATAGATATGGCTTCATATCCTTCCTCTAGATTGTGTGACCATGAGTAAAATCACTTGGCTTCTCTGGTGCTCAAGAAACTCTCTAAGTTCACAAGTTGGAGACAGTGATTTTTTTATTCATAATAGGAGTTAAAAAAATATTCATTTAAGAAAGTTAAAAAGAATCCATTTTATCCCAACTTCATGAGCTCAATCTGAATTTGGGGCTGAATGTAGGGAATTCTCTTTTCGTTAGTAGGAAATGCCTTGTGTACCTCCAAACTTGTGCCTACCTACTGCCCTAGTCTTCACGTGCTTAACACCCCTTCATAGACTCTAGGATCCTAAGCCTTTGGCTTTCCCTCTCTCCCTAAGCACAGGATATGCCCCTGCCCAACTTAGTTTTCTCCCTCATTCTTAGAATATTTTCCCTTTTCAATTTCACCTCTAGTCTTTGTTCAAGTTTTAACTTTAAGCCGGCTTGAGAAGCCTTTCCTTGTCTGCCTCCATTCTAATATCTTTCTACTTTGTGTATTGCATGATCATAGAAGTTTTCATCTTTTCTCCCCCATTTTTTATGAGGGCCTAGAGAGTAAAAGCTGTTTCTGCCTTTATTTCTATGTCCAGTACATAACACACTTCTTAGAATAGTATTTTTAATTGTTTTTGTTAGCTCAGTTAAATTTTGGGTCCAAAAGAGCCTAGAACAGTGGTTCATACAATAGATGCCTAATCAATTCTTCTAATTAACTGAGCAGATCCAGTCCCATTGCTGTCTTATCATTTCTGTATCTTTTAAAGGAATAGCTTCTGCCAGCTGCTATCTTACCTGCCAGGTTGAGTGGAAGCTAAAGTGTTTGTTAAACAGATCACATCGTGTCACAAAGCCTAGTTAAGGCCAACCTGAGCTCACTGAAGGAGGTTAAGCAAATGTGATTGGAGGGATAATGGGGGCCGTCAGTGTTGGGCAGAGAATTGTTAGGTAAACACTTGACAGCCTGCACCCTTAAGCTGATACACTGGATGGAAATACCACTGCCATTGCATATTATTTCATCAGCATTAATATCCCAGGCAGGATCCTTGAGTACCAGATGCTCGGTAGACAGAAAAATTCAAAAGCCTTTTTGAGGAGTTAAGAAATTGTTTGCCAGCTAGAAAAGGAGAACCAAAAAATGCCAGTAGAAAAAAGAAAAAGGCAATGAAATAAGGGTAGTTAATTGATGAAGGAAATGGCTTGCTGTCATTGGGACAATGCTACAAAGGGAGAGAGGGACTTGGCATGGCTATCTTATAAAAACCAATCCAAAGCAAACAAAGAAATCTAATAAGTGGATAAATGCTCCTTTGTGGGGGGCAGTTCTGATATTTCCTAGTCAGAATTTTATATGATATTAAGAAAAGCAAAGAGGATTAACTAAGTTCCTTTTGGGATACATAAGCTCCCCATTACATATAAATTATTCAACATCTGGGATTGACAAGTTAGATGAGGAGGGAAACAACCATAATTGTTTGTTTTCTTACTCAGTCTCCCTCTCATTCATTCATTTTCATAATTTTTTTTCCTATCATGTGCTTTTGACAATAAATCCATTCCCTTGACTCTGACCCAAAAAAAAAAATCAACCTCTTATGATAAAGCATAAATAAAGAATGGGAAACAATTCAGCAAAACAAACCATTGTGATGAAATAGTGACTTTATAAACTTCTCTGAAGAGTGGAGGACAATAGTTGGGGAATACTCTGTGTGAGATTCAGTTGCTTTTGCAATGAGCAGAAATGAACTATTAAGTCAGAAGTAGGAAAGTCATGTTCTGGTTTATGAATTTTCAGAATGAGTTAATCATAGGGAGAGATCCACTAGAATCTGGAGTCCCAATACTGATGATAGAAAAATTTGCATTTCTCAAAGTTCCCTCAGTAGCCAACGTATCACCAACTTAACCTCAATAGGGAGACTTCATGGACTCCAGGGTAAGAACACTGTACAGTTTAAGAAACACAGGGAAAGACTGAGAAGGATTTGGTTAAATTCCTGTGTGATAATGAAAAATATCACTGAACTACATGAAGCCTCAAGCCCTTCATGTATAAAATAGGATGATTAGAGTTCATTAACTCCAAGGCCCTTCCTACTTCAAAATCTATGATCTTATGATGAATGATAACCAGAGACACTGCTTTTTCTAAACTTGGATGTGATGATACTGCCAGTGATAACTTGAAACTTGATTATAAAAGACACATGATCATAGCATTTCCTGGTGGAAAGAATTTAACTCTGGAGATGAAAGAAGCTGCCTCTTTGTCATGACACGTTTTTATTTGTCTTTGAATATTCTTCAGTCACCTTGAGGAAGTCACTTCACCTTTCCTAGCCCCAGTTTCTTCATCTAACTTAGCTTCAGTTTCTTCATCTATTAAATGAGTTAAAATATGTAAAACATTCTTCAATTCTTCAACAGCTATATAAATGCAAATCATTATTATTTACAAAATAGGGATTCTGATGGCTCCCACTGCAAAGGCTTGGTGAGAGGGTCGAATACAAAAATGAATGTAAAATGTAAACCCCAAAGGACACCAAAAAGGGCAAGCTAGTATTATTTTATTGTCATTATTACTATAAAGAATAATGTTAAAGAAAGTGAAGACTAGAGTCCAATTTCAAGTATATTCCTTCAATATGATACTATGCGAGATGAGAGATTGTGCCTGCAATCCTAGTTAAATGAATACATAGGACTCTAGGGGTTTATGGGAGACAATTTGATGCTGTTTTCTCCTCTCTTCTCTCCATCTCCATTCATTTACCCTTCTAACTTCTTCTTTCTTTCCCTTTCCCTATTTTGCTTCCTCTCTTAATTTCCTTCCTTCCTTCTTCAATACTTTTTCTTTTTTCCTTCATGCTTTCTTTCTCCTATAATTGCAATGTCTCTGAAACATGATTTTAATTAAAAATGGAATGTGGATCATTCCTAATGTGTGGATATTTCAGCCTCTGGCTTTCCAAAATATGCCACAGCATTAACAGACTCCCTCAGAGAGACAAGTTAAATGTTATTTAATTACATTATCAGGAATTTGCAGCAGGAAAAAAAAGGAAGGGAGGAGTAATTACAAAATAATTAGATTCACCTTTAACAGTTCTGCTTTAACAAAGCTACCTCAAGTTGTAGAGGCTTTTATCTCCCTTCTGCTTGACCCAAGATAGATAGGCAGTCACCTACTACTTAAAAAAACATTCTAGAAACTCAATTCTATCAGCTTGCATGGTACTATTGTTGTTTCATGTTACCTGAGGGTCGAACACCTAAGGGCTTTCTGCCTTATTTATTTATTTATTTTGCTATTTTCTGCCTTTCCATCTTAACTTAATTTTAATGAACTGAAGCATGGCAAGTGATGAATCACACTGCCCCATCACACTTTGCTGGGTTTATAATTGCATTTCTTTGAGTGCATTGATTGCTAAGGCACGTCTTCTAACCATAAGGATAGAAGCTTTGAGCCATGTGTGTGCTTCCACATTGTTTTCATCAGATTAATGATATTTTGAGACAAATATTTGCTTTCATATTTATGCACAGATATAATATAGCTTTTCTCTTCTATTTAATCTTATATAATATATATATATATATATATAAAATGCTGCTAGATAGATGATCTAGAAAGATAGTTAAGTAGCTAACTAAATCACTAAATATAGGTTGCATTTTGCATATATTTTGTCTATAAATTCCAAGGGACATACCAGGGTAGTCATTGGTTACTCAAGCTTTATGGTAATAAGTTTGCTTTCATATGAGTAGCCCATTCCTTTTCAGTACTACAAAACTTCTTGCCCTGGGAAAACTCCATACCTAGGCTGCACATTCAGAGAGAATTAAAATTGGCTTGTTACTCAGTGACTAACTTACTCCCAATACACCATTCCCTGTACATTCCAGTGAATGCAAACATCTCTCCTATCGGCCTCCTCCTCAGAGACAGTCACCTTTCTAATGCCAGCCCTTGTCATCTTATGCCTAGATCTATTTTAATAGTCTGCTGCTGTATGTATCGGCCACATGACTATTTCCAGTCCATCCTTCACTCAAATCCGAGCTTCCAAAATCAGCAAGCTTGACCATCATGCCCGCCTCTCTGCCTCTTTCAAATGACTCTAGTGGCTCACTGTTGCCAACAGGATCATGTATAAAATCCTCTGCTTTGTTTTAAGTCTTCCATAACTTGACACCCAGACCTTTCCACAATTTGCCAATCTTATTAAACCTTCTGCTTTCCCTCTTGTGCTCTCTGATCCAGGATCACTGGCCTCCTTGCTATTCCTTAACCCGAGCACTCCATCTGCGGCCTCTTGATTATTTTATACTGCCCTCCATTCTTGGAACTCTTTCCTTCCTCATTTCCCTCTTTGGTGTGGAAGGGAGCTCAGGAAGTTCAAGGTGATCAGGGGATTACTGGGGGTGGATTCCTGTTAGTGAACAGGATCAGTTAAGTGTCTACAACCAAACCCTGGTGGTTAAAAAGAAAATTTTGACAAACTAAAGACTAGTCCTGCACTGTTATCCACTAAGTAATAAAAGAAAAAAACTCACATCTCAGAGTCATTGCAAATAAAGGAGAAAGTATAAAGAAGAGAAAGGACTGAAGAAAAGAAGAAAGGAAAGAAGGAAGGAATTGGAAGGGAAAATAAGGGAGAAGGGGAGGAGAAAAGAGAGGAAGGATTCTTGAGGAAATTGTCTACAGAGGGTTTATGGTACAACATGAATGACAATAACATAGAATATAAACACATGGAAGATTGGAACTGTCCTTAGTAGCTTTCTTAATAACAAGCTTATGAGAGACACTGAATAAAGGCTTGCTGATTGATTTTTTTTTTAATGGAAGAAGGGGTGATATATCAGGTCATTAACTTTATACTTTTTTTTTAATTCCTTGATAAAAATAAAAAAATAAAATTTTTAAGACTATTTGTATTTTATAATACACAGTGCCCATTCTGAGTTTCTTCTTTATGCTATGTGAATTTTGAAGTCTCAATTGATGCAGTTACCAAATAAGAGTTAGAAGAAATTTAGCAGTCTAGCCAGTTAGTATATAGTTAGAAATGCATTCAAGGTAATTACAAGGTGCTTAGGGGAGAGAGAAAGAAAATGGAAAAAAAAAAACCATTCCATAATCTTGTCAAGAAAACCCTATGGAGGGGCTAGCTAAGTGACACAGTGAATAGAGCACTGGGCCTGGAATCAGGAGGACCTGAGGTCAATCTGGGCTCGGACACAATCATTGCCTAGCTGGGTGACCATGGGCTAGTCACTTAATTCCTTTGCCTTAAATAAATAAGATTTAAAAAGTAAACCCTATGGAGATAACTGGTGTACTATATAGTCAACAGATTTACCAAAAGTCAAAACATCAAGGGACTGAACACTATTCCCACTATCACCACCATCACCAATAATTACAACCAGGGAGGGAGAGGGCAAGGGGAACGTGACAGACCTGGCACTCAGGAAGTGTGTCCTGTTAGATCACGCCTGAACCGAGGTTGAAAGGGGAACTAGGGAATCAGAAATAGAAGTGAGGAGGTTGTTAAGTCTAGGCTTGACCCAGAGTTGAGATAAAATATCTCTAGGCCTAGGGGAAAAGCATAAAAGGTCTATTCAATCAGACTAAAGAGAATGTACATGGACTAAGATGAAGTAAGTATGGAAAGGTTGGTTGGACTCAGGCTAGAAATGGATGTGAATCAGAGGAGCTGGTATATGACTTAGAAGCTATGAGACCCATTGAAAATCTCTAGAGACAGGGAGAGAAACAGACGAATATTTTAAGGTTATCACCAAGAAGAATAAATTATTCAGTCAAGGAAAAATGTTTATTTTTCTGCATACTGAAAGCTTGCTTTGTTATTTTTGTTATTGTCATCATCATCATCATCATCTATTTGCAAATTTAACAGCAACTGATAAGTGCATATGTTTCCCCTATAACTCTCACAGAATTGAGTTTCACTGCTTGGAATTATTTTTATCTGATTGGCACCTACTACTTCTTCAGAATTTGTTTTAATTATATCTTTTGGATGACTGGAAAGTTTTTGTGTATTTTCAAGTGCTTATTAGCAGTTTTTGTTCATAGTCCATGGGATATTATAATGCAATTAAGGCTGAGGAAATATGAGTAATGCAAATGAATGCGGAAAGGTCTTTATAAACTAATGCAAATCAGGGAGGGGGGAATAGTATCCAAAAGCACATAGCGGACTTTATGACCACATGAGAGAAAAAATAAAAGAAGATGAAAACTCAAACAAAAATCCTTTGGGGCATGTAATCATTGGAAAATTAGAACACATCTTACATTGAAATTAAGTTAACAGTAAATTTAGCTTGACTCAGACTGACAAGTATGTCTTAAGGACCTACTATGGAGCTAGTTCTTCCAAGGTATTGTTGGATATAAGGGAACAAAAACAAAAGAGTCCTTAAACATAAGAAATGCACAATTCAACTAGAACAGTTGCAAAACACATTGAATCAGTGGCATTAATTTATGCACATATTAAGTTAAAATAAATTGTTGTGGTTGACTAGATGGCACAATGGATAAAACACTGGATCTAGAATCAGGGAGACTGACTGTCAAATCCTGCCTCAGATGCTTATTAGTGATTTTATCTTGGGCAAGTCACTTAACCTTTATCTGTCTCACTTTATTAATATGTAAAATGGACATAATAATAGCAGCTACTTTTCAGGGCTATTGT